>NC_065585.1:70602500-71203750 GCF_024542745.1 Macaca thibetana thibetana
AGAGTTCACCAGTGAAGTCTGACAAGCAGATCAGATTAGTTGGTGATATTAATTCGAATAGAGAAGTATAAGAAGAACTGAATTTGGGCATCTGGTCTTCCTTTCTCAGATGCCATTTTTTGAAACCAAGCATACCCTTCCTTTTGAGTCTTCCCCATATTCATTGGGTATGCCAGCACCAAACACCACATGCCCAATTCTGGTAAACTCTAAGGATTGTTTTGGTGTCTATAAAATGGGAGCAATAATATCTGCCTCATAGTGTTTTTTATAAGAATCAAATTAGGTAACTTTAGTAAACTCCCCAACACACAGTAGACTCTCAACATAGAGTAGATACTATTACATTAATAGTCTCAGTTTTATTAGCAATTTTTTTTTTTTTTTTTTTTTTTTTTTTTTTTTTGGAGACAGAGTTTTGCTTTTGTCACCCAGGCTGGAGTGCAGCGGCAGGATCTCAGCTCACTGCAACTTCCGCCTCCCAGGTTCAAGCGATTCTCCTGCCTCAGCCTCCCGTGTAGCTGGGATTACAGATGCCCATCACCACACCTGGCTAATTTTTTGTATTTTTAGTAGAGATGGGATTTCACCATGTTGGCCAGGCTGGTCTCCAACTCCTGACCTCAGGTGATCCGCCCGCCTCGGCCTCCCAAAGTGCTGGGATTACAGGCGTGAGCCACCGCGCCTTATTAGCGATTTTAATTGCCTTATTAGCAATTTTTACTTCATCAAACATTTATTACATGCTTAATTGATACTTCTTTAAATTCATTGAAAAAAAATTCTACCAGCCTTAGGTCATTAAGCATCAGGTCCTGCCCTAAGAAATGTACTCTTCATACAGAATCAATTGTAGTTTATACAATTAAATGGGTTTCTTCTCTAAACCAAAGGGCAGATAAAATCCAAAGCTTTTTAATAGTCATCAGAAGGTACACTGGTGATTACTGATGCATCTCTCGTAAAAGGCTTAGGAATATTCAATAACACAGAGCACTCATTATATGCACTAGGTACAACTGCATTCATGTCTATTACAAAGACTGCATGATAAAAAGATACAATTAAGGTGTATAAGAAATGATCCTGACAAAGACTTGCCACGATGATTATACTCTTGGTTGTAGGAATGAACTTCCTGGTGTGTGTAGAGCCTCAGGATTTTCACTGATATGCAGAAATGTGTTAATGGGCCTAGCTATTATGTTTAATCACTGTGGTTATGAACACGAGCAAATGGTTTTGGCTTTAAATAACATTAATATATTTAATCAGAAATAATAGCATGGCAAAGTATCATGTCAGATCTTCCATAGCTGAGTAGTCAGGATAGCAACCATTAGTTTATAAGTTCGGTGATTCATTGTATAAAGAACAGAAAAGATAAAAACATGTATCTATTCCAGTTCAGTGCAGACATCCAGATAGCTTATCTCAAATCTGGTGTTAAGCTTAAACTCTTGTGCTTTTCTTCAATAAGTAACAAGAAACAATTATACTTTAAACATGTCGTTTATATTTTAAGGAAAATATGACATTAGATGAAAGTCACCTCCTAGGACTTTAAATATTAGCCTTTATGTCATTAAAACATTCTTTTTTTTTTTTTTGAAATGGAGTTTCGCTCTGTTGCCCAGGCTGAAGTGCAATGGCACACTCTCAGCTAACTGTAACCTCTGCCTCCTGAGTTCAAGCAATTCTTCTGCCTCAGCCTCCCGAGTAGCTGGGATTACAGGCGCCTGCCACCATGCCCGGCTAATTTTTGTATTTTTAGTAGAGACAGGGTTTCACCATGTTGGACAGGCTGGTCTCCAACTCCTGACCTCAGGTGATCCGCCTGCTTCGACCTCCCAAAGTGCTGGGACCACGCCTGGCCCATTAAAACATTATTTCACCGGCTGGGCACAGTGGCTCACGCCTGTAATCCCAGCACGTAGTCCCAGCTATGCCTGAGGCTGAGGCAGGAGAATGGCGTGAACACGGGAGGCGGAGCTTGCAGTGAGCCAAGATTGCGCCACTGCACTCCAGCCTGGACAACAGAGCGAGACTCTGTCTCAAAAAAAAAAGACAAAAAATTATTTTACTAAATCTCATTCTATATTGACCACAATAGAAAGGAGACTATTTCAGTGGTTCTTGAACTTGAGCAAGCATTAGAATTGCCTAGAAGTGAAAACAGCTTGTTGAGTTTTTGATCAAGTAGGTGTAGGAATTTATACTTCTAATATGTTCCTGGGTGATGCCAATGCTGCAAATCAGGTGGCCACATCAAAGTGGTCCCCAAAGGAACCACTGTAGTATTTAGTCAAGCAATGAACAAGTATTAGGCATCAACTACACACTCAAGGCCTTCTGCTTGGCTGTGTGTGTGATATAGTAAAGAAAAGAAAGAGTGGAAAAGAATATGTACACACATCTAACATCTGTATAACAATTTATTATCATGTTATTTAATCCTTATAATAACTCAGGAAGCTAAGAGGTGTTTCATTTACTTTGCATTTGAGAAAACCAAGGCACAAAGAGGTAGAGAGAAATGCTTAACAGAACACAGCTGATAAGTAACAGAGCCAAGAGTCCTACCCAGGTACTTTTGGCTCCAAGTCCTGAGTGTTGCTTCCCCTACATTTCAGGCAGCTTTAATTCTGTCCTCTGGCCACCAGGCATTTAAAACACAAAGCACAGTTGGAGAGTCCTTCTGCCTGCCATCAGGCAAGAGACCAGGAATGTTGAGTCCTTGTGTTAATTGGGACATTGATAACTGGTTGAAGGCATTGTATTTTCTGTTACATGAATGAGAGTCATTCTCAAATCCATGTAGTAGTTTATAGACATTTCTCTCACACCACATATGAAATTGGACCTCATTCTTTAACATTTGCACACTCAAATACTTCGATTTATCAGACAGTTCTCACATTTGCAAACCTACACATAACTCCCTCTGTCCATCTGGGTAGACTTTCTTGCTTACTTTTGAAAGAAAAAAACTGTTAAAAATGACGATGGTGTCTGCACATACAGATTCCATCATGTCCTGCTGACCTCCCTTAGGAAGCCAGATTACTGGCAAGAAGGCAGGGACTAGCAGGAAGCAAGGGGGCTTTTAGAGAAACATCCTGATTCTTATTTTGTCCGTAGATGTGTGTAGGACTTAGGAAATCAATCCTTCAAAGAGCAAAAGACAAGCTCCCTATCTGCCTCAGAGAGTTTATTCTCAATACTAAGATTTTCCACAAATGATAAAACTAAATGATACACAGAAGAGAAAACGCGGAGGGTCAATAAACATGAGAAGATGCTCAGCCTGACTGGTAGGCAGGAAGTACGAAGTGAAATAATACTGAGACTATTAAAGTCCAGCGCCTTGTCACATTGATTACATTCTTAGCTGAAATGGGAAAAAGGCCAGATGTGAGATCAGGACTGGATCTTAAATTCAGATCTTCTTTACTTTCCAGCTCTGGAAAGCTTTCCCCGACCATCCCTGGCTGTGAGAAATGCCCTTCCCCATGACTCCAGACCACCTTGCTCTATTCTCAGCACTCCACCCTGCAAAGCAATAGTCTGCTTTTCCATCCGTCTCCACCCTAGGCTGTGTGCTTTCTGCAGGTAGAGACTGTCCCATCTCTCTATTCCTAACAGTGCTCCATACATATAGATATTGAATAAATGTTAATTAACTGATGAGTAAATTGATGAAACTAAAATAAACTTGTCCTGGACAACTCACATATTAATGTAAGATACCCATTTTCCATAACACTCCCTGAGCACCTGATCCCCAGTTCTTTTGTCTCACACTATCAGTGTTACTATGCTAAGTGGGGAGTGGGGTTGAATATTTTGTGGAAGGGTAAGAAGTTTTAAGTATATGCAAAAGTCCTGCTGAGAGATCACTAATTTCCATTCTTCAAAAATTATGGCTGAGTACCTTTGTAAAATTGGTTTGCTAAGCAACTTGATAGTATCTCCAAGAAAGCCAGCAGATCATCTACCTTGACTAAGAAAATGATTTCTTACTTCCTTGGAAAGACTCATATTAAGATCAGTGCATGGCAAAATGGATGCGAGGAGCTTAGAGAAAGAATTCCTGATTCCTTATTTACCTTAGCATGGCAACTGTGAAGGTAAGAGAAGTGGACAGATTAGAGCAACGTTGAGAAGATAGAATTAACCCTACATGGTGATCAGTTGGTGTGGAAGATAAAGGAAAAGTTGGATTCAAGAATGGCATCCAGATTTCTGGCTTGGGCAGTTGGCTGCACGGATAGAGAATGGAAGAGGAGGAGCAGGTGTCTGCAGGTGAACCGAAGACACTGAATTCACTTTTAGACATGGTGGACCTGACGTGTCTATGAGACGTGCCAAGTAGATTGAATGTACAGGTCCAAGGTTCAAGAGAATACTGTGACCAAGATATGTACTGAGTGTAGAGAGACAAGAAAACACTTAAATGCAATTGTTTGTTCTTCTCTTTACAAATTATTTATCCATTCATTGAAGCAGACCTCTCAACAAGGCTACATTCAGTAATGAAATACACATGACATAAAATTTTACCATTTGATGTGGTTTGGCTGTGTCCCCACCCAAATCTCAACTTGAACTGTATCTCCCACAATTCCCACATATTGTGGGAGGGACCCACAGGGAGGTAATTGAATCATGGGGGCCCATCTTTCCCATGCTTATTCTCATGATAGTGAATAAGTCTCACAAGATCTGATGGGTTTATCAGGAGTTTCCGCCTTTGCTTCTTTCTCATTTTCTCTTGCTACCACCTTGTAAGAAATGCATTTCACCTCCCGCCACGATTCTGAGGCCTCCCCAGACATGTGGAAGTGTAAGTAAAATTAAACCTCTTTTTCTTCCCTGTCTAAGGTAAGTCTTTATCAGCAGCATGAAAACAAACTAATACAGTAAATTGGTACCAGCAGAGTGGGGCATTGCTGAAAACATACCCGAAAATGTGCAAGCAACTTTGGAACTGGGAAACAGGCAGAGACTGGAACAGTTTGAAGGGCTCAGAAGAAGACAGGAAATTGTGGGAAATTTTGGAACTTCCTAGAGACTTGTTAAATGGCTTTGCCCAAAATGCTGATAGCAATATGTACAATGAAATCCAGGCTGAGGTGGTCTCAGATGGAGATGAGAAACTTGTTGGTAACTGGAGCAAAAGTGACACTTGTTATGTTTTAACAAAGAGACTGGTGGCATTTTGCCCCTGCCCTAGAGATTTGTGGAACTTTGAACTTGAGAGAGATGATTTATGGTATCTGGCAGAAGAAATTTCTAAGCAGCAAAGCATTCAAGGGGTGACTTGGATACTGTTAAAGGCATTGAGTTTTATAAAGGAAGCAGAGCATAAAAGTTCAGAAAAATTGCAGCCTGACAATGTGATAGAAAAGAAAAACCCATATTCTGGGGAGAAATTCAAGCTGGCTGCAGAAATTTGCATAAGTACCAAGGAGCTTAATGTTAATCCCCAAGACCATGGGGAAATTGTCTCCAGACCATGTCAAAGACCCTCACAGCAGCCCCTCCCATCACAGGCCCAGAGGCCCAGGAGGAAAAAGTGGTTTCATGAGCCAGGCCCAGGGTCCCCATGTTGTATGCACCCTAGGGACTTGGTGCCCTCTGCCCCAGCCACTCCAGCTGTGACTGAAAGGGGCCAACATACAGTTCAGGCTGTGACGTCAGAGAGTGGAAGCCCCAAGACTTGGCAGCTTCCATCTAGTGTTGAGCCTGTGGGTACACAGAAGTCAAGAACTGAAGGTTGGGGACCTCTGCCTAGATTTCAGAAGATGTTGGAAACGCCTGCATGCCCAAGCAAAAGTTTGCTGCAGGGGCAGAGCCCTCATGGAGAACCTATGCTAGGTCAGTGCGGAAGGGAAATGTGGGGTCAGAGCCCCCACAGAGAGTCCCTACTGGGACACTGCCTAGTGGAGCTGTGAGAAGAGTGCCACCATCCTCTAGACCCCAGAATGGTAGATCCACCAACAACTTGCACCACACACCTGGAAAAGCTGCAAATGCTCAATGCCAGCCCATGAAAGCAGCCAGGAGGGAGGCTGTACCCTGCAAAGCCACAGGGGCAGAGCTGTCCAAGACCATGGAAACCTACCTCTTGCATCAGCATGACCTGGATATGAGACCTGGAGTCAAAGAAGATCATTTTGGAGCTTTAGGATTTGACTGCCCCACTGGATTTCAGACTTGCATGGGTCCCGTAACCCCTTTGTTTCGACCAATTTCTCCCATTTGGAATGGCTGTGTTTACCCAATACCTGTACCCCCATTGTATCTAGGAAGTAACTAGCTTGCTTTTGATTTTACAGGCTCATAGGCAGAAGGGACTTGCCTTGTCTCAGATGAGACTTTGGACTGTGGACTTTTAGGTTAGTGCTGAAATGAGTTAAGACTTTGGGTAACTGTTGGGAAGGCATGATTGGTTTTGAAATGTGAGGATGTGAGCTTTGGAAGGGCCGGGGGCAGAATGATATGGTTTGGCTGTGTCCCCACTCAAATCTCAACTTGAATTATTTCTCCCAGATTTCCCATGTGTTGTGGGAAGGATCCAGGGGGAGGTCATTGAATCATGGGGGCAGGTCTTTCCTGTGCTATTCTTATGATAGTGAATAACTCTCACAAGATCTGATGGGTTTATCAGGGGTTTCCACTTTTGCTTCTTTCTCATTTTGTCTTGCTGCCATCATATAAGAAGTGCCTTTCACCTCCCACTATGATTTTGAGGCCTCCCCAGCCATGTGGAACTATAAGTCCAATTAAATCTCTTTTTCTTCCCAGTGTCAGGTATGTCTTTATCAGCAGCATGAAAAAGGTCTAATACACCATTCTAATGATTTTTAAGTGTACAGTTTAGTGGTATTAAGTGCTTTCACATTTTTGTGCAACCATCATCACTACCCATCTTCAGTAGATTTTTTAAATTAAGATCTATTAAAATTGCCTTTCAAAAAATAACTACTTTGTAATTAATGTCACTATTAGAAGCTCTTTTTTTACTACAGAGGCATTTGAAGTTATTACATATCTTGTTGAAGTTATCGAATACCAAATCAAATATACAACTTTTCTCATTCATTTTAGAATAAGACATTTGATAATTAAACTACTGTTAAGTATCTGTAGATGCTTAAGCTATCTTCAGCTTAATCATGAAGGATGAGGAGGGTTTTTCTTTACCAGAAGGAACCTGGGCCTTGCCATCAGGACAAGAGGAGCAGCTGCTGATGACTACTGCACAGGCCCCTTCCTGCACGAGGTGACATGGGCATCTTTTTCCTCCTTCCTGTAGTTTCAGCTTCCAGTGCAACTCAGTCTACTGCTGAACTCAGAAATAGATTTAAAAACCAACTACAAAGTTTAAGCTTGAAGTCCACCAATATTTTTCAGTTATCTAATTGAAGAGTCTTCTATTTACTTACTGAAATATGAAAAGAAAAGAAAAAAAAAGAATAAAAAAAAAAAAGGAAGCAGAATTAAAGCTTCTGTAGGCCCTGGAAAACCAAAAAGGCAAAAATATCTCTTCTTCTCAAATGCCCTTTCAGTTCTCTTATCCTTTGGAAAACAGTTGTCATCTATTAAAATGTTATTGATATACAGTTAAATGGTAAATCACCGGATAAACCAAAATTCTAAGTTGCCAAAATCTCAGCTGCTTAAAAATCTTTCACTAACATACCGAATCATTATCAGGCAATCCTATTCCTCTTTGCCAGATATTTGCTTTCCCAGACATTTTTAATCCTTGGTCATGACGATGTGACCTAATTCAGGCCAATGAAACTCTTCTAGAAAACGTTTGCTTTGCTGATAAGAGGGCTAGGTATCAGCAAGCTCAATGGTGTTGCACCTTCCTTTTTTTTTTTTTTTTTTGTCTTGAACATAAATGCGATCCCTTCTGCTATGGCAGCCATCTTGCAACCATGAAGCAACAGGTATAAGATGAAAAACCCAACAAGAATTGGGAAAGAGGCTGGATCCTTAATAACATTGTTGAATGTTTCATGTTAAGGAAAAAATAAATGTCATTATGGTTTAATTCCCTTTTTTAAAAATCTCAGCTGCTATTAAAATTGCAAAAAAGAGGAAGAAAATTATTTCTATCTTAAGTATGAAAGAGATTATCAACAGTATTCATGCTTGTCATTTACGTCTAACTCTGAAAAATAAGAGACCATTTTATAAATTGATTCATTTCTGTGCTTAGAAGAGCTGGCCTTCTAAGACCTCAAAAACCCTAAAGAGACACTAGCACAATCTCTGGCTCCTCCATGAGCCTTCCGTGCGCCGCTCAGCTGGAACATTCACTCTCCTCTGAGGGTCTGACTTCCTCTACAACCTCATAAATTGCACTAATCAGACTCTACTTCAGTCACTTCCATTTATTGAGTGCCAACTGTGTGCTGTCCTCTTGAAAATGTTTTGTGATGTTTTCTTTTATTCTTTGCAATAAATAACTATGAAATCATCGTCATCATCATCTCCAATTTTACAAATTAAAAAAAACAACAAGGGCTGGGCGCCGTGGCTTACGCCTGTAATCCCAGCACTTTGGGAGGCCGAGGTAGGCGGATCACAAGGCAGGAGTTCAAGACCAGTCTGGCCAATATGGTGAAACCTCATCTTTAATAAAAATACAAAAATTAGCCGGGCATAGTGGCATGCATCTATAATCTCAGCTACTCGGGAGGCTGAGGCAGGAGAATTGCTTGAACCCAGGAGGCAGAGGTTGCAGTGAGCCAATATCGCACCATTGCACTTCACCCTGGGTGACAAAGCGAGACTTCATCTAAAAATACACACACACACACACACACACACACACACACACACAATTAATAGTGACATTAATTACAAAGTAGTTATTTTTTGAAAGGCAATTTTAATAGATCTTAATTTAAAAAATCTACTGAAGATGGGTAGTGATGATGGTTGCACAAAAATGTGAAAGCACTTAATACCACTAAACTGTACACTTAAAAATCATTAGAATGGTGTATTAGACCTTTTTCATGCTGCTGATAACTTGTATATGGATATACAAGTCCATAAGGTGACTTGTATATCCAGTGGCACCCACACAGCTGGTAGTAATGGGGCTAGAATTTGAAACCAGATCTATTTTTGAAGCCTGTCTCACAGGGTTTGTGAGAATTGACTTCCCAGTTTCTTTTAATGGCATTATCAGCTACCATTCCCTCGGGGCTGAAACCAGACTTCTCTGTGTCTGAGCCATTGTTGCTGCCCACACATTCTGCCTCCAGTGCGCCTCAGATGATCCCCTTTTCCATTCCCACAGCCACCATTCCAGTGCAGCTCCTCCTTACCACCAGCTGGAGGGTCACAGGCACATCCAGACTGGCCTCCCTGCCCCCGATCTGCCCTCTCTACTGCTGCAGCTAGGACTTGCCAGAGACACAAAGCCGAATCTTTCCAAAAGTCAGCTCTGAGCCTCATGCTTCCTTATTCAAAAATGTGTACCAGCTTCTTTGCTGTCGCACACATTGGAAGAAACAGGGAAACGGGCCTCTGTATTCCCAGGATCAGGTCCAACTCTTTCTGATTAAGGGTCTCGGTGCCTGAAGAATGTCAGAGGTTACCCCCGCCATGGGGTCCAGGGCCCCTGCTGGGGCTCAGCTTTTCAATGGCCAGTGCTTGGCCATGAGAAATCAGACAGGCGAGGGGCAGAGAGCAGGCTCTGGTCACTCAGAAAACTCACTGGAAACTTGAGGGCTGCACCTGTGCACCCACACGCAAGCCAGGCAGGCCTGAGATACTTTGTCAGGCCTGTGCCCTCCTGTCGTTGGAGTGCAAGAGGGATTCTGAAAGACCCCCAAGTTCCCCAAGGAGCTGCTCAACACTAAGGGGACCCCCACAGACTGGGCCAGCCAGATTTTCCAGCTTCACATACATATAGCCTCAAGCTGCTGTGCTTCCAAAGGGGAGTCTCTGATTTACAAATCATAATTTTACATTCACTAAGTCGAATGAAGAATAACTTGCTTCTTGATCCAAACTACAGAAAATAAATCCCAATGGAACCATCTCTCCTGAGGGGATTTGCAGAAGTTGGGCTCTCCACTCGGCACATCTGTGATCCTTTCAAGCATGACTGTTTTTTCCTTATGATGTGTTATTTATTTATGCCTGTTTAATTATTTTAACCCAATGAATATGTTCTTTTATTTTACTATAGTAACCATTTTATTACACTATATATACATTTCATAACACCATGTTATATGTGTATAGAATATATAATATATACAGTGTGTGTGTATTTAAAGTAACACAATGTTATGAAATATATATATATATATATAAAAGTGTGTGTGTGTGTGTGTGTGTGTGTGTGTGTGTGGCTTCACTATGTTGCCCAAACTCCCGGCCTCAAATAATCCTCCTGCCCCAGATGTGATTACAGGCATGAGCCACCATGTTCAGACCAAAGAATATTTAAAATATATATCTTAGGGGTAAAAAATCACTTAAATGAAAGTACTCTCAAATTAATATTTATAACTGAGCATGATATTTTCATATTTTCATTGCATCGAAAGTGAGCCCAAGTTTTTTATAAGATTGAGACCACCTAGGGGTCCTTCTTGAACTCTGATTCTCCTTCCTGCTCAACACTGGGCCTCATTCTCAGCCGGTCCCTCCCCAGTTTCCTTTCCCACATTCTGCTCCTCTCTCCACTGAGTGAGGGCTACAGACCCCTGTGGAAGACAGTGCCTGAACTTTGGAGTCCTCCCTCGCCCTGACCACCACCCTACCGCACCACACACATACCCTCAGCTCTGACCCGTCAGGTGGAAAAGAATGTGTCCCTCCCAGAAAAGAATGTTAAGGGGGTGGGTGGGAGGTGGGGGATGGTAGGCCGCAGGTCCTGTGTGAAAACACACTAGCAGGCTCTGGGGTATCCATCAGTCATCTATGTTGATCCCCCTCTCTCACCACCCAGCACCCGGGAGTGGGCTGCATCCTGCAGACTCAGCTGCAGCCCAAAGCTACAAGCTTTGATCCAGATCTGGATTCACAGGTTGGGTTCCCTGGGAAGATAAAACAGAGATTGACAGACATGCAGATGCCTATTAGTGCTCTTGGGCCAGCATCCGTGGTGGGGACAGAGCAGGAGAGGGAGAGGTCGCCCCAGGTGCAGCCCCGAAGAGGACCTCAGCTGACTCCATGAGGACCTTGAGCTCTGAGAGAGCCTTCAAAGTTGGCACAAGTTGGGCAAAAGACCCAAGCCTCAGTTCCTGGGTGTGGAAGGAGGTGGGACTGTGGGCGAGGCAGTCTCTTCAGGAGAGGCAGTCCCCAAAGGACTGGCAGCTGAGGGCCATCTTCCTGCAGCACGTCTTACAGCCAGGGGAGTAAGTCCTTCATTCCTAAGAAGGACACTGGGGCCTTTACAGCAGCCACCACTCTGGGGTTCCCTCTCTGCTTACTGTCTTCAGCCACTCCAGGGGAGAGTTCCACTTCCTCCAGGAAGTCCCCACCACCACTGCCCCTCACTGGGACTACGCCTCCTCTAAGCCCCTCTAGCACGGCCACTCTGTGGCCCCTTCTGTTTTGCAGTCCAACCTTCATGTTCAACAAGCCAGACTGCACGCTCTGAAGGAAGCCACACACGTTGTTTATACTGCCCCTCCGCACATCGTGCCTTCTTCCCATGCAACAGTGTATTTTAAGGGGCAGAAGGTAGATTCAAATCTGGACCGGAATTCTTACTGTTGAAACAGCTTAAACAAGCTATTTCAACTCTTTCCATCTCGAATAGCCCAACTATAAAAATGGAGATAACATACCCATGCCTCTCTCTGGTTTGTTTATTCAGATCGCAAACCTACCCCCAAGAGACCACGATGTACCTTACACCCTGTGCATGTATTATTCCCAGTTCTTACAGCATTCCTCTTTTCATGGTAACAATGCCATTGCAGAAGGGCACACAGCTGTGAGTGATAGAATGAGCCTTGAAAACTATATGTGCCTGATGCCAGTCTTAGGTCCCTGATGCTGATTCTACACCTGTGGAATGAATCCTCTTTCCAGCTGCATCTCCTGTGACCTCTCTCCAGTCTCACAGTCCTGCACACACTGTTCCCCAAGCCCAGCACTCCTCACAGCCCTGTTTGTCCTTCCACTCATCCTCCCACTGCTGAGACCTTTCTCATCTCTCAGAACTGAGCTGCAACAACACTTCCTCTGCAAACATTCCATTATCTGCCATTTAGAATTAATAGCTCCTGCTTCTATATGCAAAACACTTTCTTCCTACTTTACATAAGCTCTGATGTCATCCTCCTTTGTACCATGTCTAGTTATCCATAAGTCTGTCTTCCTCAATAGATTGTAAAGTCCTCGAGAGAAGGGACAGTCCCAGTCATCACTGTATTCGTTGCACTTAGCATAGGGTTTTTTTAAATACTAAGTGCTCAAAATGCATCTGCTGAATTTCTTTAAAAATTATAGTTCTTTTGTTTCAGAAAGATTTTCTAATGCTGTGATTTCAGTGCCTTAAGACTTTTTGTGATATATTTTGTTCAAGTTCCTTTTTACCTTGTTTATGGAAAGAGCTTAGCTTTGAGAGAGTCACCTGGGCCAGATGTCCCACTTGGCTTTCATATCCAGGGGCTGTTGTTTTTTGTTCATGATTTTGTGTCCACCCCAGCCCTGCAAGCAACCAAGTTAGGCTGTTGGGGGCTTTGGCACATTGGCAAACCAGTGATGGATGGAAGTGGACCATCATGAGCAGGTGGACCCACAAGCCAGTCAGCACACCAGGACTACACGACTGAGGCTCAGGGAAGGGGCCATCAGGATCACCAGATGAAAGTAACATAGGCAGTAATTCTCCAACTTCAGCCTCCACGGGGAACCAGGAAAGGTCAGTGTTGGCTAGACCTCAAGGTGAGGCAAGTTCTCCTCTTCTGCTTGTCCCTCAGCCCTCTCCAGATACCAGGGAGAAGAAAATCCTGTGCCTGCTCTCTCTAGACATCTGGTGTCATAGCTCAAATACCCACTCCAAGCCCCATTAGCTCACCTGAGAATGAGCCAAGAAAGAGAAGGAATCAAAGATGAAGTCAATCTGCCACATTCTTGGAGCAAGGGTACTTAGGTGAATCAATGTAAACTAACTTTTCTCCTGGAAGAACACCATGCTAGGTGCTATGGGAAATACGAAAATAAATTCTACTCCCCTGTCCTCAAGCAGCTTACACTCTAGCGAAGGAGACACATACACACTGCCTCTCTGGCTCCCCTTGGGTCTCCTGGCCCTGTCATAAGGATGCTTATTACCTTGCCATTGAAATGCTGGGTCACGGGAAAGGAGAAACAGAAGCAAAGAGCTGGCTCACTCACCACCCG
Source organism: Macaca thibetana thibetana (assembly GCF_024542745.1). Classification (NCBI taxonomy): domain Eukaryota; kingdom Metazoa; phylum Chordata; class Mammalia; order Primates; family Cercopithecidae; genus Macaca; species Macaca thibetana. The sequence continues at coordinate 70,615,902 of NC_065585.1, forward strand.
GACAGCCCCACTGACCGAACAGTGCATTCATTAGTTAGAGCCTCTTAGACAACTTATGCAATTGAACTGTCTTTAGCCATCAGCTTTTACAGCTCAGATCAATGTGTTTCTAATCCCCAAAGAACAGACACTGAGTGCTGGGAGCCACAGCTGCACTGAGGAAAAGCTGCACTCAATGATGGCTTGTTTTCAGGCCAGTGTTGGCAGACAGGAAAGGAAGCATGCCAATTATCTGCATTTCCTATGCTAACAAGCAGTGTTTTCTCCTTGTGAGGCATCTGCTAGTTCCATGCAATGCTTTTACGAAGGGAACAAATAGAAAAGCAAATTCTTTTGCATCCATTATCTGGCAAGTTCTTCAATATGGAGACAAAACTCCACACAGGGAAACAGTGGGGAAAAGCAGTGCTGGGAGTCAGAACTTCTCTGCTCTTTCTTTCCCCAGCCTGCAATAGGCTAGTTCAACACAAATTTTAAAAAGAGTATTGAAAAGGGGAAAAAAAAAATTTGAAGGCAGAACAGCGGTAGGGAAAGGAAATATAAGCCTAATTCAGAGATGTGTTAGCAATATTATAAGAAACTCTTCTATTTTAATAATTCAAATGTAAAAGAACTGAATTGGACTTTGAAGAGTAAAGCACTTAAATGACATTATTGGGAACTCTTGAAAGCTTTGGATCTGGTCCAGGGTTACTTAAAATGTGGTAGGTAAGTTTAGAAACCATAGTTAGGTCCCAAACTGAATTCATCATCTCAGTGAACTGCGCTCCAATCCCTCCGTACTGCAAAGCTGTGTCCTAGGCATCTCCTTTTCACAGTCCAAATCTGATCAATTACCAGCTCCCATCAATTCAACTTTCCTAAATATTCCTTGAATCTACATTCCCCCTTCATTTTCACTAACTCTGATTCAGTTAAGCCTTTAATAACTTCTAATCTGCATTATAGCAAAGGACTTCCTGAACAAGGTTTGTTCACCTATGTTTTTCTTGTTTGTTTTTATTTTGTTTTGCTTTTGCTACCAGAACTGTACTACAACTTCCCAGTATGATGCCCTGAAAAATAACAACCACATGTTCATGTCTGCAAATGTACCATGCTTCCTCACGGGCTCTGTGACTTTCTTACATGTGCTTTTGCCTTCCTGGAATATCATCTTTCTCCCACCACACTCATGCACCTGATAAATTTTACTCCATTCTCCAATGCTTAAGTCAGTCATTATTTCTCCAGAGAAACACTCTCCCTTGACCTCCTCAAGCAGAATTAAGCACCCCTCCTATTGTTGTAGTATGCAGTAATTGTTGATTTCCTTCTCTTTTTTTCTCTTCCAATGTTAGTTCACTGGAAATAGATACTACTCCTTATTCTCCTTCACACTGTGTGCTTGAGCCTGGCACTAAGCAGTTGCTCAACAAATCATTGCTGAGTAAATGAATGAACAAATCTTTCCTGAAGGAAAATGAGCTAAACCTAAGGGAGGAGGTATACTGCTTAGATATAATAAAAACCTCCTTGTTTTATAAAAATGGTTTTATAAATGTTTCACCTTAAGCTTATAACATATACAAAAACTAACTCAAAATGAATCACAGGACTAAATGTAAGAGCTAAGACTATAAAACTCTTAGCAAAAAAATATAAGAATAAATTTTCATGATCTTGGATTAAGCAATGGTTTCTTTTTTTTTTTTTTTTTTTTTTTTTTTTTTGAGACAGAGTCTTGCTTTGTCACCCAGACTGGAGTGCAGTGGCCAGATCTCAGCTCACTGCAAGCTCCGCCTCCCGGGTTCACGCCATTCTCCTGCCTCAGCCTCCCGAGTAGCTGGGACTACAGACGCCCGCCACCTCGCCCAGCTAGGTTTTTGTATTTTTTAGTAGAGACGGGGTTTCACTGTGTTAGCCAGGATGGTCTCGATCTCCTGACCTTGTGATCCGCCCGTCTCGGCCTCCCAAAGTGCTGGGATTACAGGCTTGAGCCACCGCGCCCGGCCTAGGCAATGGTTTCTTAGATATGACACCAAAAGTACAAATAGAAACCAAAACAAAAACCAAATCCTAAATACTTGGACTTTATCAAAATTTAAAACTGTTGTGCTCAAAGAACACCAACAAGGAATCAAAAAGAGCCCAAATAAACAAAGCAATCCTAAGCAAAAAGAACAAAGCCAGAAGCATCACTTTACCTGACTTCAAGCAAAGCTATAGTAACCAAAAGAACATGGTACTGGTACAAAAACAGACACTTAGATCAATGGAACAGAATAGAGAACCCAGAAATAAAGCCACATACCTAAAACCAACTGATCTTTGACAAAGTTGACAAAAATAACAATGGGGAAAGGACACCCTATCCAACAACTGATTTTGGGATAACTGGCTAGACATATGCAGAAAAATGAAACTGGACCTCTACCTTTCAAAATATACAAAAATCAATTCAAGATGGATTAAAGACTTAAATGCAAGACCTCACATTAAAAAATGCTACAAGGAAACCTAAGACAAACTCTTCTGGACATTGGCCTAGGCAAATATTTTATGACTAAGACCGCAAGGACAAACGCAACAAAAACAAACATTGACAAATTGGACTTAATTAGAGAGCTTTGCACAGCAAAAGAAACAATTAACAGAGTAAACAGACAACCTACAGAATGTGAGAAAATGTGCAAACTATGCATCCGTTAAAGGACTAGTATCCAGAATCTATAAGAAACTCAAACTAACAATAACAAAAAACAAATAATCCCATTAAAAAGTGGGTAAAAGACATGAACAGACACTTTTCAAAAGAAGACATACATGTGGCCAACAAACATATGAAAAAATGCTAATCATCAGAGAAATGCAAATTAAAACCACAATGAAATACCATCTCACACCAGTCAGAATGGCTATGACTAAAACATAAAGAGTAAGAGATGTTGGTGAGGATGCAGAGAAAAGGGAATGCTTATACACTGTTGATGGAGATGAAAATTAGTTTAACTCCTATGCAAAACAGGATAGAGATTTCTTAAAGAACTAAAAATAGAACTACCATTTAACCCAGCAATCCCACTACTGGGTATACACCCAAAGGAAAAGAAATCATTCTATTAAAAAGACACCTGCACTCCTATGTTTATCATAGTACTATTCACAATAACAAATTCATGGAATCAATGTAAGTGCCCATCAATGGTGGATTAGATAAAGAAAATGTGGAACATATTACACCATGGAATACTACTTAGCCATAAGTAACAATTAAATCATATACTTTGCAACAATGGATGAAGCTGGAGGTCATTATTCTTAGTGAATTAATGCAGAAACATAAAGTCAAATGCCACATGTTCTCACTTGTAAGTGGGAGCTAAACAATAAGTACACGTGGACATAAAAATGGGAACGATAGGCACTGGGGACTCCAATGGGAGGAGACAAGGAAGGGGTGAAAAAATACCTATTGTGTACCATGTTCACTATTTGAGTGATGAGTTCAGTAGAAGCCCAAACCCCAGCATTATGCAATATACCCATGTAACAAACCTGGATATGAACTCCCTGAATCTACAATTTTAAAAAAGAAAAAAGAATACCATCAAGAAAGTGAATAGATGGCCTACAGAATGACAGAAAATATTTGCAAGTCATATATCTTATAAAGGACATGTATTTAGAGCATATAAAGAACATTTATACTCAAAAATATAAAGACAAATAACCCTATTTGAAAATAGGCAACAGATCTGAATAGGCATTTCTCCAAAGAAGATATACAAATAAGCATGCAAAAAGATGTTCAGCATCATCTGTTATTAGGAGAATGCAAATCAAAACCATATTGAAATACCAATTCAAAATTCACATCTACCAAGATAACTAACCGAAAATGACAAACAAAAAAATGAAAATAAATTTTCCAGTGGCCATTCATTTGGGCTTTATGCCCCTTTAACCAGCACACAACTGGTTAAGAGGGAACAGGACAAAGACAATGTGAACAAAACGATCATATACATTAATTTTAGATACATCAAATTGACTACAAATTTAACATCAGGGCACATATTGATTCAGGATTATCTTACATAAAAAGTAAGTCCTGAGGTCATAAAAGTTTGAAAATTAAATCATAAGAGTAACCTGGAATGATTAGGGTATATGGAGAATAAAAATAAGGCAGTGGAGAGCTATGCATGACTCTGATCAAAGGATCTTCTATAAAGAGCAGACACATCTAAGAGGTGGATGATCGCAGAGCATCAAAGCAAGATGCTAGAGTCTAAATATGTTGAGGAAACTCGTATGTTGAAACTTGATCACCCTGGGGGGCCTTGGCCAGGCACGGTGGCTCACATCTATAATCCCAGCACTTTCAGAGGCCAAGGCAGGCAGATCACCTGAGGTCAGGAGTTCGAGAACAGCCTGATCAACATGGAGAAATCCCGTCTCTACTAAAAATACAAAATTAGCCAGGCGTGGTGGTGCATGCCTGTAATCCCATTTACTCAGGAGGCTGAGGCAGGAGAATGGCTTGAACCCGGGAGTTGGAAGTTCTGGTGAGCCAAGATCGTGCCATTGCACTCTAGCCTGGGCAACAAGAGCAAAACTCCATCACAAAAAAGTAAATAAATAAAAAAGAAGTGCAGCCTTTAGGAGGTGATTAAGCTATGTGGGCAGAGCCCTCATGAATGGGTTTAGTGACCTTACAAAAGAAGTACAAGGGAAATGTTCACCTCTTCTTACAAAAGAAGTACAAGGGAAATGTTAGAGGACTTAGCAACAAGGCACCATTTTAAAAGCTGAGAGGAAGCCTTCACCAGACACCAAATCTTGGAATTCCCAGACTCCAGAACTGTAAGTAATAAATTTTCATTGCTTATAAATTCCCAGTCTATGTGTTTTATGATACCACAGCTGCACGAACTAAGACACAGGAGGATAATGGGAGGAAAAAGGAAACTGACAAATAAGTAGTCAGGACAAGACAATGAACAATATGGAAATGCAGATTGTTTAAAGTATTGTTTTAACTCAACAACAAAAACAAGTCAATTTTAAAAATGAGCAAAGGACTCGAGTAGACATTTCTCTGAGGAAAAAAATGCAAATAGTCAATAATTACATGAAAAGATGCTTAACATCATTTGTCATTAGGGAAATGCAAATTAAAACCACAATGAGATACTGCTTCACACCCATTAAGTTATATGAAAAAGAATTGAAAGCAATGACTCAAACAGATATCTGTATATCACTGTTCATAGCAATATTATTCACAATAGTTAAAAGATAGAAACAACCCAAGTGTCCATCAACATATTAATGGATAAACAAAATGTGATATACATGTAAAATGGCATACTACTGAGCCATTAAAAGGAAGGAAATTTGGATATATGCTGCAATATGAATGGTCTATAAAGCATTATGCCATTACATTAAGTGAAATAAGCCAGACACATAAGGACAAATATTGTATGATTCCATTTATATGAGGTACACAGAGTAGTCAAGTTCATAGACACAGAGAGGAGAACAGGAAGTTAGTGTTTAATGGGTACAAAGTGTCAGTTTGGAAAGATGAAAAAGATCGGAGTTGGATGGTGGTAATAGGTACACAACACTGTCAATGTATTTAATGCTACTAAACTGTATATTTATTGCTTGAAATAATAAACATTATGTTATATACAGTTTACCACAATGAAAAATGAAATAAAAGAATGAAGTATTAGTACATCCTACAACATGGATGAATCTTGACAAACGTTATGCTAAGTGAAAGAAGTTAGACACTAACGGTCACATATTGTATAATTCCATTTATATTTAAATGTTCAGAATAGGCAGATCCACAGAAAGAGGAAGTCGATTATTGATTTCCAAGGAACATAAGAAGGGAAGAGGAATGGGAGTGACTGTTAACAGATACAAGATTTATTTTGCGATGATGAAAACGTCCTGAAATTATATAATGGCAGTGGTTGCACAACTCTATGAATATACTAAAAACCTGTGAATTGTAAACCAAATTGTACACTTTATGATATGTAAATTACACCTCAATAAAGCTGTTCTTTTTAAAAAATGTTTCATGACTAGAATGGATTACACATTGAGAATCTAAATATCCCTCTCTATAAAATTGTGAAGAGTAATATAAACACCCATTGATCCAAACTGGTTTGGGCTAGGAAATGGGTGGAACTGACCACTTCTATGATCACTTAGAAGGTTAATAAGACAATTAATGAAAACCAAATTGATAAGATGCCATTTTTACTGATTGTATTGGAAAATGCCGTAACGTTCAATAACTCACATTGCTATCTGGGGTGGAAGGCAGTAAGTACTTTTATATACCGTTGGTGAGAATACAAATTAATGCCAGCAGTTTGGAAGGCTATTTGACAATATATAGTAAAATTCAAAATGCAGTTATCCTTTCAATCTAGTGATTCCTCATCTGTAAATTTATCCTAGAAATATATATTCAAATAATGAGTAAATATATATGTCTAACAATGTTAATTGTGGTGCTGTTTATAATAGCCAAAAGATCAGAAATAATTTAAATATCTACCCATAGAGAATATGTTAAGTAAATTTTAGTATTTTCACACAATAGAATACAATGAATGTATTCAAATTAATGAAGTACGTCTACATGCGTTACTCTTGAACAATATACAAAACACATTACATTTATAAGAAGCAAGGTGTTGAATTTGTGTAAAACGAACCTGCTAGTTGTCTACCTAATATTCATTCTTTCCTTCATTTTTGCTAAATAAACACTGATTTTATTTTGCTGCAAAATACCTGTCTAAAAGGTTCTATTTCTCAGCCTCCCAGCCTCCCTTGCTGCTAGGGCTGGCCAATGAAAGTGAAGTGAAAATTATTGGGTAGGGCCTTTGAGAAAAATGCTTAAATGAGACTAACACAGCTAGGAGACACAATCTTTTATCCTTTCTTTTTCTTTTTTCTTTTTCTCTTTTTTTTTTTTTTTTTTTTTTTTTTTTTTTTTTTTTTTTTTTTTTGCTCTGATGAAGTAGCTTTGAGGATAGAAGCTAAAGGGACATGCTAAACATGATGAAGCAGAATGATCACCAGGGAGCTGCCATTAGTCTGCCTTCCTGTCTTCCTCTGACTTTTACATGACAAAGAACAATAAATTTCTTTCTTGTTTTAGCCATGTTTGTGGGGTTTCTGTTACAAGCAGCAAAATCTTGTAACATATGATCTTATAAACATAGACGAATGTTTGGTATACACAAGATGTTAGGGCAAACCACTGACAGTGACTTGGTGGTCTGAGCTGGAAGGAAAACGTATTTATTGTATTTTCTTTGGTATTGCTGAAATTTTTACTGTGTCTGTAGGGAACCCATCTTATAGGCTACCAGAGATTCTCTAGCTTCAGCCCTCTCCTTGACCTCTTTCACTTGCCCCATCCACCTGGTCCACCCCAGTGAGATCAATGGTCAAAGTCTCCAGTTCTTCCCACTGCTTCAGATGAAGTGACACCCTGTGGAGTCCGACTTCTACAACAGCTGCCAAGCGGTCAGGGGTTGCAACCTGAGGGTACAGGGTCAATAACAGCCCATAGGGTGAACTTTAACTTATGGAAGTACAGAAAATGGGAAAGAACCAAGAAATAAATGTCTTCATCATTCATCCCTCCATGGACTGTTGCAGGATATAGTGTTTCTGCATATCTTGTCCAGAGCCATTCCAAGGGGCTGACGCACTTGTGAACAGCAGCCACCTTGTATGTATATGTGCAGTAACACACCACCTGGTGTTTGCTTCCATCCTTCCCTGCCTCAACACCCCCTTGCTCCCGCTGCCTTGGCATTGTACCCACCAATTAAGCAGTAGCACTTCAGTTTTCTTCAGCTGGCTTTCCAGACTAAGGCATGTATTTCTTTTTCAATTAAAAAAACTAGTTAATTCTTCTTTTTTTCTTTTAGAAACCTAGTGAGCAGAGCACAAATGAGGGCATTGGACCCCAGCCAGAGGATTGGGAGCTATTCCATTCCATAAACTCTTTTATTTCTGCAGTTAACCAAAACATGAAATGTAAGTCCTTTGTTTTTCTAGCACAGCCCAACATCCTTACTTTTCTTAGTATATCTCATTAGGTCTTTTACACAGCCTAAGAAGCAGTAAACAATCAAAAATATTTTAAACCACAATACATAAAAGGATATGAATTTGTACTGAATGACTGAAACTCAAAGGGACAGAGCTAAAATCAGGGATGTATGAGAACACCTGCCTGTGGTGTCCTCATCTGACTTTGCTGAAATTTAGAGACAGTCAAAATCCCATCATCCCGGAATCTGATCTGTCAGACTGCAGGATCAACATCAGAGACTCCAAGGCCACGCAGTGCTTTCTATGTTGACACCAATTCTAAAATTGACTGGCAGCCAGTATAAAAACTGCAGGCCTAGGGAGCCATGTCTTTGGAGCTAAACAACCTAAGTGAGAATCCTCATGACTGCATTTTGCAGAAGCTGGAGTAATGGTCACATTCTTCAGGCAATCTTCTGCTGTAACGCAGCTTCAAAGTCATCAGCTTCTGCCTCTACAACAGAGAGCCAACACTGAGAGATGGAAGGATTATCGGACAAACACATACACAGCGTTTACAGTACCGGGTATGGAAGGCCTGACCTGCAGCTCCCATCTCCCACTCTGACTCTGTTCAGTAAATTGAAGCACCCCTGCATCCAGTCTGGAAGTATCAGGTGTGACACATTATACCCAGGAACAGAGAGAAATTCATTTGCACAAACTCTTGTTGTGCCCGTATACCCTGATGTCACCCTCTCCATGTTCTCTTTGTGACTTAGAGTCTTTCTGTGCAAAGTGACATGGCCTCACACTATGAACATTCTCACAGCTCTGCCAGAGATAGTTTTTGTGTCTAGGCACCAATGAAACACTCAATATTCCAAGCATCGTGCTAACCACAGGGGTGCCCAATCTTTTGGCGTCCCTGGGCCACAACGGAAGAAGAAGAATTGTCTTGGGCCACATATAAAATACACTAACACTAACGACAACTGATGAGAAAAAAAAAAAAAAAAACCTCAGAAAAAGCTCCAATGTTTAAGAAAGTTTACGAATTTGTGTTGGGCTACATTCAAACCCATCCTGGGTCACATGCAGCTCATGGGCCATGGGTTGGACCAGCTTGTTCTAAGAGAAACAGAAACACAGCAAGCAGGTTCCAGTGTGCTGCACCACCCCAGAGAAACATCAGTGTCAACTCCTGCAATGAAGTCAAATTGCTGCTTTAACAACAAATCAAGAATGTGTACACCCTTGTTCATAGCTGCATTGTTCGATGGCCAAAAGGTAGAAACAATCCGAGTCCATTGATGGATGAATAGATGAACAAGATATGGCATACACCTACAATAAAATATTATTGAGCTTTAAAAATGGATGCAATTCTAATGATGGGTTGATAGGTGCAACAAATCACCATGGCACATGTATACCTATGTAACAAACCTGCACATTCTGCACATGTATCCCAGAACTTAAAAGTAAAATAAATTTTAAAACAAATGAAATTCTAACACGTGCTGTGCTATAACATGATGAACCTTGAAAACATTATCTCAAGTGAAATAAGTCAAAAACAAAAAGGCCAACAGTGAATGAATCCACTTATATGGAGTACCCAGAATAGGCAAATGCATAGAGACAGGAAGTAGAAAAGAGTTTACCAATGGCTGAGGGAAGGAAGAATGGAGAGTTATTATTCAATGAATATGGAGTTTCTGTTTGGAATGATGAAAAATTCTGGAAATGGATAGTGGTGATGGTTCATAGCAATGTAAATGTATTTAATGCCATTGAATTGCACACTTAACATGGCTAAAATAGTGAATTTTATGTTATGTATATAATGCAATTAATTTTTTAATCAAGAGAGAAACATTCTGTGAATAGAGGTATCCACTTAAAAATAAGCTATGCCCTCATTAAATATGTATTATGTGTTAAATTTTGGACCAGATCTTTTAGGGGTTATGGATGTAAAATCTCAGGAGTGGTCAATGCCTAGAATCAGTTAAGTAAATAAGAAGTCAGGATGAGAAAACTCAAATAATAATATTCACATATATAATAAAGTTTAAAAATAATTTACATTTGGGTTATATTTACTCAGGACTCTCTTGTTCTACTTTAATTCAAATAATGTATGGCACTGAGCCAAGCTACATATTCAGTAAAATGTTGGACACTAGTACCATCGTGTCTGTTATCGCTATTCTACCAGTGAGGGAACTGAGACACAGGTTAGTAACTTGCCCAACAATTACTATGTGGCAATTCCGAACTAGTCATTTGACATTAATATTTGATATTATTCTACTAAATTATAATTACCTCATCAAATGGTTCTCATCATATAGAGATATCCGTCTTTACCAGGGCACAAAATATTCTTTCTCATTAGTTACTTAGTATACAACTGCTACAACACATACTGCAATAACAGAGGCTTAAACATAGTATGGTATATTTCTTTCTTTTTTTTTTTTTCTTTTGAGACGGAGTCTCGCTCTGTCACCCAGGCTGGAGTGCAGTGGCCGGATCTCAGCTCACTGCAAGCTCCGCCTCCCGGGTTCACGCCATTCTCCTGCCTCAGCCTCCCGAGTAGCTGGGACTATAGGCGCCCGCCAGCTCACCCGGCTAGTTTTTTGTATTTTTTAGTAGAGACGGGGTTTCACCGTGTTAGCCAGGATGGTCTCGATCTCCTGACCTCGTGATCCGCCCGTCTCAGCCTCCCAAAGTTACGTCTATTTCCGACAGCTCTGCGGCGCTGGGAACACAGGTTCTTTTGATCTTGTCATTCTGTCATTTGTAGCATGCAGCTTCCATTTTGTAGTTGAAGATGGCTGTTACAGTTCCAACCATCATGCCAACATTCCAGCCTGCAGAAAGAAAAGAAGGCTGAGTAAAAACCCCTTCCCCTGAGGACACAACCCGGGGGTTGCACATATCAATCGTGTTCACATCACAGAACTTAGCCTCCCAAGCACACATACGTGTCATGGAGCGTGGCAGTCACATACCAAGCTTAAACTGGGGGATATCTGACTAGAGGAAGAAAGGAGGTTGTTATGAGCGGACAGTGGCAGCCTCTGCAATACTCACCCTTTACATCTGGACAAAGTTAGTCAAGGTCCCTGGTTCCCAATCGCTGGGCCAGGTCACTCCGGATGGCTTCTCCTCCTTACCCCATGCCAGCAATCCACTCTGCATGGAGCTTCTCTGTTGTGCTATCAGTCACTGACAAACGAATGCAGGTATTAGGAAAGCAATCTGACAGGAAAATCTAAGGTAGAAGATTGGAGGTTTGCATGGCAGGAAATGAGATGCTCCCTTAAATCAACTCAGTTTGCTCCATGGGTAACATAAATCAAAGGAATGAGAGGACTAGGAAACTATATGACCTGCAGCAACTAGAACACACAAGTCAAAGGCAGTCCTGCCCACAAGGGCCTCAAGAAAACAGCATTTAAAGGTCATCAAAAAGCCAAGTACTTGAGGAGTGTCTCCAGATACCCTGGCTTGTTAAGAGGGCTGTGTCTTCTTCATTTTTATATCCCCAGCAACTGGATAGCGCAAGAGCTAGCACAAAATAAAAATGAACATTTGTTTGGCACTTTACAAAATTGTTTTCATGACATGATCTAGTCTTTACCAAAGCCCTCCAAAATAGTTACTATTGTTGTCCCCATTTTCTAGATGATGAAACTACGTATCAGTGGGCGCAGTGAACCACTGCCCAAGAATACACGATCAGGTAAGGCCAGAGCTGGTACTCAAATCATTTAGGGGAAAAGTTGAATGTGAAGAATTTTCTATCTCAGCTAAGACTTTTCTTCTAAAACTAACAGCACTCGGCTTAACTTTTAAAATCTAATATTTATCATACTTACATAAACTACTATTGATTCTTAAAAACTATAGAATATAATAGCTATTGTGCACATCATTGAACATGCATTTGGTTAGTCTCCAGCACTAAATTCTGTGTGTTTTTGCCCAGCGCCTTACCTGGGGCTCTCTCTCCCAGCGATGCTACTGCCTCGCTGCCCCAGCATGGATGGACGTGTGGAGACAGGGATTTAAAGCAGGTTGGCAGTAAGAGTGTCATAGCCAATCCAGATGGGATTCGCCCATTTCTTTTCTCCCCACCAAATCCACCTTGCACTCCCTGTCAGTGGCAGGCTCTGGAGTGAAGTGAGAAGCAGATGTTATGATGAAGCATAGCACTGGACATGAGTTCAGGTCTAATGGGTCTAATCCTGACTCTGACACTGACTTGCTAAGTGGCTGTGGGAAGGTAACTCAATATCTCTAGCATCAGTTTCCTCATCTATAAATCAAGGAGGACAGCAGCTCCACTGATAATTCAATGAGAAAATGGAATCTCATGAGATACCACGAAGGTGCCCAGCACATAGTAGACCCACAGTAAATGTTTCCCTAGAATTCTGCAAATGGAGAATATGTATTCCAACACTTTTGTTTTATAAATGAAGACACTCGGGCTCAGAGACATGAGGTATAGTTCTTAATGTGACCCAGCTGGTTAATATAGAGCTAAGAATGGAGCCTTTTCACTCCTGGCCTAGTGCTCTGTTCCATATACCAAGCTGCTCTGATGTGTGGAAGGAGAGGCTATGGAAATTCAGAAGAGTATGCATGTTACAGGAGCAGATTTAGACAGCTGCAAACCTCAGGATTGGATTTATGCATGAATACACACATGCACGCACACACACATACACACACACACACATACACACACACTCTGGAATTCTCCTTGAAGGACGGGACCTTGTCATCTCATTGTCTCCTATATTCCCAGTACCTAGAACACAGCTTGCCAAATAGTAGACCCTAGACAATATTTTTGACTGACTAATTAAAAAACACACAAAGCCAAGTACGGTGGCTCATGCCTGTAATCCCAGCACTTTGGGAGGCCGAGGTGGGCAGATCACCTGAGGTCGGGAGTTCAAAGACTAGCCTGACCAACATGGAGAAATCCCCTCTCTACTAAAAATACAAAAAGTTAGCCAGGCGTGATGGCGCATGCCTGTAATCCCAGCTACTCAGGAAGGCTGAGGCAGGAAAATCACTTGAACCCGGAGGTGGAGGTTGTGGTGAGCTGAGATGGTGCCATTGCACTTCAGCCTGAGCAACAAGAGCGAAACTCCATCTCAAAACAACAACAACAACACAAAAATACACACATACACATATTTTGTTAAGGCAGAGCACAATTGGAACTCCACTGCCTAATCCAATAGAGTCATTCGTAGAATGGAAGCCAGACTAGTTGTGCCTCAGAACCTTCTATCACCCATTAGAACACTCTCTGTACCCAATGCCCAGTATCCTGAACATTCTAAAAGCATTTAGGTTCCAAACAGCTTCTCAACCATCCACACTTAGCCTTCTCTCGTCCCATTGCTTCTGGACCCTGAACCCTCAACAATCTATATGACAACAGGTGGGATTTGGCTGATTTAATGAGCCAATAGATAGATTAGCAAGAATGAATAAAAATCCTCAGCACTCTAAATAGTATAAAGCAGGGTAGTAGGATACAGCAAAAGGTCAGCGGAAAGTTAGCCACGAAAATCTCCAGGAGAAGAAAAATGACTGTAATTCACCACTGTTTCCCCGACACCCAGAAAGAGACATTGAAAGAACAGAAAAGAACCTTATCTAAAGGATATCTGCTGTTGGTCTTTTTCCTTGAGGCCTTTAGGAATTATGAGTTGTTACAAAGGCAGGCTGAGCCCCATTCTTGAGAACAAGCACTTGATAAATGTCTCTAGACACCCTGGCTTGTTAACAACCAGGATATAGGATTCCTAGACAGGATGGAAAATGTAATACAAGGAAGCCAGAAAGGAAAAGATTCTGTAAGACACAAGAGAATTGAAAGTGTCCAAAAGCTGGTAAGTAGAAAAGGAGATATGGACATAAAAGAGACTGTTATCGTCTATAAGAGAAAGTAGACTTCAATCATTTATCTATTGATCTATTTATTCACTCAACTAGTCCTTGCTGAACACCAACTATCTACAAGCCCTGTGCTTGGCACTGTGGAAACTGTACAAGCAAAGACATTGATTGACTGGCTTAATGACTGTGGGAAAGTAACTCAACGAGACTCAGGTTCTGGCCACAAGGAGATTATGCTCCAATGGAAGGGTCAGGTTTCAATCGAATAACCATGCGCAGAAATGTAAAAGTCTTACTTGGGCAAGTTCCATGAAGGAGAGGCTGTGATTGTAGCACACACTGCTGGTGTCCCACTCAGAACTCTGGGATGCCCTTCGCTTGTTTAGTGAGCAAGCCCATGCCTGGCTGCTGCGGCTACTGCCAGTCTTTACCTAATGGCTGATGCCTGCAGCCTTTCCAGAGCATTGCCCATGACATTTCCTGCAGGAAGTGCTTGGAAATTCACCCATCCATGGCGGGCCACGGCCAATCACTGACCGGGTTGGGAATGCAAGAGCCCCCGACATTTGCCTCAAGGCGGGGCAGATTCAGTTTACCCTCCTGCACTCCTTTCCAAATCAGGCTGAACCAGACTCACCTGAAACCTCATTCTTGCGTGGCTCTTACTCCCTCGCAGTTTTTTTTAGGGGGGCGTGCTCCCTCAATAAATCATGAGAACACACATCCCCTACCCCAGGTTCTGCTTTTAGAGAACATGATCTAAGACAATGATATTCTGAAAGTATATAATTAGGAGATCTGACCAAGTCAGGGAGGCCAGGGAAAGCTTTCTGAGGAAATGACTGCATTGAAGTGAAAGGACAAGTCAAAGTTAACAAAATGGGTTGGAAGGGAGGAGCTAGACTTCCAGGCATAGGAAATAGCATGAGCAGAGGTCTTGCAGAAGCAGAGAACACAGCTTTCTTGATTGCCTGAGAGGGACCTGATTCATGCAGCCTCTGGAGGGTAGAAATGGAAGTTCCAGGAGGAGAGATTACAGTTCAATAATTTGACCACCATAGCGAGCTCTAACAAAGGAATGGTTGCCCTGAGAAAGACAAGTTCTTGTAAATGAGAATGCTGGTACCTGTCAGGGAGATTACATGTGGCATTGGGTGGGATGTTGAAATAGAAGATCCTTAACCTTTTTTGTTTTAAAGTTCAGTGATAGAATGTTAGGCCTGGTAGGTAAGGCTTTAGTAAATAAAGCCATATCTTCAATTCTGAGCTGGACGGTGGGCAGAGTCAGCCCCAGATGGAACTGAGGGGTAAAAAGCATTATTTCCATGTGTCCCAAGTCCTCTTTTCCCCAGGAGTGCCACAGAGCCCTTGGACTGACCTTCCCCACAAGGCCTGCTCTCCCACTGACAAACTGGGTGTGGCAGCTCCCAAGTGTCTGGTCTCACCCAATTGTACATCACAATTGAAGGTAGCTGTTGGATGTGTGGATTTTGGAGTTAAACTGCCTGATTTCAAATCCTGTTTCCATATTTCCCGCTTATATGACCTCAAGTTAATTCTTTTTCTGCCCTAAGCTTTATTTTTCTCATCTGTAAAATGCTAATAATAGTACCTAGTCTATGGGTTTTATTAACAATAAATTAAATAATAAACACCACTTGGTGCAGTGTCAGGCACACCATAAATGCTCATTAAATATTAGCTACTGTAGTTTAAACTAAGGAACTAATTGCTAATAAGGCTCAATGCTGCTCTTTCTAGAAAAGCATAGTGTTTAATAGCAAGAATTTGGAGCCAGTCTGCCTGGATTCAGATCTCGCCTCTATTACTTCCCTGTGTGACTTGCTTCGGAAAAGTTCCTTCATAGCTCTGCATTTCCATTTCCTCATGTGTAAAATGTGGATAATGATAACACCTGCCTCATTAGGTTGTTGTGGGAATTAAATGAGATAATAACAGTAAAGCACTCAGAGGCTATCATAAAGAAAATATCAGTAGGTACTAAGTATCATTAGTATTTGCAGAATTATTCCTATTTTTAAATGTCATTCATTGATAGTTTGAAGCAATGAATCTGTATTAGTGAAAGGTCAGGCAATACAGGCTTCTGGGGAAGTTATTTCTAAGTGGGAGGGCTTTTTGTGCCTACCAAGTAGAACCATGTGTGTGAATGATAGCTCTGCCTGGCTGCTCACACCCCAAACCACACCCACGGTTCAGCATCTGAACCTTTGGGAGGTCCCCTGACCACCATGGTATAGAGATGGGAGAACAGGTACCTGTCACTCATGCAGTTATTGGGAGGGGACTGCACAAGTGGGGACCAAGCTGGGCTTCCTCCCACACCCTTGGTCCCTGTGTCCCTGAGGCACTCTGGTAGTCAGTCATTGGGGGAAGGGCCACATCTCCTTGTGGCAATCCTTTCCTCCAGACCCTGATGATATCAAACCCTTCTCTAACTTCTACTATAGCTGCAAACCATTTCTTATTCATCTTTGCCTTCCCAGAGCTTGACAGTGGACCTGACTCATACCAGTTGCTCACGAAGTCTTATCGAATTAACTGGTTTATCCACAGACAGCCTCCATCCCTGGCTGTGGTCTCATGACCAGGTCTTTTTTGTAGCCATGACGCCAGATAGCTTCTGGGGCTCTGTGTTTGAAACATTCTTCAAGGATTTCCTGGATTTCTAAATCACAGCAGTGACCTCTTTATCCATGATTGTCAGTGCTCTCAGAAGAAGACATCAGCAGAACATTCCAGGGCACCACCTGGATAGAGCTCAGAAAGATCCAGCAAGGTGGACATCACCCCAGTCTTCATAGCTTCACCCCAGGGGATTCCATTTCAGCTCATCTAGGTTTCAGAAGAGAGGTTCTTAGACCACTTCTCTAAGACAGTCTTCTGGTATGTTCTGAATGCTCTGAGTTATTTGAGGACTGCATTATCTCCTCACAACTTCACCCGAAGTTCTTGATATGGCCTCTCCTGATCCAAAATAGCATGACCAGGCAGCTATGTGACATTTGTCCCTCTTTATTTCAAGATGCATAAAGTGTAAAAATATGGGGTATAACACCCTGAAAATATTGCCTTGCATTTGATGCTTTCACATACTTTAAGTTCATCCCCACAAACATTTAGAAGAATATTCCTTCAATTTTATAAAGAGGAAGTGGAAGCTCAAGAAGGCTAAGTGACTTGTGCAAGGTCCTACAGCTATTTGATGACAGGGCTGGGACATTCCTTTGGGGCTGTTAGTTTCTATTCTCACTAGAAGTCATCATGGTATATCAGAGTGGGAAGGGAGCCTACAGATGAACTAGTCCAATGTACTCCTTCAGATTTGATGAAGAAGGAAAACTGAACTTGTTCTAAAAAGAACAAAAAAGAAGCTGAAGGCAAGTCTCCAATGAATTCACATGCAATATATGATGGGGAACAATGGTGGAGGGAGGTAAAGCTGAATTTATCAACAGCTTCGATGCCCTACAGGGTGAGCTAGGCCATTACCAGTTTGTTCTACTAAAACAAACACTAACCCCACTCTTCATTCAGCCAACCATTATCTATTGAAGGCCAGATGTGCTAAATACTGGGGAATCAGAGGTGAGTGGCTCCGTGACATTCCCGCCTGTGGGACTGCACATGAAACAGGAAAATCAATGGGTTACAGTGGAGTGAGGTGAGTCATATAATGGGAATACAAGGGATGCGGAAGGCAGGCACTTGCCCCAGCTTAGAAAGTGCAGCAAAGATTCAAAGAGGAGGTGATGTTGAAACTGAGTACTGCAAGGCTTAACCAGAGATTGCCAAATAGACAAGAGGAAGAGGAGGGTGTTCCAGGCACCAGGAACAGCTTGGGCAAAGTCGGGGGCTTGTAATAGCTCAGCATGTTGGGGGAACTACAAGTGTAGCTGGGAATGGGGCCAGTTCATGAAAAGTCTTGTTTGTTAGGCTAAAGAGTTTTAACTCAATCCTGAAGATAACAGGCAACCACTGAATTATCTCGTTTTTTAAGTGGAAGTGATATAATCATATTTCCAGTTTACTCTGGAAGATTATTTAAGAGAGAACACATTGAATGGGGAGAACAGTTAAAAACAACAGCAGTCAAGTAGGTGAGAAAAGATTAGAGATTGAATTAAGGAAGCAGCAGATAAGGTGAAAATGTTTAAAGTATATTTGGCAATTACAAATTATTGGGCTTTGTGATATGAGACACAGGAGAGAGAACAGTAAAAACGGACTCAAATTTCCAATGAGCAACTGGGAAGATGGGACCATGCTCTAGGACAGAGGAGAGGTTGGAGGGAAGTGAATGAGTTGAGTCGGGACACACTGAGGTGGAGCAGCCCATGGGACGTGTAGATAGAGATGTCAGCACTGGGAAGTATGAGCTGGAAGCCCAGGAGAGAGGCCGGGGATGGGCCTGCGGACTTTGGAATCATTAATAGATGCTAATTGGAGTCACAAGTGTGAACGAGATAACCCAGGGAGCACACATTAGCAGAAAAAGAGCAAGACTGAGGACAGATTTGGGGAAACATAATAGTTTTCAGAAGGTGGGAGAAGGAAAAAAGAAAAGTGTGCAAGGGACACAAAGAAGTGACAAGAGAGAGGAAACATAATAGAGAAGAAAGTGGAGTCACAAAAAAGTGGAGTCACAAAAAAGTGGAGTAGAAAAGGGAAGAAAGCAATGGAGCTAACATTTATTGAACTCTGATTATGTACTCAGTCTTGTACCAGGAGTTTTACCTGTGTCTCTCACTTCATGTTCCTGGGAAAATCTCATGAAGGAGACATTAGTATCCTGATGTAACTAACATGGAAATGGTAGCCAAGAAAGGTGAAATAACATGCCCAGATTCACATAGCTACTAAGAGGTGAAACAGAATTCAAAGCCAGACCTTTCTGGCTCCAAAGCCCATAGTAGTCTTTCCACAGCATAAATTGCTTCAGAAAGGTGAAGTCAAATAGGAACTACAAAGAACTGTAAGAGCGTAAGAGGACATGGTCCTGCCAAGGAAGAAGCTTCACTGCCATGAATTACAAAATGAATCAAAGGTAAACAAGCAGAGACAGTGAAGGTTACAGGAAGAGGACTCTTTTTGGGAAAACAGCCCTTACCCACTCAGCAAACATTCCAAAATACCTTTGACTATACTCATCAGTTGCCACGTACTGTTCCAGGCATTGGGGATACCACGTGGCTGCTCTCAAGGAACTTGCATTTGGGTGATGGGAGACATACACTCAGCATGTCACATCAAACGCACAACATAAGTCAGTTGGTGGGAAGTGCTAAGAAAAGAAACAAAGCCAGGAAAGGGCTAGAGACTCAGCAGGGAGGAAGGGGAGGCAGGAAGGTAGTATTTTAAATAGGGTGGTCTCTGATAAGACAACAGTTGAGCAGATACTTCCAAGAAGCCCTTGAATGGGCAAGGCATGAAAATGACCCCAGGCAGAGGGAAAGGCAGGCACAAATGTCTACTGGCAGGATTCTGCCTGTGTGTTCTAGGATCAGCCCAGGGACCAGCAGGGCTGGCATGAATTAAGCAAAGAGAAGAGGGATCAGCAGGGAATACAGTGTGTTGGGACCTCAGAGAAGTCAGCAGGAGATAGTGTGTAGACAAGAAATCTGGGTTTTGTTCTCAAGAATCCTTTGGAGGCAAGAGGTACTGTCCTCCATTATTCATCCCAAAGAGAGAGATGACTGGGTCAGGATCTCCAGCAAATGCGCCCATCCTCACCTCTCTTCTGACTGGAGCAGTCCAGAGGGGGCCTGGAATGACAGCATAGCAGTGGTTAACAGAACAGCTGGTGGGCCAGGCTCAAGCCTGCAGCAGGACACTAAGTGGCCTCCCCAGCCACTGTTTCAGCCATCATGCCCCTCCCTGGCCTTGGTTGTGTGGCATTCATCATAACCACCAGGTGGAGAATAACCTTGAATATTCCTATTTGCAAGTCTGTCTCTGCCCAACCCACCACCGAGACCACCCACCTCCAAGCACATCTACTTAATTAGACAACAGGAACCACAAAAGGAATGGAACTCCTCAATAACCAGAACCTTGAACAATCTCAGAGAGATACTATGTGCCGATGTGGCCTCAGGGAATTAAAGGCTGCTCTTCTGCTCAGAGAAGGTTTACTGGGTGTATGAGTACCAGCCCTGCCCAGTCCTGTCTGCTCCTAATGCGAAGAGTTAGTTATAGACACGGACCCCATGGTACAGGGATTCCCAAGGGTATCCTGCCCCAGGCCTCTGCAGCTGACCAGATTCAGCCTTCTCCACATCCCAGGAAGATTCCATGTGAGTGCAACAACAGACACAGGTAGCCTCAGCCCCAAGGGCATGTTAGCCCTAGAAAAAAGTTCTGGGTTTTGTTTAGTTTTAGTTTTTGTTTTTGTGACAGGGTCTTGCTCTGTTGCCTAGGCTGGAGTGCAGTGGCTCAATCACAGCTTACTGCAGCCTTGACCTCCTGGGCTTGGTGATCCTCCCCACCTCAACCGCCTGAGTAGCTGGGACTACAGATGCATGCCACCATGCTGGGCTAACCTAGAAAAAAGTTTTGGAGCCAGTCATCCAGCAAAGGACCATTTACCATGACTTTGCTGTCACCTTGATGTTCTTTCTTCTAAGCCTATTGGTAGTATGGGAATATCAATTGATGTCATTAATAGTGGATGCAGCCTCCCTTCCATTTCCTTAAGGGCAGTAGAGGCACAGCTGAACAGGAAGCTCCTCCCTCTGGGGGATTTTCATAGTAACTGGCTCATGGGGAAGGGCTTTGGCACACAGATCATGCACGAGGAGCAGCAGAGGCCCTTGTAACTGTGTGACTGTGATTAGCAGACATTGCCATGCACCTCTTCCCTCCCTAATTATGTCTTAAGTTGAGCATCTGATTTTTTTCACCCCAGTCTAAGGGTTTCACCCAAATCAGAAGGAACTATTTCAGAGACTGTGTTTCTTTGCTTGGTTTTCTACCACCTAGGGTACTATTTTGCCTCTCTAATGTGCAATTCTGGAGCACATCCTCAAAGCACAGCTCCATGGAGGTAACATGATCTGCAGCAGGGCTGTTTAATAATTTAGGCCATCAGCTATCTTGTCTTGTCAAAAATCTTCCAATGATTTTAGTTTTAAATAGAAATTTTAAAATATAACCATTATGTATGATAAATATTTCAAATTTTCATTTTCTTCATTCTGCTAAGTTTGAATTAATTCCATCTTAGCCAAATAGCTATTACAGTATGCTCCCAGAGCACTACGACATTGGTGGCTCTGGCCTGCTTACTTGTTGGTATCTCTTATTAAACTATTTAGATACCATAAAGCGCATAATATAAATGAACGAGTGGATGGATGGACGGACGGATGCATACTTCACATTGAAGATATCGTATTAGCAAAATGAAGTATCTAATATTATGGGTCTAACATTATCCTAAGACCTACAGATGTCCTGTGTTTGACGAGGGAATGTTTTTAAAAAGAATGCAGTTCGCTCAGCAATAGTGTCTGTCAATCATTCTAGGAACGGAAAAGTGTTAAAAGAGCAGAAAGCCTTAAAATGTTCTCAGCCTTAAAACTGAAGGGAAATGGATTCTGACCCAACAACTAAAAAAGTCAGGGAGCAGATGAAAAACTCACATTTTCCCAGGAAACAGAAACAGGACTTTCTGTAATATCTTTATAAAAATCAATGCAGTATCATTTATTACACAAGCATATACTCACTTTTTTCTTTTTGCATCTTTATTCTTCTTATAATTACTAAGGCAACAAAGTGTGCAAAATTAAAGCATACAGAAATAAATTATTACAATATAAATATCTCCAGGTATCCAGAAGTAACCATGGTTATCTTTTAATTACTGTATGTCCAATTCATATTTCCTATGCAGTTGTAGTAAGGGAGCTGCACAACAAATTGAATTCTTTCTGCGTGTCCATTTCCATTCATTTGTTTAAATTTTATTTTTTAATTGAATATTGACCACCTATAATTGTATATATGGGGTACAAGGTGATGTTATGATTTATGAATACAACTAAATCAAGCTAGTTAACATATTCATCACCTCAAATACTTAAAATATTTTGTGGTGAGAACATTTGAAATGTACTCTTTTGGCAATTTTGAAATGTTCAATACTCGGCCGGGCGCGGTGGCTCAAGCCTGTAATCCCAGCACTTTGGGAGGCCGAGGCGGGCGGATCACAAGGTCAGGAGATCGAGACCACAGTGAAACCCCGTCTCTACTAAAAATACAAAAAATTAGCCGGGCGCGGTGGCGGGCGCCTGTAGTCCTAGCTACTCAGGAGGCTGAGGCAGGAGAATGGCGTGAACCCAGGAGGCGGAGCTTGCAGTGAGCCGAGATCGCGCCACTGCACTCCAGCCTGGGCAACAGCGTGAGACTCCATCTCAAAAAAAAAAAAAAAAAAAAAAAAAAAAAAAGAAATGTTCAATACTCTATTATTAACTATTTGCACCATGCTGTGCCCCATCCATTCCTTTTAAATATTTTTTTATAGGTTTAGGGGGTATAAGTGCATTTTTATTACCTGGATATGTTGTGTAGTTGAAGTCTGGGCTTTTAGTGTAACCATAACCTGAATTAATTTTACCTCATAGGTACTCATTCATTCTTTAAACAAGAGTGTTAGCTCGGCCAGTTATGATGGCTAACGCCCGTAATCCCAACACTTTGGGAGGCCGAGGTGGGAGTATTGTCTGAGCCCAGGAGTTTAAGACCAGCAAGGGCAACACAGGGAGACCACATCTCTACAAAAAAATAAAAATAAATTAAAAATAGTTGGGCATGGTGACACACGCCTGTAGTCCCGTCTACTCAGGAGGCTGAGGTGGTAGGATAGGATCATTTGAGCCTGGGAGGTGGAGGCTGCATTAAACCATGACCATGCCACTGCACTCCAGCCTAAACAATAGATCAAGACCCTGTCTCAAAAAAAAAAAAAGACATCAGCTCCATGAGGGGAGGAATCAGGGTGTGTCACATTCACTGCAGTATCCCTAGCACATAACAGGTGATCTATGAATACTTATCACTTATATGCACAAATATTGCTATCCAGGGTGTACCACACTCTATCCTCAGTAAGATTCAGCAGTGGAAACACTGGGTAAGGTCTTCTTTAATGGAACTAGAGGATAGACATGATTACCCCACTCTCCCCTGTTTGTGAGAAGCCCTGAGACCCATGCTCTGGACTCCGTTCCTCTCTTCCCACCCTTACCTGTCCTCCATCCCTCCAGGAATATTACCTGGATCTACTCCAACCATACTCCAACCTGGGTTGGGTCCCCATCTCTTGTACTCTTGTACTTATTGGAAGTTATCCCCATCAAATCACCTGTCACACTAAAATGTCACTTATTTTCCTCTCTCTACTCTACCAATGAACTCATTGAGACAGGAACTATAGCGTTTTCTTATGTTTCTGTTTTATCTTTGTATTTGTAGCCCAATGCATTATTCATAGATGTTTAATCAATGAGTGAAAGACTAAGTCGATGAATACATAGTCACACACAGGAATGGGATCATTCCACTGAAAGGGATTTAATCAGAATGTGTGGCTCTCATGGTGGGAATTTCAGGAATGGGGCAAGTGAGAATCTCTGGGCTCCTCACATCCTGGGAAAGCAGCTGCTTCTTTGGCTATGCTGGGGTGAGCCCTAAAAATACTGGTTCTCTTTTCTACTCCTCTCTTCACTCCCTCTTATCTAGGCCTTAAACTGAGTATCTGGTTTATGCTTCACCCAAATCTGTGGGCTCATGAAATTTTATCCATGTAGACATGTCATTTCCTTTTTTACTTTTCTACTCTGTGCTTTATTCTTTCTATACCTGATACGCAGTTTTGAAGAAAACCACCAAATACTCAGATCTTGCAGGCAAAGATCATTTGTTATAAAATTATTTGGGGCAACATAGGGTTTCCTTATTTAAACTCTCTTCAAATTGTCTAAGCTTTTGCAAGTAGAAACTCTATATTCTATGATGTAGAAAATCCTGTTTTCTTCATTCACTTAAAGCTAAGTGAAATCTACATCTCTAAGTCAGTTAGAAATTTTGTTTTCTTTTGTCCTCTACATTTTGTTTCCAGAAGAGAAACTTCACTCACTTTTTTAGCCACCTTGTAGAGTCATACTGGAAACTGAGATGAATCATCGAGTTTCCACTGCAGCTATAGGGAAACCTGAGCTGGGCAGCTGGACATCGGTATATAGAGGACATAGAATACCCATTTTACCCAGACGGTGCTCATTTATTTTCCATAGCATTTTAAAATTGAGCCTGGTACCACTATTCATCCTATTTATAGTTTTACATGCAACATAATATTTACTCCAGACTCTAATAGGAATGCTTCTTATAAATGTCAGTGGATTATTTACTATGGAACACTAATTAGTTACATAAATGCTTCCCTTTTCAGGGTGGCTAAGGAGGAGACTGTTAATGCTTCTTGGATTAACCTCACATTATTGTCTTTTGAAGTTCTTTTACATTTAAGACAGTTATCACAAGACTGCACAACTTTGCATGTATCGTACATCTGTTACTTAAGTAATGTGAAGCTTTTTCATTTTAACTCACATGGTGCAATAAAACAGAATGTGAATGCCATATATCCTGAGTTAAGAGAAAATCACTGCAACTTGACATGAAAAAAAAAAAAAAAAACAGCTTTCCATGTTAGTGTTCTTGATTGGTGGTTTTAATTCATACTATTTTTATAGCAATTAGATCAACTATGCAAAATGGTTGTGAATGAAAGAAGCATTGAAAAGTCAGTGGTCTCAAAGGAATTATTACAGTGGTTGAAGTCTTGGACTTTCAGGAATTCAGATCCACAGCAACAGTAAATAGCAAATGAGATCTATGTTTGGAGAGCTGTCATACATGGGCATGTTTCAACTTGAGGAGTGGAAGAACATGTTTTTCCCAGTTCTGATCACAAAGAGATTATCAATATGAAAAAAATGTAATGACATTTTTAAAAGATTATAAGTTTTAAAAAGATTATATTGCATTCCTGACCAAGGAAGTAGCATAAAATTAAATCCTGTATGTGAACAATACTCTATCACAGATCAGAAATTGTCATAATCGACTTCTGTGCTTGTTGAAACATTGTACTGATGACTGCGGAGTCTTCTCTGTACTAGGCTTAGCTCTAAATGCCTCACATGAATTGTCCTTTGATCCTCACATGAACCCTAGGAGGTAAGGACTGTTTTTCTCCCCATTTTAAAGAGGAAGAAGTTAAGACACAGAAGACTAAATAATGCCCCCAAGGTGGCATACTGAAGCTGGAATTCACAGGGCCAGGTTCTCAAACTGTGCCTCAGGGACCCCTGGAGCTACACAAGACCCTTGAGGGTGTCCCGGAGGTCAAAACTATTTTTGTAATAACACTAAACTCTTATTTGCCCTTTTTACTGTCATGCTTTCACAAGTATATCATAGAGTTTTCCAGATGCTGCATGACAATGTAAGAGATTGAGTGCAGAAGCAGATACGGGAGTCCAGCCGGCTTCTATTAAGGCAGGCATCCAAAAGATGTGCTAAAATGCAACAGTGCCATTCTTTTCACCAAATTTTGTTTTTGTTTTGAAAAATAGACTTATTTTCATAAAAACTGTGCTGTTTATGTTAATATATAATACCTTTCTTTTTTAATGAATTAACAAACAAATGCTTAAATTTTCCTAGTTTTACTTTCTATGTACTAAATATCTATAGATGTAACCCACATAAACAAAAGTTCTTTGGGGCCCTCAATAATTTTTAAGGGTGAAAAAGGGTCTTGAGATAAAAAATCTTAAGAATGACTATAGTACAGTGTTTTATATCCCATAAAGTGAGCACCACTACATAACATACATTGATGACAAAAGTGGTTGCAATAACATAGCAGGATCTATATCTTGTCAAAAATCTAGATGGGGGAAAAAGAAAATATCAGTCCAGGATCCAAAAGGCTTTGACACCTGGATATTTGGACACCTGGCTTTGGAGCTGAGAATTAAACTTGTAATCAAAATGTGTTTCTTTGGCTTTGAAGAGAACCACTGGTATAGTGTCCCCTCTGCCTGGAATGTTTTCAGATAAGGACAGGTTTCACATGTTCACCTTATTCAAATCCCTTCTTAGATGACCTAATCAAACAGGCCCTTGCTGGCCATCCTACCTAAATCATCAACCTGCCCCCAACCCCTCCAGTACTGTCTACCCCTTGACCTGCCTTATTTTTTTTACAACAGTCATCACATTTAACATATACATATTTTTTCTGTGCCCACCCATATGAATTGTAAACTCTGTGAAGGTAGGAATGTTTATATTTGTGTTCACTGTTGCATCCCCAGTACTCAGAACAGTACCAGAAACACAGCAGTGACTTGATAAATGATATGGTTTGGTTCTGTGTCCCCAACCAAATCTCATCTTGAATCGTAATCCCCACATGTCAAGGGAGGTACCTGTAATCCCCACAAGGAAGGAAGGTGATTGGATCATGGGGGCAGTTTACCCCATGCTATTCTCATGGTAATGAGTGAGTTCTCACAAGATCTGAGTGTTTGGTAAGTGTGGGGCTCGTCCCCCTTCATGCACTCTTTCTTTCTCTCTCTCCGACCACCTTGTGAAGAAGGTGCCTCCTTCCCCTTCTGCCATGACTATAAGTTTCCTGAGGCCTCCCCAGCCATGTGGAACTGTGAGTCAGTTAAACCTCTTTCCTTTATAAATTACCCAATCTCAGACAAGTTCTTTATAGCAGTGTGAAAACAGACTAATACAATGAATAATTATTTAAATAAATGAATGAATATTTTATGTAAAAAATAATATAATGAAAGAGCAGGAACAAAAATAAAACAGGTGTTTTAAGCATAAGTTATCTAAACAAATCAGCAATTGTCAGCAAACACTCGAGGGCATAGTTGTGGCAGAGACACCACCATATGCCCTCCACATTATTTCCTCTTTCTGAGCACACATTTCTAGGTTTCCTAGTAGTTGGAGGACTAAGTTCCAGCCAGTGCTTCTCAAATTTGAATGTCCATGCAAATCACCTGGAAATTTTGTTAAAATGTAGATCTTAATCCAGTAGGTCTGGGGCCAAAAAGTATATATTTCTAACAATCTCTCAAATGAGGATGACGCTTTTGTGGGTTTGGTACAGAAATAGCTTCAAAGTATGGTACACTTTCAAGTCCCAAAAATGTCCCAGATAGAACCAATAATACCCCAGTAGCAATGAGCACACTAACACCCAAATCTTGGTTTCTAATACCATTCTCCAACAGAAGGAACTGCGGCTCTTTGGAGAAATGGCTAATTCTAAAGCTGGAGCAGAAAATACGAACTTGAAGGGTTCTTTCGTGCCAAAAAGTATGGCAGTACTTACTTATGTCAAAGAAGCACAGGAGCCAGCTAAAAGAGTCCCTGTGGCCAAAGCTAAACAACTCAAGCCCCAAAATAAGGTACTGAATTATAATCCAAAGTATAAAGTAAATATCCAAGAGCCCATACTAATATAAATGAATTAATAAATGGGATATTTTCAAACCATACATCAGATAAAGGGGCTAATGTCCAAAATATACAAGGAATTCATACTGCCTTCATAATTGGAAAATAAATAACCCTATTTAAAAATGGACAAAGGACTTGAAGAGACATTTCTCAAAAGAAGACATACATAATATAAACAATGCTGAAGATTTTAAATATCAGATAAATGCAAATTAAAACTGCAGTGAGACTTGTGAGAATGGCTATTATCAAAAAGTTGAAAGATCAGTGTTGCAGAGGCTGTGCAGAAAACGGACCCCTTCAACACTGTTGGTGGGAATATAAATTAGTATAGCAATTTTGGAAAACAGTATGGATGTTCCTCAAAAAACTAAAAGTGGAACCACTATATGACTCAGCAATTCCACTGTGGGGCACATACCCAAAGGAATGTGTGCCAAAGAGATATCTGCATGCCCATGTTCACTGCAGCATTATTCACAATGGCCAAGAAGTGGAAACAAACTCAGTGTCCATCAACAGACGAATTCTTTAATGTGATATCTATACACAATGGAATACTATACGGCCTTAAAATACACAGAAAAGTTTGTCATTTGTGACGACATGAATGAACCTAAAGGATATTACATTGAATAAAATAAGCCCAGTATAAAGAGACAAATATCATATGGTCTCACTTATACATGGAATCTACAAAAGTCATACTCATGGAAGTAGAGAGTAGAATGGTGGTTACCAGAGTCTGGTGAGTGCAGGGGTGTACAGGGAAAGGGGAGACATTGATCAATGGGTACAAAGTTACAGTTAGGAGGAATCAGTTCTGCTGTTCTGTTGCACAGCGAGAGGATTACAGTTAATAAGAATGTATTGTGTATTTCTAAATATCTAAAAGAGGATTTTAAATGTTCTCACAACAAAGAAATGATAGTTGAGGTAAGGGATATGCTAATTACCAGATTTAATCATTTTACAATGTATCCATGTATTGAAACATCACATTGTGCTTCATAAATATATACCATTATTCTTTGTCAATTTAAAATAAAATAAAACAAAAAAAATAAGAAAGTAAATGGGAAAGAAGAATCAAAAGAATTCCAAATAATTTATGTAGCTATTCCCTACTACCTAGGTGCAAGTTTACACTTAATTACTCTTTCCAAAGAGTCCAGTATGGGAAGACAGGAAGAGGGTAATGAATACTACTTCAGCTCAGGGATCAAGGTCAACATCAACAGCAATAAATCATGTTGATGATGTGCATGCTTGATATGATGTGAGGAAAATAGCACCTCACCTCTGTGGTCTTCCTCCCCAAAACACACAAAAATGGTTGAACTGTAAGAAAAACCCCAGACAAGTTCCAATAGAAGGGGATCCTGCAAAATGCCTGACCAGTACTCCTCAAAACTGTCAAGGTCATCCAACACGAGGAAACTCTGAGAAACTGTCACAGCCAAGAGGAGCCTAAGGAAACACGGCGGCTAAATGTCATATGGTGTCCCAGATGCGACCCTGGAATTTTTTTTTTAAAAAAACGACACTTTGTAAAAACTAAGGAAATCTGAATAAAGTATAGACTTTGGCTAATGTTAATGTAGCAATATTCATTCATTAATGGTAATAAATGCACCAAACCAGTATAAGATGTTAATAATAGGGGAACCTAGATGCAGATATATGGGAATTCTATGTACTGTCTCCTCAACTTTTCTGTAATTCTAAAACTGTTCTAAAAATATTTCTTTAAAGAATGCCTCGCGATCCCCCAGCTCTCTCTTCCCCTTCAGAGGCAGACCCTGGTGAACCTAACAGTCAGGACCTCCTTGGATTCCATGCCCTAAAGAGCTCACTTGCCTCACCCTGGTGCCAATCCTGTTCTGCAGGAAGCTTGAGGATGGCTGATGAGGATCTAGTAGGTCTGTAAGATGGGGGAGGGCCACCTGACCTGCATACGTGTAAAATAAATAATAAACGTATTAAGCCACAGAGACTTCAGAGTTTTAGAGTTGTTATTGTTGTCACCCTGCTCCGACTAATATAATAATCTACCTCAGGGGTCAGCAAACTGTGCCCTGCAGACTAGATTCAGTCTGCAGACTGTTTTTCTAGACAAAGAATTGGTTTGTTCCTTTTTAATGGACTGAAAGAGGAAAAAGAGGAAGAGGAATGGGGGTGCAGGGAGGGAGAGGGAAGTGGGAGAAGAAGGAAAGGGAAAGAAAGGAGGAGGAGGATGAGAAGGAGGAGGACAGAGAGGAGAAGGAAGAGGAATAGAGACCATAGGTGTCTGCGAAGCCTAAAATATTTACTATCTAGCCTTTTGTAGAAAAAATTTGCCAACTCCTCATCTACATCAAATAGATCAAATACTTAAATAAAGGTTATATCTACATGAACTCTTCAAAGAAGTTTCAGTTATAACATAGATCCCACCATGAGAGCTCCCAACTCCACTATGAAATGGCTTCTTTCATTTCTGAAATTTATTCAGAAAGTAGACCTTAAGATGTTTCCAGTGATAACAAATTCGTATCAGTTATACCTCTATAGAACATATGCCTTAAAAAATGAAACACATGCACTTTGGGAGGCCGAGGTGGGCAGATCACGAGGTCAGGAGATTGAGACCATCCTGGCTAACACAGTGTAATCCCGTTTCTATTAAAAATATATATATATATATAAAATTAGCTGGGCATTGTGGTGGGCGCCTGTAGCCCCAGCTACTCAGGAGGTTGAGGCAGGAGAATGGCATGAACCCGGGAGGCGGAGCTTGCAGTGAGTGGAGATCACGCCACTGCACTCCAGCCTGGGCGACAGAGCGAGTCTCGGTCTCAAAGAAAAAAAAAAAAAAGACAGAAAAAAAAGAAACACATTATTAAGCATCCAAAAACACATTTGTTCATCAAACCACACTTACCTAATTCTATTTTTGTAGCAGTAAAAGGTATTTCATTTCCCTTGTTATGTAGAAATGGGACCTCTAAACAATGATACACCATACTAATTTCAAAAGATAAAATTTTAGGCTGGCTGTGGTTGCTCACACCTGTAATCCCAGTATTTTAGGAGGCCAAGGTGGGAGGATCTTGTGAGACCAGAAGTTTGAGACTTGTCTGGGCAACCCCATCGGAAGAAGAAGCGGAAGCAGAAGCAGAAGCGGAAGAGGAGGAGGAGGAGGAGGAAGTGTGGCCAGTTATTTGCCTTTAGTTAAGCTTTCCTTCTAAAGAGTATAACATTTAAGAGAGATGCAACAATTTAAACATGTTTTCTTCACCCTGGGATACTTTTTTTGGAGATATAAACTCTTGACAAGTTTGGAGTCAAACCAAGTTAGGAAGAAATTCAATCCATGAGGAAAATAAAATCTGTTGCATTATGAATCTGAGGAATCAGAGATTATTAGCGCCTATGTCTTGATTCAGCAAATTATTGATAAC
Source organism: Macaca thibetana thibetana (assembly GCF_024542745.1). Lineage (NCBI taxonomy): Eukaryota > Metazoa > Chordata > Mammalia > Primates > Cercopithecidae > Macaca > Macaca thibetana. The sequence continues at coordinate 70,646,936 of NC_065585.1, forward strand.
AAAATTACTGGTTAAAGGCTTACAATGCATCTTGCATCTTACACTATGCTAAGTAGAAATGTGCACTTGAGTTAAAAGGTATTTATACATAGTAAAAGGCAAAGCTCAATGAGTTTACACATACAACTATTTGTGTGCATGTTTGTGTGTGTACGCATGCACCCACACACAGTCAGGAACAAACAGCCTATGTTTCAAAGCTGTGTTTGTAAATGATTTGGGGGAGGTTTAAAGCGCATTTACTCATGAAAAAATAATATTGAAGTTGTTTAGTAGATGCTCAGCTGGTTCACAAAAGATAAATGTTGTGGTGTTGGTAGAATCTCAGGTGTTGTGATAGAAATTCTTAACTAATCAATGGCATGATTTCCTATAAGACACAGTGCTGGCTGTGCTGAGCCATGAGCACTGCTTATCATTCTAGTTGTCTGTCCTTCTGATTATACCAGCCAGAGAGCATCTTCTTGTCCTGAGTCCCACTCAAAGCTGGCAGCTATTCTACTGGTAAGTTAGGTTGAGGGGGTGAGGGTGGCAGATGGCTAAGACCTGAGAAGAACTGGCTTCACATAGCAAGGGAGTTGCAGTGACAAAAGTAAGTCCTCTTCCCCCAAGACTTAGGAAACAGCCAAAGGTTGAATTAATATATTTGGGCCTATCATTTTCTTTCTTCAGATTTTCTAGTGCCATTAAAAGAATCCACCTTACCCACTACTCTTTAATTTCTCATACTATTATTAAATTAAACAATTTCTCATACTACTTTTTTATTTCTTCATACTATTCTGTGTCAGCAGTAAAGTGGTCCCTGAAATCTTGCCTTCAATGAGTGCTTCATTACAAGTGACCATGGGCGGTCATTGAATTAGTGTTCACCACTTCATGTCATGGTTGCCAGAATCCCATAACCAATACTAATGCAAGTTTCACAGATCCCCTCCCAATTTTAGTTTTTCCCATCCCTAAGGATCTGTTGTCTGCATTGCACTCCCCATTATTAATTTTTGTATCAAAGATTTTGATTTCAAGCAAGAAAAACAACACACACACATACTTCTGAATAATTTAAGAAGAAGATAAATATATTGGAATATACGGAGTGCCTGGAAGTCTAGAGTACATTGGTAAATGTACAGAAACCAAATGTAGTTTCTGGATTCAGTGCTGGGGCCACAATCTTTAAAACATTTCTCTGCCCAGCACCGTGGCTCACGCCTGTAATCCCAGCACTTTGGGAGGCTAAGGCCGTGCAGATCGTGAGGTCAAGAGATCAAGACCATCCTCGCCAACATGGTGAAACCCTATCTCTAAAAATACAAAATTTAGCTGGGTGTGATGGCACACACTTGTAGTCCCAATTACTTGGGACGCTGAGGCAGGAGAATCACTTGAACCTGAGAGGCAGAGGCTGCAGTGAGCCGAGATTGCGCCATTGCACTCCAGCCTGATGACAGAGCGAGACTCCATCTCAAAAACTGGAAAATAAATAAAACATTTCTCAATAGTAGTCCCTGTATCTTTATTTCTCTCCATCTGGATTCAAAATCCTTGACAGAGCCAGGCGCGGTGTCTCATGCCTGTAATCTTAACACTTTGGGAGGCCGAGGTGGGCAGTTTGCCTAAGCTCAGGAGTTTGAGACCAGCCTGGGCAACAGGGTGAAATCCCATCTCTACTAAAAATACAAAAAATTAGCCAGGCATGGTGGTGCATGCCTGTAATCTTAGCTACTCAGGAGGCTAAGGCTTGAGAATTGCTTAAACCCACGAGGCAGAGGTTGCAGTGAGCTGAGACAGCACTACTGCACTCTAGCCTGGGTGACAGAGTGAGGCTCTGTCTCAAAAAAAAAAAAAAAAAAATCCTTGGAAGGAGCATTAAATTAGCTGAGCATGGTCACATCCTGGTATCTTTATTGCTGGAGATATGAAAGAACAAATTCCTATAGTTTGTACAAAGTGAAAGAAAGCCCGGCCTAGCACAAATCTGCAATCTCTGCCAGCACCCCAGGAATAGAAAGAAGGCCTGGTTGTACTCAAAAAAATTCAGATGTTTACCAAAGTTTTGGCCCCATTCTCCCGCAATTTTATGGGTATTGTCTCTCTTTCTCACTAAGCTCTGAACTACTCCACCCAGACATTTGCTTTTCTTTGTATTCTCCATATCATATGGCACATTGTCTGGCTCAAAGTAGGTGATCAACAAACGTGTTGGGTGGTTGTTGTTTGTTTTGTTTTAATACAAGAGCTCATAGAGCTCTTGAGAACCATAGATCAGAGGGTTAAGTAACTAAACATATAAAATATATACGTAAAAGCAAGATCAAGAATAGTGAAAACACCCTGGACCCAGCAGCAGGGTCATCCTCAATTCACAGGGGATGAAAGGCCAGGTAGCTAAGACTAGCAGTCATTCTGACCTGGGTTGCACAAAGGAAAGGGATCCAGGAAGAGGTCCCCAGAAACTGCTGACCAAGAAAACCTGTGAATAAGTTGGGATCAAAATCTAGACTCTATAAATTAAAGCTTTTTTTTAAAACCTCATCCTATTTTTTTAAATAAAAATGCCCACTAAAATATTGGATTTTTTCAAATGTGCCCAAAGGAGTCTAGGCTATCGTAGCTGGGAGGCAAGGCGAAGCTGAGTTGATAGGCTGGCTGGCTGAAGGGCTTATGGTAAGGGTAATAGTAGGTGGAGATCCCAGGATGAGACAGATCGAGAGGGCAGATGGGGTGTGGAGAAGCCCAAGGCAAGAAACTAGGGAATTCCTTTCTCCTTGATCACTCACCTAAAGGAGGAAGGAGAAAAAAGAGTCAGGGAGGGAGGCAAAAGAAGTGAAGTTCGTGTGTGTGTGCGTGTGTGTGTGTATTAGGAGTGGGGTGCAGGGGGTGGAGGAGAACCAGAAGGACAGATACCAGGACATCCATCTCCAGGAGAAAGACAGCAGCACTCAGTGAAGTCTCTCTGTTCTGAATTGCACTGAGGGAAACAGACCAAATATGTACAGCAGAGTGAAAGACCCCTGATACCTGGGATTCCACAACTGGAAGACAAACATCTGCAAATTCCCTTCATATGGTTAAACATTTATGTTCCCTTTTAAATAAGTAGGAATTGGATTTACTAATAATTAGAACACTTCCTCTGTCCCACCTCCTCTCAGTTCTCAATGCTCCCATAAAGTAGATAATACTAGTAGAATTATTGCAGAGAGAGTGATTTGGGATATGAGAAGGTGTCACTTGCCATCACTTACATTCACACCTTGGGCCTCCAAGTTCAGAACTCAGGCTGCTGTGGCTGCTTCCTGGTTTGATTAAGATACATAAATGAGGCCGGGCGCGGTGGCTCAAGCCTGTAATCCCAGCACTTTGGGAGGCCGAGGCGGGCGGATCACGAGGTCAGGAGATCGAGACCATGCTGGCTAACACAATGAAACCCCGTCTCCACTAAAAATACAAAAAAATTAGCCGGGCGTGGTGGCGGCGCCTGTAGTCCCAGCTACTCTGGAGGCTGAGGCAGGAGAATGGCGGGAACCCGGGAGGCGGAGCTTGCAGTGAGCCGAGATCGCGCCACTGCACTCCAGCCTGGGCGACAGAGCGAGACTCCGCCTCAAAAAAAAAAAAAAAAAAAAAAGATACATAAATGATAGCTTTTTTTATTATTATTAAATTTTCTGATTCCTTTGTTAAGTACCAGTCATTTTGTTGATTAAGATACATAAATGAGACCGGGCATGGTGGCTCCTGCCTGTAATCCCAGTACTGTGGGAGGCCGAGGCAGGTGGATCACAAGGTCAGGAATTCGAGAACAGCCTGGCCAACATGGTGAAACCCCGTCTCTACTAAAAATACAAAAATTAGCCAGGCTTGGTGGCACGCACTTGTAATCCCAGCTACTCAGGAGGCTGAGGCAGGAGACTTGCTTGAACCCAGGAGGTGGAGGCTGCAGTGAGCCATACGATTCCTTGTTAAGTACCGGTCATTTTAAATTCAAAGGACCTTTCTAATTTCAGTGTTCAGCTGGGTGCCTTGGACATTCTTGCCAGGTAAGTAGTATCTTTTGGTTCAGGCATCTATTTATATTCATTCATGGATCTTTTTCTGGCCTGAAGCAAGTAAATGCTCCATCCAGGTTTAATTTGCAATATGGAGAAATGGGTGCCTGCTTATCTCGACACTAAAATATTTTTGGTATTTTATGTCTTACACTTTTATCCAAATAAGATAATTTAGAAGTTTTCCAGTGATCTACTATTTCTTATCCTTTAGATTTCATTGTAAACAATTTCATTTATTCCTAGAAAAGAGCCCCTAAATAAGTTGGATGATTAGAGATATCAGAGTATGAGTTAGCATCAAAGAAATTTTGACTTGCAGTACGATTTGTTATTCATTGAGTTCTTCAGAGAAGCTTAGAAGCTTCTGAGAATTGTGGCATATTTTGAAGAGAAGTGACTTAAGTCAATGTACATGGTGTCTCTTAGTGTGTGTTAATTTAATCCTCTGAACTACCAATATTTTGTAAATAGGCTCTTCTTCATGATTATGTTATATGCCCAATGTTGTTTTATATAATTGACATTTCCCATGCCTATTTCAACCTGACACATCTCTCCTAAAGAGATTACAAATGTCTAAAGGGCAGAGCCCGTGACTGAAACTTCTTTTTGTTTCTCTACAATATCTAGTCTGATGCCTTGCCTCAAGTACATGCTCAATAAATATCTGATCATTGACTGAACCAGCATAACCTGGAAATGGTGATGATGGTGACCAATCTAAAAGAATAGCAAGAGTAGCCTTGAGCCCAGCACCCACCCGGAGGCTTCCTGCACATCAGTCACAGCAGAGGGTGACCCCACCTGCCCACTTGAAGAGAGGTGACATGGGCCTCGCTGTTTGGGGCTTGTCTCTCATCCCTTTTACTTTCAGCTGAGAGATCTGATCAGCCATAATACTGAAATAAAAGTTAAAAAGAAAGTATTTAGGCAGATAGTGAGGGTATGGAATTCCACCGTAAGGTTTTCCTTTTAATGAAAACCAGCCCCCAAATCATTTCTTTTCTAATACAAGCAGCCTGTAAAGTCGAGCTGCAAACACAGATAAGCAAGCTTTCCAAAGCTTGCACGGAGGAATGCTGGCAGCTGCGCCAATAGGAAGAGGCTACCTGGGGGCTAGGCATGTTCAAAATGGAGCCTCCATCTTCCCTTTTCTTTGTCAACCATGTGTACAGTAAGGAGCAGACAACATGGAGCCGGCCGAGTAGCAAATCCATTTGCATAATAAAAGATTAGGGTGAAGTGGCCAGCTTCTTCCTGCACTATGTTAATGTCACACCTGGTCCAACCAATCCTTGGGCCCATGTAAATCAGACATCGCCTACTCAAGCTCATCTATAAAACCCTGTGCATTTCACCACAGAAACAGAAGACCCACTGGGGTGCCCCTCTCTCTCTGCAGGAAGACGAGCTGTTCTCTTTTCTCTTTCTTCCACCTGTTAAACCTCTGCTCTTAACCTCACTCCACATGTGCCCGTGTCCTTGATTTTCTTGACATGAGATGACGAACCTTGGGTATTTCCCCAGATGAATGAGGTCACTTCAATACTACGTGTGCTACTGTACCCACTCCTGCCTCTTTGGTCCCATTCCTGGACTAACAGGGTGGCAAAGTCACATAAAATAAATACTCCAAAAACAGTAGTCATGTATGCAAAAGGCATTACTATCAGAAAGGATGTGCTGAATCAAAAGGGGCGGTCCCCTGAGAGCCCAGACTGACTTGAGTCATTGAGGCTACTTTCTGAATTTGAGCTTGGACAAGTAAAACCTGAGGGAGTCCTGTCCTTTCAAGGATGTCCTAAGAGCTATCAAGTCTGGTCCCACATTTGGCCTGATTTGTAAAAGATCTGAACAATAAATTAGTTGAAGACCAAGCCTATGTTTAATTCCATCAAAGGGTAACCCAGTGAACTCCTCAACTTGATCAAATATTCCCAATTGAACCCAGCAGAATTAACTGACTGAAGTAAAATATGCATTCAGAAGCAACACTGGACAATACATGAATGAGGTGGATACAAAGATGATAGCCACAGGTACGGACACCCTCCACATACTGTCTATTAGAAGAGATAAAACCCATTCTTTGTAAATTTTAAAACAATATAAAATGTGTTAAGTGCCATAACAGAGGGGCATGAGGAAAGTGCTGTAAGCATTCAGAAGTGGGTCAGGCATGCTTGCTCACGTCTGTAATCTCAGCATTTTGGGAGGCCAAGATAGGTGGAACATCTGAGGTCAGGAGTTCGAGACCAGCCTGGCCAACATGATGAAACCCCATCTCTACTAAATATACAAAAATTAGCTGTAATCCCGCTACTCGGGAGGCTGAGGCAGGAGAATCGCCTGAACCCAGGAGGCAGAGGTTGCAGTGAGCCAAGATCGTGCCGTTTGCACTCCAGCCTGGGCAAGAAGAGCAAAACTTCAGCTCAAAAAAAAAAAAAAGAGAGAATTCAGAAGTGGAATTTTCTTCTACCTGGCAACAATCAGGTAATGTTTCAAGTCAACATAGCATTGATAATAGTTGGGTTGGGCCAGCGCTAGCATGTGCGAAGGGGAATAGTGGGAGATGAGTTGAAAGGGGAACTTACGGGACTTTAAATTTTTAAAGGGACCTTATGGGACCTTATTTTGGATCAAGGAGTTTGGATCTCCTTCAGTGGGCAGAAGAAGCTACTCTAGATTTAGAAGCAGAGGAGAGTTAAACAAATTTATAGAAGTCCCTTGATTTGGACCGAGCTCCAGCAGTAGGCCCTAACAGACCAAATCAAAATGGAGTCACTCATGCTAAAGTTCCAAGTTCGAAGTTATTTATCTGACCTTTCGAGAAATCAAGAGAGCAAGGTATAGCCAAATCCCTACACAGGCCAGTTTTGGCTGACAGGATAAGAATGTCCCCTCAGCTGTAACCCTCACAGGGGGGTAATCTAAGTAGCCTAATACTAACTGATCCACTTTTTGTTCCTTGTTCCTGCTTTCTTCAGCCTTTTCCTGCCTAAAAAGTCAACCTCCTCTGCTCAGCTCCTCAAGGCACCTTTCCTAAATGTTTAAAGGAGATGCCACCCTCATTCATGAATCAGAAATAAAAGCCAATTTGATCATGTAACAAAATTTGTTGTAATTTTGACTTTTGACAGGAGTGTCATGAATTGTTCCTGAGGATGGAGATTAGTGTCTCACTGTGGAACACAATGAATTGCAGCCGGGAGAAAGTGGAGCTGAGATAGAGCAAAAGCCAAGGTGCTGCTGGCATGGCAAGAGGAAGCAAACCACAGGAGAGAGGAGCCGATACTGCACTCAGACAACCAGAGAAATAAATGACTTCAAAGGAACATCATGAACCGCATCAGCGTGGGCTTGTCTAAGGTATTTCTAAGACCCTCCTTACCCAGACAAAGGTATAGAAAAATGTACTTTTAAAATAAAATATATTTCTTAATCCAAATTTGATCTCCCAAATAAACTTCTAGTTTGCTTTTTTGCAATTATTTGTAATGCCAAATTAGGCACTTCAGAGTTGAAGTTAATCTTTAAATCTGGGTTTTTTTCCCCCTCCATCTTCTTAGCACATACCAATGGACAAGTCCAAAGTTTTTTCTCAGAATCATTCAAAACCAGTATTTCGTATTTCATTTACTTCTATTTAAACTTTATTTTAAAAAATCTACTGTGTTTTTCTCAGTATAGCTGAAGAAATTGTAAACATGAAGAAAGTTTTTGGCATATGTCTAAGTGCCACCATCCTGCCTCTCAGAAATCTAAGCAACTTTATTTTATTTATTTATTTGTTTGTTTATTTATTTATTTATTTATTCGAGACAGTGTCTCACTCTGTCACCCAGGCTGGAACACAGTGGCATGATCTCAGCTCACTGCAACCTCTACCTCCTGGGTTCAAGCAATTCTCTTGCTTCAGCTTCCCGCGTAGGTAGGACTACAGGTGTGTACCACCAGGCCAGCTAATTTTTGTATTTTTTTTTTTTTTTTAGTGGAGACAGGATTTCGCCATGTTGGCTTGGCTAGTCTCTAACTTCTGACCTCACGTGATCCACCCACCTCAGCCTCCCAAAGTGCTGCGATTACAGGTGTGAGCCACCACGCCCAGCCCTAAGCTACTTTAAATTTGCATTTTCAGCCCAGCATGGTGGCTCACACCTGTAATCCCAACACTTTGGGAAGCTGAGACAGGAGGATGGTTCAAGGCCAGGAGTTTAGGACTACCCAGGCAATATAGTGAGACCCCATCTCTAAAAAGATTTTTTTAAATTAGTCAAGCATGGCAGTCCTAGCTACTCGAGAGGCTGAGGTGGGAGGATCACTAGAGTCCAGTAATTTCAGGCTGCTGTGAGTTATGACACCACTGCATTCCAGCCTGGGCAACAGTGAGACCCTATCTGTTAATAAATAAATAAGCATTTTTGTCACTGCTCTCACCAAGCAGATTCCTCCTTCTTACTGTTACTGACTCCATATCATTTCTCCCAAATTCCTGAGATACTATGTAATGGCGTTTACAAAATTCTCTGGTACTTTTTTCATGCAAATCTATTCTGTATTTACTATTGATTGCATCATTGTGGGCCAAAATAAACTCAAAGCTGAGAACATGAAGTTCTTACAGGTATTCCCCATAGCAATTAAAAGGATATTATTACAAAGCTAGGAATCCTGGTTTTATTGCATTGCTTTCATTGTTAAAGTTTACCAAGTCAAATGCACACAGCCAGTTTGTCTGTTGACTTGATGCCTTAAAAAAGTATGTGTCACAGAAAAGTTGCCAATGATTTCATCCAGGAGTAGTTGTTATAACGATAGAAAATGTTTAGATGTTGAAGTTGAATTTCTACCAAGAGTTGTCACCACATGACTCCATTGCCTATTGGACTATTTATGTATATAAATCTCTAGGGCGTCTCCTTTCAGAAATTCTCTCCACCCATCTCATCCTCTCTCCTCTTCTGTACATTTTAAGCATAGATGTTACCAGAAAGGAGTTCTGAGCCAGACCCCAAGAGAGGATTCTTGGATCTCGTGCAAGAAAGAATTCAAGACGAGTCCATAAAGTGAAAGCAAGTTTATTAAGAAAGTAAAGGAATGAGGCTGGGTGTGGTGTCTCACACCTGTAATCCCAGCACTTTGGGGGGCTGAGGCGGGTGGATCACAAGGTCAGGAGATCGAGCCCAGCCTGGACAACATGATGAAACCCCATCTCTACTAAAAATACTAAAATTAGCTGGGCAAGGTTGCACGTGCCCGTAGTCTCAGCTACTCAGGAGACTAAGGTGGTAGAATCGCTTTAACCCAGGAGGCAGAGGTTGCAGTGAGCCGAGATCACAGCACTGCACTCCAGCCTGGGCAACAGAGCAAGACTTCATCTCAAAAAGAAAAAAAGGAGAGAGAGAGAGAGAGAGAGAAAGAAAGAAGGAAGGAAGGAAGGAAGGAAGGAAGGAAGGAAGGAAGGAAGGAAGGAAGGAAGGAAGGAAGGAAGGAAGGAAGGAAGGAAGGAAGGAAGGAAGGAAAGGAAGGAAAGGAAGGAAAGGAAGGAAAGGAAGGAAAGGAAGGAAAGGAAGGAAAGGAAGGAAAGGAAGGAAGGAAGGAAGGAAGGAAGGAAGGAAAGAAAGAAAGAAAGAAAGAAAGAAAGAAAGAAAGAAAGAAAGAAAGAAAGAAAGAAAGAAAGGAAGGAAGGAAGGAAGGAAGAAAGGAAGGAAGGAAGGAAGGAGGGAAGGAGGGAAGGAGGGAAGGAGGGAAAGAGGGAAGGAAGGAAGGAAGGAAGGAAGGAAGGAAGGAAGAAAGAAAGAAAGAAAGGAAGGAAATGAAAAATGGCTACTCGACCATAGACAGAGCAGCCCCCAAGGCTGCTGATTGCCCATTTTTATGGTTATTTCTTGATTTTATGCTAAACAAGGGGTGAACTAGTTATGTCTCCCCTTTTTAGACCATATAGGTTAGCTTCCTGAGTTTGCCACGGAATAATTTATAAACTGTCATGGCCCTGGTGGGAGTGTAGCAGTGAGGATGACCAGAGGTCACTTTCATCACTATCTTGGTTTTGATGGGTTTTGGCCAGCTTCCTTACTGCAACCTGTTTTATCAGCAAGGTCTTTATGGCCTGTAACTTGTGCTGACCTCCTGTCTCATCCTGTGACTTAGAATGCCTTAATCATCTGTGAATGCAGCCCAGGAGGTCTCAGCCTCATTTTGTCCGCTCCTATTCAAGATGGAGTTGCTCTGGTTCAAATGCCTCTGACATAGATATATGGACACATAGATAAGATAAATACCCATTCTCATCATGTGCTGAGGGAATACCATTAACTATAAATGGGACCCCTTAATCCAACTACACTCTGATTCCTGAGAAGTTCCTCCTCCCTACAATTATTTCTGGGTCTTCAAGTTGTCAAGAACAACCCATGGTCATTTTCCACATCTCTGCCCTGGCAGCACTGGTGCCGTCTGCCTGTGAGGTGTGAGCGTGAGCCTCCATTCAGCCATGAGATGGTCCCTCGGTGGGTGCCCCGCTGGCCAGGCACCATGCTGGTGGGATAAACCTAAGCCATTGTATTGTGCCAGAACATCAATATAGCTGACATTGGATGCTACTTTGGCTCCAACCTGAGAGAAAGGGTGCTGGTATCCAGGCCAAGGGCACCATTTCCCACTGCTTCCAAAGCTTTCAGCCCCACTCCTTGTCACTGGCAAGGACTTCTCCTCCTCTCCCCTCACCTCACCTCCTCTCCCCTCCCTTTTCCTCTTGCCACTACGGAATAAATCAGCTGTGTTGGCAGCCACCACTGGAACTGGTGAGCCACTGATGTGCAGGAGACACCAAAGTGCCAAAGCCCCTGACGTTCAAATGACTGCACTCTGTGCCCAGGTGCAGAGGACCTCTCTCCCCATTTTGTGTTTTTCTGTTGTATGCCTCTCGAAACAATGCTGCTTTGTACTCCCAATGTTTCAAAGAGAGTTTGTTTGTGTAAAAACAGCTCGTCTTTCTTTTTTTATTCAAATAGCTCTCCCCACCCCCACCCACAGATGGAGACACAAATCCTTTGGGGGTTGGGGGAGGCGTCAGAGAGAAACCCTGCTATACTCAAAATCTTCGTTTCTTTTGGTGCCCAGGGCACTATTTGACCAATGGCCTAGGGCCTCCTTGAATCTCTCCTCCTCTAGATGATTTATTTCTGATGAGTTTCTTCAGTTCCTCAATGAGACAGACATCTTCAAACACGTCCTGACATTTCTGAATCCTGAGGAAAGATCCTCCTCCCCACTTCCCACCCTCTCCATCCCAAGGCAAGGGAAGAGGACCCAGGGAAATTATCTATAAAGATGGGGTGTCTTCCAGAAGGGGAAAGTGATTTTTCCTGCTCTAGGTGGATATCAGCTGTGCCGAAAAGTCAGTAGAACCACCTCACGCCTCTATCAGAGCAAAGCAAAGTGTGATAAATTTGGGGGAACGCTTCCTATAAGATCTCTAGCATTTGCAGGCACACCCAACATAGAGCACAAAGCCTGCTTTTTATCTGGAGATTTCTGAAGCTAGGAGGGTTGGAGACGTTACCTGCAACAACAGGATGAGACGGAATAACAGTGAAGTTCATAAGACCGGAAAGAATATGAGGGCGGCCCTTCACCTCATCCCAGATCCTTGTAGCCTTCAAAGGTGTGGGAGGTACCTTCAACAGTTCCTGTGGCTTCACAGGAAGGAGCACAGGGTAGAGAAGCAGCAGAAGCCAAGAAGATGCACAGAAGGACACAAATGGAGATGACCCACCCAGAAAGATGCTTAGGAACGTGAACCACTGTCACAAACCAAAGAGAGGCATAGCTGCACCCTCGCCATTAGAAGGAGCTGAGATGAAACAACTTTACAGAGACCACACTCATGAAAGAAGCCATTGAAACTGCTTTTGCAAGGATTATGATAGCAAAAGAAGTCAAGCATGGCTGACTCCATCCTGCTTCTAGCCTCACAGGCTGGCTATCCTCCCTCACTCCTGAGCCTAGGCCAAGCTAACCATGGGAGGTATTTCACTGATAGTTTAACTGTGAAGTAAGATTGATAATAGTCCCTCCCTAAAACTGACCCGCTCCTTGTTCAGGGACTGAAACGACCTTTGTAAGGCTAATGAAAGGCCATAAGCTGGGCGCAGTGGTTCGTGCCTGTAATCCCAGCACTTTGGGAGGCCAAGGCTGGCAGATCACAAGGCAAGAGATAGAGACCATCCTGACCAACATGGTGAAACCCCGTCTCTACTAAAAATACAAAAATTAGCTGGGCGTGGTGGCAGGCACCTGTAGTGCCAGCTACTTGGGAGGCTGAGACAGGAGAATCACTTGAACCTGGGAGGTGGAGGTTGCAGTGAGCCGAGATCACGCCATGGCAATCCAGCCTGGTGACAAAGTGAGACTCCGTCTCCAAATAAAAAGAGGATAAGATTAGCATTGTGGGAGTGTCGTGAATTTTGCTAAGATGAAGGTATATTTCAATGACAACCAGCCATTGTTCCCTAGCTTGCTTTTCTATCATCATTTACTGCTCAGGAGCCACAGAGCCAAAAATCACAAGATTTATGATTTTCCCAGAGCTTCTACAAATGACATCACTATTGTATAATGCAAGATTGGTCTTTTGAGATGTTTTTCAGATTTTTGCATTCTGGCAACTGACTGACTCTACTCGGATCTGTGACTCATGACTCAGCAGGTCCTATGGGCCCACCCAGAGACTGACTCAGCACATGATGACCGTTTTCCACACCCTTATGACTTCATCCCCAACTATTCAGAGGCACCCATTCCTCTAGCCCCCACCCACCAAGTTATCCATGAAAACCCTAACCTGAGCTTTATGGGAGACAGATTGGAGAATTAACTTCCATCCTCCCACTTGGCCAGCCCTGTAATTATTAAACTTTCTTTGCTTCAAAACCCTGCCATTGTTGGTATACTGGCTTACTTACTCAGTGAGCCAGAGTAAGACTGGGGCTGCCTCCCTCCTAAGAAGAGCTTCTGCTGGTGAAAGGCAAATCCAGTCATCATGCTTTTCCTCCTCCCCAGTCAATGGATATAGCTAGAGCCTAGAAGACAGCAGGGAAGAAAGAGGTCCTAGAACCAGAACAGTGCCCCTCCCCAACCACCCAACCCCATACTACAGTATTCAGAAGAAGAATTAAAAGATAGTGGAGGGGAGGAAAAATATTTTTTCCTCACCCATCCTAGACTCATGGTGGAGGCCCCTATAACAAAAGACAGACTAACAAGAGAAAACATACACATTTATTTATGTTTTATGTGACATGGGAGCCTCCATGAAGCAATGGAGATATGAAAAAACCTGAATGTTTTATATAGTAGGTTTGATGAAAAGTGGATATTTGTGAAGAAATAGGATAGGGCAAAAAGGGCATGATCTAATGGTAATAAACTGGGGAAAATTAGCAAGGCCTGTTTGTTCAGATTTGTCTCTGTGTGTCCCTGGGTCTTTAGAGATGAAGATGTTCCTTTCCTCTGTATATAGGGAGGGCACCTCTCACCTGAGGGTCTTATGACCTGCTTCAGGGGAAGATCAGAACATCTTTCCTAGGTTTTATGGCCTGCTTCAGCACAGAAGGGTAGGAGAAGATCAGAGAGACTTTGCTGCTTCTTAAGTTTTCTCAAATTCCTGCAGCTTAAAATATGTGGGGAAAGAAGCCCCAACAGTACACCAAGACCTCCTCCCTAAACCCAAACCTGACTGGGGTGAGCAAAGTTTCACATTGACTGTAAGTTGGAGCTTTAAAGTGGATTGGGCTGTCCTGAGTTTAAATAACTAGAAATGACTGGGAAGTTATCAAATCTGCTCGAGATGCTTTTACGATTCTGCTATTAGGGAGAAGCAGAGATCCAACATAGCACAGCCAGGGGCAGATTCTAGAAAAAAGGAAAACTGTTACCCGTCAAGTTCGTACTGATCAATAAACAAATTACATTTGTGATACTTGTCTCTTAAACACAGCTCTTAACACCCTTCTTCAAATCCGCCTTCCAGGTTTAAAGTTGATGTTCTAGACTGAGATTAGAAGGAAGTCTAGTTAAATGTCATGGGATTCCATTTCACTTTGTGAATTAAAATTATTCAAACTTAAACCTGTTGGAACATAAAATGTTCTTGGCCTTGAGAGGAATGTGGCTATGCAGCCTGAGTCGCATGGCATGCAGTTACAAATTCTACTTTTTTCCCCTGTAAATACTTAGGAAGACCAAGCAGCACCAGAGATAAGACTCCCTCAGATCACTGCCCCGCCTCAGAGAGGAATAAAGTAATCTTCCTTGGAATGTAGCAATTGGTAACCAATCAAATCGCTATGGCATACACACTGATCTTGTACAGAAAATAGGTTTTGCTTTTTTTTTTTTTTAATGTTATTTCAGTAGGTTTTTGGAGAGCAGGTGTGTTTGGTTACATGAATAAGTTCTTTAGCGGTGATTTTGGAGATTTTGGTGCACCCATCATCCAAGCAGCATACACTGTTGTATGGAAAATGTTGTAATCCTGCTGGAACTTCTTTGTCTCTGCCGATATAAGCAAAACCTTAACTCCTCCACTTTGGAACGCTGACCTCATTTGTCTAGAGTTGGTGTGTCCTGGGTGGCTATCCTCAAGTTTTGCATTTGAGTAAACTTTATACTTAATCATATTTTCTGAATCTCATCATTTAAGGTTGGCAACTTTTTCTTTACAAGTCCAAAATTGGTTTGGTAAACTTTGATAGCCCCAAGTTACCCCAGGAGGGCATTTGCCTCTGCCCTTATCTCTTCTCTGTACCTCTAAGTTGAAGCTGGGATGGTGTTGGGATGAAAGCTGTGAATACGGAGGAAGTATAAGCAGTACAATTCTAAGACAAATTATTTTTATTCCTTCTTCCTCCCACTGCAACCACTGCTTCTGCCTCTGCCTTAAAAAGGCACTTGGAACATCTAGTCAGCAATGAACAAACCTCTGTTCATGTTTTGTAGCAAATATGATCTACTTCACCAATTTAATGCACATGTCAAATAACATTTTATTTATTACTCCGATTAATTCCTCAAAGCTGCATCTGTCTTTATCATCAGGTACTCTATGACTGCCCTCTTGAGGACATTTTCTTCTTTGAGTATCCAAGAACCCCAGAAATTTACTTAATCCAAAGGAAATGAATCCAGATGAAAAGTGAGAAATGTAGTTGCTGCTAGCACCAAGCTTCATCCCCACCACATGGTGTCACTGTTGAACACTGGTCCTGCACAGTCTAGCAACCATGGTGTTTTACTCTCTGCCAGAACCCTGTATAACCCTGGAGGCCAGCTCTCTTGCTTCAGACTCACAGCTAAAGTACCTTTCTCCAGAGTCAGAATCAAGCCAGTAGGCTTCTAACCTTGGCCACGTGCTGTGCCCCAGCCTTCTCCCAAAACCCTTTGGACTTTGTGACAAGTCCAGGGTACCTAATCCCCCATACTCCAAGAGCAGAGTTGCCTTGTTAAGCCAAACAGAAGATTCTGTTATGCCCTTTAAAAATACCTTACATTATGCACACGAGGAAGTGTCATGCAAATGACTTTTCTGAACAAAGATCTACTCCAAAATTGTTTGTTGTATTCACCTATACAGTGAATTACTGAGAATTCCTCTTGCTAAAAAGAATTTTCTTGGGAATCCTGTTACATATTTCAATCCTTAATTGATAAATTTGGAAGGATGCTGATTTTTTAAGTCTGAAATGACAACCATATTCTTCCTTGAGGAAACACAATGATAATTTGGGGCCATGTTATTTAATCATAACCTAATATAGTAAATGCCTTCAAGATTCACTTTTTTGTGACAGGAAATCATTTTCCTTAGTTTACAGCTGGGCTTGGCCGATGAGAGGCACCTGTAAGAGATGAGAAGGGGACCCCTCCTCCAGTCCAGTGGCCCTGTCAGTAGAGCCACCCTCCCCAGGTTTCCAGAGGCAATGGCTTCCTGCTTTTGCTACCTCCAGAGACTGCACTCTTGTTGGTTTTCCGAATCCTACCTGGGCCGTTAAAAAAGCCCCTTCCCTAGACAATCTTCACATTTCCAAGTTCTTATGTGTCATCTGTTTCCTGCTGGAACCACAACTGACACATCAGGAATAAGATGAGTTGGGTGTGGTGGTGGGTGCCTATAATTCCAACTAGTCAGGAGGATGAGGCAGGAGAATTGCTTGAACCTGGGAGGCAGAGGTTGCAGTGAGCCAAGATCATGCCATTGCACTCCAGCCTGGGTGACAAGAGTGAAACCATCTCAAAACAAATTTTTTAATTTAAAAAAAAAAAAAAATCTGTATTATTGAAGCAAACCATACTTCTGCTTACTGTGACTGTGTATACAAAATGCTCTTCCATGACCAGATCCGAGAGTCCTCTCAACCATAGATATATCCCTGGGCCAGAATTTAAAAGTGGTCCCTCTTGTAATACTGAGATTGCCCCTGTTGAAACTTCAGGTGAATTCTTTCTATAGCAACACCTGGCAGCTCTAGGCCAATTGCAAATTGATTTTCAGTCAATCGGTCTTTCAGTATATTGGCCATTTGATGAAATGATTTTTGGAAATCGACTTTTACGTGTACCACTCCTCCTCCCACCCCCTCCCCCCGCCCACACACTCATTTCCCTTGTTGTTTTGATCTTGAACTTACATCTCTTCCACCACTTTGTAGGATCCTTTCAGAGCAAAAACCATGTGCTATTCATCTTTGTATTTTCCCCACTCCTCTCCAAGAGCCAGATACGGTGTTTTGTACTAATAGCTACTGGGTAAATGTTTGTGAAAGAGGGTGAACGAAGTACACAGTAAAAGGCCAGAGCAGACAGGCTCCCGCAGAGACAGACAAACTTCCACACACCGGAAGGGCCTCTGTCTCAGTCATTGAGAGACAAAGGAAAGAGGGAGTGAAAAAAAAATCGTCAGAAGGAAGTTTTCAGAAGAGAAAGATGGAAAAGAAGAGGGAAAAGAAAGTTAAGAAATGGAAAAGAAGGAGGAAAATATCTTTTTATAAATCCACCTTAAGTAAATATTTTTATAAATCCACCTTAAGTAAATATTTATGTGTATATAATACATATATATATATATACACACACACACACATATATATAAAAAATCAATGACATGGGCAAATAAACAGCTGGAAAGATTTTGCCACTATGACATTTTGATTGTCTCTAATAAAACCTTTTCAAAAATTGCGGCCAGGCCCGGTGGCTCGCACCTGTAATCCCAGCACTTTGGGAAACTGAGGAAGGAAGATCACTTGAGTCCAGGAGTTTGAGACCAGCCTAGGCAACATAGTGAGACCCCATAACTACAAAAAATTAAAAAGTTAGCTGGGCACAGTGGCATGCACCTGTAGTCCCGCTACTGGGGAGGCTGAGGTGGGAGGATTACTTGAGCCTGGGAGGTTGGGGCTACAGTGAGTTGTGTGATGGCATCATTGCACTCCAGCCTGGACAACAGAGCGAGACTCTGCCTCAAAATAATAATAATAATAATAATAATAATAATAATAATAATTGCTAGTACTTACATAATGCCCAACACATACCTTCCTTAACAGTATTTTCAAATTTTGCTTCTCAAACTCTGCAGACTGTTATAACTGCCCTACCCCCACCAAAAAAAAAAAACTCTTGAAATTTAAAACTCAAACCAGAAGGCTGACCAGGATCCAAACATGAATATGGTGGATCTGTCTCTGATTTCTAAAATAGGACCAGAGAAATTACTTTCCCAGCAGTATTTTTAGCGGCGTGAGGGAAGGAGCTCCCTGTGCTGTTTCTTGGCAGGCTTGCAGTCTGTCACTCCTGAGCCCGTCCCCTGAATCCTCCCAGCTTCGGCACCAGTCAGCATCTTCACTCCTGCCTGGGCGCCACTCAAGTGGTCTGCAGAGCTTACCAGTGTTCTTTTGTCTGAAGTGAGGACATTTAAGACAGCAAGAGATCAACCCCTGACAACCACGTTAAGAAAAGCAAACAAAATTCCAAGTAACAAAACAGTTACAAAATTCCAGGAAAAGCCCAATTTAAAAAGAAGCTAATTCACATTTGTGTAGAGCAGGTGCTCTATGTATTTAATCAGTCCCTTGGAGAAGCAGATATATGCTCCTCTTTCTATGGATAAGGAAAATGGAGGCTTAGAAAGGTGAGATAACTTGCCCAGTGTTCCTCTGCTAGTTAACAGTGAAAGTAGTGCTTCATTAACAGCCAACATTTGGATAGTGCTGTACTGTTTATCACGCGCTTCTGCTCCCCGACCCTTACAATGAACCACAAAGATAGACTGGATAGGTATTAATTATCAACCCCATTCCACAGAATGGAGAACTGCGATTCAAAGAAAAAAAAGGAAATTCTCTAAGTTTGCACGGATGGAAAGAAGCAGCACCAAGGGTCAAACCCATGATTTCTGACTTAGCGGAGCCAGTGCAGCCTGCTGTCCATCACATCTCACTTCTTAGGCAAGAGGGGCAGAGTGATTGGTATTTCTCTGCGTTATGTGGCAAGGAAGTAAACTGCCCAAGCCAGGATGGCCAGGAGAGGATATCAGAGTAGTAAAACAGTGCATGACATTTCTATATCTAGATAATCCCTAGATATCTGTATGGCTCACGCTGGAAGAAAGGAGGGTGGTGGGTGTACATAGTTGACAATACCTGGCACTGGGTTTAGAGAAACCCCTTCCTTGCAAACTAAGACTCAGGAAAGCAGGGTAAGCATATGTCCCATTTTTCTGGGACAGTTGTGATCTAGGGTATTGTCTGTTATAATGAGGCACAGTGCCCTCTTTCACTTCCAAAAGCATCCTGACTTGCACAGTAATCATGTACTCACCTTCCATACAGGAATTTGTATTTCACAATTTGCTAAAGCAAAATGCTTCTGCTACCTTCTTTTACCCTCCAAAACATAATTGCGACACCAATTTTGATCAAACAGGTTCATCACAACATATCAATGTCAGGAATCCACAAAAGCAGAGGCCAGACTGAGTCAACTCATGGGGAATTCACACTTTCTCAAGATTTTCAAGTTGATGAACAAAACAGTAAATCATGTTTTCTTCCCCAGGTGCACTATATTTGAGGCTCCCTAGAAACTTTCCCAAAGCAAGTGTCATTACTAAGAGACTGCAAGAAAATATCTTACTGCTGGAGTTCTTTGTTGCTGTAATAATGAGGCTAGATCTGGAGCAAAAGATGCAACTTCACTTTTTCAAAATCACACATACTCAAGATATAATCCAAGATGGCACCTTAAATATTTACATGCTAAAATTAAAAAAATAAAGAAAGCACTAAGTGTCATTGTCCCTAGTATTACCACTACAAGAAGAATTCGCTAACCAAAGGTGTTGAATTACTTTCAGACATGGTAGCTTGTCCTTGGATGTTTTAAAATCAGCTCATGAGCTTATAGTTTCCTAAGCAGCCTTTCTGTCTTCTAATTGCCTTTAAAAGGACAAACGGTAAAAGCTGGAAGTCTTTCCAAGCCCCTGGGCTTCACCCCAGGACAACACACCACATACTTTCCTGCATCAGCATATCAGGTTGCATGTGAGCAAGAGAGCCCTGCCTGCCATGAGTTCTTTAAGGATCCATTACTGTGTTTTCCAGGCACCTATGGGACTTCTCCCTCCAATTTCTCACTTACTGGCTTCAAAGACAACTCTCAATGTCATCAAGATTAAACCAGCTCTTAGGGAAGCAACGTAATGCCATAATTAAGAGCACGGCATCAGAGTCCAAGACTGGCATCCAAATCCCAGTTCTGCCACTTACAAGCCATGTGACTTTGGTCAAGGTATTTACCTTCTCATCTGTAAAATGGGAATGACAGCGGTGCATAACTCACAGAGTTTATGTGGGGACTCGAGGATAGAAGGTAGGAAAACCACACAGTGCAATGTCTGACACATAGTATGCGCTCAAAAAATATTTTTTATCTCTTCTTAGAAATTGAACATGGCTTAGAATTTTAGTTTACGTGAAATCATCAGGGTAAGGGAGAGGGTGGTTTTCATAGAAAAAAGGCAGAGTTTGGAACCAGAAAACCTAAATTCAAGTTCTGTTTTTCCCACCTCCTGGCTTTCATGGCTTTGGATTAATTTATTGGAACCTCAATTCTCTTCCCCCATCCAGTAAAAAGACAATAAATATACTCCAGGTTGTTGAGAAGGCCCAATAAAATAACACGAGGAAAAGTGTTTTGTAAACTGAATAAATGTTAATTATTAATCAAAATGGGACTAAGAACACATCACCTGCGCAAACGGAAGGGCTAACAGGTAACTAAAATGCCTGGTTTCTTGTCTGGAGCATCACGTACTCAGGTCTCAGGACCAGGCTGGATGGCTATAGTGGGCCCCTCGCGTGTCCTGGGCCATCCTTGCTCCACTGCCCAATACCCAGGTCTCAGAGCCAGGCTGGATGGCTGTAGTGAGCCCCTCATGTGTCCTGGGCCAACCTCACTCCACTGCTCTGTCTTCCCCCTCTGTTTCCTATTCTGGCAGCTTCCTTGCTGTGAACAAGGAGAATGCACCATGGGAGGTCTCTTCTGGCAAGATGCGATATTCTGCCGACTCCCCTACAAGGAAAATGGTGAGGAGAAGGGAAAGCTGGTGTATCATGCGTTCTGTGCCCATAAACCCAAATAAGAGGCAATACATGAAACTACAGGTAATCACCCTCCAAGAAAGCTTTGGCCATGTAAAGGAATACGGCTAGAAAGGGGCTCCGGTAGCTCACTGAGGAGATGCTAACCACATGTTGTCATATATATTTTGGGAGAGTGAAGACATTATTCAAGAAAAAGATGTGGAAGAGGAGGACAATTGTGACTATCCTTACATGGGGCCTAAAAGCAGGGCCTAGGTAAGATGTCACATCCACAGTAATAAGCAAGCTATGACACATAAA
Source organism: Macaca thibetana thibetana (assembly GCF_024542745.1). Lineage (NCBI taxonomy): Eukaryota > Metazoa > Chordata > Mammalia > Primates > Cercopithecidae > Macaca > Macaca thibetana. Next base: position 70,667,955 of record NC_065585.1, read on the forward strand.
AAGAAAAGTCGTGCCAATGAAATGTTTAAAGCCAAATGCTTTTATATTTGTATTTAGAATTTACAAAGTCTTCTCATGTTACTTTATAGAAGCCTCATGTAAAAGTATTTTCCTTCTTCTGAGCAACATCAGGTGCTTGTAGAGACTCACTTTTACATTTTTATATAAATAAATACTAGGACATTTCTCAAACAGGAATCCGAAGCACAGAGAGGTTAAGGCTGTGACAGGGCCATCAACGTGGCACTCACCACAGGCATTCTAAGTTCTTCTCTGTGTCAATGACCAAACTAATACGTAAATCTCTGTTAATTTCATAAAGAACGGTGTCAATTTCAGTTTACCTGCATTCTCCAGATAACTGGTATCATGGGATATGTTGATTCTCACCACTACCTCCTCTGAATCACCTTAGGAATAGCTAAAATATCCACCAATAACCTTACTAAGGGTTTTGAAAAATAAACATAAAAGTTTAGAAATAACAATTAGAAAAATAAGCCACAGGAATTCCCAGATATTCTCAGGAAGTCCCAAATTCCCCAGGTTTCCCATTCATGTCTGTCCTCTACCTCTTGCACAAGGCAGAAGAATTAATGCATCTTCCTGGGGCATCTTCTTCAGGATCTTGCTTTGTCACCCAGACTGAAATGCAGTAGTGTGGATCATGGCTCACTGCAGCCTCAACCTCCCAGGCTCAAGTGATCCTCCCACCTCAGTCTCTTACTAGCCAGGACTATAGGCACACCCACCATGCTTGGATAATGTATTTTAGGTAAAGACAGGGTCCCCCTTTATTGGCCAGGCTGATCTCGAACACCTGGCTTCAAGTGATCCTCCTGCCTCCACCTTCCAAAGTGCTGGGATTACAGGCATGAGCCACTGCATCCAGCTTATTTTTTAATGTCTTATCTTCCACTGTATAATTGGTTGTCTTATTTTAAAATCTTCTACTTGTACCTCTACAGTTTCCAGTAATGGAAAAGACGAACAAATGTAATATTTTCTTCTAGCAAAGCAATAGTTTTGGACCATTGCACCTTCTTCCTGTTGATTGCCATAACTTTCCATGGAATGCCCAGAGGGTCCCTGCAGGATCTCCTCAGGGTCTCTACTCCTCCCCCACTTACCAGCCCACATTGGACATGAAAAAGCCTCTCTGCCCTGTTAGCCTCCCAATGTGTGTTTCTGTCTTATGTATTTCTGTGTTGATAAAAGGAAAACTTTAGACAAACTTTAACTGAGCAAAAAACCATTTGTAAATAGAGCAACCCCCGGAACCAGAATAGGGCCAGAGCGACCTGGGGGCTGCCTCGTGGTTGGATCACATTTATGGACAGAAAAAGAAAAATGACATACAGAAAACAGAAGTAAGGTGCAGAAACAGCCAGACTGGCTACAGCTCAGAGTTTACCTTACTCTAACACGGCTTTAACAGCCAGCTGCCTGTGATTGGCCTAACCTTGGCTGCTGTGATTGGCTTTTGTTACAAGAGTAGATTGCTTACACTTCTGTTTGCACATCTAATTCAGTTACAGTTCACTATGTGTGGAGAAACCCCTTCAAACTGAAAATATGTAAGGACGTGGCTTTAGGCTAAACTTAATTTAGCAGTGTTATAGTCTTACTGTGCTGGTAATCAGACTCCTACTGTTTGACCGCAGTTACCATATACAATACGAAACAACCTGGAGTTAGCGAAGGTCGACATTTGTTCCCACTCCTCATCTCCTTATGTTTCCAGAGAGAAGAATATCAACTAGACTAACACAGCTGGTCACTTGCCCCACTCCTCAATCCCCTTTCCATACCCTGAAGAAGTGAATTGTCTGACGGATGAGCTTGGAAAAATGAACTAGGTATGCTCCACTCAGCCCCTGGTTGGTTTCTCTTAGAGCCAGCCTGACTGCAGAGAGGTATGTTCCAGGCACTTTCCTAGGAGATGATGAGGGGTGCGTCCATGCAAGGAAGCCAGCTATTGCCCTTCTGTTCCAGCATCTGGTGAAAATGCCTGGGTGGCTCTTGGCATCAACCTTTCTCTTGCTTCCATCCTTCAGTTTTGAACTTAGGCAGGAAAGACAGAGGAGTAATAAATTATAAACCCTTAAAACTCTAATACCAGAAATTTTATTTGCCCCTTCATACCATTATTTTCTCCATCTAAGCCAATGGGGCAGAACTTCTCTCAAATAGAAATTGCCATTTGTGTAACATGGCTGTCTTGTCTCACATTGCACCCTTTATGATTCCTGCCTCTTCTCATTAAATGGAAGGAACTGAGCTGAAGAGTCTTTATCTGAATGTTCAATTTGGGAATTAGTAAATCTGTACAAAGATAAAGTTAATCCTCCAGACTCTCATTGAGCACATAATTTGCACTGTTTTTCCAGTAATGGAATTGGAGTCATACTGAACCATCCTACCCTCTCACTTTGGCTCCTAATGGTAAGCAGAGAGCCAGCCTTCACACTGCAATCTAAGCAGTGGGAAAGAATGACAGTAACACACATGAAGTCGGGTGGGTGCACCCACCATCTTGCTGTCTTGAGCCCAGTACCATAACATCATGAGCAAATCATTTCAGGCAAAATAGTGAGTAAAAAGGGATTGCTATCAGCCAGGAGGTAGCAATGATGAAGTACATGAGCTCTGGAGCTGGCTGCTTCTGTTCAAATCCCGGCTCTCCACTTTGTGATTGCTAGGCTTTAGGCTTATTATTTTACCGCTCTAACTCAATTTCTCATCTGTGAAATGAAGATAATAATAGTATCTATTTCACAGGTTTGATATAGAGCATAGAATTCAATCAATTAATACTTGTAAATTATTAGAAAGTGCCAAGTGTCTGCTAAACATCCAGTAGATGTTGGCTGTTATTGTTTGTGTTTGAATGTAGTGGTACATACAAATATAAGCAACAGGTAAGATTACATGTTGTCATCAGTGATAACAAAGAGCAAAACATTTGGTGTCTCCTAACAGCCTAATGTGGCTCTTTCCATAACAGAGCACTTTTTGAGATTAGCTATGTGTTCAGCCTGCTTCTTTTTTTTTTTTTTTTTTTTTTTTATTCTTTTTTTCATATACTTTAAGTTCTGGAATACATGTGCAGAACATGCAGGTTTAATAAATAGGTAGACGTGTGCCATGGTGGTTTGCTGCACCCATCAATCTGTCATCTACATTAGGTATTTCTCCTAATGCTATCTGTCCCCCAGGTCCCCACCACCTGACAGGACCAAGTGTGTGACATTCCCCTCCCAGTGTCCATGTGTTCCCACTGTTCAAATCTCACTTATGAATAAGAACATGCAGTGTTTGGTTTTTTGTTCCTGTGTTAGTTTGCTGAGAATGATGGTTTCCAGCTTCATCCATGTCCCTGCAAAGGACATGAACTCATCCTTCTTTATGGCTGCATAGTATTCCATGGTGTATATGAGCCACATTTTCTTTATCCAGTCTACCATTGATGGGCATTTCGGCTGGTTCCAGGTCATTGCTATTGTGAATAGTGCTGCAATAAACATACATGTGCATGTGTCTTTATAGCGGCATGATTTATAATTTATAATTTATAATCCTTTGGGTATATACTCAGTAATGGGATTGCTGGGTCAAATGGTTTTTCTGGTTCTAGATCCTTGAGGAATCACCACACTGTCTTCCACAGTGGTTGAACTAATTTACACTCCCACTAACAGTGTAAAAGTGTTCCTATTTCTCCACATCCTCTCCAGCATCTGTTGTTTCCTGACTTTTTAATGATCGTCATTTTAACTGGTGTGAGATGGTATCTCCTTGTGGTTTTGATTTGCATTTCTCTAATGACCAGTGATGATGAGCTATTTTTCGTATGTTTGTGGCCACATAAATGTCTTCTTTTGATAAGTGTCTGTTCATATCCTTTGCCCACTTTTTGATGGGGTTGTTTGTGTTTTCTTGTACATTTGTTTAAGTTCCTTGTAGATTCTGGATATTAGCCCTTTATCAGATGAATAGACTGCAAGAATTTTCTACCATTCTGTAGGTTGCCTGTTCCCTCTGATGACAGTTTCTTTTGCTGTGCAGAAGCTCTTTAGTTTAATTAGATCCCATTTGTCAATTTTGGCTTTTGTTGCAATTCCTTTTGCTGTTTTAGTCATGAAGTCTTTGCCCATGCCTATTTCCTGAATGGTATTGCCTAGGTTTTCCTCTAGGGTTTTTATGGTTTTAGGTCTAACATTTAAGTCTTTAATCCATCTTGAATTAACTTTTGTATGAGGTGTAAGGAAGGGATGCAGTTTCAACCTTCTACATATGGCTAGCCAGTTTTCCCAGTACCATTTATTAAATAGGAAGTCCTTTCCCTATTGCTTGTTTTTGTCAGATTTGTGAAAGATCAGATGGTTGTAGATGTGTGGTATTATTTCTGAGGCCTCTGTTCTGTTCCATTGGTCTATATATCTGCTTTGGTACCAGTACCATGCTGTTTTGGTTACTGTAGCCTGGTAGTATAGTTTGAAGTCAGGTAGCGTGATGCCTCCAGCTTTGCTCTTTTTGCTTCGGATTGTCTTGGCTATACAGGCTCTTTTTTGGTTCCATATGAAATGTAAAGTAATTTTTTCTAACTGTGTGAGGAAAGTCAATGGTAGCTTGATGAAGATAGCATTGAATTTATTTGGGCAGTATGGCCATTTCACGATATTGATTCTTCCTCTCCATGGGCATGGAATGTTTTTCCATTTGTTTGTGTCCTCTCTTATTTTCTTGAGCAGGGGTTTGTAGTTCCCCTTGAAGAGGTTCTTCACATCCCTTGTAAGTTGGATTCCTAGGTATTTTATTCTCTTTGTAGCAATTGTTCACTCATGATTTGGCTCTCTGTTTGTCTATTATTGATGTATAGGAATGCTTGTAATTTTTGCTCATTGATTTTGTATCCTGAGACTTTGCTGAAGTTGGTTATCAGCTTAAGGAGACATGGGGCTGAGACAATGGGGTTTTCTAAATATACAATCATGTCATCTGCAAACAGAGACAATTTGACTTTCTCTCTTCCTATTTGAATACCCTTTATTTCTTTCTCTTGCCTAATTGCCCTGGCCAGAACTTCCAATACTATGTTGAATAGGAGTGGTGAGAGAGGGCATCCTTGTCTTGTGCCAGTTTTCAAATGGAATGCTTCCAGCTTTTGCCCATTCAGTATGATATTGGCTAAGGGTTTGTCAAAAATAGTTATTATTTTGAGATATGTTCCATCAATACCTAGTTTATTGAGTGTTTTTAGCATGAAGAGGTGTTGAATTTTATCAAAGGCCTTTTGTGCATCTACTGAGATAATCATGTGGTTTTTGTCACTGGTTCTGTTTATGTGGTGGGTTATATTTATTGATTTGCATATGTTGAATCAGCCTTGCATCCCAGAGATGAAGCCGACTTGATTGATAAACTTTTTGATGTACTGCTGGATTTGGTTTGCCAGTATTTTATTGAGGATTTTTGCATCGATATTCATCAGGGATATTGGCATGAAATTTTCTTTTTTTGTTGTGTCTCTGCCAGGTTTTGGTATCAGGATGATGCTGGCCTCATAAAACGAGTTAGGGAGGAGTCTCTTTTTTGATTGTTTGGGATAGTTTCAGAAGGAATGGCACCAACTCCTCTTTATACCTCTGGTAGAATTTGGCTGTGAATCCGTCTGTGCCTGGGCTTATTTATTTGTTTATTTATTTTTGGTTGGTAGGCTATTAATGACTGCCTCAATTTCAGAACCTGTTATTGGTCTATTCAGGGATTCAACTTCTTCCTTGTTTAGTCTTGGGAAGGTGTATGTGTCCAGGAATTTATCCATTTCTGCTAGGTTTTTTATTTTATTTGCATAGAGACGTTTATAGTATTCTCTGATGGTAGTTTGTATTTCTGTGGGATCAGTGGTGATGCTCTCTTTATCATTTTTTATTGTGTCTATTTAATTCTTCAATCTTTTCTTGTTTATTAGTCTGGCTAGCAGTCTATTTTGTCCATCTTTTCAAAAAACCAGCTCTTGGATTCATTGATTTTAGAAGGGTTTTTCACGTCTCTATCTCCTTCAGTTCTGCTTTGATCTTAGTTATTTCTTGTCTTCTGCTAGCTTTTGAATTTGTTTGCTCTTGCTTCTCTAGTTCTTTTAATTGTGATGTTAGGGTGTCAATTTTAGATCTTTCCCACTATCCAATGTGGGCATTTAGTGCTATAAATTTCCCTCTTAACACTGCTTTAGCTGTGTCCCAGAAATTCTGGTACACTGTGTTTTTGTTCTCATTAGTTTCAAAGAACTTATTTATTTCTGCCTTAATTTCGTTGTTTACCCAGTAGTCATTCAGGAGCCGGTTGTTCAGTTTCCATGTAGTTGTGCAGTTCTGACTGAGTTTCTTAATCCTGAGTTCTAATTTGATTGCTCTGTAGTCTGAGAGACTGTTTGTTATTATTTCTGTTATTTTGCCTTTGCTGAGGAGTGTTTTATTTTCAATTATGTGGTCAATTTTATAAGTGCTATGTGGTGCTGAGAAGAATGTATATTCTGTTGATTTGGGGTGGAGAGTTCTGTAAATGTCTATTAGGTCCACTTAGTCCAGGGCTGAGTTCAACCTTATTAATTTTCTGTCTCATTGATCTGTCTAATATTGACAGTGGGGTTTTAAAGTCTCCCACTATTATTGTGTGGGAGTTTAAGTCTCTTTGAGGTCTCTGAGAAATTGCTTTATGAATCTGGGTGCTCCTGTGTTGGGTGCATATATATTTAGCATATTTAGCTCTTCTTGTTGCATTGATCCCTTTACCATGATGTAATGCCCTTGTTTGCCTTCTTTGATCTTTGTTGGTTTAAAGTCTGTTTTATCAGAGACTAGGATTGCAACCCCTGCTCTTGTTTTCCATTTGCTTGGTAAATATTCCTCCATCCCTCTATTTGAGCCTATCTGTGTCTTTGCTTGTGAGATGGGTCTCCTGAATACAGCACACTGATGGGTCTTGACTCTTTATCCAGTTTGCCAGTCTGTGTCTTTTAATTGGGGCATTTAGCTCATTTACATTTAAGGTTAATATTGTTATGGGTAAATTTGATCCTGGCATGATGCCAGCTGATTATTTTGCAGATTAGTTGATGCAGTTTCTTCATGGTTTCATTGATCTTTATATTTTGGTATGTTTTTGCAGTGGCTGGTACCAGTTTTTCCTTTCCATATTTAGTGCTTCCTTCAGGAGCCCTTGTAAGGCAGGCCTAGTGGTGACAAAATCTCTCAGCATTTGCTTGTCTGTAAAAGATTGTATTTCTCCTTCACTTATGAAGCCTAGTTTGGCTGGATATGAAATTCTGGGTTGAAAATTTGTTTCCTTAAGAGTGTTGAATATTGGCCCCCACCCTCTTCTGGCTCATAGGGTTTCTGCAGAGAGAGCTGCTGTTAGTCTGATGGGCTTCCCTTTGTGGGTAACGTGGCCTTTCTCTCTGGCTGCCCTTAATATTTTTTCCTTCATTTCAACCTTGGTGAATCTGACAATTATGTGTCTTGAAGTTGTTCTTCTCGAGGAGTATCTTTGTTGTGTTCTCTGTATTTCCTGAATTTGAATGTTGGTCTGCCTTGCTAGGTTGGGCAAGTTCTCCTGGATAATACCCTGAAGAGTGTTTTCCAACTTGGTTCCATTCTCTCTGTCACTTTCAGGTACAACAATCAAATGTAGGTTTGGTCTTTTCACATAGTCCCATATTTCTTAGAGGCTTTGTTCATTCCTTTTCATTCTTTTTCTCTAATCTTGTCTTCATGCTTTACTTCATTAAGTTGACCTTCAATCTTTGATATCCTTTCTTCTGCTTAATCAATTCAGCTATTGATACTTGTGTATGCTTCGCGTAGTTCTCATGCTGTGTTTTTCAGCTCCATCAAGTCATTTATGTTCTGCTCTAAACTGGTTATTGTAGTTAGCAATTCCTTTAACCTTTTTTCAAGCTTCTGAGCTTCCTTGCATTATGTTAGAACATGCTCCTTTAGCTCAGAAGAGTTTGTTATTACCCACATTCTGAAGGCTACTTCTGTCAATTCATCAAACTCATTCTCCATCCAGTTTTATTCCCCTGCTGGTGAAGAGTTGTGATCCTTTGGAGGAGAAGAGGCATTCTAGTTTTTGGAATTTTCAGCATTTTTGCACTAGTTTTTCCTCATCTTCGTGGATTTATCCACCTTTGGTCTTTGATATTGGTGACTTTCGGATGGGGTTTTTGTGTGGACATCCTTTTTGTTAATATTGATGCTATCTGTTAGTTTTCCTTCTAACAGTCAGGGCCCTCTGCTGCAGGTCTGCTGGAGCTTACTGGAGGTCCACTCCAGACCCTTTTTGCCTGGGTATCACCAGCAGAGGCTGCAGAACAGCAGAGATTGATGCCTGTTCCTTTCTCTGGAAGCTTCATCCCAGAGAGCCACCTGCCAGATGACAGCCAGAGCTCTCCTGTGAGAGGTGTCTGTCAATCCTTGCTTGGAAGTGTCTCCCTGTTAGGAGGCATGGGGTTCAGGGACCCACTTGAGGGGGCCGTCTGTCTCTTAGCGGAGCTCAAGCCCTGTGCTGGGAGATCCACTGCTCTCTTCAGAGCCAGCAGGCAGGAGCATTTAAGTCTGCGGAAGCTGCGACCACACCCGCCCGTTCCCTCAGGTGCTCTGTCCCAGGGAAATAGGAGTTTGATCTATAAGCCCCTGACTGGAGCTGCTGCCTTTCTTTCAGAGATGCCCTGCCCAGAGAGGAGGAATCTAGAGAGGCAGTTTGGCTACAGCGGCTTTGCCAAGCTGTGGTAGGCTCCACCCAGTTCAAACTTCCCTGCAGCTTTGTTTACACTATGAGGAGAAAACTGTCTACTCAAGCCTCAGTAATGGTGGACGCCCCTCCCTCTACCAAGCTCGATAGTCCTAGATCAAGTTCAGGCTACTGTGTTGGCAGAGAGAATTTCAAGCCAGTGGATCTTAGCTTGCTGGGCTCCAAGGGGGTGGGATCTGCTGAGCTAGATTACTTGGCTCCCTGGCTTCAACCCCCTTTTCAGGGGAGTGAACGGTTCTGTCTCGCTGGCGTTCCAGGAGCCACTAGGGTATGAAAACAAACTCCTGCAGCTAGCTCAGTGTCTGCCCAAACAGCCACCCAGTTTTGTGCTTGAAACCCAGGGCCCTGGTGATGTAGGCATCTGAGGGAATCTCCTGGTCTATGGGCTGTAAAGACCATGGGAAAGCATAGTATCTGGGCCGGAGTGCACTGTTTCTCACAGCACTGTTCCTCACAGCTTCCCTTGGCTAGGGGAGGGAGTTCCCTGACCCCTTGCACTTTCTGGATGAGGTGATGACCCACCCTGCTTCAGCTCACCCTCCATGGGGTGCACCCACTGTCTAACCAATCCCAGTGAGATCAGCTGGGTACCTCAGTAGGAAATGCAGAAATCACCTGCCTTCTGAGTTGATCTCGCTAAGAGCTGCAGACTGGAGCTGTTCCTATTCAACCATCTCGCTCAGCCTACTTCTTTTTAATCTAAACTCTGTGCACCTAATATGAATTGTAGGTGATTGGTGAATTATGTGCTACGTGCTAGTTGAGCCCAGATGATGACTTAGAAATACTTGGAATTTGCTACTGTTGTCAGTCTCTCTAAGCATTGCCTGCTGCATAATCTGCTCATCCACCTCCACATCATGCCAGATCTGTAGGCAACATCTTGCCTGTGGCTTTGGCTAGCAGCCTCCAAGTGGGATATCTCATTGGCTAGCCAAAAATAGGTGTGGCAAGTAGAACAAGGGAGAACTTGGCAAGAGGATGTCAGGACCAAAGTCATCACTTCAAATTCCCTGAGTGGCACAGAAAAGCAGCAAGGTGAGCTGTGATCAGTTTCCACAAGGAGGATCCTGGTAAGAAAATGAACTGAATTTCCACAGACTCAGTCAGAATTTGGGTTTCATCTTTTTTTGGGGGGCTGTACACACAATAGATTCCATCCCCTAATTGTTATGTATTGCTTCAACTGCAAGAAATATGCTATGTTGTTTTTATGGTAATTGATGGTCTTGTTCAGAAAATGTAAAACTCCAACAGTCGCAGAAACAATTGTTCAATTAAGTTGTCACTGTATTTCCCAGGCCAGGTGGCTCAGCTGCAATACAGGCAGCATCCTTCTTGCTGTCACAGTAGGGACTTGTTTTTGCTTCCACAACAACTACCTTACACACTGTAACTGAAGATTCCATGTCACCGTTGAAAGGAAGAATATGATTTCAGTTCATTTATTCCTGCAGAATCCTGCAGTGAGTTACAAATCCAATATTTAATAGAGATCAGAATATAACTAAGTTTTTAATAAATGCAGCTGCATATGAGGTGAAAGCTAAGCAGCCGCTTTCAACTCAAGGTTTAGAAGGAAGCATTAGAAAATGCAGGGAAACTGTGGACATGGAAAAATGAAATTCGTGGCTGTGAGCTCAAGGAGCTGGCCACTTGATTTATCAGGCAGCTTCTGCCAAAGAATCTCCCCTGAGAATCCGTGGTATACAAGTGGATATATCTCTCTGGATCCCAAGGTAGTAGCTAAGAGAGAACTTCTTAAACTTCAAGTGATAAAGCAGCTAAAGAACTTTGCAAAACTCCTGACTCCAAGCCTTCTAGAAAGAGTTAGAGAATCTCAGTGTCATGACATAGACTCCACCAACAAGAGCAGACAGGGCAGAAGGTAGTTTCCCTACTTCTATAAGTAGAGTTTTAAATACATACAGCTTTCATTATCATTTGTATTGGACATTGATTCTAATTCTTCACAATAATGAATTGAAGAAAGTTTTACTGAAATGAAGAAAAATGTCTGTGACCAATTCTAACCAGATTGTTTTATTCTTTAATTAGCAAGGTCTATGTCCACATCACAGTTCTGATTCTAACAGAACCAGCTTTCTAAGCCTTTGACCCCTTTCGTTAAAACTTGCCAAGGCAATTATAGCATGTCCATCTCATTCACTGGATGCCACTGTTGTTTCCAAGCTTCAAAGGGCCATCCTATCAGCATATGAGGAATGGCTCTGAGTGTCCTTGCCAATATATAAAATTCTGCCCCATATCAAACACTCTCCTACTATTTTTATATTCTACCTTCCTTGGTCCAAATTCTCAAGATCAATTTCCAGTATTACTCTTCCTGTTCTTGCTGGTTATATGAGCCTATCCTGTAGCTCTTTTGATGAATAATCTTTTTCTTCTCGTGATAGGGAAAGTGTCCCTCCTTGGGCCATGCTGGAACATGATCCTAGTCGTTGGTTTAGAAGCAATGACAGGAGGCAGATCTTGAGAAAGATGAGTACCATATTGTGGCGCTTCCATTTACATGGTCTCCAGATGGTGTAGGTTGAATCGTATCCCCTCGAAAGTATGAAGCCCTAACTACCAATATCTGTGAACATGACCTTATTTGGAACTAGGGTTTTTGTAGAGGTGATCAAGTTAAATGAGGTCATACTGGACTAGGGTGAGCCTTAATCCAACAGGACTAGTGTCCTTAGAAGAAGTGTAGAAGATATATGGACACAGGGAAGAATGCCATATGAAGATAGAAGCAAAGAATGGAGTGAAGCACCTACAAGCCAAGGGATGCCAAGGGGTACTGGCACCACCAGAATCTGGGAGAGAGAGAGACAAGGAACATATTCTCCCTCAGAGCTTCCAAAAAGGAACCAACACTAACACCTTAATTTCAGACTTCTGGCCTCCAGAACTATGAAATAATAAATTTCTGTTGTTTTAAGCCATGCACTTTGTGATAATTTGTGACAGCAGCTCTAGGAAATGAATACATTGATTAACAGGAGGCTGCTCTTTTCCATTTCTGCCAGCCCAGAGCAGTTAGGGGATCTTGGGGCTTATACCCAAATACCCTCATCTCATATCTCAGGGTTTGACCCTTTCCTTACCAGGGGCTTTATTTTATCATAGGAGACTTTCTAGGATTATTGGTTCAGCCTCCTTCGTTACTTTATCACACTTACAACCAAATCTTGTGCCTGATTTTCAGCACAGCCTGCCCCCTTGTTTCAGGACATCAGGACCCACCTAAACTCCTACCTTAAAGGCCTTCTAGTTTTTACGCTGTGCCCTGAGTTGATAGTTGGCTAGTCTGAGCATGTTATTTTCTTCCTTTAGGGTTTCTATGGCCATTAACACCAGCCAACTGTTCTACAGCCCATTAATCACCATGGACCACATCTTTCAAGCACTAGGATTATTAGATAAGTCCATGCCTCCCCTTCTCTCTGCACTCTACCCAATCCACCCCAGGTGAGGGTTTTAATACATTTGAGCTATAAGACTCCAAGGGCTATCAGTGCTGTTGCAGGTGTGACTGGCTAGGGCTAGTGATGTGGGTGGTAAAAGAATTTACCAAGAGAGTTGTAGGTAAAGAAATGCAGATTTATTAGCGAAAGTACAAAGGTACATTGCAAGAGTGCAATGGGCAGCACAGCAGAGAAGAGGCTATCTGCAAAGAGACAGGGGCTGGAGGGAAGTTTTATAGGGCTATGCTGGAGGGGCATGTGGAAAGAGGTATTTGGGAACAGAATGTTGTGCAGGTAGGTTGTTTGTAGTTAGCCATTTTTCACAATAATTGTTCTCTACCACTTGGGGCTTCTCCCTCGTTGTTGCTTACTTATCATATCAGGACTCCACAAGCGCCACATGAACCCCAGCAATGAAGCCCTTGTTGCCAACTGGCCAGCCAGAGGATGACCCAACATTAGGATCTCATCCTAAGGATCTGCCCACTAGGACCTCTCCTGATACCAGGTGCCTTAGACTAGGGTGTCCTGGAAGGATAGCCTGAGACATGGATTGGGTAGAAAAACGTTATTTGGGAAGTGATCCCAGAAAGTCTCATAAGGGAGAAAGAAACTAGACTGAGCTTGTCCACAGCCCAGAACAGCTTTGAATGTGGCCCAATGCAAATTTGTAAACTGTCTTAAAACATTATTAGATTTTTTTGTGATTTTTTCTTCTTTTTTTAGTTCATCACCTATCATTAATGTTAGTGTATTTTATGTGTGGCCCAAGACAATTCTTCTTCTTGCATGTGGCCCAGGGAAGCCAAGAGACTGGACATCCTTGATACTAGACAGAGAAAGAAAGGAAACTAAAATAAGTGTGTTGTTGAGCTGACTACCACTGTGGACAAGTGGGGCTCAATCCCATTGGGGAACTCTGAGAAACTTCATAGAACTGGGTGTTCCCAGCTGTGGCTCAAGAAAGCTGGGCTATTTATCCACCAGCTCCCATCTATCCATGATTCAGGACTGCTCCTGGGAGCGTTAACTCTCCAGCACTACTCACCTGCCCTGTGCATGGGCCAAGTATGCTCCTGTAGCCACCCACAGGGAGCTGCAGGTACTTGCAGTAAGAAGCAGTTGCCTTTTCAGGAACAGTGATGCCAGAGATATACTGGAACATGGATCACAGCTGCTACACTCCCAATATAACAAACTCAGGGACAATGAAACAACACACACTGGCTCTTAGAATGATAACCAGAATGATAGAATGGTAGCCAAAAAAATCAAACAATCACATAGAAGTCATTTACTATATTATTATTTCTTAGATCACCCGATGAAAATTCTACCTGTCACCCTCAGGTTCAAATGCAGTATTCTAGGGTTTGTTACTTAGCTATTTCTAGTAAGGATTACATTCTAACGTAGGGAATGATGCCATTTGGAAGCAAATAACTTTACATGCTCTCTATACACTATATTATGGCTGGTCTTCAAATAAAGAAAATATAAACTATAGTATCAATGTACTTGCTTAGCATTAAAGAAAAAAAAAACAGAATTTTTACCCTACTCTGTGCTGCATGACAAATAGAGCCAGGACTAGGCTTTCAAATATGAGGCTATAATGCCAGTCAGAATGTCATGCATCAGTGTGCCCGGGCCCCTCATGGTATAGTACCAAAGCAAGACAGAGATAGCTATGGTCAACAGAAGGAGTTCCCATGCCTTTGTATTTAGCAGAAAAAGCACTAAGTGTTTTCCACGATGAACAGACTCTTAGTATATTCAGTTGGGCCACATGAAATTGCTGATCTTCTAGGATTTTTTATGGCAAAAATTGCAAATTTCGTATTATATAAACTGGTAACTCCCAAATTGAGTTAGATCAATTACTTCCATCTCATGGAAGTAATACTACATGCTGTTGCATCTCATGAGAAATGTTACTGTGAAAGAAAGAATTCTTGGCAGCCTAAACATGACCTGATCATGACCCCCCTTCCAAATGCATATACACACATACACACACACATGCACACACATGCACACTCCAGCAAATAGTGGATCCAAGAAGATCTCATCTCATTCAAAGAAGAAGGATCAAAAAGGATCCAACTCTAACAATATAATTTACAAAGCTATTTACTGCAGCATTGTTTGCAATGGCAAGATATTAGAAACATACTAAATCTCCATCAACGGGCAACTAGTCAAATAAACCATATTACAAGCAAACAATAGATTTTTATTCATATTTTTAAAAGAATGATGTAGCTGTATATATACTAATATAGAACAATCTCTATATTACCCAGAATAGCTTAGGTTACACTGCAATAACAAACAATCTCAATACCTTAGTAGCTTAAGCCAACAAAACTATTTTTCTATCACACAACATATACTCATGGAACAGAAGGATGCCCGGCACCACATTATCCTCGCTCAGAGTCCTGGGTTCATCATCCAGAAATTCATAACCATAGTGCAGGGGCATCTATGAGAGAAAAAGAAAATTATGCACCTACTTTTAAATTCTTCTACCTAGAAGTGCCATGTGTCACTTTTGGGTACATTTCATTCATTCAAAGAAGTCATATGGCCACATAACTGCAATGGGTTAGAAGTGCTTTCCTACTGAATTAGGCAAGAGGAGAAGTGGAAATATGGGGGAGCAGCAATGATGTTTACCACCATCAACTCCAAGAGATATTATTAAGTGAAGAGGAAAAGCAGGCCTTATTCTTCATGTTAAAAACATTATATATATTTTCTATTCCTGATATGCATTGAATAATTCTGAAGGGATAAATTGACAATAAGGAAATAACTCCAAGTAAGCATAGAAAAGACTGAGTCATTTAATTTTCTGGAAGGCTTAATAATTGTATGTGGTTTTGTATGTTATATATTTCATACTATAATGCATGTATCATTAAAAACATATATTTTAAAACAAAAATGACAGGCATATGCCCTTTGATCCTAAAACATAAAGGGTAACATAAGAAATATATGTAAATTTGCCTCCCCTTGAATAAAAAGATATAACAGTTTCCTAGAAGAAATGTTTGAGCCCACAAGAGATTTTATTTAACTATTTAAATTTATAAAAACTTGTTACGGCTTATAAATGAAATTTTCAAATTTTAAACTCAGAGACAAAGACAATAGATATTAGTGTGAAATGATTTGATAGTGATCACTGTCTGTGAACAAGACCAGATCACCACACAATACAGCTATCCATTTTCAGCCAGAACAAGGAGAGCCTTGCATTCTTGATTACAGCATTCTGGATAGGACATAAATCCATCATCTGTCCATCAAAGAAAGCTTAACTATTTTCTAAAAGCAGCAGAGACTATATCAGGGAGAGAGGGATGTTCTTTCCTTATATAAACTGCATGTCTAGTACATTTCCCCAGCTGGGGATCATTTTTAATGTAAACGTCATCTTGTTATGGAACTCCTTGTTCTTTCAAAGTTCCTTAAATCACTAATTAGTTATGCCACATTAATAGCAGCTTTTAGGCTCTGTATCTTTCCACACTGATAGTCCTTTTAGAGGAGGGAAAAGACCAACTGGAAGTCAAGGAAGACAGATACTTTTCCAGGCACTTGCATACCACCCACTACCCGACGTGATGGCCTCATGCCACACTTCCAATTCCAGAAGCACAAGAGCTCACAGTTCAAATAAACCACTCCCAAGTGCCTCAGTCTGGAACTTTGACCACTGAGAAGTTGAAATGAAGCACTCCCAAGTGACCACAGGCAGCACCCAGGACAATCTCTCTGTGTACTTAGGCTGGGCTGGAGAGCTACTAAATGTTAACAGAGCTCCTCTCAGCCATTCTGTGCCTCCCTCAAAAGGCTACCAGTTTATGTGTGCCACAGCAAGCCTAGGATGAAGGTGGACCTTATAATTGCCTTCACATAAAAAAGAAAAGTTCAAAGACAGAAGGAATGAAAGGTGAAGTGAGAAGAAGAAAAATGTTTCCTTCTTGTAGAATTGGCCTACAATAAAATGGTGCAAAATAATTGTGGATTCCTAGGAAGCTATACGTGAGATCATCATCTCTACTACCAGGTCCCCTGCTTCCAGACCAGGATGGATTTTAGTCCTTTAAAGGAATAGGACACTAATGAGGAAAGGGCCAAACTCTCATAAACTCCCAGAAAATCAAGGTTCCAGGGGACCCCCAACTAAGCCCAAAGAAAGTAACCCCCAAATCAGAGTAAACCAGTTTTGGAAACTTGTTCAGTTCTGTGTCCTTGTATTGTTTTTCACATAGCCAGCAGAATAATTAATAATAAATTAATTTTACAAGATTCTACATAAATGCATTCACTAATATTAAAAAAGTGTTTGGTCAGATCATCTGTCCAGATTACTATTTAGGCAATAGGCACTTTATCTTCATTTATACAGACAGCATTTTTGACTACCTACTACATGCCAGGCACTATGCTAGATACTAGGAATACAAAATTAAGAAAGCCACTATCCTCATGGCTCACAGATTTGCAGTTAGACATATGACAAATAATTCAACAGCTGCATTGATCAGATTGCTTGACATATCATGAGAACTTAGTGTTTATTGAAAAAATAAGTTTTAAATAAACGAATGATGGAGATTTGTAAAAAAGAGAATGCCAAAGTCTGAACTAGGTCAGGGAGACATCCCAGAGAAGATGATGTATGAACTAAGAGTTCATGGATAAATAAGAATTCTCCAGGAAGACGGGCAACCGGGGAGGTAAGCCTGCCAGACAGAAGCAACTGTGCATGGGAAAGTTATAGAACACGGCACGTTCACGGAACTGCAGGCAGATCAGCACGGTAGCAAGGGCTCCTGTGGGGAGTGGTAAAAGATGAACCTTGAAGGGTAGGTAGAGCCCAGATCACAAAACAGTCTGAGGAGCTTAGCACTTCTGCTGGAAGCAGTGAGGTAGGAAGGATGTAAGCTGAGGAATAACATGATCATGGTTGTGGTTTGGAAAAAAATCTCCTTAGCAGCCATCTGGAGAATGAAATGCAGTTCATCGAAAGTAGACACAGGGATGAGAGGTGAAGTAAGGCAAGGGAAGAGGAGGTGGTAAGAAACTCTTTAGGAGAAGATGGAATCAACAGGGCAGCTTTGGTGAGTAATGGAATCTGGAAAGAAAGGGAGAGGAAGGAGGTAGAAAGGACACCTGTAAAGATTCCAGTTTGGGTGACTCTGAAATACATGGAGAGTGTCTGATTTGGGAGGCAGTAAGTGTGGAGAAACAGGATCAGGAAGGAGATATAGCTCATAAGGGGTTGGGTGGCAGGGTGGTAATTGACCTTGAGTTAGTCAGAACCAGATAGAAAAATCCAGTAGGCAATGGGAACAGGTTATGAGGCCAGGAGAGATAACCCAGAAGATCAAGTTTGAGAATCATAAATACCAGGAATTCTGGTAATCTGAAGGTAAAAGCCAATGTCGGTTGGGCGCAGCAGCTCACGCCTGTAATCCCAGCGCTTTGGGAAGCCAAGGCGAGCAGATCACTTGAAGGCAGGAGTTTGAGACCAACCTGGCCAATGTAGTGAAACCCTGTCTCTACTAAAAATAATATAAAAATTAGCCGGGCATGGTGGCTCATGCCTATAGTACCAGCTACTCAAGAGGCTGAGGCAGGAGAATCGCTTGAACCTGGGAGGCGGAGGTTGCAGTGACTCGAGATTGCGCCACTGCATTCCAGCCTGAGTAACAAAGCAAGACTCTTTCTCAAAACAACAACAACAACAACAACAACAACAAAGCCAATGTCATAATTACTATAAGAATAAATCACATCGACTGAGTGCTAACAATGTGTTTGGTGCTCTGCTTAGTGCTTTCCATGGATTACTTCATTTAATTTGCACAGCAGCTCTTCACAGCAGATATAACTATGATTCCCTTCTTTTTTTTAGATGAGCCACTGAGACATGCAGAGATTACATCATCTGGCCCAGGTCTTACAGCAAGTAAGCCACAACTGGAGCTGAGACACTGCCTTCTCCCTAGAGCAGAGAGGATCCAAACAGGAGGCCACATCCAGAGGCTAATCCAAAATGTGTTTTGCTTGGCCAACACGGTATTTTTATAAATTAGATGTCAATGATTTAGACCATGGCCTGCATCCTACCCCCCAAGTTCACCACTATCCTCAACATGCCAGACTGTCTCATGGCCACCTACTGTGGCGCAGGGATGGGCACATGTCATGAATGTGTCCTGTATCTCCTTCATGACTCTTCCCAAACAGCTGTGAGCTCTTTCAGGGTTTGCCTCAGCTGCAGAGAGCTGCCTTCCCAAGTCACACCCTTCTGGGCAGTCCACATCCAATGACCAATGAAGCAGGAAAAGAGAATAAAGGCTAGGTCATCTGATCCCAACACAGGGTGACTCTGATGGACCATTCCAATGTCAAAGCCCTGGTGAGATCGGCGGAAGCTGGCAGGCACGTGTTGCAACTCATTTTCTCCTTCTGCCCAAGCCTGCTTTCCTCCATAGGTGCTGTTCTCCAGGGCACTTCCCAATAAACTCTCTGCTCATGAAACTTCATCCCAGAGCCTGCTTCCTGGAAAACCAGCCTGTGACACATAAGTTGGCTGTTCTTGGAACACAATGAATTTTGACATCTACAAAAGGGTCAAGTATTGCCCTACAAGTTTCTAAATCTTTAAGACTTGGTGCACCTTAATATGTAAACCAAAAAAACTGAGTGGGTTCCAGCTGCCAGAGAACAAAATTGACTCAGATTCCTGTCCAGGCAGCAAAACCCACTGGGACCTCCATCTGGGACTGCTCCAAACGTGACTCCCACCTGCTTTTCCTAAGTCTTTATATTTGAATGCCTGCTGTCCGAGTCTGCAAGCCCGCCACCTCACCAGCCCCAGGCCAGTTGAACAAAGGGTAGATATCTCGGGCTGTTCACTGGACTCACTCCTGCCCCTGCTCACTACAGAGTCCGTGTAAGCAGAGGGGACAACACAAATCTCACTGGGACACATTCATTTCTTTGGCTGGGAACTTTGGCCATCTCCTCAAGAATTCTCTGCTAAAATGCAGACAAACTTAGCATATACATGTATGTGTTCTCCATATATATGCATTGACTAAAAGGTAAGAAGGACTCACACCACGGTGTAAACAATGGCTTCCTCTGGGCTGTGTTACAGAATTCTTGCTATTTTTTTCCTATCTTTTTCTACTTAAATATTTTCTGAAATGAGGTGTTTTCATAATAAGAAAATGACAAAATTATTTTTCAGAGACAAAAGGATTGCACCCTTCTCCCTTGCAAATAACCTTGGAAAAGGAAGCACATTAAACTGTGAGCATGAGAGGAAGGTATTAATGCCTTGCTGTTAATTACTTGGAAAGCCAGCCAGCTGATAGCAGAGCTCTGAGGAAATGAGATGTTTGATAGGCTCGGACAGGATGAAACAGTTCTACATTAGGTGAAGCCAGCCTGGGTGAGGGACCACAGTGTTATGATGAAGGCGTCCAAGGTCACTAAAAGAGGAAGGCTTTGCAAAAATGCGCCTGGGAGACATTGAGACTCACCTGCATCTCACCTCATCCAGTCTTGCCTGCCTCGTCCCTCACCCTTCTGTGCCCACCTCTCCGTGCCGGCTCCCCAAAGCAGGCAGAAGAAGGGAGCCAATAGCTAGATGGGCTTTCGCTCGGGGCCCAGGTGAGGCTTCTGTCAGGACCCCTGGGCTGCCTCCCTTCCTCCCCCAGTGATTTCCAAGTTCCCTTTATCTCTCACTCTTGAATTTGAAGTCTAGAACTAGGCCAAAGCTCTCAATTCTTGACTCCCCTCCTCCAAGCCCTACCCTGGCCCTTCTCATTCTCCACAGGAGAAAGGAATCTTCTAAATGGAAACCCAAACAGAGAGACAAGAGCACAGGGAGGAAAATGGAACTGACAGCTCCAGCTCATCTTTCTATGCTCCACTGACACCTTCCACAAAAGACCCACTTCACCTGCGTTTCAATGCCCCCAATCTTATGACCTTGCAGCCCTCCCTGGGTGATTGACTTGTGTTTGTTTCACCCTGGTTCTCACTGGTGCAAATATGTACACCTGGGATCTACTGACTCCCAGTCAGCACCTGACCCAGTGCAGTCCACCTGCGTGAGGGAATCCCTGCATGTCTTTCCCGCTGCAAGGAGACAAAGGAGACTGAACCCCAGCTCGTCTCTATCTGATAACTCTGTCCCCACCCTAACAGTGCCAGACTGCCCTCAATAAAAGCTTGGCGTACGCCCATGCTGTATGTTTCCCTCACATCCAGATACTCCTAGAGGCACCCTCTCCCTCTCTTTCCATTAAAGTTTGGCCCCAGGCAGTGGGGAGGCAGGGGGGAAATAAAGGAGCCCTGGCCTTTGCCTTCCTGCTCCTGGTCTCTCTCTTCCTCTCTGTAGTGGACAAGGTCACTGCTCTGCCCAAGTCCCTTTGGGTCCTTTTTCACCATTTTGTGCATGTCCACGGCTTTCATCTTTCCATATATATGCACTGACTAAAAGGTGAGAAGGAGTCACACCACAGTGTAAACAATGGTTTCCTCTGGATTGTGTTATAGCATCATTGCTATTTATTTTCTTTCTTTTTCTACATAAATATTTTCTGACATGTCCACGGCATTCATCTTCAACAGCCAACACCTGAGAATCTTCGCGGGCATGTAACTGGAGCCTGCTTGCCTTCATCTGTGCAAACTGGGAGTATCCAAGAATTTGTCCCCAAAGCCCTCCCGCTTCCCCCCATGATTCTTAACCATTGGCTAATGGGGGCAGGAATAGAAAAGCCTCTGCTCCCTTGCACAGTCCATACCCCTGAGTTCTTTGGTGGGGGCAGGATGAAGCTACCCTCTGAGCTCTGGCTCTCCTTCCCTGTGCCACTTGCCCCACTCCCTCACTGGTCCTCCTGGCTACCATCCTTAATAGGCCACTTACACGCAAATCTTCTCTCAGGGTCTGCTGTATGTGACATATGTCACTCTCATTTTTCTTCTTCCTAGAAGATGTGAGCTTGAAACCTTTCTATATTCTGCATTCCTTCTACCATAGTTCAACCAACCTCACCTGTTACGGTAGAGAGGCCGCTGGCTTTTTTTAATGTCTTTCTAAAGAAATGCCAAGAATGATTCAGAACAATCTTCTTTTTACAAGGCAGATACAAACCCTGGAAAAACAAAAACGCAGGTACTCTCTTGGACTTGGTGATAATGGATAGCAGACAAGAGCCTTGGGTTGAACAAATTTATCTCAGAATTTTAAACCTAGAATAGCCCTGACCCCTTTATTGAATTTCATGTTAAACTTGTTCAATTATTTTCAACCAAATTACAAGTTATCCTCCAGATGCTGAATTTGACCTGCTTTTTAAAAATGGGTTAAAGACATTCAGTGTGCTCCCCGTGACATCGTTCCGTAATTAACATTCACTTAAAAACCTGAGCCATCCCTTTTTGCAACAAACTACCAATCAAATGTGTTCTGGGGAGACCTAACTGGGTTTGCTGCAGGTTGGTTCTGAAAGTTTAATATGGCACAGCAAGTCCTCAACATTTAGCTAATTCCTTCTTCAAATTAAGGCTGCTCATTATGTGGTGAATAAGGAAGCCACATGAAGCCTGGGCTTGGTGTAACAAGGCAAAAAGCCTGAAGTTAAACCATTTAAAAATAAAAGATTACCCATAGTATTGATCAGAGACATAGAGTCCAAATCTCAAGGAGGGAAAGGCATGGTGCTTGTCTTCCCACCAACATTCCACATTGACTTTAGGTAGATCATTTTAATAATCTCTAAGCAGAAATGTTCCAAAGAAAGCTAAGTAATATGAAACTGACCCCATCAAATTAATTGGCTTCCTCCTGTGAATTCCATCACATTCTGCCAAATAGAACATAGTGAAGCAGAGAACTATTACCGAAGTTATGGGTAATTTTGGAATACAGGAACACAATTACACCTGAAACAAGGATGACTACTAGATTACTAGCACACTTCCACCACTATTCTTCCTCTTTGTAGCCAAATGAAGAGTAATAACTGGACAGCAAATACCAAGCAACTCTCGGGAAGTAGGAAATTACATGTGGTATAGAAAGCGCCAAGCAAATAATATTAGCTAAGGGTTTGGAGTGCTTACTATATGCCAAATACTATTTCAGAAGCTTTTCCACTTTAAACCATTGAATCCTCACAATTCAGTGAAAGAGGTACTATTATCCCCATTTTGCAGAAGAGTAAACAGGCACAGCAGCAGGCCATTTGTTCCTTTTACACAGCTTGTAAGTGGCAAGAGTCAGAATTTAAACTCACAGCTTTGCCCCAAAGCCCATGCTCCTGCCAACACTCAGCCCCCAGTGGCCTCCATGCTGCAGAGCTGTGTAGGGTAGGCACTATTCAGATACTACAGTGTGGATGCTGCCCCCTGGAGGTGGGCCACTCTGAAGCGGAAGTAAAGTGATAAGTCAGTGAGGCGCTAGAGATATTTTGAGTGACAATGAGGTCAAAAAGAGAAAAGGTAGAAGCCTGGTGGGATTTCTGGGCCAGCAAGCACTAGCATTAAGGCCACGGCACCTGGTATAAAAATAAAACCCCAACAAAATGAAAGCTAGAAGGTGGTTAAGGAAATCCTTGGGCTGTGCAGAACTTCGAAAGAGTGGAGATCAGCATTTAAATTTGCTCTGATTCCCTAGCTCCTAGTTGATCTCCTCTCCAATTAATCCCAACAGGGACTGAGTTAAATTATAATACACCATCTTCCCAGACTCCTCTGCCCCCGCCCCGCTTGCCTCTCACTCCAAGGACAGCCACTGCTTGCTCTTCCCCAGGTAGTCTAGGCTGCCATACTTCTCTGCTTTTGTGCATGCTGTTCTCTTAGACTTTTTCTTCTCACTTGGAAAATTCCTACATGTCTTTCAGGACAGTTACTAGATCATCTCAATTTTGATGGCTTCTCTAAGGCCCCAAATAATTCCATCTGGTTCAGCAATGGACCAGGTGCTGTGCTGAGGATTCACAGGTAGACACAAAAGTGGTCCCTTGTTAATTTCTCCCTCATCAAAGCCCCCCTAATATAGAGCCTTCTAACTTACAATGTGCATCAGACTCACTTCAGACACTTTAAACCATACTTTTGCCCTGGGCTACACTCTCTAGAGATTCTGATTTACTGTATTTCATCAAATCTAAGATGTCATTGGCTCTCTGAAGTGCATTTTCTGTGCAACTAAAAAAGAAAAATGTTTTCAATCAAATTATGAGAAAATACCTTTCTGAACACATTGACTGTAAGAAGCATCACTTGAACCCCGGAGGCAGAGATTGCAGCTAGCCAAGATCACGCTACTTCACTCCAGGCTGGGTGACAGAGTGAGATCCTATCTCAAAAATAAAATAAAAAATAAAATGTGGGGGGAAATTGCATCTTAGAATCAACTAATGGTACTTGTCCTGGTTTGGGGACCTAGGCATCAATGTCTTCTAAATGAGCATTTTGTTATGTTACTAAAAACCACCACCCTAACACCTTTGCCACACCTCTGATCATTCGAGTCATTCTTTCATTCATTCAAGAAGCATGCTTTGAACACTTAATCAGTTCCAGGTGCTATGTAATGAATATTGTGTATATATGTTGTGTATATAATGTAAAATGTATATATATAATGACAGCAGACATTAATATGGCATGGTTCCCACTCTGAAAAAGCTTATACTCTAGTATAGAAGAGATCGGGAGATTAGGGATTACAATCTTTTCTTTTTAATTTTTTTATCTTATTTTTTATTTTTTTTGTCTCCCACCCTAGGCTATTAATGCAATGACTTTTCCTTGAATAAAATGTTCTATTTATTTTCATTTTGTTTTGTTTTTAAATTGAGATGAGGTGTCACTCCGTCACCCAGGCTGGAATGCAGAGGTGTGACCATAGCTCACTTCAGCCTCGAACTCCTGAGCTCGAGCGATCCTCCCATCTCAGGCTCTGAAGTAGCTGGGATTACAGGTATGCACCACTGCACCTGGCTCATTTTGTTTTGTTGTTGTTGTTGTTGTTGTTGTTTAGTTTTTGTGGAGATGGAGTCTTACTATGTTGGCCAGGCTGGTCTCAAACTCCTGGTCTCAGGCAATCCTCCCTCCTTGGCCTCCTAGAGTCCTGGAATTAAAGACATGAACCACTGTGCCTGGCCAGAAATGCTCTATTTCGAACAGAATGGGGAGAGAATATGCAAACCCTCTGTCTAAGGGTGAGGAGCCTCATCTTTTTATGCTCTAGCACCTTGCTGCTCCCTACATCACATCTCCATACATCAGAAGAGCATGGGCAATATTGCTGTTTCCAGCTAATAGGCAGCCGGACCATTCGTGCTTATAGAAACAGGAAAAAGAGGTGGCACTGGCTAATGACAGCTGAAAAGGATAAGCTCCATGATCAACAGAATTGGAAAAAAGAAAGGCCACAAAATTAAAATAAAAAGTGGGACACAGAAGGAAAGGAATGGCATGCTGCAGACGTGGCACGTAGAAGATATGGCATTAGAGATTAGAAATAGTAAAGACGACAAAAATTACCAGCAGCAAGAGGGGACAGTGGACAAGAGAGCTGTTAACAAAGAGATAGGGAAGAAAGACTAGCACAGTCTGGCAGCTAAAGAGCAAATAGAATCTCAGCTGCTCTTGCTGGCACCATGTGAGGAATTTAGAGATGGACTGTGCCTACTCCTACCCCAAAAGTCATTTTATTACAAAGTAGAAGAGCAATTGATGTCTGAACCATTAAGATAAATGATTGTTTTCTATTGTTAAAATTGCCAACCAACCCCATTTAAAAGCTTTAGGACTTACAGGGCTAAGACTGACTCATACACAATATTTCCTTTTGAGGCACACTGATAATCCCAGGTCACTGGTGCTCTTCTATAATAGCTTTGTTCATGGATAGATGTGATCTGTCTGATGACGTTCCTTGCCTGTATGTTAAACATCACTAGAAAAATAGAACTCACCACTTAGACTTTCCCTGGAAAACGTTTTACTGAGTCTGCCTCACATATTTACACTTAATGTACTTACATTCTACCTGCACCCAAAGTGTGGACTTTGAAATATATTAGTGGATAATCCAAAAGAGAGGTCGTGGTAAGGCTTCATCTCTAAATTATGTTCTAAGTTATGTGTATCTTTCTTATTCCTTTGAATAACCTATTATTTGGGTGATTTATTATAGGATAAATTCAAGGGGACTTCACACTATACCACCAGAAGGTATCAACAAACATCTGCCTCAGCATACACAGAATTCTACCCATCAAGGGACCAACGGATATGCAAACCCATGTATGAGTGCCAATAAACCGAGTCAACAATGCGTTCGATAACACTAAAGACACGGACGGATCCTAAGGTTAATTATGCTAAAAACTGGTAGACGCAGCAGAATCCTCAACTTCAGCACTGACAAACAATCCATCAAAAGGCAAGTATGTTTTCAACGCCTGTGTGGGCCTAATACTACACGTCATCTGTGAGAGATCTGAAGTTATGATAGGTAGTCCTGTGTCACACCGAGTTTACATATCATCATGACCTCATTCATCTACCATTTGTTGAGTCCCTAGTTTGTACTAGGCATTGAGAGAAAAATTGCTTGAACACTGGAGGCAGAGGTTGCAGTGAGCCAAGATCGCGCCACTGCACTCCGTCTCAAAAAAAAAAAAAAAAAAAAAAAAAAAACAAAAAAAAAAAACCTCACAGTCCAATGAAGGAAAGAAACACATAAAGGTACAATTAAGGTTCTATGGGGCATTTAGCACCGCACCTGGGAATTCCAGATGCCGAATCCATGTCTGCTCCACGGAATGAACATAGATGATCACGTGACCACCAGGAACTCAATTTGCCTGGAGTCAAGGACTTGTCAGGAAATATGAAACGCCAGGCTGGAAAGCACTGGAGCTAGCTATAACTGGATCTTTGATGGCTTTCTAAGCTATATTAAGAGGTCTGAATTTTTTTTTTCTGGCAAACAAATAGAAATGACTGAAGGTTCTCAAGCAAAGAAGTGGCATAATCTATGATCTCTGGGCAACAGTAAAGATGGTGGATTGAAAGAAGTGAGTTTGGAGCAAGGGTGATCTGTTGAAAGGCCATTGCAATAGTCCTAGTGAAGTATGACAAAGGCTTTCATGAGGCCAGTGGTGCCGGGGGTGGAGAAGAAGATCCCCAGATACATTTAGGAATAGAATTGACAGAACTTGGTGACTAGATGAGTGCATTTCTGAAAGAAAGGGAAGGCATAATCAAGAGTGCCTCTGAGGAGTCTAGCTTAGGCAACTGCATAGGAGTTTATTTGTAGAAATTGATTACAGGAACAGGAGTGGGTTGGAGTAGGAAGGAGAGGTAGGTAACAGACACCACCTCAGACATGCTGGAATTGAGATGCCTCTGAGACATCCAAGTTCAGGTCTCCAGTGGCCATTTGGTGCTAAGAGAAATATCTGAGCAGGAGATACCTGTTATATCTCCAAGTGATGTTACTAAGGAGACAAGACAGGATGTGCACATGGAAACAACTAATGAACAAAGCAACATGCACTGTTTTTATATGCTAAATTGCTTTCAATGGAGAAGTCATGAATTAAGAGTTCAGACAGCAGGGCAAACTACATCAGCTGGCAGAATACGGGAAAAAGAGCCTGGCCTTCAGGGATGCACAGAATTCAGACAATCAGATGAAGGACATTTAGGGGGTCAAAGCACACACAACCCAAGTCAGGAGGTTAGGAGGTGCCCAGGCCAGAGAAGGGACCTGCGTGATGGAGTGAGAAGCTTGGGTGGGAGAGTGCAGCATTATGACTGAAAGCAAAGGGAAGCCAATTATTAACAGTCCTGAAATAAGATCTTAAATCAGTAGGGAACAAGAACTGTTATGCATTTTGAAGAGCATGTCATGATGGAAATGTCATTTAACCACTCAATCAAAATGGAGTTTATAAGACTCATCCCACAGGTATTTATGTCCGTGCCCAATTCCAACGTATCTCTTCACTAAAGCCCTAAGGTCACCTACATTTATATAGAGGATTCTTTTGTTGTTGCTGTTTGGTTTTGTTTTGAGACAGGGTCTCACTCTGTCACCCATGCTGGAGTGCAGTGGCAAAATCATGGCTCACTGCAGTCGCAACCTCCTAGGTTCAGGCAATCCTCCCACCTCAGCCTCCCCAGCAGCTGGGACCACAGGCATGCACCACCATGCCTGACTAATTTATTTTCTTTCTTTTCTTTTCTTTTCTTTCTCTCTTTCTTTCTCTCTTTCTTTCTATTCTTTCTTTCTCTCTCCTTCTCTTTCATTCTTTCTTTCTGTGTTTTTTTTTTTCTTTTTTTTTCAGATGGAGTCTCACCCCCATCGCACAGGCTGGAGTGCAGTGGCACAATCTTGGCTCACTGCAACCTCCATCTCCCGGGTTCAAGCGATTCTCCTTCCTCAGCCTCCCAAGTAGCTGGGATTACAGGCATGCTTCACCACACCCTGCTAACTTTTGTACTTTTAGTAGAGATGGGGTTTCACCATGTTGGCCAGGCTGGTCTCGAACTCCTGACATCAGGTGTTCCACCCACCTCGGCCTCCTAAAGTGCTGGGATTACAGGCGTGAGCCACCATACTCGGCCTCTTTCTTTATTTTTGTAAAGATGAAGTGCTGCTATGTTGCCCAGGCTGGTCTTGAACTCCTGGCCTCAAGTGATCCTTCCACCTCAGCCTCCCAAACTGCTGGGATTATAGGTTGATATGGTTTGGATCTGTGTCCCCACTCAAATGTCAGGTTCAATTATAATCCCCAATGTTGCAGGTGGGGCGTGGTGGGAGGTGATTTGATCGGGGGGTGGATACTTTGTGGATGGTTTAGCACCACACCTTTCGTGCTGTTCTCCTGTTAGAGTTCTTACAAGATCTGGTTGTATAAAAGTATGTAGCACCTCCCCACAACCCTGCCGCACCCCACTTGCTCCTGCTCCAGCCATTTATGACATTCAAGATGTTCCTGCTTCCCCTTCGCCTTCTGCCATGATTCAGTTTCTTGAGGCCTCCCCAGAAGGTGAACAGAAGCCTTTATGCTTCCTGTACAGCCTGCAGAACCATGAGCCGATTAAATCTCTTTTCTTTATAAATTACCCAGCCTCAGGTATTTCTCTCTAGCTGTTCGAGAACAGACTAATACACAGGTGTGAGCCAATGCACCCAGCCTATAGAGGATTCTTAAAAGGAAACTTCGCAAAAGATGTATCAAAGCAAAGAAGCAGAGTAACAGTGAAATTTCACAACACCAAGTATCATTAAAATAAGTGACTGTAACAGATATTTCCATTTTCATACAGATGGTCCATAATAACAGGTGTTTTGCTGAGCAGCTTATAACATGTCTTCTATAATGAGGGATCCTTTTTAACATATGCTTTCCTTTATTCTTGACCACCTAATTCACCTAATTCACTTTCTATGGGGACTCTAAAATATTTATGAGCTACCCAAATCTTGGACTAAGATTAAATGACAGGAAATGGAACCCCCTTTTTTAAAACTAAAAATTGGGTCAAGGATCTAACAAAACAAAACTATGCTTCTTCTGGGTATGAGAGTTAGCCTAGGAGACACAGAATAACAGAGATCCAATCTCTTCCGCTCTCAGTTTATGTGACTTGGGCAGAACTGACATAATACCTCTACCTAACACGATGACCACCATTTCCACAGCTCCACAGGGAGGCATGTGAGTAGGAGTGGTCATTGTGATTGGTTCAGAAATGATTACATAACTGAGTTAATCTAGTGAGACACTGGCAGACACGGTTGGGTATTTACACACCAACCATGTTCCAGTTCACCCCTTCTTCTTTGCTAACTGAACTCTGATTTTGTTTAGTTTTTAAGCAACATCCACGGGCACAAGAGATAAATTTTAATTAGCTTAAAATTATTAAGGTACAGGAATACCTCAGAGATATAAGTTCAATTTCAGACTACAATAAAGCTAATTCCACAATTAAGCAAGTCACACAATTTTTAAATTTTTCCAGTGCATATAACAGTTATATTTACACTAAACTGTAGTCTAGTGTGTGCAATAGCATTATGTCTAAAAAATGTACAAACCTTCATTTAAAATTACTTTATTGCTAAAAAAAAAAATGCTAATGACTATTGGAGCTATCAGTGAGTGGTAATCTTTTCTTACTGGTGAGAGGTCTGGCCTCAGTGTTGATGGCTGCTGAGTAATCAGGGTGGTGGTTGCTCAAGGTTGGGGTGGCTGTAGCAATTGTGTAAAATAAGACCACACTGAAGATTGCTGCATCAGTTTATTCTTTCTTTCATAAAAGATTTCTCTGTAGCATGTGTTGCCGCTTGATAGTATTTTACCCACCGTAGAACCATTTTAAAAATTGTAGTCAGTCTTCCCCCAAATGCTATGGCCACTTTATCAATTAAGCTCATGGAATATTCCAAACACTGTGTTGTCATTTCAACAGTGTTCACACCCTCTTCAACACGAATAAATTTCATCTCAAGAAACCACTTTCTTTGTTCATTCTTAAGAAGTAACTCTTCGGCTGGGCGCAGTGGCTCACGTCTGTAATCCCAGCACTTTGGGAGGCCGAGGCGGGCGGATCATGAGGTCAGGAGATGGAGACCATCCTGGCTAACATGGGGAAACCCCATCTCTACTAAAAATAAAAAAAAAAAAATTAGCCAGGTGTGGTGGCGAGTCCCATCTACTGGGGAGGCTGAGGAGAATGGCGTGAACCCGGGAGGCGGAGCTTGCAGTGAGCCGAGATCGCGCCACTGCACTCCAGCCTGGGTGACAGAGCGAGACTCCGTCTAAAAAAAAAAAAAAAGTAACTCTTCATGCATTAAAGTTTTATCATGAAATTGCAGCAATTCAGTTACATCTTCAGGCTCTACTTACTTTTTAAAAAAATTAACTTAGAGGGTAGAAGGGCAGTTTTGTTACATGGATACATCGCATAGTGCTGAAGTCTGGGCTTTCAGTGTAACCATCACCTGAATAGTGTACATTGTACCCATTAAGTAATTTCTCACCCCTCACTCCCTTCCTCATTCCCACCCTTCCACGTCTCCAGTGTCTATTATTCCACACTCTGTTCATGTGTACACATTATTTAACACCCGCTTATGTAAGAATATATAGTATATGACTTTCTTCTCTTGAGTTCTTTCACTTCAAATAATGGCCTGCAGTTCCATCCATGTTGCTGCAAAAGACATGATTTCATTCTTTTTTATGGCTAAGTACTGTTCCATGACAGATATATGATAGATAGACAGATGATAGATGATTGATTGATTGATTGATTGATAGATGCCATATATAATCATCCGTTAATGGACACTGAGGTCAATTCCATATCTCTGCTATTGTGAATAATGCTATGATAAACATATGAGTGCAGGTATCTTTTTGATATAATTATTTCTTTTCCCAGTAGTGGGATTGCTGGATAAAATATGGTAGTTCTATTTTTAGTTCTTTGATAAATCTCCATACCGTTACCCATAAAGGTTGTACCAATTTAACATTCCCATCCACAGTGTATAAGTGTTCCCTTTTCTCTGCCTCCTAGTCGACATCTGTTTTTTGTTGTTGTTATTTTGGTTTTGTTTTGTTTTGTTTTTTACTTTTTAATAATTGCTATTCTAACTGTTGTACGATGCTACTCATTGTGGTTATAATTTGCATTCTCTGATGATTAGTGATATTGAGCATTTTTCATGTTTTTTGGCCATTTGTATGTCTCATTTTGAAAAATGTCTGTTCATCTCCTTTGACCACTTTTTAATGGGGTTATATGACAGGTTTTTTTTGTTTTTTTGTTTTTTTTTTTCCAGATGGAGTCTTGCTCTGTCACCAGGCAGGAGTGCAGTGGTGTGGGCTTGGCTCACTGCAACCTCCACCTCCCAGGTTCAAGCAATTCTCCTGCCTCAACCTCCCAAATAGCTGGGACTAAAGGTATGCACACCACGCCTGGCTAATTTTTCTATTTTGAGTAGAGATGGGGTTTCACCATATTGGCCAGGCTGGGCTCAAACTCCTGACCTCATGATCCGCCCACCTTGGCCTCCAAAATGCTAGGATTGCAGGTGTGAGCCACCGCGCCCAGCCTTGAGGATTTTTTTATTGTGTTGTTTGAGTTGCTTATAGATTCTGGATATCAGTCCTTTGTCAGATGCTTAGTTTGCAAATATTTTCTCCCGTTCTGTTGGTTGTCTGTTCACTCTGTTGATTATTTCTTTTGCTATGCAAAAGTTTTTTAGTTTAATTAAGTCCCATTTGCCTATTTTTGTTTTTTGTTGCATTTGCCTTTGAAGTCTTAGTCATAAAATCTGTCAGCCTTCACATCTAATTCTAGTTCTCTTGCTATTTTCAGCACATCTGCAGTTACTTTCTCCAATGAAGTCTTGAACCCCTCAAAGTCATCCATGAGGGTTGACATCAACTTCTTTCAAACTCCTGTTAATGTTAATATTGTGACCTCCTCTCACGAATCACAGATCTTCTTAATAGTGCCTAGAATGGTGAATCCTTTCCAGAAGTTTTTCAATTTACTTTGCCCAGATGTATCCAAGGAATCACTATCTATGGCAGCTGTAGCTTTATGAAATATAGTTCTTAAATAACAAGACTTCAAAGAGAAAATTACCCCTTGATCCATGGACTGTAGAATGGATGTTGTGTTAACAGGCATGAAAACAGCATTAATCTCCTTCTACATCTCCATAAGATCTTGGGTGACCAGGTGCATTGTCAATGAGCAGGACTATTTTCAAAGAAATCTTTTCTTTAGGTCTTAACAGTGGGCTTAAAATATTCAGTAAACCATGCTGTAAACAGATGTGCTGTCATCCAGGCTTTGCTCTTCCATTTCTAGGGCACAGGCAGAGTAGATTTAGCATAATTCTTAAGTGCAATATGATTTTCTGAATGGAAAATGAGCACTGGCTTCAACTGAAAGTAAACGTTGCTTTCGCCCCTAACAAGAGAGTCAGCCTGTCCTTTGAAGCTTTGCAGCCAGGCATTTTCTTCTCTAGCTATGAAAGTCCTATATGGCACCTTCTCCCAATATAAGGGTGTTTTGCCCACATTAGAAATTTATTTAATGTAGCCACCTCCATCAATGATCTTTGCCAGATGTTCTAGATAACTTGCTGCAGCTTCTACATCAGCATTTGCTGCTTCACCTTGCACTTTTATGTTATAGACATGGCTTCTTTTCTCAAACCTCATGAACCAACCTCTTCTAGCTTCCAAATTTTTTTCTGCATTTTCCTCACCTCTCTCAGCCTTCACAGAATTGAAGACACAATTTTTAAAAAATCACCATCTTTTGGCTGGGCGCAGTGGCTCACGCCTGTATTCCTAGCACTTTGGAAGGCCAAGGCAGGCAGATCACCTAAAGTCAGGAGTTCGAGACCAGCCTGGCCAACGTGGTGAAACCCCATCTCTACTAAAAATACAAAATTAGCTAGGTGTGATGGTGGGCGCCTGTGATTCCTGCTCCTCAGGAGGCTGAGGCAGGAGAATCACTTGAACCTGGGAGGCAGAGGTTGCAGTGAGCCAAGATCATGCCATTGCACTCCAGCCTGGGCAAAAAAAAAAAAAAGAATGAAACTCCATCTCAAAAAATATATATATATTTTAGGCAGACAGAGAGGAAAAGGGGTCCTTGGGAAGTTTTCATTTTTTAAAGCATCTCCAGTAAAGTTTCTTGTAAAGCCCTGGCTCTTAGAGCCAGGCCAGCAACCTTTGATATGCATATGCAGGCCCTTAGAAACTGGGTCCACCCAACATGGCTGGGCTGGCAATCTTTAATATGCAAATGCCAGCCATTAGAAACTGGGTCCACCCAACATGGCAATTCCTGTGGCCTTCTTGCCCTTGCCCCATATGTTTCTGGTGACATGGTGGCCCCAACATATCCCCATGCGCGTAGAACATCATGGCACCCTATATTTGCATATTAAGAGGCTAGGATGGGAAGGCAATTTTTTTCACATGTTACATGAATGACATGCCTGGTCAAGCCAATTTGCTAAGCCCTATGCAAATCAAACAGCGCCTCCTCCAGCCTCTTCACATACCTAGCTGTTATCCATGGCAGGTGGGGTTACCTCTCTCGGCTTTGGAGCCCCCTCTCTCTGTCTCTGTACAGGAGAGCTTCTTCCTTCTTTCTTCTCCCTTCTATCTTGCCTATTAAACTCTCTGCTCCTTAAAATAAAAGAAATTTTAAAAAGTTCACCATCTGCAAAGTGCAATAAAATGAAATATACTTGGAATTGTATTCCCCTTGGAAAGGATTGGTAAAGAGTGAGCATGTGATGTAACTCTGACCCAGGAGACATAGGAGAGGTCTGTTTAGTGACTTCCGGAGAGTTTTTCCACACTCTCAAGAGAAAACACAAAGCAGGGACTTATTCCTTCCTGCCTTTGGGCATTGTCATGTGAAGATGTGATGCTGGGTGCTATAGTCTGATAGTATGAAACTAGAAGGGGAAGATTAAGAAATTCATAGAGAACCTGACCAAATGCTCTAACATCCTTAGTTAGAGTTAACTAACTCTGGAACTGCCCCTACCTCTGAGTTTCTTGCTATGTAAGAAAAGTACAGCCCTGTAATCCAACATTTGAATTACTTGTGGCCAGAACCATCCTACCAGATTCAGGCTCAAACCTGAAAGAACTTCCTCTGCTATTAGCATGACTACTGTGGTAGAACATGACCCCGCAGATCTCCCCAGCCTCCATAAGGGCGGCAGCAATGAGAAAATAAAACCAACAGAGAGGAAAACAGTGCCAAGAAATGGAAAAATACCAATTCCCAATGACATCATTTGAGAACCTAGATCTGATTGTGCAAGAAGCTACTCCCAACTTCTTTAGTTACATGAACCAAAACATTCCCTGTTTTGCTCTTGCTAGTTTGAGCTGCATCTCTTCCATTTGTGATTTAAAGAGAGTACACGTGCACTGGGAGGGAGGAAAAGAAAAAGAAAAACTGATTGTGATAGCATTTGGAAAACCCCTAGCACATAGGCCTGGCACTCAGTATTATGGTGAAACCTACATTTAATTTTTCTGTACCTCTCTTTTATCCTTCAGTCAAATCATCATCATCATCAAGAGTAACATTAAATGAGTATCAATATTCGCCCAATTCTCTCCATCTCCCCAATCTGAAGTGGTCCACAAGCTTGAAATGGAACTTATCCAAGCATCCATATTGGTCCCCAAAGCAAGTTAGAACAAAAAATGTAAGTAAGGCAGTCAATAAATATGACCTTTTCTTCTTTCCCTTCCTACTTTAAGGAAAGTTCTTTTAACATATTAGGTTATTATAACTTCTCTCCTGGGAGTGACTCCCAGCACTTTGTCAATTATAATCACATTCAGAGGTCACATCTGATTGAGTCCTCAGACAGCACATTTGGTTTATATGCTAATATTTATTTAACCTACAAGAGTTGGAGTCCCTGGAGACTAAGAATAGTTTTCATTGAAAGCTCAGTATCTAATGTAGTATTTTACACACTGAAGGTACCCAATAATGTGTGTTGATTGAACAGGTGAATGAATTCAACCTTAAAGTCTCCCTTAATTTATTTGAAGAAATAGGATGTTATTTAAAGATGAGCCATACTGGAGAGACCAACACACCAGATTATTTGTCTATCAAGCGTAGATCTCAGTTGTAAGCAGCAGAAGCTAATGCTGACTGATGAACTGGAGAATTAGTTGATTTAAAACATACTGGGCCAGACACAGTTGCTCATTCCTGTAATCCCAGCACTTTGGAAGATCGAGGCAGGAGCATCACTTGAACCCAGGAGTTCAAGACCAGCCTGGGCAACATGGCGAAACCCTATCTCAACAAAAAAATACAAAAATTAGCCAGGTGTGGTGGTGCATGTTAGTAATCTGAGCTACTGAGGAGGCTGAGCTGGGAGGATTGCTTGAGCCCAGAAGGTGGAGGTGGCAGTGAGCCGAGATCATGCCACTGCACTTCAGCCTGGGCAACAGAGCAAGAGCTTGTCTCAAAAAAAAATAAAACTATATATATATATCTATACATACACACACACACACATATGCACATATGTGTGCATATATATATAAACACACACACATATATATATATGGTAGCACATAAGTTGCCCAGAAGACCAGGGAGCCAGACACAAGTCTTACCTTCTAAAAACAAAACTCAATTTCAAATCACAGAACTGGCCAAATGAGGAAATGCCCACCCCACTGAGCAGTGGAAGCATAGCCAAAAAACGGAAGCTCACTTCCCAGCATGCTTTCTCATGTTCTTGACATCTGAATTGCAGCCTCACACGGATGCATCTGATTGGCAGAGTCTGGGACCCATACTTGCATCCTAGCTGCATAAGATCCTGGAATTTGAGTTTACATCTATACAGAGGAGGAAAAATTCATAATAGGAAGACTTTTCCTAAATATATAAAGGTCATCCAAAAGATGATGAACAGTCATGAGTATGACACATGTTCAGAACTTTGGAACTTAGAATGTTAGGGACAAAATCATCTGCATGAATGATTCTCTTATCAACTGGACCAACACCCCCAAAAGAGGCAACTACTGACTCCAGGTCCCTCAGCTGGCTCTGCAGACTCTTCTTTAATCTGCTGTCTGGCATTGGACACCTAGGCTGAACCCTGGTGGGGTGGAGCAGAAACTAGAAGAAAATGTGAGACAGTGTCTAGATTTGGTGTAAAGAACTTGCCTCAAGTAATGATCGGTAAAAATGAATCCTAAGCAATTTGCATCCATTATGTCACAACCTTGTGAGGCAGGTGTTGTATTACTTCACTCTACATTAAAGAAACTGAAGAGTAGAGAAGGATTTTCAACCTGTGAAGGACAGTGCTAGGATTCGACACCACAGCTGCAGAAAACCCATTGCACTCTGACATTTTTATTTTCAAGTCCTCTGGCACTGATGCATTTAAAACTTCTCAATTTAAATACAAATGATTTTTATTTCTGTATCCATCTTTCAATTTTCCAAGTGTTTATATTAGATTTTCCAAAAATGCTTCTTGAACGAAACAACATAGATTTTATAAAAGCTGAAATCATCTATACTCTCTACCTTTATTGACCTTGAGTCCCATATATCACAATTGCTGGGAAAAATTTCTGTGAAATAACTCAAACAAATAATTATAGCACTCCATATAACACATATAAATGCTCTTTAACTAGCATAGCAACATTTACCCTTAGAGGCACTCGTTTTCTGTAATTACCGCTTATATGAAAATAAACGTCAGCTGAAAGCTATGAGAAAAATCAATTCAAAATAGAACCTCCAACTTGCCAACACTGCGGAGATGTTTACCAATATGTACATGCCATTTATGTGCACTGCCCACTGAAAAATCACCAACAGTTCACAAATTGCTCCAAGAATAAATCTTATTGACAAGGCAACAAAATGGAATTGAAAAATGCAGTCAACCCAGTGATTTGTTGACAAATTATTCATGATAATCAGTAATTACTGATTTCATGACTTCTAACAGCATCCACTTTAGTGAGTGCTAAGTGTATTTTGTTGATCTCTTACAGTGAAGACATTGTTCATTATCGTTACCTTATATCTTTTAATGGAAGGCAGCTGTTGTCATGGCAAGACATAGGTATGAATTCTGGCTCTGTTTTGTGCTATCTCTTGGACTTTGGGTAAATTATTTTACTTCTCTAAGCCTGTTTTCCCATCTTAGAACTGGTATATCTCAGGATTTTGAGAGGGCCAAACTAAAGGTATTAATAAGCAAGAATTTAATAAATATTAATATATATTAATATATTCACAGTATACATTTCTACTAGAATTCTATGATAGGAATAAATATTACTTGCCAGATAAACAGATGTGCTTCCTTTAATTTGGGCGAACATGTTTTATAACAGATCACAAGGAGATTGGATCAAGATTGCAAAGTAAGAACATGCTAAAACCTCTCCTCCATCTCAAATTCCCGTAAATAACAAGAAAAGGAAGTAATTGAAAACAGCACTTGGCCGGGCGCGGTGGCTCATGCCTGTAATCTCAGCACTTTGGGAGGCCAAGGTGGGCAGATCACTTGAGGTCAGGAGTTCAAGACCAGCCTTGCCAACATGGGGAAACTGTGTCTCTACTAAAAATACAAATATTAGCAGGGTGTGGTGGAGGTGCCTGCAATCCCAGCTACTCAGGAGGCTGAGGCAAGAGAATTGGTTGAACCTACGAGGCAGAGGTTGCAGTGAGCCGAGATCATGCTACTGCACTCCAGCCTGGGCGACAGAGTGAGCCTCCGTCAAAACAAGGAAAGAAGGAAGGAAGGGAGGAAGGGAGGAAGGGAGGGAGGGTGGGAAGGAAGGAAGGAGAGAAAAGAGAGAAAGAATGAAAGAGAGAGAAGAAAAGAAAAAAAAAGAAAGAAAGAGAAAGAAAAGAAAGAAAGAAAGAAAGAAAGAAAGAAAGAAAGAAAGAAAGAAAGAAAGAAAGAAAGAAAGAA
The DNA here is from genome assembly GCF_024542745.1 of Macaca thibetana thibetana. Classification (NCBI taxonomy): domain Eukaryota; kingdom Metazoa; phylum Chordata; class Mammalia; order Primates; family Cercopithecidae; genus Macaca; species Macaca thibetana. Next base: position 70,705,866 of record NC_065585.1, read on the forward strand.
AGAAAAGAAAGAAAAGAAAGAAAGAAAGAAAGAAAGAAAGAAAGAAAGAAAGAAAGAAAGAAAGAAAGAAAGAAAGAAAGAAAGAAAGAGGGAGGGAGGGAGGGAGGGAGGGAGGGAGGGAGGAAGGAAGGAAGGAAGGAAGGAAGGAAGGAAGGAAGGAAGGAAGGAAGGAAGGAAGGAAGGAAGGAAGGAAGGAAACAGCACTAAAAAAAGACTTGGTGCTCTCAGTGGATCAGAAATTATAGAAATTCCTAAAAAAGTTAAAGACACTATGTATCCCATGAATATATGCAATTATTTTGTGTCAATTTTAAAAACAAGATTTTTTTTTTTTTTTAAAGGAGTCTCACTCTGTCGCCCAGGCTGGAGTGCAGTGGCAGGATCTCGGCTCACTGCAAGCTCCGCCTCCCGGGTTTACGCCATTCTCCTGCCTCGGCCTACTGAGTAGCTGGGACTACAGGTGCCCGCCACCACGCCCGGCTAGTTTTTTGTATTTTTTTAGTAGAGATGGGGTTTCACCACGTTACTCAGGATGGTCTCAATCTCCTGACCTCGTGATCCGCCCGTCTCGGCCTCCCAAAGTGCTGGGATTACAGGCTTGAGCCACCGCGCCCAGCCAAGATTATTTCTAAGTATTAAAAAAATTAAAGGTAGATGAGTTTATAGTGAAGGAAGAAATAATAGCCAAAACAGACACAAAAGAGAACTGATAAAGAGGATAAAAGTGTCTTTAGGCTCCAAGCTGAGAGGCAATAAATGAAAGGAATGAAAGAGGATCCAGGGTCAATCAGAAGAGTGGTTGGTGGAAGTGGAGGCATCCAGGAACTTTGAACCCTTTGTTCTTCTCCTTCTGGTGCCACATACGTTCAGCAGAGGCTTCTGCTCCGAGCAAGACAGCAGTAGTGCGTATCCACGAACATGTCAGTCCTGGTCATCAGGACAGGGCTCACTGCCCTCCGGAAGGAAGCAGAAGCCTCCATTGCCCAGGAAGTCACAGGCACACCCCTGCGTGGAATCGGCTAACATAGGAGCTCAGATTCCAGAGGGGCATGCAACCAAACCCAGCAAATATTTAAGGAAAAGTAATCTTCTGGAAAAAGGCACTATGTCATTATATAGACAAACTCACATCCACAGAACCAAAGGTCATGGAACAAACAGGATTTTGATTTTTTTTTTTTTTTCTGTAAAAGTAAGATTTCGCCATGAGAGATGGCGAAACCCTGTCTCTAGTAAAAATACAAAAATTAGCAGGGTGTGGGGGCAGGCACCTGTAATCCCAGCTACTCAAGAGGCTAAGGCAGGAGAATTGTTTGAAGCCAAAAGGCAGAGGTTGCAGTGAGCTGAGATCGCACCACTTCACTCCAGCCTAAGTGACAGAGTGAGACTCCATCTCAAAAATAAAAATAAAAAATAAAGACATTCAGACATGCAAAAATTTAGGAAGCTTCCACTCATGCTTTATTCTCTGGAAAAAATATAATAAAATCAGCCCTGACCTAAAACAAACAGATTTTTTAAAGTAATGTATTCAAAATGGTGGTAAGGAGATAAAAATTATTACTAAGTCTAAATAAGTACTGATAATAAACAAACAAAAGTAGTGACAATTCCAAATGATCTTGACATGGAAGATGGTGGCCAGGAACACACAGGAGGGTGGGATTGTGGCAGGAAGGCTTAGAACAGCAGGAAGAAGTAAAAATGGGCTCTAGTTCTAGTATGGGCTAGGGGAAGGATGAAGACATTAATTCTACATGTTGATACAAAAATATGCTTATCTATAAGAGATAATAATTTAAAGCAAATTATAAGAAAACAGAAAATACTTCACTTCTAAACCAATGAGGGTAGGAGAATAGAACCTTGACAAAGCAATCTTCACCCAAAAGTCAGGAATGGGGTTCAAGGTGGAGGTCAGGGGAGAGGAGAGAAATAAAAGAGAAATGAAAATTGGCCAGGCGTGGTGACTCACGCCTGTAATCCCAGCACTTTGGGAGGCTGAGGTAGGTGGGTCACAAGGTCAGGAGATCCAGACCATCCTGGCTAACACTGTGAAACCCCATCTCTACTAAAAAAATACAAAAATTAGCCAGGCGTGGTGGTAGGCACCTGTAGTCCCAGCTACTCAGGAGGCTAAGTCAGGAGAGTGGTGTGAACCTGGGAGGTGGAGCTTGCAGTGAGCCGAGACTGCACCACTGCACTCCAGCCTGGGCAACAGAGCAAGACTTCGTCTAAAAAAAATATGTAAGAATGCCAGAATAAGTCCAATGTATAAGTAATCACGGTAAATGGGAGAGGGTAAAATGGTCTATTAAAAGACAGAGACTTTTTTAAAAATTTAGTCAAATGCTGTTGATAGTAAAGGGGCCTAAAATAACATGTCTCAGGACTGAAAATAAAGAGATAGAAAAAGACAGACATGGCAAATGTTAACATAAATAAAACAAAAGTATCAATATTAATCTCCAACAAAAGAAAGTTCAAGAAGTAAAACTCTTTTCAAGAGAGAAGAAACATGGAAGTAAGTTTCATTTTTCATTCAACAAATACCGATTACACACCTGAAATGTGCAGGCACCCTTTTAGGCTTGATGGAGGTAGCAGAGAGCCAGGCAGACAAGACCCGGCTCGCATGGAATCCAGTGGGATACAGACATTCACTTCTATCCCTTACATTTACAGAACTCAGGGCAAAAATACAAATTCAAGCCAAGCATTCTTTATGTCTAAATGATTAAAAGTTATAATTCAAAGCAATGATAACAATTGACAAATTGTTAGATGAAATATTTTCTAGCCTCCTACTTTGATAGACACTCCTTCATAACAACTAAGCAGGCTTGGTTCAAAGTCAGAATTCTTCGATTCCTCAATTGTAGAAATCCACCCCTTAGTTGATACCCCCTTTTTCTTTCACCCCCAGTTCTGGCCACATAACAAGTGGCCTTGAGCACATATGTGTGGACTTTCCAGATTGTGTGTCCAAGTCCTATTGACATTTCCTGCAAACACCTCTTGGCTAGCCATCCCTCAGGCTTTGGAATATACACACTGACAGCACAGTCCACTCTTGCGAAGATGGACCTAGAAATGAGCTCCATACAGGTCCTAGAAGCTAGCTTGGGACAATATGCACAGGGAATTCTGGCATATCAGTTTCCCTTACCATGGTCTGTAACTTGGGAGAAGGTAGTGCAGGCTCCAGGAAGGCATGTCCTTTTGCTCTGGTGGATCTCTGGATGTGTGGAATGGGTCAGAGCATAATCCTCAAACAAAGGACCCGGGGTAAGGGCACCTCCTGCCAGGCTGAAGGCAGCGCTGCTGACAATACACAGAAAAACCAATAAATAAAAAAACATGAAAAGTGCTATGCAAAGATTTAATACAGGGTGACAGAAAAACAAGATACTGGGTGGCGTTTTTTATAAACTAGCCAAAAGCAGTCTGAAGCAGGTGCAGATCACCTCAGCCAATATTAGAATTTTCAAAAAGAAAGCTGGACATTCTAATCAGAGGGAAGAACATTCTAAACAGAAGGCTAGTCACTCACACAAAGTCTCTGGGCAGAAATGAGCTTGATGTGTTTCAGGAACTGAAAAGAGGTCCAAGAAGGAGACTGGCAGATGAGTTCACCAAGGTAGGCACACAGCAGATCATGTTGAGTTTTGTACGTGAAAGTAAGGAGTTTGGGTTTTGTTCTCAGTGGGTTAGGACATTATTAGAGGATTTTAAGCAGATGGCTGGGCACGGTGGCTTTTGCCTGTAATCTCAGCAATTTGGGAAGTTGAGGCAGGTGGATCACCTGAGGTCAGGAGTTCAAGACCAGCCTGGCCAACATGGTGAAACGCCGCCTCTACTAAAAATACAAAAATTAGCTAGGCATGGTGGCGCATGCCTGTAGTCCCAGCTACTCAGGAGGCTGAGGCTGGAGAATCGCTTGAACCCAGGAGGTGGAGCTTGCAGTGAGCCGAGATCGTACTACTGCACTCCAGCCTGGATGACAGAGTGAGACTCTGTCTCAAAAAAAAGAAGAAGATTTTAAGCAGAGAGCTAACATAATTGAACTTACGTATCTTAGAGTTGACTCTGGCTGCTGGGCAATATGGGGTAAAGCAAGAATGAAGGGAGAAACCAGTTAGGAGGCCACAGCAGTAGCCCAGGTATGACGTGATAATGGATAGGGAGGTAGTAGCAATGAGAGCAAGAAAATAGCCACATTTTGGATATGACTTGAGAATGAATGGGGTAGGGGTTGGGGGAGAGGCTTAGATAAAAGAAAGAAATCAAGGAAACTCTTGGCCATCTGGCTTAAGAGACTGGGTGGATAGTGGTGCTATTTACTGAGGTAGAAAAAACTACCAGAACGTGGGGGACACGTTCTGAGAAATGCATTGTTAAGCTCTATTTTTCCTTGTGCCACATCACAGAGTGTACTTACACAAACCTAGATGGTACAGCCTACCTCAAACCTAGGCTACAAACCTGTACAGCATGTTACTGTACCGAATACTGTGGGCAATTGTAACACAATGGTATTTATGTATCTAAACATGTCTAAACGTAGAAAAGGTTCAGTAAAAATGTGGCACCTTCTCTACGTTTAGATAATCTTATGGGACCACCATCGTACATGCAATCCATTGTTGATAGAAACGTTATGCAGTGCATTACTGTATAAGCAGTTTCCGCCCTGCTTAAGATATAGAAAGGGGCAAAGAGCATCACTCCTATCCTAACACTAAGAGAAATGCATTAAATCTACAAAATAATAACTTTCTTAAGTGTGTCAGCAAGCTGAGAACACAAAACAACCAAGTTAACCAAATGCTAAAGAGGGACAGGTCCCTCCAAGGAAAGACAGTATCCATTAACTGCCTCCCATCCGGCCAAGCAGAGGAGATAGAGGGGACCACCATGCAAACAGATGAGAAAACAAACCAGCTAAACCTTTAATGAATTTTTAAAGCCATATGTGGGGTAGAGTAGCATTTTGGAATAGCTTAGCCCCAAGACACAAGGGAATTTTGCATTTACTCCCAAGCGCTTCTCCATGGGCCTCTACTAACAGCTCATAAGAAAGATTAGAGGCAGGGCAGGAGACCACAGAGAGCCCCCTACAGGTAAGCAGAGCCCCCTACAGACAGGCAGCTTCAGGGGGACCAACACCTAAGTCCACACATCCACAAACACGCATGAACCCATGTCTCCACAAGTCACTGTCAACTGCTGACACCAAATGAGTAAGAGAAAAACCTTGAATGTAGCCAGAGAAAAAAGAAATTATAATTAGAGGAACAAAGGTAAAAATTGTAGCAGACTTCTCATCAGAAATGATGCAAGCTAGAAGACAGTGCAGCGCCATCCTTAAAGAGCTAAAAGAAAAAACTGTGAACGCAGAATTTTATACCCAGTGATAATGTCATTTTTTTTTTTTTTCAAGAAAAAAGGAAATATAAGCAAGGAAGATTTTTTTTTTTTTTTTTTTTGAGACGGAGTCTCGCTCTGTCACCCAGGCTGGAGTGCAGTGGCGAGATCTCAGCTCACTGCAAGCTCCGCCTCCTAGGTTCACGCCATTCTCCTGCCTCAGCCTCCTGAGTAGCTGGGACTGCCACCACGCCTGGGTAATTTTTTGTATTTTTAGTAGAGACGGGGTTTCACCATGTTAGCCAGGATGGTCTCGATCTCCTGACCTCCTGATCCGCCCACCTCAGCCTCCCAAAGTGCTGGGATTACAGGCTTGAGCCACCGCGCCCGGCCCTAGGAAGATGTTTTTGTATGAAAAGACATACTGTCAGGAATTTATTAAAATACTCCAAAAAAATTAGAAAATGGTTTTTTAAAAATTGGTAAAATATTGGTAATTGTTGAAGCCAGATGATGAATACATGATGGGGATTCATTATAGTGTTTCCTCTACTCTTGTGTATAAAATCCTTCTATAATTAAAAAAAAAAAAAAATCTCACTAGATGCAGTGGCTCACATCTGTAATCCCAGCACTATGGGAGACCAAGGCAGGTGGATCACTTGAGCTCAGGAGTTAGAGACCAGCCTGGGCAAGATAGCAAGACCCCATCTCTACAAAAAAGAAAAAAGGAATAAAAAAATTTCTAAGAGAAAAGATGGGGAAAACTGATGCATTATAGAAAATTTAGGTCAGGCATGGTGCATTATGCCTGTAATCCCAGCACTTCGGGAGGCCAAGGCAGGAGGATCACTTGGGGCCAGAAGTTTGAGACCAGAATGGTTAATATGGTGAGTCCTCATCTCCACAAAAAAGTAAAAAAATAGACAGATGTGGTGGCACATGCCTGTATTCTCGTTTAGGAAGCTGAGACAGGAAGATTGCTTGAGCTAGGAGTTCAAGGTTGTAGTAGGCTAAGATCATACCACTGCACTCCAGTCTGAGTGACAGAGCAAGACTCTGTCTCAAAAAAAAAGAAAAAAGAAAAGGAAGGAAGGAAGGAAGGAAGGAAGGAAGGAAGGAAGGAAGGAAGGAAGGAAGGAAGGAGAAAAAAAGAAAATTTGAAAGTCAGAGAAAATATTTTTGACAAGCTGAGACAATTCTTTATATTATCTTATTCTTTCTAAGGTACATATGCATCCATTTGTTTTTATAAAATCAAGAATATGAAGTGTCATACAGTCATTTAAAATTTTCACTTAGTAATAGAGCATGTTTCTTGTCCCCATATCCTCTATAACATCATTTTCCATGGCTAAATTGTGGCCCATCTTAGGCTGAACTATAGTTTATTTAAATTATGCAATTCCAGAAGTTTTCAACTAATCATTAATCGGTATTAATAGGTTAATCATCAATTTATTGGTTTTAAGAATTTCTGACCAGTGGGTCACGCCTATAATCCCAGCACTTTGGGAGGCCAAGGCGGGAGGATTGCTTCAGTCTAGGAGTTCCAGACCAGCCTGGGCAACAATGTGAGACCCCATCTCAAAAACAACAAGAACATTTTGTTGATAATTAGCCAGATATAGTGGCACATGTCTGTAGTCTCAGCTACTCAGGAGGATGAAGTGGGAAGATGGCCTGAGCTTGAGAGTGGAGGCTGTAGTAAGCCATGATTGTGCCACTGCACCACTGCGCTCTAGCCTGGGTGACGGAGCAAGACCATCTCAAAAAAAGAAAAAAAGAATTTCTGGAATTTTATCAGTTAATCAATCAATATGTATAAGACATTGCTGATTGCTGCAATGAAAAATAAAGAAATATCAGTTTATTATTTACTTCCTATATTTGCTATGTTTAAGAGAGCAAATCTTGTATGTTACAAGAAATTGATTTCTTTACAGCATGGAGATAAATTTTCAGGGAAAATAAAAGAAAATAGGAGATAATAGCATACCCAGAAAGGTTTCTAATTCCTCTGGAGACAGGATCCCACAAAATAATTTCATTATTTTTTTGAAGTTAATTCCGAGAATATGGGTCATACCCTATACATACATGATTAATGCAAACATAAAAGGTAAGTAAAGTCTCATAAAAAGTTTTAAATTGTTTTACATTTTTTTACTTCTCTAGTAAAGTCCAATAATAAATAATTGACAGCAATCTACCATCAATTTGCATTCAGAGCATTCACCTATAAACTCTTTAAAAGTTGCACTTCTTGCGCTGTAAAAATAGGATGAAAGGAACAGAAAAATTTCACCAGTATTAGCACCTACATGCATGTCCAGAGTCAGCTTAAACATTCATGGGCCTGAAGGATCTTTTCCCAGTTCAGGAACACATCCATTATTTCATAAACTCCAGGAGGCAAATGACCTAAAATAAATCTTTTTGCCATCTATAAATATAATTTTAAGTATTGACAAGCTCCAGAGACTTTGGTTGAATTTGCCTCAAAGATAAATGTATTATTCTTTTCCTGTGAAAAATCAATCAGAAATCTTCAGAGATTTAAATTTTGGTTTCTTAATTACCCACTGACTCAGATATTAAATATTTGGCATCTAAATTACTGGAAAGCAGGCCGGGCATGATGGCTCATGCCTGTAATCCCAGCACTATGGGAGGCCGAGGCAGGTGGATCACTTGAGGTCAGGAGTTCGAGACCAGCCTGGCCAACATGGTGAAACCCCCTCTCTACTAAAAATACAAGAAATCAGCCAGGTGTGGTTGCAGGCGCTTGTAATCCCAGCTACTTGGGAGGCTGAGGCACAAGAATCGTTTGAACCCGGGAAGCGGAGGTTGCAGTGAGCCGAGATGGTACCACTACACTCAAGCCCAAGTGACAGAGTGAGAATTTGTCTCAAAAAAAAAAAAAAAAAAAAAGAAAAAAGAAATTCAGAAATTGCTGGAAAGCTTAAGTGAGCTCAAAAACATTTCCTTTAATTCAAGCAACAAAGGAAGATTTACTTTCCTGGAGATTTGGGCTGTAACAGTGTTTATTCCAGTTTATATTGTCATTGTTGGATAGAAGTGCAATGAAGCAATCTTTAGCAAATCTTGCCACAAACAATGCATCAGGAACATTCTAACTGTTTATTCCATAAACCCTTAGAGACACTGGAGTTGTTCAAGAAGTTTTAAAAAAAACTTCAAAAAATGTTTGTTTTCAGTATATGGAAGCTACAAATAACAGTCACATTCCTTTTGCTCATTCTTGCCCAAAGGTCTCCCAGTTTTCACCCTGTAATTTAACCTTGCTTTCCATCCTGAAAGCTTGTAAGTTGACTTGTAAATGCCTTAATGTAAAACTAAGTTGTTTATTTAGTTATAGCTATATGCCGCTCTATAGAGCTCCAAGTATACCCTTGGAAAGCAATTTAAAAGTTAAAAGTAGAGAGATCATTGACACAGTAACAAAAGTTGCCATTCTATTTAGTAAAATAAAAGTAAAAGCAGTGCAATGGCATAAATGACAGTGATGAATTCTGTTGTTGCCTTTAACAAGGGGTATTAAGGATAGCCACCTTTGATTCGAGATTATTCTTCTTTTCTTTCCCTTCCTATCCTGTAACTAAGTATTTATGTCAAGGCTGGTGGTTTGATAAGACACTAGATAGATGGACTGACTCTGTGGCCATGTCTTTGCATAGCACCTATTAAGGCTATTTGTAATTTTAGGCTTACTAAATAGTTCTAGATGATGACTGAAGAAGATGCATGTTTGTCCACTGTACCCCATAATGCACATTTGATCACTGTTTTAGTTTTGAAAACAGAAATTCTGATTTAGATCTGGCGCAGAGACTCACACCTGTAATCGCAACACTTTGGGAGGCCGTGGCAGGTGGTTCTCTTGAGTCCTGGGGCTTGAGACCAGCCTGGACATACTGGTGAAACTCCATCTCTACAAAAAATATAGGTGCCCATGGCTCCAGCTACTGGAGATTGTGGCGGGGGCGGGGATATTGATGTGGGAGGGTCACTTGAGCCTGGAAGGTGAAGGTTGCAGTGAGCCAAGACCGCATCACTGCACTCCAGCCTGGGTGACAGAGGGAGACCCTGTCTCAAAAAAAAAAAAAAGAAAAGGAAAAAGAAAGGAAGATAAAAGAATGGAAAAAAGGAAAAAGAAGAAGAAGAAGGAGGAGGAGAAAGAGGAGGGAGGGAGAGAAGGAAGGAAAGAAGGGAGGGAGGGAAGGAAGGAAGGAAGGAAGGAAGGAAGGAAGGAAGGAAGGAAGGAAGGAAGGAAGGAAGGAAGGAAGGAAGGAAGGAATTCTGATTTGTGTTCATGGTGAAATTTTTTTACTTTTAAACTAACATCTTCTTTGGAATGTAAAAGGGTGGTTGTGGCCGGGCGTGGTGGCTCACGCCTGTAATCCCAGCACTTTGGGAGGCTGAGGCAGGCAGATCACCTGAGATCAGGAGTTTTAGATCAGCCTGGCCAACATAGTGAAACCCCGTCTCTACTAAAAATACAAAATTAGCTGGGCATGGTGGCACGTGCCTGTAGTCCCAGCTACTCAGGAGGCTGAAGCAGGAGAATCACTTGAACCCAGGAGATGGAGGTTGCAGTGAGCCGAGACTGCGCCACCGGAGGTAGGGAGGGAGGGAGGAAGGGAGGGAGGGAGTATGGAAGGAAGGAAGGAAGGAAGGAAGGAAGGAAGGAAGGAAGGAAGGAAGGAAGGAAGGAAGGAAGGAGGGAGGGAGGGAGGGAGGGAGGGAGGGAGGAAGCAAAGGAAGGAAGGGCAACAGAGTGAATCTTTGTCACACACACAAAAAAATGGTCATTATACTGATTTTTTTCGGGAATAGTACTAAAGTTTGGACAACCTTAGCAGGGCTGAACATCTTTGCATTTTAGAACCATGTGATTCTCTAGTGGGTAAAGGGATAAAATATGGTTGATTGGCAAAATAATTCAATCTCTGCTTCTCTCTTATTGATAGACAATATAACCAACCTTTAACCCTCAAGGAACTCAATTCGAATCCCACAGAATTTGAAGCCCTGCTCCATGGTTAAACAGCATCTGCATTTTCTCAGAATGCTTGCTGAAAGCTCAAATCCTGTTATACTGGTCAGTGTCTCCTTCACACTTCCTTTGCAAACTTAATCATCTTTACCTTCTCTGCTGGTAAACCAGTGTTCCTCTGTGTGCCCCTAGGGCCAGTTACTATTGTGTTCCCCAGTCCACAAAACTTATCCAGGCATGGAGTAGTCTTTGAAATCAAAGGCACGCCATGCTCAGACCTGCTGTAAACACTGCATGAGTTTCTGATCCAAACGTTTGATCTGCCATTTGTTCTCCAGTCCCTTCTCTCCCAGGATCCTGGCCCAGATGGCACTTTTTGTTGGTGGTATGCCCTACTCCTGTCACAGAACAACAAATGTTTTAATTTCTAAATATGGGAGAAATGTTTCAGAACTGATGGTATTTCTCTAAGTAAGGTAATACATTTCTCAACGTATTTCAAAGATATGGATATCTGGTACTATCACTTTGACCATTCTTCAAGATTGTATATTTTGATTAAACTATAAAAATTTTAGCAATTGTCCGGGCGCGGTGGCTCACGCCTGTAATCCCAGCACTTTGGGAGGCTGAGGCGGGTGGATCACGAGGTCAGGAGTTCAAGACCAGCCTGGCCAACATGGTGAAACCCCGTCTCTACTAAAAATACAAAAATTATCTGGGCACTGTGGTGCATGCCTGTAATCCCAGCTACTCAGGAGGCTGAAGCAGGAGAATTGCTTGAACCAGGACCCAGGAGGCAGAGGTAGCAGTGAGTGAGATCGTGCCACTGCACTCCAGCCTGGGCTACAGAGTGAGATTCTGTCTCAAAAAAAAAAAAAAAGAGCAATTCATTTATTCATGTTTTAAAGATTCCATGCTGCAGGGCGTGGTGGTTTATGCCTGTAATCCCAGCACTTTGGGAGGCTGAGGTGGGCGGATCACAAGGTTAGGAGTTCGAGACCAGCCTGGACAACATGGTGAAACCCAGTCTCTACTAAAGCCACAAAAATAGCCGGGCGTGTTGGCGCACGCCTGTAGTCCCAGCTACTCAGGAGGCTGAGGCAGAAGAATCGCTTGAATCTGGGAGGCAGAGGTTGCAGTGAGCTGAGATGGTGCCACTGCACTCCAATCTGGGAGTCTCCCTCTGTCACCCAGGCTGGAGTGCAGTGATGCAGTCTTGGCTCACTGCAACCTTCACCTTCCAGGCTCAAGTGACCCTCCCACATCAGTATCCCCACTGCACTCCAGCCTAGGTGACAGAGCAAGACTCTGTCTCAAAGAAAAAAAAAAAAAAAAGATGCCATTCACTTACAAAAACACAATGCTCATTATCTGTAGAACATTTCATATAGTTTAGGCAAGATACTTTTACATGTACCACAAAGGGAATACAAAAAGGTTAACAGATGGGATATATTTGCATTAGTATCTTACTCATAGAAGTGAGGAGGTGAAACCTTTTTTCTTAGGAAGTTACTTAGCAAAGAACCCAAATAGGTTAGAAATTTGAATAATGAGAATCAAATAGCAGACTAGAAGCCAATTTCCATTTAGGTGCCCCCATGCAATCTCCTTACATGGACTCTATGCTGTGCCAGAGAGATGGAGAGAGAGAGGAGGATCTAAACAAGTCACATGTGAAATTTATTGAGGAGGATGCCTGATTTTTAAAAAAAATAAATTAGTAGTTTAGAAGCCTAGTAGAAAAATGCTGTGAACCTACATGATAAACAACACAATATGTAACATTTCCAATTAAAATTCTGAAACAAAAAATGCATATAATCTGCTATTGTAAGAGACTGTGAAAGGTACCAGAAGGAAAACAAAGATGAGTCTCTTTATTTAAAGAGATAAGACAATTCCTCTGTCTTATCTTATTCCTCTGCCTAGGAATTCAGTAACTTCCTCTACAAGGTTCGAGACCCCCTGATTAGGACCCCAGGGGTCCTTTTTTTTTTCTGAGACAGTCTCACTCCTGTCGCCTAGGCTAGAGTGCAGTGGTGCAATCTCGGCTCACTGTGACCTCTACCTCCCAGGTTCAAGCCATTCTTCTGCCTGAGCCTCCGGAGTAGCTGGGACTACAGGTGTGAGCCATCACGCCCGGCTAGTTTTTGGATTTTTAGTCGTAGCGTGGTTTCACCATGTTGGCCAGGCTGGTCTCAAACTCCTGATCTCAGGTGATCTGCCCACCTTGGACTCCCAAAGGGCTAGGATTACAGGTGTGAGTCACCATGCCCAAATGTGATTTTACTCATTTTTTTTTTCTTTTTTTTTTTTTTTTAGATGGAGTTTCACTCTGTCACCAGGCTGGAGTGCGGTGACACGATCTCAGCTCACTGCAACCTGCGACTCCCTGGTTCAAGCGATTCTCCTGCCTCAGCCTCCTGAGTAGCTGGGATTACAGGCATGCAACACCACACCCAGCTAATTTTTGTATTTTTAGTAAAGACGGGATTTCACCATGTAGGCCAGGATGATCTCGATCTTCTGACCTCGTGATCCTCCCACCTCAGCCTCCCAAAGAGCTGGGATCACAGGAGTGAGCCACCGCGCCCAGCCGATTTTACTTTTTTTAAATTTTTGCACATGCTGTTCCATGGCTTGTCCACCCAGTTATGCGTTCCTCATGCTTCAAAACCTGACTCAGTGATCTCTTCTTCTGTAAGAGAATTTTCAGGAGTTATCTTCCATTGGCACTGCAAATGAGACTTCAGCAAGCCATGCACTCTTATGCCAACGATGATTCTCCATTTGAAATGCAGTTTCTGGCTTGTTTCCAAGTCCTGGTAGGGACTGAATGCCAGACAGGAGGCATCAAGTAACCTGAGCTGCTTATCATGAACTGGGTTTTGATCATAAAAGGTGGTCATTACATTGATATTTTCAGGAATAATACTAAAGTATTAAAAGGTACTAGCCTACAGGAATCAGTATAATATATTAAAAGTATAAAGTGTCTGATCCACCAAGTCATAAAATTGTGCACTGTAAGTTATGAACAGCATAATACAGAGGCACCAGAGCATGCTGGGAAGGCACAAGCAGGAAGCTCCAATTTTCACAGTGCCTGCTCCAGTGTTTCACTCTCTCTCCCTCTATCTACCTGTGCTGTCCTAGGGAGCTCGTGGCCAGCTAAGGGAGGAGGAAAATACCTGGGTCTGGTAACAGATGGATCTGCATGGTATGTCTTCCGGGCCGTCCCTGAAAGATAGTGGTTAATGTAAGTCCTCCCCAAGGCAGAACTTTGGGAGGTATATCTGGTTGTCCACCTCATGAGAAAGGCAAAATGGTTGATCTACACTAACTCACGGGCAGAGACTAACAGTGTTGGCTGGGTGGTCATGGACTTGACAAAAACAAAATTGAAAAATTGATGACAAGAGTGAGTGGGGAAGAGATTTGTAGGTGAATTATTCGAATGGACCAAGTATGAAAATATTCATTAGAAAGATGACTTTTGGGGAGGCTCTCAACAATCAGGCGGGTAAAATGACTGATTCAGTATCCTTAAGCCTCTTTCCTCAGCCTCCTCAGTGTTTGCTCAATGGGGCATGTAAAAGGGGGCCATGGTAGCAGGGATGAAGGGTGCACCTAGCTACCACACCTGCTGAGTGCCCAACCTGCCAACAGTAGGGGCCAACACTGAACCCCTGACACGATACAATTTCTCAGGGGCCCAGTCAGCTGGAGGCAGATAAGTTACAGTGGACTCTTCCTCTGTCATAGAAAGTGTGTCCATTTGTCCTCACATATTTGACTTATTGTCTGGGGGACAGACTTGTCTTCTCTGCCTAAAGTGCTTTCCTTACATGGAGTTGCAGAAAGCTTTACTTTTGCCACTGGTGTCCTACACAAGTTCCCCATCCAGGGGAAATTTTTTCTTTCCTTTTTTTTTTTTTTTTTTTCAGACAGAGTCTCACTCTGTCGCCAGGCTGGAATGCAGTGGCGCAATCTTGGCTCACTGCAACCTCCGCCTCCCAGATTCAAGCAATTCTCCTGCCTCAGCCTCCCAAGTAGCTGGGACTACAGGCATGTGCCCCAAGGCCCAGCTAATTTTTGTATTTTTAGTAGAGACGGGGTTCCACCATGTTGGCCAGGATGGTGTCGATCTCCTGACCTCGTGATTCGCCCGTCTCGGCCTCCCAAAGTGCTGGGATTACAGGCGTGAGTCACCATGCCTGGCCTCAGGGGAAATACTTTAAGGCAAAAGAAGAATGGCAATGAGCTCATATCCATGTCCTTCATTGATCTTCTCCTGGTTTCATGTAAAGCTAGAATAGCCTCCTAAAATATCAGCTACGGTACCAGTTGGGGCACTACACACTGGAAATTGGGGTGCTATCCTACAGGATGCAGTACATGTCTTAAGCCAATTTCCACTATGTGGTCCTGTCTCCTCCAGAGCTAGAACGCATGGGTCCAGAAACCAGATCAAGAAGGTGGAAGTACTCCTTCTCACTATCATATCTAGTGAATTTTCTCATCTTTTTCCCACAACTCAAAGAAATGTTATTTACTCTCAATGTGACTTTGAGCTCAGTGGGTTTAGATGTCTTCATGCCCAAAGGAAGCATGCTTCTACCAGGAAACACAGTCACTATTCTGATGAATCCTGAGGCTGCCCTCTTGCCTTTTTGAAATTCTCATGGCTATGAATTAACAGACAGAGCAAAAAGGTCATTCTACTGGTCAGGGTGATTGATCTGAATTACCAGGAGGAAACTAGATTGCTGCTGCATAATGGAAGCATGAAGCACTCTGTTTGAAACGCAGGGATTCACTAGGGCACCTCTTAGTAGATGTGCACAATAACTCATGGTCAATGGAAAACTACAGCAACTCAAAATGGAACCCAAAGACTCAGATCCCATAGGAATGAAGGTTTGGGTCACCTCACCAGGTAAAGCACTCTTAACTCAGCTGCTATAACAGAGTACTATAAACTGGGTGTCTTATAAACCATGGAAATTTATTTCTCATAGTTTTGGAGGCTGGAAGTCTGAAATCAGGTGAGGACCCTCTTTCAGACAGACTTCCAATTTCTTATTGTATCGTCAGGTGGCAGAAAACAGGGAGCTGAAGTAAGCTCTCTCATCGCTCGTAAAGGCACTAATCGCATTGAGAAAGGTCCACCCTCATGACTCATCTAATTTTAATTATTTCCCAAAGAGCCCACTGAATACCATAGCATTTGGGGTAGAGTTTCAACCTATGAATTTGAGGGGGGACACAAACATTCAGTCCATAGCACCAGAGAGCATGTGAGCACAGAACGAGGGAAACAGCTGTGGGACAAAGACAGCCATCATTACCAGTTAAGCCCTGTGACGAGCTATAGAGGTAGACAAGGTAGCAGCTATATTTTATATTAATAGGTTGTCCCCCACACCCTCATTACTTTATATGAAGAACACTGATGATTGTTGACATTTTAGTTTTCAGCTGAGAGTATGACCAGATTGATGATATCAATGTCAGGGATATGGAAACTGATAGGATTTTGTATGTTTCCTGTATTGGAACACAAACTTTTAGCTATGTAAAGGACAGGAGTGGATAGAGAGAGGCAAGAGAAATGGATCATGGTGGATATCTTCTGATTTCTCCTACAGACTCACTCTCCACCCTCCTTAACGTCTGTTCTCTGCACCCCAAAGGCTGAACTCTAAAGAATACATCAATCAGCATCCTAGTCTCCTGACTTCTGCTCAAGTTCAGCCAATGAAGAACACCTTTACGCAATGAGGAGATGAGAGGACAGTAGAGTGAGGTGGGGTGTTTATTCCCTCCACCCACCTCCCTCGTTGCAGAGCCCCCGGGTCCCTGCCTGTAACCCTCCTCCTAAGTTTAGCTCTGGCCAGGGACCCTCTCCAGCCAGCACTCTCTCTCTCTGGGTTCTGGTAGCTGCTTACCCCAATCCACCATTTTAACCATGCCTTACTAGCCCTTAGATCCTACACTATCCCTTGTAAGTTCCCTACACGCTGTCCTGTGAATAATCTATTTATTACATTCTCTTTAACTTATCCTATGACTGTGCCATCTGTTTGCTGCTGGGATACTGATGACAGTATCCTTCGCCCCGACTAAAACATGAGTTCCTTGAGGGCAGGGTCCAGGTCTTATTTATAAATCTTTGAATTCTCCAGAGCTTCATTAATGCCTGGTACGTAATGAGTGCTCATTAAACATTTGTCAAGTGAATAAATTAGTAAATGGTAAAATATAAATATCTGTCATACAGGACAAACTATAAGTAGCACAAGAACAAGTCACCACACACAAGGAAAGATAAGCGGGGCTGAAATCCAGTCTGCACAGAGCTGGCACAGAGCTACCTTAACCCAGACCCAGAGCAAGGGATACCTTTTTGTAATTGGTCTAATCAGCAGGGTTCCTTTTTGTAATATGCACAAAGAAGTGGTATATTCTAGCAGATGGTCTTGCATAACAAAAAGATATGACCTAAGTACTTTAGGCAGCAAGATTTAAAAGAGAAGGTTCGTATTAGCTTGGAGATGGTAAAGAAAGACTTCAGCTAGTAGAGGTCTTCTGATTACACTTATCATGAGATAAATGCACTGCTATTCAGTTGTTTACTTACATCATCTTTACCGTTTTTTAATTTTCTATAAGGATGTGGCAGGGTATTTTTAGCCAAGCCTACATAACCTCAGACAGATCACAATAGGATTATTTTCAACCCTGGTCCAATTCATTGAGGGCTAACTTAGTCTACACAAGCAGTAATGGGAGATGCTTCCAAATGCTTAGTACATGACTCAGCTGTGTAAACAAGTGGTGGCAAATGAAGCTGACCAAATTTTTCAGGTGTTCTGGTTTGGTCGCCTGAAGTGTACAAGGACTCATACAAAGCTTGAGCCCCTTCTATTTAAAATAATAATAATAATAATAAAAAGTCCAAGACCAGCAAATATTTTTCCAGGTTGCTAAACCAAGATCTAAATACTCTGAGATAAGCAATTAAATACATAAATAGCAATGTCATGTATGCTTCAATCCCATCTGATAACCTTAAAAAACAGTGCAGATAAATAATGCCAAAAGCTTAGGTAAAAATTGCTGTCAATATGACAAGTCAAGAATTAACTCCACTAAAGTACTTTTCTTTATTTGGGAAATCCAGTTTCATTTCAATTACTTCTAGGAAATGCTGAATCTGATTTTTTTTCAATGATAATTTAAAACAAAATCTTTGTGATAGACTAAAATGCTCTGGTATCAGCATTTGTGAGACTCTCGGGTACTTAGGAAAAATTACAGGGTTTGGGGTTTAGTGAAAGGAGAATTAGTGAGCCTTCACATTCATAAAGAAGAGTTTATTTTAAGATTTCCATGGCAAAAGTGGATTACTCAATAGAGAACTCACACACTTTAATGATTTTATCTGACCAGGCCTTTTAGCAACAAATAAGGCAGCTTTTCTTACTGTGCTTGGCTGGGTTAATTTAAACCACACCTGTTTAGAAGAGTGCCTAGAGAATTTCTGCAAGTTTTGACCCGCATCTCCTCATTTAGAGCTAATAAGAGTGTTTCTATATCATATTTATGTCTGGGGTTTCAGAAATGGGGATCAAAGCATATTTGCCATTTTGTGGGTCACTTCCTGGAGAAAATGTCTCCTTCTACCTTCTCTCTGATACTCAACCTTTTTTTCCCTTGCATAATGGAAAGAACATTGTTTTGAGTCAGGCTGTTTTGGATTCAGATTCCAATATTTCCATTTTTTTAAACTGTACAAACTCTGAGGTCCTGTTTCCCCATTTATAAAATGGGCTAATAATAACTTTTACGGGACTGTTATCAAGTATATCAAAAATGCATACAAAGTGTCTATTTTAGTACCAGGCATTTAGTAAGTAGTAGTAACAATAGTAGTCATCAATATCCTTGCCATTATTATTATAATTACTCCTATCGGGACTTCTAAGATACCAATTTGATTTCAAGAACCTGCAGTGGTTAGGAAGTTAAATTATTCAAAGTTATTCAGGAAGGCAGGGTGAATCACTAGTGAGTCAGTAGTATTTTATTCAATGATATGTAGACTAGTGATGGTAAGAGAGGCTTTCTGAAGCCATTTTACTATATAAAACATATGTATAATTAAACAGGATTCTTTCCCAACTGCAGTCAGAGAACTGCTACAGATCAGAATTTAAATGAGGCCTGTGAAACCTAAATCACCCTCAGAGCACTGCAGAAATGAGATTTTCATTTGTGAATGTTGATCCAGGTCTTAACATACTCTATGAGCAATGGACAGCTTTCAACATTGCTTAAAAAATAAAATCTCCAGAAAACGAATTTTTGCCACTTTGGTTGCTGTCATTGTTGCCATTATTCATTTAAATATCATTTATATATTTTCTGTCACATAAACAAAATGTCCAAATCACTTGAAACAGCTATATCCACGCACATCTTGGGTAAACATTGCAATAACAGAGATGGTTTAAGAGGCCTGTCCTATAAAGCCGTAAATCCCAACATTCCAGCCATATTATAATATCTGTGTTGGAATGAAGTCACATGAAGAATTAGAAAAGCTTTCACACAGTGATTAATACATTGCATTTTCTAACATTTCCTACCTTTCTTCTTCCCATGACTTTCTGAAACTGTTATCTAACAGCAAATAATTTGCCCCATTCTTTCAAGATGTCAAATGCCATGTGTCTTTATTTGAATGATTTGATCTAAGAAAAGTGGCTTGGAAAAGCATTAGTAGTGTCAGGTTTTATAACAAACCATGTGGGTGGAAGGTTTTGTTGGGTTGGATTTTTTTTTTTTTTTTTTTTTTTTTTTTGGCTGACAGCAAACAAGTCTATCTGAAAACATACTAAGCTCCAGCAGGTGCCCAGAGCTAATTTGGTTTGGAACTATTTTTAAAAACCACCAGCTAAGTTTTATAACAAGTCATACCAAATGGCTATATTGTTTTTCTGTTTTCCTGCAATCCAGGAGCCAGTTTTTCAAACGTGACTCCAAACCTGAGGCCGCAAATTATCCCCGTACTAAGCAGATCTAAAATGCCCAGATTCTAGATTCTTAAGCCTTCTCATCGATCCCCAGAAACAAAACATTTAGAGCTTTGCACTTAAGTTTCCACCGAACACATCCCTTCATGAGTTCTCTGCATTTCCTATCAATAGTTTTCATTTAAACCTAGTGAGTTTGAGCTCTTGCCGGCAAAGATGATGTGAAATGCTTCCCAGCAGCCAGATGCAGCTGGATTTGTGGATTCAGCTGCCTGCTGATGGCATGTGTTTTGGCTTCAGGCTATCACGATGGATGTTTACTGTCCCTATGGAATCTCATGGCAGTCCTGTCAATTGGCATTCTTCTCCTAACACTCCTGGATTAAACACCCACTTAGGTGTGGTGTCTGCAAAACCTTCAGCTTTGAATCTCTCTGAGACATCCATTTAGCCTGGACTTTCCTTTCTCAAATACAGAAGTGTTGTTTGGATTAAGATATAAATATTGAATTTTGGGGTTTGCTTTTTTGTTTTATCTCTGTACATACAAGTAGAGAAATCACTCATGTACTGCCTAGAGTCAAAGTATATATTTGTTTTAGGTGGGGTGCAGTGGCTCACACCTGTAATTCCAGCACTGTGAGAGGCCAAAGTAGATGGATCACTTGAGCTCAGGAGTTCAAGACTGGCCTGGGCTACATAGTGAAACCCCATCACTACAAAAATACCAAAAAAAAAAAAAAAAAAAAAAATAGCCATGTGTTGGTGGCCTGTAGTCCTAGCTACTTGGGAGGCAGAGGCTGCAGTGAGCTGAGATCACACCACTGCACTCTGGGTGACAAAGGCCCCCATCTCAGAAAAAAGAATATATATATGTATATAAATTGTACACACAAATATGTATAATTTTTTCTACTATTGAGGCAGCAGATGTCATACAAAGAACAAGAGTTTTGGAATCAGCCTGACCTGGATTTGAATTCCAGCCAGGTCAGTTGGCAGCATGTAATCTTGGGTAAGTTACTTAACCTCTCTGAGAAAAATGAGGATAATAATGTCCACTTCACGGGATTCTTGTGAAGAGTGAATGTGATTACATATGTAACATGAAGTCAGGTTCGTAACAAACGTCAATAAATTCTAGTTTCTTTCCAATTGCCTTTCTTTAACAACGAATCACCCCAAATCTACTTTTTGTTCCTTGTACCATAGGGAGCTCGCCAGTTGATGACACACCAAATATATCCTTCCATCCGACTCTCACAGCAGCCCTGTAACTTGATAGTGGCAGTGATTATTAACCCCCTTTTTCAAATTAGGAAACTGAGGTGCAAACAGGTGAAGTAACTTTTCCAAATCCAACAAAAAATAAGTAGAGAGCCCAGAGTAGAGCCTGGATGATTGAATCCTAAATCTAGTTCTTTCTCTCCAATTTTATCATTTGCCAGTTGACTTGGTTCAATGCCACGCTGAATTATTTAAGTGAAAACCTTCTCTAGGTAGTCTCCGTTCTTGGCAGACTTAGTAAACAAGATTCTGAGCATACAACGGGGAGAATCATAGGACATCAGAGCCACGTCCACTCTGGCCCAGTGTCTGGTCCTCACAGTGCAGCCAAGAATCACACTGTGGGTGGACACGGTTGCCTTCCGTGCTGTTAACTTCAAAAGGCTAGGGTATTAGGGCCAGAGAGCGCCATGAAGGGGAAGTGGTGGCCTAAAGCCAAGGTCAAGAAGTGATGAGTTCAATTTTGACATTTTGAGGTTGAAGAAACAATAGGATGGCTCACTTGTTCTCTTGCCCACTCCGCCCTCATTCAAAGGGTTTGCTCCGGAACATGCAGCCTTCTCAGCTGCCCCGGGAGACACAGAGTGGATGTACTTTCAGGCTTGTACCCCAGACTCCTGAAACTTAATTCCCATCTATGTGGTCTCAGAAAAGCTGCTTTGTGCTGTTGTAAATGCTTGTGGGGTTTTTTTCTTTAACTCATCCTTGGGATTTTCTTGTTTCACTTGACTCTCACAATCATACTGAGCTGTAGACAAAACTGGGGTTTTTATAAGGAGTTTGAGGTTCAGACATGCTAACTGCTAGGAGGTAACAACAGAAATGGGGAACCAGGCCATCTACTTCCTCACCCTGAATTCTTTGTCCCACCTGGTGGCCTCTTGTGGTAGCCATGGGAACTCAGTCACTCTCCTTGTGGCCTTCTACTATGAGACATAAAGGGAATTTGGTAAACATTCATTGCATGATGGTACAACAAAGGGATAATGAGGAGCCGCACGTTCCAGTTTTCTACTTGTTCTCCCTCTCCTTTATTGTGAATGAAACTCCCAGGAAATTCAGCTGAAATAGTCAACTCATTTTTGTCCTGTTGTGCCAGTTTGTCACGTTGCCACAAGCCAAAGTAGTAACTGATCCAGGTCAAAGCACCCAGAATACTCCTGAGAAAGATTCTAGATGGGAGAAGGCCTCAAGAAACAGTCTGAAAGAACAAAGTGAAAACCACAAAAATAATGTAGCCCATCTGTGCTTGGTAGGCACTCCCAGTTTCCAGTATCTCTGCTGCTGACCTGTGAGAATTTGTAAATGTGATTTTAAAGCATGACTGTAATGAAATCATTTGCTCAGTTCAGTTAGAAGTCAGATTCATCATGCCTAAAATGTTGGAACATGAAAGCATTAAAGAAAGCAAAATTATGGGAGGCCTGGGAAAGCAAAAGAGAGAGAAAAATGGAGAAACAGAGGGGAAATTGACTCCAGGAATACTCCAATGATGACAAACAAAAATACCACATGTTTTAGTTATTAATAATATGTCTGTCCAAACTCAATCAACAGAAACCCCTCAGCTCAAATACAATTCTCCTTCCTTAAGATTCCTTTGACTTGTTCCCATTATTATTGTTTAAAACAGATTAATAAATCAGGTAGGCCAGGCTCTTCTTGGTCGAAACATTCTTAATGACTTAGAAGTTCAAGTAATAGGCTGGTTCTCCACAATTGCATTATTGGTCACTCAAGCACTTATTTATAAGGCTTCTTATTTCAATGTGGCAAGATAGCCTTTCAAAACCAGACTTTCCTGTTATCTGATCACATTTCTGCTCCAGATTTTGATCTAAATTCAGGAACACCAAGGAGCAAAACCTTTGATGGAACGTTAAAGACATCTACAAATGTTGGGGGAGAAGTATATGCAAGAGTTAGAGCTTTGGTTTGAGTCCTTGAAAATGTCCCTTGTCTTCCTAGTCTTAACTGAAGGAGATATTAATCTTCGTCTTCATCTCCATGAAGGGGCAAATATGGTGGATCAGGCCATTTGACATTGTTCTCTTAAACCTCAAATCAACATATTATGCATCCATGGAAATTAAAAAGTCTCTCATGCCCAAGACCTACAAGATGCAATAGAGAGGGCTAAAGCAAACAGGTGAATGACTAGAACATTACTCAGGGACACCAAGAAAAAACCAATATATGTGCTTTTTGTGTTTTTGTTGTTGTTGGCAAAGGGGAGGGGTACCAGTGGCCAGGAATCTGAGCTTGTGAGAGAGCTCAGAACATTGCTTCTCAACCAGACCTCCAGGGGACGTTTTTGGACATTTGTGGGAGTTATGTTATTGTCTGGTTGATTAGAGTATGCTAAAGACATCTAGTGGGTTCAAACCAGTGGTATCAGATGTCCTGAAATGAGGAGATTGGTGCCACACTCCAAAGAATTATCCACACCCTGTACAATTTGTCAAACGTCCTGCCCAGCATCCATGTAGATAAAAAATCTATCGTTATCTAAATTTTATGTATATCTTAGATTTAAAGTCAAATAATTTTTGCACTATTTTAATTTATACCAAATTCTGTGAGATTGTGAATATGGGGTAATTGAAGGAACATTTTGCACACTTTATTTCAGATTTTACCAAAAGTTGTTCATTGGTTTCAAAAATCACATTACCAACACAATACCACTGGCTGACTCTGAGACATCAGCAGGCCACCTCTGCACATGTAGCTATCCCCGAACCATGATTTCTCACATAGGGGCACACACCTGAATCCCAATGTATCCTCTTGTATAGAAGTGCCAAAGCATTTACATACTGAAATACACATTATTTTTTATTATACATTATCATCCTTTTGTTTCTCCTTTATATTACAGCTGAAGTTATAAATAGATAGATTATACCACCTATAAAATACATTCCAGAATAGTAAAAAAATGTTGCAGATTCTTTTTATAAAAATAGATTTCTGATTTTCTAACTTCATCATTCCTTCCACACTTATTTCTTGGCATGTTGGAGTTGGAAAATTATCAGTGGATGCTAACAAGTGCAGGAAAATTTAAAGACAAATAGGATGTTTACATAATTGTGAAGTGTCTCCTCACAAATTTTTTACTATTTGCAAAGAGAAAAATAGTGACTACAGTGGAGAAGCCTGGCAAACACCACCTCAATCAAATGATCAAGATTTAGAAGAATATTATATACATTACATATAAGTATATTCGTGCTTGTGGAGAGAGTGAGAAAAGCAAAATAAAAATGGAATTAAAGGTTGAAAGACCTGACACAGCAATTTTTAAATCATCATCTGACTATTATATGTGTAAGTCTTTTGGGAGTCCATGCTGTATAAATAGCTTTTTTTTCTTATCGTTATTCCCTAAACCATACAGTGTGAAAACTACTTACATAGCATTTACATTGTATTAGACCTTATAAGTAATCTAGAGACAATTTAAAGCATACAGAAGAATGTGAATAGATTATATGCAAATACTACACCGTTTTTAGATCAGGGACTTGAGCATTCGTAGGTTTTGGTATCCTTGGGGGCCCTGTAACCAATCTCCCTTAGACATTCAGGGATGACTGTACAGTAATATATGTTCACATCCACATTTGCTTTAGAAAATTATGATTCGGATTCAATTTGTGCTGTTCTCTTTCTTTCAATATATGACCACTTCCCATTGTTACTATCTTAGATATTTCCAAGAGTCTGTCTACAACATATGAAATGGAAACTTCACAGTAATTATTTATACAGCATGAACTCCCAAAGACTTACACATATCACAGTTTTTTCTGAATATTTTCAATCTGCAATTGGTTCAAACCACAGATGTAGAACCCAAAGATATGGAGGGCCAACTGTGTATATCTTTTTTCTGGTTTGCAAAACTGTTCTTTTATGAATACAGAGAGAAATATGAACATGAGAGAATCTGATAGAATTTTCATACCAAACAAATAGAACCAAAATCAAATACCTCACTCTAGTTCTACTCCAATCCAACATTATGGACCCTCCCAACATTCACTGACGACAGTTTCTGCCTGCTTCCTGCAGGGCAGCCCATAGTGTTTTCTTCCTAAGAGGCCATGCAATACAGCATGCTCTGTCCCCATCATCACATTCTCCCAAGTATACAATGTTAAGTAAATGATTCACCTACTAAAGAATTTTGTAGAAAAACAGGCAGAGTATAGACTTCAAAAATTTCAAAATCTTTCATGAGGACCCCCAAACCTGCCCAGATTCTACAAAGATGAACACGAGGTGGGGTGTCCCCTTTCCAAAACCATAGGGCCCACTGCGCAGCCCACAGCTTCCCATCTCCCAGCTAGGAGCGTTGGATCCGAAGGCAGCCGAGCACGCAGGAAAGGGTTTTCTCCTTCACCGCAGTTGTCTTTTTCCTGGCAAACAAGTCAGGTGCCAGAAACTTGACCCAGACTGGCAGGGACAGAGATTAGAGGAAGCAGAAGAGGGAGAGGCACTAATGAAGAAAATAGAAGCAGTAGAAAAAGTGGAAAAGAGTGTCAAAAGGGTCCCGATTGGAAACAATTTCAGAAAAGTTACCTATTTTCAAAACATTTAAAGCCTCTCAAAGTTCAGAAAAGGCATAAGCCTGCCTGGAGGTGTATTGCCTCTGCAGGGTCGGTTCCTCTCAAGTGTAGAAAAACAGAAAAATCTCTCACTCAAGAGCTGCAGAAGTATGCACGCTTGTGTGAGCACCATTGACTGTTGGGTTTAATTCCTTTGTGCTGAACAGAAACCATTACCACCGGACCCCAGGGATGCCTGGCCAGCGTGCTTCCCAGCACGTATGTCACTGTGTGCTTTCCTGACACTGGTTCTTTCTATTCATCTGTCATACAATCCTCTCCCCTTCACCTGAGCAATGGATGTACCTTCCCCCAGACAGTTGATTAACCCTTATTTTATCTTGCAGCTATCAGGAAAACACAAAGTCATTTGGGGTCATCTCTTCAAGGTTGAGAAGCCTGAGCCTCCCACCTGCTCCTGCTTGTCAAAATGAAACCTGCCAAGTGCTGAGTTGCTCGAAAATGTCCCGTTAAGTCATTTAAAGACATAGTTCTTCATATATCTAGCACAGCATAACCTTAATTTGAGACATATTCCTTGGTGTTTTTCTTTACTAGAAAATAAAATGAGCTCCCATCTGAGAATGTTAGCATCCAGCCTTCTCATTCGTAGTTCTCATTTCCTTAATAAATAGAGCGCTCTTTCATGCATCCAACTATGTGATCTTGCCCACAGTAAGGGACATTTTAAAGTTAACCAATACTCACATCTACAGTGTCTTATAACAGGTTTTTAACCTCTTCTTCAACAAGCGACTGGGAATACCAGAATCAGCATTTTAACAGTTTCAGGTCTAGGAACTAGACTGTCAATCTCTGCATCACATCATGGACACTTACATCACATCATGGACGTTTACTCTTCCATTGAGAACTGCTGATTTGCCAGTATATTCCCTGGGTATCTCCACCTCATCTATTTGACTTAAAAATTCACACTCCTGTCTGTCAAATATCTAGGGCATAATATTCTACAACCTAAGCCTTGGATAAATGCCATCGTTAGTTATACCCTTATCATGTTAGGATTGCTAAAATGTTTATGACATTCTTCAAAATGAACTGCAAAGAATCATCTGACGAAATGAGTTTGACGTTATGTATAACATTCTTATTGTGTTTCTGAGAATTGTCCTGCACTTGTTCTGTCTGTTCCATCAGATGAGCTCACTGTGATTAGTTTCTGCAAAGAAAGAAACATTGCTAGTTGCCTCTTGCTATGGCATCTCAGCTTAGTGAGAAGGGACCCAGGCTCCCACTGTGGGGCCACTGGATTCAGAGTAGATAAGTGAGTCACAATTTCTCTTGGACTCGTTTTCCTCATGTGGTATTGGGGTGTTCATTATATGATCCTTCAACTCCCTTATAGGTCTAACTCCTACAGCTCTGTGACTATGACTGTGACCCCACAAGGCACTCTAGATAACTCTCAAACCAGCTCAGAAGCTTAGAGACTTTGTAGCTTCCAGAACCCTCTCTTATAGCCTACCTCATGCAAGTTTCCTAACATGCCCATGGGGTAGGCAGCACCTCACCATTTTATTCTCATTTTGCTCATATTGATACTGAGCCCAAGAATGGCTTACCTAAGGTATCACAGCTAATAATCAGAAAGACCTGGACTCCAACCCAATTCTAGAGTTTTAAATGCCCAGTCTTGTGCCCTTTCTACTACACAGTAATGTTTCTCTCATAAAGTTTCAATAAACAATCACTAACAATTGTGTAGGAAATTCTCATTCCCCCTACATGCTGCTGTGTAAATTAATCTGGAAGTAGATGTGCACATGTCATGGTTGCAGCATTTTTGTCCTAGGAAAAAGCTATTATTTCCCTTAGGAAATCTGATGCCCAGAACTTCTGTTCATTTATTTAAGACATTTTTGAGGACTACAAACATTGCAATATCCAAGGTTCTGTGATGAGTACTTTGTTGGCTCAAAGATTCTCCCGTCCAAGGGTCACAGTCTTGGTGAACCAATAGGATGCAATTAAATAAGCTATAATAGAAGGTGGAAAGTCTCAGGAAGAGGCAAAATGTCCCCTGGGAACTTTCCTCTGGGAGGATCAGAGAAGGCCTATTAGCTTTCTATGGCTGCCTTAACAAGTTACCACAAACTTGGTGGCATAAAACAACAGGAATTTATTCTCTCACAGTTTTGGAAGCCAAAAGTCCAAAATTAGTGTCAACAGAGCCACACCCCTTCTGAAGGCTCTAGAAGATAACTCTTGCCTGTTCCAGCTACCAGCATTCCTTGGCTTGTGGTAGCATCACTCCAATCTCTGCCTCTGTCTTCACATGGCCATCTTTTTTGCATCTCTGGGTCATCTCCTCTTCTTATAAATACATGAGTTATTGGTCTTTAGGCCCTATTTCCAAATAAGGTCACATTCTAAGGTTCCAGGTCACCATGAATTTGGAAGAGACCTTATGCAACCCACTTCAGAAGGCTTCCCAGAAGAGATGTCATTTGAACAGAGCCATGAAAACCAACTGATTCTTACAGCAGCAGTGCAGAGGAAAACGATCCTAAGAGGACTCAGGAGAAAGATATGGAAGTGGGCACATCCTGGGCATATAGAAAGAGACAAGCACCTTGTGGAAGCATAAGAAAAGAAAATGCAAAGAGGATGCATTCATCTGCTTGGGCACCCATAATAAAATACCACAGGCCAGGTGGCTTAAAATGCAGACAGCTATTTTCTCACAGTTCTGAAGCCTGGAGTCCAAGATCAAAGTGGCATTAGGGTTGGTTTCTGGTGAGGCCTCTCTTGCTAACTTACAGACAACGCCTTTTCTCTGTATCTTCATGTAGCCTCATTGCTGTTTATGCAGAGAGAAAGAGAGTGAGTTCTAGTACCTCTTCTTCTTATAAGGACACCAGTTGTTATGGTTAGGCTGTGTCCCCACCCAAATCTCATCTTGTATCGTAACTCCCACAATTTCCACATGTCATGGGATGGGCCTGTTGGGGAGTAGTTGAATCATGGGGGTGGGCCTTTCCTATGCTGTTCTTGTGATAGTGAATAAGTCTTGTGAGATCTGATGGTTTTATAAAGGGGAGTTTCCCTGCACAAGTTCTGTTATTCTCTCTTCTCTGCCACCATGTAAGATGTGCTGTTTGCCTTCTGCCATGATTGTGAGGCCTCCCCACTCACATGAAACTGTGAGTCCGTTTTCTTTTTCTATAAACAGTCTTGGGTATGTCTTTATCAGCAGCATGAAAACAGACTAATACACCAGTCCTATCAGATTGGGGCCCCACTCTCATGACCTCGTTTCACCTTAATTCCCTTCTTAAAGGCTCTACCTCCAAATATCATATCAATTTAAGAATGACAACTTTCATAAATTTAGAAAGAAGAGCTTTATTTCTCATGAAGAGTTTCAGCCTGCAGGGTGGCCATTCCCAGAGGCTGGGAAGTGTAGCCTCTGGTCAGAAGCCAAAAACAGATACTTCAAGGGAGGGGGAAAAGGGAACAGAAACATATGGTAAGTTGGGTGGTTAAGTGTACATATTCAACAGATTATAGGAGGAGTCATTAATATTTACAAAAGGAAAAACATGCACATGTACAGTTGAGCTTCGTGCCTCTTCATGGGTCCTGTGTACAAAAAATGGCAGTGTTAGCATAATCCCAGGGTGGAGTTTCAGGCCCTCTGGCATCAAAAGATGAAGCAGATGACATGAAAACCTTCACTGCACATTCTCCGTAGATTGGCCAGAACAACTCCATGGTCAATTGTCTCTCATCAGGAAGAAATGCTGGTCTGTTGTTGCACCGAAACTGCAAAAGGGAGGGGCAGCATCAGATGGTTGGTTGATATCAGCAGCAGAGTCTTTTGAGAGGGCTGGTTTCTATTCAGCCTGTAGGGAAGAAGGCCTAATGGCTGTTAGTGAGGGAGCAGGTATAATAAGGTGTGTCCAACCTCTCATACCATCATGGCTGAGAACCGTTTTCAAGGTTATTCTGGGGTTGCTATGGCCAAGAGAAGGTCTGTTCACTCAGTTGAGGGGCTTAGAATTTTACTTTTATTTCCCAGTAGTTATATCAGGAGGTAGGGCTTCAACATGTAAATCTGTGGAAAGAACACAGACAAAATTCAGTCCATAAAAGATTATTTAAAGCCAAATAAAAACAGGTGAAGAATACCAACCGGGCCAAGGAATTGGACCTGTATTCCTCCAATCACAGAAAGATGTTGAAAATCTTGATCGAGGTTATAAAAATGTTCTCAAGAGAGGCATCTTCCTTTTCATTTTCCTGTTCTATAAAGTAAGGACTGTTTTCTAGGAGCCCTTTCAGACTGTTAGGGTGTGATTGCTGGTTACATTTTAGAAAATTAATCTCTAAGAACTGCTAACTCTGTCTGAATCATGGGCTATGAAGCAATTATGTCACCAAAAGTTAGATAATTTGTAAGGGTCATTGTTTTTTATTCTAAAATGGCTAATAATTAATAGACCAGTTGCTGTCAAGAGCAACAGAATCCTGCAAGTTCTTAGTATCATCAAATAAATACTAATACAGAATAAGATGGTCTGAGTGTGGTGGCTCACACCTGTAATCCCAGCACTTTGGGAGGCCAAGGTGGGTGGATCACTTGAGGTCAGGAGTTCGAGATCAGCCTGGCCAACATGGCAGTCTCGATTAAAAATACGAAATACTAGCCAGGCGTGATGGTGGGTTCTTGTAATCCAAATTTCTTAGGAGGCTGAGGCATGAGAATCACTTGAGCCCTAGAGGCGGAGGTTGCAGTGAGCCAAGATCACGCCAGTGTACCCCAGCTTGGGTGACAGAGTAAGACTCTGTCTCAAAAAAGAATATAGAAAGACATAATAAGATGAACTGGTGAGATTTTTTTAATTTGGACAATTCTGGCATGATTAGCTTGCACCATAAGGGACATTTGTAAATATTTTTCCAGGGCCTTACTTTTATACAGTTTCCAAAAGAAATCTTGGGTCTTCTTTAACTCCCTGCTCAGTAAAATGTGAATTGAAAGGCAGCATTGAATACCGAAGGGCCAGAGCTGGAAGGATATTTCTGAAATTACGCATTTCCACCTCTCACATCACAGACCAGTAAGCTGAAGACCAGAGGTACACAGTGATTGGCCTGAGACAGCACCCCAGCTATTTATTGGAAAAGCTTGCCTGACACAAACAAGAAACAAGCCTTATTTCAAGATTTTCAACATCTTTCTATGACCAGTTATGACTGGTGAAAAACCAGAACTGCTCTAAAATTTAACCAACATTATGTAGTACTTGCTATGTTCCAGGCACTGCTTAAGTCAGTTTCTCTCCTGGCCATAGAAAGTACCTAGGGATATTGTCAAAAGGCAGCTTCTGATTCAGCAGGGCTGGGGCCAGGTCTGAGAGTCTGCATTTCTATTATAACAAGCCCCTAGGTATTGCTGATGATCCTTGTCTGAAGACAACACTTTGAGTAACAGAGGTCCAAGTACTTTATTTATTTATCTATTTACTTATTTATTTATTTATTTATTTGAGACAGAGTCTTGCTCTGTGGCCCAGGCTGGAGTGCAGTGGCATGATCTCAGCTCACTGCAACCTCCGCCTGCCAGGTTCAAGTGATTCTCCTGCCTCCGCCTACTGAGTAGCTGGGACTACAGGCACACATCACCACGCCCAGCTAATTTTTGCATTTTTTAATAGAGACGGGGTTTCACCATGTTGGCCAGGCTGGTAACTCCTGACCTCAAGTGATCCACCCACCTTGACCTCCCAAAGTGCTGAGATTACAGGCATGAGCCAACATGCTCAGCCCCAAGAACTATATAAATATCAACTCTTCTATTCTCCAAAATAACCCTGCTACTGTTACCGATACAGGTACTGTTGCTATTCCAATTTTACAGAGAAGGAAAGTGAGTTGTCTAAGGGCACACAGGTGGAAAGGGCCAGAGTCAGGATTTGTACCCAGACAGCCTAACTGTAACCTGTGCTCTTAACTACATTACCCTCAGATTCTCGAAAGCAATCCATGATCATCTGCATGCATCCACATATCTGCTTTCAAGGATGGGGCACTAACACTCTATTTTAAGTATGCGGTCATTAAAATAATCACCATGAAAATTATTTTTAAAACTAATCATGATATAATGTTAAGCAAAAATATCAGAATACAAAATATATCAGGCCAGGCCAGGCTCCCTGACCACCCACCTCCGTCACTCAAGTAGGAACCACCCAAGTCATCCCTGCAACAGCAGGAATGGTCTTCTCTCTTTTTCTCTCTCCCAGAAACTACCCCCGGGAAACTTCATTCTTGCTCCTGCTCCCCAACAAACACTTTAGGAAGTGAGGTCTCCCCCGATCAAAGACGTGAGAGAAAAGTAGTCACGGCACCCTGGGAGCAAGCCAGCCACCCTAGCATCTATAGCTTTCTTTCATTCATTCAATAAACATCCACCGAGGACCTACTATGTGCCATACACCATCATAGGTGCTGGGATACAAAACAGACAGAGTCCCTGCCCCCATGAAGATTGCATTCTAGTGGGGAGTGGCTGACAATTTTTAAAAGCATAAAAATAAGCATATTATATAGTATCTTACTAGACAATAATTGTTATAGAAAAATAATAGAGCAGGGGAGTCAGCAAGGCTGGGGAGAGGGGGTTGCAATGGTACTTAGGGTTGTCAAGGTGACCTCAGCAAGAAAATGACATCAGAGAGAGGATTTGAAGTGAGGGAGTTCATGATGCACGTGCCTGGGAGAGAACATTCCAGGCAGACAGAACCACAGGTGCAAAGGCCCTAAAATAGAAACACATCTAGAAAGTTAAAGGTGCAGCAAGGAGGCCATGGTGTCTGAAATGGATGAGTGACAGGAAGAGGAGTCAGAGAGAGAATGGTTAGGGGAAGAGACAGATCATGCAGAGCTTCATTGGCCTTAATGAGGGCCTTGGCCTTTACTTTGAGAGTAATGGGGAGAATCAACCTCGGAGGACAGGGAAAGAAGCTTGAAGACCAGCTAAAAGGCAACTGCAAGAATCCACGCAAGGGATGTTTGTGGATCAGACCAAAGTGGTTGCAGTGGAGATAGTGAGAAGTGGTAATGAGATTCCAGATATTGGGGTTTTTTGAAAGGTTAGATGTGAAATGTGAGCAAAAGAGAGGAGTCAGGGATGCTTCCAAGGCAATTAACTTGGGCACTTAAACACATGAAGCTGTCCTTAACTGAGATGTGAAAGAAGGTAAGGAAAGCCAACTTGGAAGAAAGATCTAGAGTTCAGTTTCAGACACGTGAAGGTGGAAATGCAGAGACATGGAATAGATGGCTGTCTCTGTGAGTCTGGAATTCAGGGATAGGTGTGGGCTGGAGGTGCTCGTGTGGGAGTTTGCAGCACAGACAGCCATGAGACCAAATGAGATTTCCAAGAGCGTGTGGAAGGCAAGAAAAAGGAGCGATCTAAGATCTGAGCCCTGGATGTGTCAATGAAAAGAGAAGGAAGCAACAAACATCTGGGGAGATGTATCCAGCAGCAGAAGAGGTAGGAAGGAAAGTGCAGAGTCTTGGAAGTCAAGAGAAGAAAATGTTTGCTGGAGGAGAGAGTGAGCAGCTGTGTCAGCTGCTGCTACAAGGTGAGGTGGGATGAAGACTGAGAACCAAGCTTTGGCTGTAGCAAGGCGGAGGCCATGGTGACCTTCATGAGCAGTTTCACGGAAGTAAGAAGAGGAATATTTTTCCCCACAGGAAGGATAGAAAACTCCAATGATAAAAATGGGAAAGGGGCACCATGGCTGGCATTAAACCTATAGGGAGGGATGGAGGAAGAAGCAACAATGCCTATGGCCCTTAAAGGACAGATCTGTGTCATCCAAGCTGAAATGCTTCTGTGAGTGTAGGAAAAGGCTTTATGTTCTCATGACTCAACAGATTATGCTGCTAATTTACTGACTCTTTGTTCTTTCTTCAGCTGTGCCCTGAATAAAGCTTAATCTCTTAAGCAGAAGAAAAAAAAGAAAGGTCATTGACCAGCAATTAAGCTATCACTCAAATGAAACCTGGATCCAGTTCATTACATGAAAGGGATACTTGCAACATTCTTCCTCAATTTGAGATTCGTGGCTCCAACAATGGATTTTTGGCTTTGATATTGCTGCCACACCTTTGGAACAACAATATTGGGACATTCACACTGTCCTTTCTCTGTATTCGGCCCACAGAGGCCAGATTTCTGCATTCAAGGCCAAACCTGCTCTTTCTATCAACTCTGTAAAATCATCTCCTATCACCAGCATTCCTGCCAAGTTACCCATTTAGAACTGTCTCTTTCTTTTTCACACAAAGCCATATGTGAATGCAGAAGAGATGATATACTTAAACCCATCAGAATCATTCCTTTTTTATCCCAAAAATGGAAGATCTGCCTTAAAATTCCTGAACAGTACCTTCTAACTCATTAGCAATTACCAATTGCTTGTTTCCCTAGTTAAACCAGACTATAAAATATATTTCTAGGAAAGCACCTAAGACATTATACTCACATAGATGATCATCTGCTTTGTTTCAACCTGATGGGAAGAACTATCATTATTACTCCCATGGCTAGGAAATAAGACAATTGCAATCAAACCTCATCATTTCAGATCCTGCTACTCTGACAATAACAGCAATTCAACCTTGATTGAAGATTACCTTTGTAGCACATTTGAAAATAAGGCATTGCAAAGAAAATTAATAACACGAATAATGTCCAGGGAAGATATTTAAGCTACTTAGAACATAAAGAGTTTCAAATATCATCAATTTGTTAAAGGAGAGCTATCTTCAACAATACTAGCACAGAAAGACAGGATGCATGTGTAATTATGATAGATATCTACTCATGGGTTAATTATGTCCCACCTTTTCCCAAAACTTATGAGGTTTTGTTGTAATTGCTGAGCTACACACACGCGCACATACACACACCCACTACCTCACCCACAGTCATGCAAGTATATTCAAACAACTTGCCAACCCACACATTTTATTTGCCAACACCCACACCCCACCCACAATTAGGTTTCCCAGATTCAAAAAGTAAATTGCTGGTCCTTTCTTTTGGTGCACAATAAGAAAGTACCAACGACATACTTGAGTCATAAATGGACTACTCCCCAAACTGCTTTTTCATAATTACATAATTATAATTTTAGCAGTATAAAATTAAAAGAAAAAATATTATTTCTTGCTTGACTAAGAAATAACCTATGAAAGAGATTTGCCTCTTCTCCATGCCTATAGATTTCATCACAGAGCAGAAATAATTAGAATCTGTGCTTAACAACAAAAAAAATACACCAAGATTCATTTACGAAATTCAAAATAAATAATATGCTATCTCAAGTTATTATTTTTAGATGTTGAGTTGTATAAGCAACCTGCAGAGGATGAAATTTGAAGGCAGCTCCTCACAAGATGTAAGCATGAGAGAGGCATATATAAAGAATCTTACCAGCCCAGGACCAGCAGATGATGAAATCTGACAGATTGGCTGGCATTATCTCGCCCATTCCGGGTGCTTGTCTCATGCAATCTGCTCCCACGGGGCTGAGCCATTGCCTCACTCTAAAAACATCAACCACACACACACCACCTCCAATCCTGGAAACTGAAGAACTCTACACTGTGGTAAACATTTGTTCTCTGAAGTTTTCTTCACTAAACTTTTAGGATTCATATTTACCAAATGTTAAGAATGTACCAAATGCACAACATTCAGAAAATTTCCTCCATCGCAATCCACAATAGTTCAAAAATATTTGTTCAACAAACCTCTGTTGAACACCTGCTATGTGCCAGGCACTGCAGTAGCTATTCAAGATGTAAAGCTGAATCAGAGACTGGTCCCCTCCTAAAGGAGATCAGCATGCATGTAGAAAACAATGTCACAAATATGACATGAACAGTGCAACGGTAGAAAGGAAGGCAGTGTAATTCATTCTGCCTAAGAGATTGAAGAAAGCAATGTTGCAGAGGTTGTATTTGAGCTCGGCTTGCAGAAGGAGTTCACTGAATGAGAAGGACAGAAAGAGCATCCAGACACAGCAAAGCCCTGAGACCCGTTTGGGAAACTGAAAATCCAGAATGACAAGAGAAAGAGCAGGCTACAGTGATGGGCTGGGCAGGAAAGGTTTTGAATGCCATGCTTTTATTTTATACTAAAACAATAAGAAACCATGAATGACTTTTAACCAAGGAAGAACAACCAAATCAAATTATATGGTATAATTACATAATTGTGGCAGTTCAGAGGATGGATTGAAACAGGGAGAGAAAATCAGGACTTAAAGTGGAGCTGTGGCAATACAGAGAGGAGGAGGAGGCAAGAGCTATTCCAGAGATAAGACGAACAGGATTCAGGGACCTTCGGATGCCAGAAGTGAAGAAGACGGAGCAGCACGAGATGAATTCAATGATCTCAGTGACAATGACAAGTGAGATGAACTTTCATGAGCCAGTCATGGGAAAGCAGGAGGAGGTGAAAGTTTGGGTGAAGCAGTGAGTTCAGTGTTAGCTATTTAATGGGTTACCTAGGAGGAGTGGAAGAAAGGGATGAAGGAGGTCAAGAAACTCTATGTCCAAGTGTTGTCAGTGCTGAAGTTAAAGCCAGCCAGATGATAACAGGAGATGAAGTCAGGAGAGAAATGGCAGCCCGGGAGTCAATGGATGTAACGGAGTGACCCAGATGTTGATAGGTTATGGCAACTTGTGTAGAAGAGCATAATCTGGCTGGATTGAGTGTCCCTCGGGAGCCAATGTTCTTGGATGACTGACTTAAGGAGCAATTCCCAAACCCTTTCTCTCTAAAGCCACGTACTCGTTTTCCCTGTTTTCCTTTTAGCTAAAGGGGACAATGTGAGGATACTGGAACTCTGCTGGGAGCCTCCAGAAAAACTTATGCTTCTCTGATAAAATGAACAGACTTAGTTGGTGCTTCCCCCACCATCTTTCTTGAATGCAGAAATAATGCCCAAAAGTTCTTTGAGCCAGCTTGTCACCCATGAGGTGACAAAAAGCCAATATATGAATGATAGCCAGGTAAGAAGACAGAAAGTCCCACTTTCTAGCTCTAGACTATAGGGAGCTTTTAGGCAAGGCCCAAAGCAAAGCAGCATCATAGAAGGAAAATCAGGCTTTAAATGAGTCAAAAGGAAGGAGGCTTATTCTAAGGAAAGGTTGAGGACAGAAAGTGTGTCCTGCTATTTCCCCAGCACCCAGCATGATGCCTGAGATCCAGGAGCTACACACCATCCATTTGCTGAATCAACAAATAGTAAGTGGATGGAAGGACTTCAAGGAAGGCTTGAGGGAGGAAGTGCAAGCCAAAGGGTTTGAAGGAAAAACTCTGTCAAAGAAATGGGGACATGCTGGCTGGTCAGTTAGAGCGTTTGCCCCTTGGACAGAGGTCTCAGATCACAGCAAGAAAGGAAGCAGGTGCTGGTTGAAGGACAGTTTCAGGCATCAAGTCCCAGAAAAGAAAATGCAGAAATATTGCTCAGAGAGAAAACCATCTGAAACAACAGTATATTGGCCTGTGTCCCTTTTACAGGTCCGCTAGCAGAAGCAGTTCTCAAGGCCTTCCATTTCAGGAGAGCCATATCATTAACACCATGAAAGAATACGATTTCATCCTCAGATGCCTACAGCTCTCAAGTCCACCCAGGGACTCCTGAGGGGGGCACAAGTCATCTTGTAGGGTGAGGTTTACTCTGCCTGACTCATAGGAAAGCCAGTCCAGAATCTTTGATCTTCCACTTCTTCAGGCCTGACAATGGCAGAATTTAATCCATAAGAACAAATTCTAACAGCAGAAAGTTGGGCATTGGACAAGAAAGATCTAGCCAGCTGCAGGGTTCCAAGAGATGCAATCTTGCAAGAGGTGGTACTGCTTCGAGAGCTTTCTGGGTGGAGAAAGATGGCCCAGCTGGTGGAGACAGCCCACAGCTGGAAGAAATTTGCTATCCAAAAAGTGTTCATAGAATGTTCCACACAACCTCACAGTCTCCCAAATAGGACCGCAGCCTCACTTTCTCCTTGTATACCCCTCTCCCATGCCACTCCTTTCTGTACCCACCTACACATTCTGTACCCACCTACACATTCAATAAAGGAAATAAATCTAATGATGCCTTATGTGGTCTTTTTACAAATAGCAGCCAAAATAGACGTATATTGACAATACACACATATACCAGAATCACATGGAGAAAGAAAGAAAGTAAAATGTCATCAGGCATTGAGGGCATCTGCCGCATGTGGGCACAGCTCTGTTTCTAATACTGAGATGCATTTTCTATCATTTAAATATCTAAATGTTCCACGTAAGGGAGAATTGACATTTTCAAATGTTAGTTTCATACATATAATTCCAAGAGAGTCCTACCAAATTGCTGGAGAAACTAATCTAATTTTCAATAGACTCAGAATACACTCCAGATAAGACTGCATTTAACATTTTGATCTACATTAGTAAGCCTCCTCTCACATTGCCTAGTTGGGGACGAAGCCCTAACAAGATATAGCACCACCTATTGACCTGATACTAAAAATACAGGCTGTCCATTTGAGCATATTCAGGCTTACAGGCTATGTAGGGTTGAGACATGTAATTTATTTCATATCAAATGATCTTTAACATTTCAACAGATTTAATAGAAGCAAAGTGGGAATAAAAAACTATAAACATTGTCAAGGTATTCTGCCTCCATTCTTTTAATGTTATTTCTTACAGCTCTGTTATAAGAACTTAATCTTATCTATTTGTCTTAATTATCTTATTATCCCAATCTTATCTATTTGTATTTGCTCCCTGGGTTCATTAAATACATATTCATTAAGCACCTATATATGCCAGATCTTGTGTGTGGCAACAGAACCACAGTGGTAAACAAGACCAACATGACCCCTCACCACCGAGAGCTTATGGTTTCCTAGAATCTGACCACTTTGCATCACCTCAACTATGAATGCCTTAGTCCAAAGCCACCTAGATGATTGCAGGAGTCTCCTCACTGGTCACCCTGCTTTCACAGTATGCCTCCACAATCTCTTCTTGATGAAGCATAGAGGGAGTCCTTTAAAACCTAAGTCAGATCACAAACCTCCTCTGCTCTAAAACCTCCAAAGGTCCATCCATCTAAAATGCAAAATAATTACTGTATAAGACCTGGCCTCCCCTTTCCACCTCTCTCCATCCTCCCAGGCCCCAATCTTCCACACCAACCATCCTGTCCTCCCTGCTCTTTCTCAAAGTCAGGAAGCCGCGGGAGTCTTTGCACTTGCTAACCCCTCTGCTTGGATACTCATCCTCAGATGCCTGTAGGACACACTCCCTCAAGGTCTTTGCTCAAATAGCACACGATTCGTGAGGCCCTTCTTGACCACCTTTCCTGAAATCATAACAGCACTCCTTATGATGGCATTCCTATCCCCCCTGCCCCCCGTTTATCCATCATGCTTATCACTATCTGACCTACTATCTGCAGGCACTCTCCTGTTTGTCTGTCATTGTCTTCTACAACTAGAGTACAAGCTCCATGAGGGCAGGGACTTTGTTTTGTTAACTTTGGAATCTCCAGAGCCTCAAACAGTGTCCATTACACATCTGTCAAATAAATTCTCATCCACTTTCCCTGTGTATCTTTCTCATTCTCTAGACCCTGGTTCCTGAGGACAGTGAAGGAGTCAGACATGGGAAAGTTTCATACCAAGTCTAGGACACAGGAGAGCTTGTCCTATGCATGTTTGGGGGCAGGGCTAGATTCATGAATGTGTTCCATGCTCAGAGGGGCCCTGTGCCAGGTTTAATGCTCTCAGTGACCAAATTGAAATCCTTCATAATTTTTGGACAAAAGGACCTGTATTTTCCTCTTGCCCTGGGCTCCCATAAATTCTGTGGCCAGTCTTGTTTTGAGGATTTGGAATAAAACATGTGTGAGTAAATAGCCCACGGAGAACATCCATCAAAAGATAAACAATTCTCTCAGTGCATGGCCCTTTTGATAAGTCACAACCACCAGCTGTTTCATCACTGATCATTCCAGGAAGGGAGCTTGGCCCCTGAGGGTATGGGAGGTTTGCTCTCTTCAGCCTAGGACTAACCCTATCCTGCTAGGAAGTCAGGGGATTGTTCCCAGCAGTTCTTTCCTCTGCACCCTTCTCACCCCATCTCTGGCTCTCACCAGGCCACAGGCTGGAATTCCCCACCAGCAAGATCAATCCATGCCAAGAGAGAAGAAGTAACTTACATGGATACAATTGTTAAATTAACTCCTGCAAAGCTTACATTTAAAATAGGCAGGAGGGGTCAGGCGCAGTGGCTCATGCCTGTAATCCCAGCACTTAAGGAGACCAAGGCAGGTGGATCACTTGAGGCCAGGGGTTGGAGACTAGCCTGACCAACACGGTGAAAACCCATGTCTACTAAAAATACAAAAATTAGCTGGGTGTAGTGATGGGTACCTGTAATCCCAGCTACTCGGGAGGCTGAGGCACGAGAATCGCTTGAACCTGGGAGGCAGAGGTTGCAGTGAGCCGAGATCGTGCCACTGCACACCAGCCTGGGTGACAGAGCAAGACTCTCTCAATAAATAAATAAATAAATAAATACTCAGGAGGGTTCCCAGTGGGAAAGGGTCACAATCTGCAGTTTTAGCTTAGAGGTTGAGGGGAGGGAATAGATGGGACTGAGACCCAGAAGGGTGGATGCTTGGGGGTATGTGGTGCAAAAGAGGGAGCAGAGCAGAAAGGTAAGAAAGGGACATAAAACATCTCAGAAGACTTAGCAACTGCTTTGTCTTGGCTCAGGGCACCAACAAATGGCTCCTTGTGTTTTCCTGGACATAGACAAAGAGGTGGAAAAAGGAGAAAGAACCATGGGTGCTCCACTGCCCTCTGCTGGCCCTTGCAAGAAGTGTCCTGTGTGCTGGCAAAGTGTCATGGGGTTTTCTCTTGAATGATGGCTGCACACAGAGCAGGGGAATAGTAAGATATGGTTAAGCAAAACTCCTATTCTATTCTATTCTATTCTATTCTATTCTATTCTATTCTATTCTATTCACTCAGTGAAGTACTAAACAGTATGGTATAACAGTTTTGGGAATTCAAGCCAGGAAAAAAGCCTTAGGTAGGTGGGTGGTTAGTGGATAAAGACAAACTTGAATTTGTCCTCGAAGTATAGGAAGGATTCAGACAAGAGAAAGAAGAAGAAAGAGAGATTAGAGGTGAAAGGAAAAGCTTTCAGAGAAAGACCCATAAAGACAAGAACAGACACAGAAGAGAGATGGTTAAGCCCAACTCATACTTTGAATATTAAACAATGTTTACAGCAAGATGAGGACAAACTATGCCTTTCCTCAGGCAAAAAATAGGGCAACATCTGAAAGAACAAAAAAGTTCTTGCCACTAGAAAGCTTGGCGATGTCTCTCATTAGACTTGTTAGGAGTTACACTTTTCACACCCCTGTGAAATAGAAAGTAGGCAGGCCAGAAACAAAAATTCCCCAAGCAAAGTGGTGACATGTTAGAGGCCCTTTAAGGCAAAATAGTGAACCTTGGCCACCCAGAGGTTTGTAACACTCTCCAAGTGTAGACCACACCGAGACTGATGCTATCTCTCAGGTGGGACCCTGGGATTCCAAAGCTGATTGGAGCCTGAGTGCTGACGGCTTTGTTTTGGTGGCTTTTCTAAGGTTCCTCGGGATAAGTAGGTTGTAATAAAATACAATTTCCTTTCTTAACGACACTGGTTCTCAAACTTTGGGGAACATACAATAAAATACAACTGGGCACTTGTCAAAATATAGAACGGCAGGCTCCATCTCCCAAGATATCGACACAGGAGGTCTGACTGCAGTTTATTACTCTGCATTTTAAATAAGTCTCATGCACTCCCCAGATGATTCCCATACAGGTAATTTTAGGACCATGTTTTGTACTGCCCTATAAACTGTTTCTCAAGTCGCTGGTTAACTCTACTGCAAACCCCTAAGCTTCAGATTCAGTTTTGTAGGATCTCAAGAGCTATTGCCACCCAACTTCAGAAGAGTTTCTGCAAGACTTTCCATTCTGTCATGATCTTCTTTCACCCAGAGGTATTCAATATTCACACAAGAACGGAGAATTTGAAAGATGCCCTGCTTAGCCTGTATGGGCTGCTGCAACAAAATGCCACAATGTGGGTGGCTTGTAAACAACATAAATTTATTTCTCACAGGCCTAAATGCTGGAAAGTCCAAGTTCAAGGTGCCTGCAGATTCAACGTCTAGCGAGGGCTGCACTTCTTGGTTGATAGATGGCCCCTATCTTGCTGTGTTCTCACATGGGGAAGGAGCAAGGAAGCTCACTGGCACCTCTTTTATAAGGGCACTAATCTGATTCAGCAGGGCTGTGCCTCCCAATGGCCCCACGTCTTAAAACCATCACGTTGGTGATTAGGTTTCAACAGAAATTTGGGAACGTAGGGTAGGGGAGGATTAACATCCAGACCAAGCTCAAGCAAACAGTATCAGTTAGAACAGGAATTACCTTAGACCTCAACCTAATACCTAACCAGAATTATATGTGACCATTTTTGTCAAGTTTTGGTTTATAAATGCGAAAGGCAGGAACCCCTGACTTTCACAGAAGGAAAAGCCATGGCAGTTCTTGTGATCAACTGGAACCAGCAGTGATGGATTTGGGACAGTGAGACAGGCCTCCATGTAGTCTTCAATGAGCAAAGGATGCCTGAGCTAATTCATTCATTCAGCAAAGGCTTCTTGAGTGCCCATCTCGTGCCAGGCACCAGAATCCTCGCAGTGAGCAAAACTGGTAGATGTTCTCCCTATAGTTTGTAGAGAAAGACAGAAGATACTTTCAGATGGTAACAAGAGCTGGAAAAGAAATCGAGGATTGGGTAAGGAGTGGCTACTTTAGGTAGAAAGATCAGGGGAATGCCTCTGATTCAATAATATTTATGCTAAGATCTGAATGTCAAGAAGCTGGTCATGGAAAGATCCAGGAAAAATCTCACTTATATGTGGGATCTAAAAAAGTTGAACCCATAGAAAACAGAGGATAGAATGTTGGGGAGATGTTGGTCAAAGGGTACAAACTTTCAGTTATAAGATGAATATGTCCTAGGGATCTAATGTACCGCATGGTGACTCTAGTTAACAATACTGTATTATCTTTTGAAATTTGCTGAGAGTAGAAACTAAATGTTCTTGCTACACACACACAAACACACACAAATGGTAACCAGGGTGAGGTGACAGATATGCTAACTAACTTGATTGCGGTAATGATGTCACAATATATATGTATATCAAATCATCACATTGTACCTCTCAAACTTACACAGTTTTATTTGTCAATTATACCTCAATGAAGTTGGAAAAAATTAAATTTAAAAAAGATCCAGGAGAAGAACAGTAGATGCAAACCTCTGAAATAGAAAGGAGCTTGGTGTGCTTGAGGAACAGGAAAAAGGCCAGTGTGACTGGAACAAGTGAACAAGAGGAAGGAGGAGTTGGAAAAGCAGAAAGAAGCTGGCTGCGGCAAAGGCATCGCTATTGCTGCAGTGGCAGAGAACTATTTTCAACAATGACA
This sequence comes from Macaca thibetana thibetana, assembly GCF_024542745.1. Taxonomy (NCBI): domain Eukaryota; kingdom Metazoa; phylum Chordata; class Mammalia; order Primates; family Cercopithecidae; genus Macaca; species Macaca thibetana. The sequence goes on from NC_065585.1 coordinate 70,748,819, forward strand.
CTCCAGTGACAAATCTTTGGTTCCGTGGGTGATTGCCAGGCTTTTCTGTACACACTGACACAATGAGTAACTTGGGTCTGTCTAGCGGAAAATATCGACCTTGGGAAGCCATCCTCTCCCCCAAAGCCTTTTCTCCTAGTTCAAGATGTCTGAAATTATACAAAGAAGGCAGAACACGATATGATTCCTCTGTGATTCCAGAATAAGATGTCTGGCTTGGAATGAGACAATCATATGTTTTAGTTTCACCTCTGTCACCTTTTAGTTGGCAAGTTATTGAAACCTGAGCTTTGTTTCCACATCTGTAAAATGGGAATAACATAGAATACCTTACTCACAGGGTTGTTGTAGGCATTGTGTGAGACAGCACACATAAATCATTTACTGCCGCAGCTGGCATATAATAGTAAGTGCACACAAATGTTATTCTTCTCCAAGAAGCTTCATTTCTCTAACTTAAGATGTTGATGGAAGTTAAACAGAAAGTCTGTCTGGAGTAATCACACTGTAACCTGTTATTTGTCATTTGTACCTTAGTGTGAATGAGTCTGCAGTTCTTTCTCCAAAGCTCTACAAAGTTGGATTCAAGAGAAAGAGAGGGCTGGGTGCGGTGACTCACGCCTGTAATCCCAGCACTTTGGGAGGTCGAGGCAGGCGGATCACTGGAGGCCAGGAGTTTGAGACCAGCCTGGCCAACATGGTGAAGCCCCATCTCTACTAAAAATACAAAAAATTAGCCGGGCATGGTGGCAGGAGCCTGTAATTCCAGCTACTCAGGAGGCTGAGGCAGGAGAATCCCTTGAACCCATGAGGCGGAGGTTTCAGTGAGCCGAGATCGCACCACTGTACTCCAGCCTGGGCAACAGAGGGAAACTCCATCTCAAAAAAAAAAAAAAAAAAAAAAAATAGAGAGAGAGATTGAAAGAGAGAGCAAGATTCTAGATTACAGAGGGACCAGGGGAAAGAGGAGAAAACTATTTGGGGAAGAAGGGGTACAATCTCTGAAGTCTTCAGTGTTTAAATTCCTTAAAAACTATTAATAAATGGAAAGAAGACAGCATGAATTCTGACTGTCCTGTACAAACTGCACCTCAGAGTAACCAAATGCTGATGAGAGAAGTTTCTCTTCCAGACCAGTATTCTGGCTAAGGCATAGGAAGCAACAACAGAACTGGAGTATTACCACTGAGCAACCTCTAACGAGCTAAGGAGCTGAGTTAATCTGTACATCAGGACAGCTCACGTCACAGAAGCAGCGAGAACCCAGCATTTTGTGTCTCCAGATAAAAATACACACACCACCCCCTATGAGATATTTCTGCCCTACACTCAAGCCTAAAGTTTTAGGTCTAACTATCAGTTTGATGGCAATACAGAGACCAGAGGAACAGGTTAAACATTACAAGGAAGCAATCAGCAATATCCAGACTATGGGAAACTCTATTGGAGAAATCACCCAGTTTCTTCAACAAATAAATTGCAATGGAAAAAAAAAAAAAAGAACATGAGGAGAAACCTGTAGGTTAGAAAAGATTTGGCTGGGCACAGTGGCTCACACCTGCAATCTCAGCACTTTGGGAGGCCAAGGTGGAAGAATCACTTGAGCCCAGGAATTCCAGACCAGCCTCGGCAACACAGTGAGACCCCCATCTCAAAAAAAAAAAAATTAGCCAGGCATAAGGGCACATGCCTGTGGTCCCAGTTACTCAGGAGGCTGAGGCAGGAGGATCACTTCAGCCCGAGAGGTCAAGGCTGCAGTGAGCAGTGATTTTGTCACTGCACTTCAGCCTGGGTGACAGAGCAAGACCCTGTCTCAAAAAGAAAGAAAGAAAAGATTTAAGAGGTATCCCAACCAATCACAACATAGGAACCTATCAAAAATCCTGATTCAGACAAACCAACTATAAAAGTAAAAGCTTATAATAAAATCAGTGAAATGTGACTGGATATCTGATAATATTAAGGAATTACCAATAATTTTTTAGGTGTGGTCATGATATTATGGTTACTTTTTAAAGAGTCCTGGCTCATGCCTGTACTCTCAGCACTTTGGGAGGCCAAGGCAGGTGGATCAGGAGGTCAGGAGCTCAAGACCAGCCTGGCCAACATGAAGAAACCCCATCTCTACTAAAAATACAAAAAATTAGCCGGGCATGGTGGCAGGCACCTGTAATCTCAGCTACTCGGAGCGCTGAGGCAGGAGAATTGCTTAAACCCGCGAGGTGGAGGTTGCAGTGAGCTGAGACGTTGCCAGCCTGGGCAACAGAACAAGACTCCATCTCCAAAAAATAAAAATAAAATAAAAAGAGTCCTTAACTTTCAGAGATATATGCTGGAATATTTACACACATTTGCATTTATAATATGCATAGATATTTATAACTATATATTTACATATATAGACACATATAAATATATGTATAATACCTGGAACTTACTTCAGATTAATCCAGTAGGGGGGCAGGGAAGATGGGGTTCAGGACACACTATCCCAAAATATGACATCTTGGCATTTTTGAGAAAACAACAGAAGCAGGAAGGCCTCGCTCACCTTTCCCTCAGCCTTCTCCCCTGAAACAGGCCATAAATCCCTCATTTGAAAGGTATCCTTCTTATACCCAGGGTGAAAGGAACATCCTTACCTCTGAAGACACAGGGACACAGAGAGGAACCTGAACAAACAGGTCTTGCTAAGTTTCCCCCTAGCTTATTACCATTCAATCACATCCTTCTGCCCTGCAGTCATATTTCTCCATGACGGTCCATGCTTCATCAAACCTAAGCATAGCAATACACAAGTGCACCTGTTTACTTGAATCTTCATTTCCTTAAGAAGTCTCCCCTTCATATAAAACTTATATTAAATAAATGTGTATGCCTTTCGCTTGTTAATCTTCCTTTGTTATAGGAGGCTCCAGTATGAACCTAGGGTGGGTGAGAAAAAGAAATCTTTCCTCTCCTGCAGAGGTTTTGGTTTTTTAAAATAACAATACAATAATAAAAACTAAAATAAAAACAGAAAAATGTTCAAATGACTTCACAATTTTTCTTTAGTTTCTGTTACCTGCACACATTGCACTGCTAAGCAAAGGTTCCATGAGTTGGAGGCATTTGAAAGCCTTTACATGGACATAACCACAATCATGAGCATGGCCAGTATTTATTGATAACCTATACAATCTAGTCCAATCTAGGAACATGCTCAACCAGAAGAAAAATGGTGCAATTGCGTGAAAACAGAAATCCAGACACAAGATAAAGCTAGAGTCATTCACTGTGAGTTCCTTGCAACTCTGTTTTCCCCAGTTCTTTATGAGCTGCTGAAGACTGAGGAACCACGTTTTATTCATCTCTCTGTTCCCAGATCCTAGCACAAGCCTGACACATAGCAGCAGTGTGGACAACTGGATAAAGAGGAGCACAAAAAATAGGACTGTAGATTAAGGGAAATATTCTATAATTGAAAGCAGGGAGACGGGAGCTGAAGCCAGTCTGCTGGAATGGCCAGGGAAGAGTAAAGCTCTACAATTGTGCTAAATCCCCCGGAAGCCAAAATGATAACCAATACAAGAAACACCACTAAAGAGCCTTAGAGGAAACCGAGCTTTTATTCCTGGGAGTCAACAAAGAGCTAACGGTCCCTGGAGAAGGTGAAACCACATCAGCAAGGTGGAGCCTCTGCACTGCCTGCTGGGAAATTCCATCCTTTGCAATTCCACCCTGTTTACTTCTCTCACCAGGCCAGAAAAAGCACATAGGGGGCTTTTTGGAGAAAGGTTGGGAAGCAGGGAATCAGTAACAGTGTGGGAAAAATAAACATTCCTGGGACAAAGTGACAGTGGAGAAGGTAGAGTGTGTCATATGGACAGTGTTTCATATACACAGCTTGAAAACCTACACTTAACTTCATTTCCAAATTCTTCTACAGTTTTTTGCCTCTCAGGGCATGCACTTGGCCATGTAATTGCTGTGCAGCTCAAAGCCTGATTCCTGGCACCTCCACACTCAGCCATAAAGCAAAACCATCTGAAAGCACTTTCAGTGTCAATTTACTACTGAGGCTCTTTTCCCAGGATTCCTCCACCATGGCCGTGAGCAGCAGAAAGAACTTCTGATGAGGTACTCAGGGCTTGGGAATATACCAAAGTCAATCAGGCCCAACACAAAGTCCCTTATGCTAGGATTTTCTTGCATTTTGATTCCAAGCCCCATTTACCACCCCAGGCAGACCCACAGTGGGCACTGCTGCTTGGGAAGTCTCAGCTGCCTTCCAACGGTCTTGCTTTCACATAAAGGGGTCCTAAACAACACTTCCAACATTGCCTGCAAAGGTATGCTTTCCCTTCAGCTCAGGTTCAATGCCACCACTCCTTCGCTCTTTTCATTGCAAATGATATTAGATGTGAACTTGAGGAAGAAACTTGCCCTCCCTTATTTTTTCCTTTTCTCTGTCTTCATTGGAGTATCCCACAGCCTGGATGTAGAAAAGGATCAGTTCTTTCCCCTTCCTTGCACATGTGTGCATGCGCACACACACATGCACATTTTCTAAGTCTCTGTCTTTAAGAATCCACAGCTAAGGCTGAGTGCAGTGGTTCATGCCTGTAATCCCAGCACTTTTAGAAGTCGAGGCGGGTGGATCACTTGAGCCCAGGAGATCAAAGCTGCAGTGAGCCAAGATTCCAGTCTAGGTGACATAGTGACACCCTGTCTCAAAAAAAAAAAAAAATCCACTTTCTTTCATAAAATCCACTATCCACCACAAAAAAATACCTTTTTTATTTTTAAATTTTATTTATTTATTTATTTTATTATCATACTTTAAGTTCTAGGGTACATGCGCACAATGTGCAGCTTTGTTACATAGGTATACATGTGCCATATTGGTGTGCTGCACCCATTAACTTGTCATTTACATTAGGTATATCTCCTAATGCTATCCCTCCCCCGCCCCACCCCATGACTGGCCCCAGTGTGTGATGTTCCCCACCCTGTGTCCAAGTGTCCTCATTGTTCAATTCCCACCTATGAGTGACAACATGCGGTGTCTGGTTTTCTGTCCTTGCAATAGTTTGCTCAGAATGATGGTTTCCAGCTTCATCCATGTCCCCAAAAAGGACACGAACTCATCCTTTTTTATGGCTGCATAGTATTCCATGGTGTATATATGCCACATTTTCTTAATCCAGTCTATCATTGATGGGCATTTGGGTTGGTTCCAAGTCTTTGCTATTGTGAATAATGCTGCACTAAACATACATGTGCATGTGTCTTTATAGCAGCATGATTTATAATCCTTTGGGTATATACCCAGTAATGCAATGGCTGGGTCAAATGGTATTTCTAGTTCTAGATCCTTGAGGAATCACCACACTGTCTTCCACAATGGTTGAACTAGTTTACAGTCCCACTAACAGTGTAAAAGTGTTCCTATTTCTCCACATCCTCTCCAGCACCCGTTGTTTCCTGACTTTTTAATGATCGTCATTTTAACTGGTGTGAGATGGTATCTCATTGTGGTTCGATTTGCATTTCTCTGATAGCCAGTGATGATGAGCATTTTTTTCATGTGTCTGTTGGCTGCATAAATGTCTTCTTTTGAGAAGAGTCTGTTCATATCCTTCACCTACTTTTTGATGGGGTTGTTTGATTTTTTTTCTTGTAAATGTGCTTAAGTTCTTTGTAGATTCTGGATATTAGCCCTTTGTCAGATGGGTAGATTGCAAAAATGTTCTCCCATTCTGTAGGTTGCCTGTTCACTCGGATGGTAGTTTCTTTTGCTGTGCAGAAGCTCTTTAGTTTAATTAGATCTCATTTGTCAATTTTGGCTTTTGTTGCCATTCCTTTTGGTGTTTTAAACATGAAGTCCTTGCCCATGCCTATGTCCTGAATGGTATTGCCTAGGTATTCTTCTAGGGTTTTTATGGTTTTAGGTCTAACATTTAAATCTTTAATCCATCTTGAATTAATTTGTGTATAAGGTTTAAGGAAGGGATCCAGTTTCAGCTTTCTACATATGGCTAGCCAGTTTTCCCAGCACCATTTATTAAATAGGGAATCCTTTCCCCATTTCTTGTTTTTGTCAGGTTTGTCAAAGATCAGATGGTTGTAGATGTGTGGTATTATTTCTGAGGACTCTTTTCTGGTCCATTGGTCTATATATCTGTTTTGGTATAAGTACCATGCTGTTTTGATTACTGTAGCCTTATAGTATAGTTTGAAGTCAGGTAGCATGATGCCTCCAGCTTTGTTCTTTCTACTTAGGATTGTCTTGGCAATGCAGGCTCTTTTTTGGTTCCATATGAACTTTAAAGTAGTTTTTTCCAATTTTGTGAAGAAAGTCAATGGTAGCTTGATGGGGATGGCATTAAATCTATAAATTACCTTGGGCAGAATGGCCATTTTCACGATACTGCTTCTTCCTATCCATGAGCATGGAATGTTATTCCATTTGTTTGTGTCCTCTTTTATTTCGTTGAGCAAAGGTTTGTAATCCTTGAAGAGGTCCTTCGCATCCCTTGTAAGTTGTATTCCTAGGTATTTTATTCTCTTTGAAGCAATTGTGAATGGGAGTTCACTCATGATTTGGCTCTCTGTTTGTCTGCTATTGGTGTATAAGAATGCTTGTGATTTTTGCACATTGATTTTGTATCCAGAGACTTTGCTGAAGTTGCTTATCAGCTTAAGGAGATTTTGGGCTGAGATGATGGGGTTTTCTAAATATACAATCATGCCATCTGCAAACAGGGACAATTTGACTTCCTCTTTTCCTAATTGAATACCTTTTATTTCTTTCTCCTGCCTGATCGCCCTGGCCAGAACTTCCAACACTAAGTCAAATAGGAGTAGTGAGAGAGGGCATCCCTGTCTTATGCCAGTTTTCAAAGTGAATGCTTCCAGATTTTGCCCATTCAGTATAATATTGGCTGTGGGTTTGTCATAAATAGCTCTTATTATTTTGAGATATGTACCATCAATACCAAATTTATTGAGAGTTTTTAGCATGAAGGGCTGTTGAATTTTGTCAAAGGCCTTTTCTGCATCTATTGAGATAATCATGTGGTTTTTGTCTTTGGTTTTGTTTATATGATGGATTACATTTATTGATTTGCATATGTTGAACCAGCCTTGCATCCCAGGGATGAAGCCCACTTGATCATGGTGGATAAGGTTTTTGATGTGCTGCTGGATTCAGTTTGCCAGCATTTTATTGAGGATTTTTGCATCGATGTTTATCAGGGATATTGGTCTAAATTTCTCTTTTTTTGTTGTGTCTCTACCAGGCTTTGGTATCAGGATGATGCTGGCCTCATAAAATTAGTTAGGGAGGATTCCCTCTTTTTCTATCGATTGAAATAGTTTCAGAGGGAATGGTACCAGCTCCTCCTTGTACCTCTGGTAGAATTCGGCTGTGAATCCATCTGGTCCTGGACTTTTTTTGGTTGGTAGCCTATTAATTATTGTTTTTTTTAAATTAAACACTTCACAAATTTGTGTGTCGTCCTTGCACTGGAGCCATCCTAGTCTTCTCTGTATTAGTCCGATTTTAATACACATGCTGCCAAAGCAAACACCATAACTATCTATTGATAAAACTCCCTTGTAATCCTCTTCCAAAGTTGTTAGACAGCTTTTAATGGAGACTGGTATACTCCCAACATACTGGCAGACAATAAATTACAAAGGGCATTACCTGAAGATGGTGTATTAGTCAGGTTCTCCAGAGAAACAGACCTAGTAAGATACTTAGAGAGTTATGTAGAAAGAGATTTATTATGAAAGGTTGGTCCATGATATTATGGAGGCTGAGAAGCTCCACAGTCTGCTGTCTCAAGCTGAAGGCCCAGGAAAGCTGATGGAGTAATTCCAGCCGGAGTGTAAAGGCATCAGAACCAGGAGTGCTGATGCCCAAGGGCAGAAGATAGATGTCCCAGCTCAAGCAGAGAGAAAATTCACCTTTCCTCCGCCTTTCTGTTATAGCTGGGACTTCAACAGATTGGATGTTGCCCAGCCACTTTGGTGAGGGCCGATCTTTACTCAGTCTACTGATTCAAACGCCAGTGTTTTGGGGAAACATCTTCACAGACACACCCAGAAATAATGCTTTACCAGCTATCTGAGCATCCCTTAGCCCAGTCAAGTTGACATATGAAATTAACCACTACAAATGGGCAGATACATGAACAAAAAAAGAGAGAGAGAGAAAGCCCTTAGGAAGAGGAAATGCTCAGAGCTTCTAATTAAAATTCAGAATAGTATTGTTAAAATTCAGAATAGTATTGTTTTCTTCTTTTCTAATTTTTCTAGTTCCAGGAAGTTAGGCAGGAGTGTCATCAGCAGAAAGGGCCATCCCAGGCCTGTGAAACTCTGTGGGTCTGCCCAGCAGCCACGGGAGGACCAGTGCAGTTTACTTTTCCAGGAGAGACAGAATATGCTGCCCCAGGGGTGCTGCCAGATTCTCTGGGAGCCTGAGAAATGACCAGCTTTGAACTCCAGTGACCCAGTGCAAAGCCTCAGAACCCAACACGACCTAACTTGGAATCCCATTAAAAACACTTGGATGAGTTCCCAAATATCTGAGTCTTAATATCCCAATCTACATAAAGTGAATCCTAGAAAATTTAAATAATAGCGTGGGGTTGTGACTGTGAGAATTAAGACAGTGTGTGTAAAGCACCTGACACTGTGTCTGGATGCTCTCAAAAATGCTCTCAGTAGTTTGCTTTCTGTCCTGCCTTATAATCTTCCTGTATCTCCTTTCCCAGTTATTCATCTGGTCACACTCGACAGGAAAATCCTCACATTCCACTGAAAACTATCAGCTGCCACTGAAGGATGCTTTATCTCCAGGGCAGATCTTCATAATACTTAAAACTGAGTTTACTCTGGATTTACTTGTTGATTTCTAGCATATGAAAGACACCCAATAATAGATGCCCCCTATTTATTATGATAATTCTTTTTTTTTTTTTTTTTTGAGACAGGGTCTTCCTCTGTCACACAGGTTGGAGTGCAGTTGCACAATCCCTGCTCACTGCAGCCTCAAACTCCTCGGCTCAAGCAATCCTTCCACCTCAGCCTCCTAAGTAGCTGAGACGACAGGCATGCGCCCCGACACTCAGCGAATTTTTTAAATTTTTGTAGAGACAAGGTCTCGCTTTGTTTCTCAGGCTGGTCTTGAACTCCTGGCTTCAAGCAGTCCTCCCACCTCAGCCTCCCAAAGTGCTGGGATTACAGGCATAAGCCACCATACCTGGCCTGTGTTATCTCTTTTACCAATGAGGTATTATCTTAAATGACCTTTGGTATTTTTTTAACGTTTTATTATGTTTTAATATTTTTATATATTTAATTTTTATACATTTATATATCATAATATTCATTATAATTTATATTGATTTCATGTATTTTTCTATATTTATCTTTTCATTATGTTTTGAATTTCCAAACACACATATAAATAGAATACTAAAGAGAATCTCTTTAAGCCCATCTCTAGTTTTAACAATTATCAACAATTTAGCATTCTTGTTTTATCTATCAGTCCTCCATTTTTATTGCTGTCGCTTTACTGGAGCTAATCCCTGGGTACCTTATTCTACCACCATATTACGGTATCTTACATAACCATGATTCCATCATCACACCTGTAGTATAAATAAGGCTACCTGGTCTTCATTCCTGGTTCCTGGCACAAAACTCCTAAAACCCTTGGAATTTCCTGAGTGATAGGAGTGTCTTTGGTTATTCATAAAGCACCTCTTTAGATCAGACCTGAGTTCATGCTAATGAAGTATCTGGAAAAGGGCGGACTCAGAGTAAGTGCTATAAAAACTCTTGAACAATGAGATTTGATGAGCTTCCAGGTTGGTGAATACATCAAGGTGCTGGGAGGGTGGCATGCCCAGAGAGAGAAGAGAAGAGACACGAACCACTCTCCGGCCCCATACATTGCCCTATGCATCCCTTCTCTCTAGATTTCCTAGAGGTGTGTCCTTCATAATAAACCACTAAACATGAGTAAAGTGTTTCCCTCAATTCCGTGAGTCATTGTAGCAAATTATCAAACTCATTACGGGAACCCCCAATTAAAAGCCAGTCATTGAGAACTGCAAGAGCCCCAGACATGCGATTGACATCTGAAGTAGGGGCAGTCTTGAGGAACCGAGCCCTTTAACTTATGGGATCTGATGCAAACTTCAGGTAGATAGTCTCAGAATTAGATTAAGTTGTAGTACACCCAGCTGGGATCCAGAGAGTTGGAGAATTGCTTGGTGTGAGGGGATAAAATCCACACATCTAGTGTCAGAAGTGTTATGTGAATATAAACAGCATGTTTTCTCAACCCCCAAGAAAAAATTAACACTAATCCCCTACTATCATTGGATACCCAGTCTATATCTATATTCCCGCAATTGTCTCAAAAGTATCTTGGGGCGGGCATGGTGACTCACGCCTGTAATCCCAGCACTTCAGGAGGCCAAGGCAGGTGGATCACCTGAGATCAAGGGTTCAAGACCAGCCTGGACAACATGGCGAAACCCCGTCTCTACTAAAAATACAAAATATTAGCCGAGCATGATGGTGCAAGTCTGTAATCCCAGCTACTCAGGAGGTTGAGGCAGGAGAATCACTTGAACCCAGGAGGCGGAGGTTACAGTGAGCCAAGATTGCACCATTGCACTCCAGCCTGGGTAACAAGAGTGAAACTTCATCTCAAAAAAAAAAAAAAAAATAGTATCTTGGTTGTTTGTTGGAATCAGGAATCATTGGCATTTGATTGATGTCCCTTAAGTCTTTCTTAATCTATGATGGTTCCCGGGGTGGCCATGGAGGGGCATCACCGAGATACCCATCAAGAAGAACCTGAAGCCCAACTGCGAGGTGTGGGGTCAGCAGACAGCCTCCAGCTCTCAGCTCCTTCAAGGTCAGCATCAGCCACTGACAGCTGAGGTCACACTCTTCCCCGAGCGACCCACATTCAGCGACTGAGAAAGGAGGGGTGAAAAGGTCCAGCTGTTGGCCTGACGCAGAACAACTCTGATAAGCCATATTTGCTCACAAAGCCACTCTGGGTTTGCCAAAGTTTTGCCAGGCCTGTGTTGCAACAGGTCTTTTCCATCTAGCACCTTCCCTTTATAGGCACTGCGCCTAACCATCATCCTGCACCCAAACCGTGTGTCAGCATCTGCTTCCAGAGAATCCAACTTGCAACAGTTCTCATCTCTTTCTTTTCATACCTTTTACCTGTTGAAGAAACTAGGACTGACTTTATATTTAAAACATGATTTTCAGCATTCCCACAATCATTTCTCAAGAATGAAAATTATAAGCCAAACATTCTCATTTTCACTAATAGGAATTTCTAATTATTTAATCAAAAGAAATTAAAGATAAATACAATGTATTTTAAAAGTCTCACTTTATCTTCTAAAATAGGTAAACTATATCGATACATTTCCATTAAATTGCTGATGTCACCAAAATAAACCACAATAAGCCAGGCACAGTGGTTCATGCCTATAATCCCAACACTTTGGGAGGCCAAGGCAGGAGGTTCGCTTGAAGCCAGGAGTTTGAGAATAGCCTGGATAACATAGCAAGATCTTGTCTCTACAAAAACAAATTTAAAAACTAGCTATAGTAGGGCATGCCTGTAGTCCTAACTACTCAGGAAGCTGAGGCAGGAAGATGGCTTCAGCCCAGGAGTTCAAGGCTACAGTGAGCTATGATTGTGCCACTGCACTCCAGCCTGGGCATTAGAGCAAGACTCTGTCTCAGAAAATAAAAAATACAAATAATTTTTTAAAAGCACAGTAGAAGTCTAGATTCTCTATATAATAATAAAGGAGTCAATTCAGCCAGAGGATATAATAATTGTAAGTATGTACTCAACACTGAAGCATCTAGATGTATAAAGCAAATATTAGAGCCAAAGGGAGAGATAGACTCCAATAAAATAATAGTTGTAGACTTCAATGCCCCTCTTTCAGCATCGGACAGATCTTCCAGACAGAAAATCAATACAGAAACATTAGACTTAATCTGTGCTATAGAATAAACGGAACTAATAGGTATTTACAGAACATTTCATCCAACAGCTCCAAAATACACATTTTTTTTTCCTCAGCATATGGATCATTCTCAAGGATAGATCATGTGTTAGGTCACAAAACAAGTCTTAAAACATTCAAAAAAATTGAAATAACATCAAGTGTCTTCTCTGGCTACAATGGAATAAAACTAGAAATCCATAACAAGAGGAATTTGGGAAACTATATAAACACATGGAAATTAGAAAATATGCTCCTGAATGACTAATGGGTCAATGAAGAAATTAAGGAAACTGAAAATTTTCTTGAAACAAATGATAATAGAAACACAACATACCAAAACCTATGGGATACAGAGAAGGCAGTACTAAGAGAGAAGTTTATACCTTTAAGAATCTACATCAAAAAAGAAGAAAAACGTCATGTAATTAACAATGCATCTTACGCAGAAAAGCAAGAGCAAACTAACCCAAAATTAGTAGAAGAAAAGAAATAATAAACACTAGAGCATAAATAAATAAAATTGAAATGAAAACGATATAAAACATCAACAAAATTAAAAGTTGGGTTTTTTTTGAAAAGATAAACAAAAATGTAAAAAAGAAAGAAAAAGAATCAAAAGAAAAATAATGTTCATGACACATAAAATAATTAAAAAGTCAAATTTCAGTGTTAAAAAAGTCTAGATTTGTATTTTTAAAACTATGGTCATGACGGGCACAGTGGCTCACGCCTGTAATCCCAACACTTTGGGAGGCTGAGGCAGGTGGATTACTTGAGGTCAGAAGTTCGAGACCAGCCTGGCCCACATGAAACCCTGTCTCTACTAAAACTACAAAAACATTAGCTGGTCGTAGTGGCGGGAGACTGTAATCCCAGCTATTCAGGAGGCTGAAGCAGGAGAATCACTTGAACCTGGGAAGCAGAGGTTGCAGTGAGCTGAGATCGTGCCATTGCACTGCAGCCTGGGCAATAAAGCAAGACTCTGTCTCAAAAACAAAAACAAAAACAAACAAACAAAACCAAAATTAAAACTATGGTCATATTTAAATTACAATAAATTCATCAGGTCGGGTGCAGTGACTCACATCTGTAATCCCAGCACTTTGAGAGGCTGACGCAGGCAGATCGTTTGAGCTCAGGAGTTCAAGACCAGCCCGGCCAACATGGCAAAACCCCATCTCTACTAAAAATACAAATATTAGCCAGGCGTGGTGGCATCCTACCTCAGCCGGGCAGGAGGCTGAGGCAGGAGAATTGCTTGAACCCAGGAGGCAGAGGTTGCAGTGAGCCAAGATTGTGCCACTGCACTCCAGCCTGGGCGACAGAGCAAGACTCGGTCTCAAAATAAATAAATAAATAAATAAATTCATCACTCTCTTTTTTTTTACCCCTAATCAATCAAGGGCCAACTTGAGCAACCACAGGTTGTGGGAAACTGCATAAATTAGAACTGCAAACCTACCCTTGAGTATCTGATTATAAAAATGAAAAAATTTTCAGTCCCATCACCATTCCTCCCTTCTACATGACTGAGCTCTGGAATTTCAGTTTACTCACCTGTGCATTAGAAATGCTTACACTTCTAACTTCACAGGCTATTGTGCGGACTGAATGAGATCATCTGTGAGAAAGCACCTTTCACACTGTTGGATGCCTATGGCTGTAAATTCTTTCTTTCCCTCACATACATCTGTTGATCTACTGACTCACCTGGTGGCAGGAAGCCACAGCAGAACCTGCAACTGCGCCGCCTTCCCTTTCCCTCCTTCAGCTTCTTCTCCTGAGCCAGGTGTATGTGGTTAGGTCCTCAATAAAGGACCCAGGCTTCTACAGACAGAATGGCCACACTATCAAGGTCAGAGGCAACAAGAAATGACACGGATTTCAGTCTGTTTGTGTGGGCTTAGCTCATGCTTGCGGAGTCTTACCTGCCCTCGGTCTCCTCTAATTTCCATCTGTCTTTTATGCCTGACTACCTGCATCATGGACTTCAAGCTCCAGCCTCACACAGATACAGGGATAACAGCCTTACAGAGACCACTTAACCCACTTCTTGAGTTGCAAAAACCCAAATCCTTATATCTGTACATATATCTGCTAGCAGTTCTGCTCCCCTGGTTGAATTCTGACTGAGGCACCCACATGCTCACCTCTGAACTCATGCAGGCTCCCGGCCTTTCTCAGAAGGCTGTGCTGAGCATGGCTCCTCCCCTCCCAGCTTTTTCCAGGACCTCCCTATGTGTTCAAGCTTTTCCTCTTTCACCCCAACTTTGTCAAAGTCCATAAAACTGCTTATATGTTTCACAGGTTACGAGAAAAACCTCATCAGGTAGATTGGCACTATTTCAGGAGGTAACTTTTCAGTGTATTATCAAAATATTTTACAAAATGAGCGTATCTGCCTCCTCAGCCTACTCCACTTCTAAGTTTATTTGAAAGAAATAAATCCTGAAGGTACCCAAAACGTTATCAGGTCAGCTCTATTTATAATAGCAAAATATTGGGAAAAAACTAAATGTCCAACAATAGAGGACTAATAATTATAATTAACCATATGTTAGATTATACTGCATCAGTTAGAAGTGGAAAAAGAACAAATAAATTGCAAAGAGCAAGCCTTTCGCAGAACAGAAAACAGATATGGCCCATAAAATATGGAAAATTTTTGATTTCATTAGGACTTACAGAAATGTGAACAGGCTTACAAGATAAACAATTTTATACCCATTAGTTCGGGAAAATTTAAAATTTGTGGACATTTAGCCACAAAATGTCCACTTCACAACTTTAATTCAAAATAAATTTTAATACATTTAAAATTTATATTCATTTCTATATCTATTAAAAATGATATAGATTAATGGATAGTAGAGTAAAAACTGGTACAACCACTTTGGAAAATTATTTAGTGTTATCTTGCAAAGTTGAACTTCCACATACACTCCAGCTCAGTAATCCCATTCCTATTTATCCCCAAAAATGTTTGTGCTTGGGATTGTACTTGGCATACAGGAGACATATACAAGACCATTAGCAATGTTTGCAATAGCAAAAAACTAGAAACAACTCAAATGGACATCAACAGGTAAATGCATAAATAAATAAATTGTGGTATATCCACACAATGCAACATGATATTGCAGAGAAAATGAACCACCACTACACACAATGTGAATTAATATTAGTAACATAATGTTGAGGAAGGAAAGGCAAGAAACAGATAACTACATATCGTTTACATAATTCTAAAAACAAGCAAAGGCAAACAATATAGTTCTTAGGCAAATATTAGTGCTAAAACCATATTTTTGCTTAAAAAGCAATAGGATGGCAAGCCTCTAGGTAGGCCTGGAGGCGAGAGGCAGGGGACTGGGATAGGGAAAATATACATTGGTAGATACAAAATTTTGGAAATATTCTAGTTCTTGGGTTGAGAAGTGGTTCATAGTATTTGTGATATTACTATATTTAATAACTAATATTGATGTTACAGGTAATCTCATGTATATTATCAATTTTTTTACTACAAAAGGCATTCTGGAGTCAGATGGGTTCAGCTTTGAGGGTGGCCAGAGGAGAACTGGGAACTAGTTGCAGTACCCTACATTAAAGAGTTAACTCTGCTGGCAATATAAAAAACTGAAAGAAGAAGAATTATTTGGAGCTATTTTCTGATTCTACAAAAAAAAAAACATTTTTCTGTTTCTTCTAACTCTGTTTCTTCATATTTCAAAAGTTTTGCTTCTAAAAAAAAAAAGTCCTTGTAAGACAATTTATCCTGCTTAAGGTACTTCCTGCCACGTCTCCTATGAGAAATGCTTCTGAACAACTGAATAGCATCATAGTATGGTGCTAATAAGCCCACGTTCTGGAGTCCAAATGCCTGGCTCCAACACCTGCCCTATATTTGCTAGCTGTGTGACTGAGGAGAGTTACTAATATCTCAGTCTCATTTTTCTCATCTTTAAAATGGGGATGAGAATAAGAGCCCTAGCAAATTTCATTAATGTGAGAATTAAACGCTTAATTGTGTAGTAAAATGCTTGACACTGGATACTCAGTAAGGAAATTTTCATTTCTAGCAATATGATACACAAGGTACCCAGAACATTTCTGCTTAAAAAACAAAATCATGCCATATAAAGTTTTTAATTTTTTTTAAAAAGTATCCATAAAATGTCAAGAACATAAAAACCCCTCGTATCCTGATTTTGGTCTCTAATGCCATTCCCTATGGAAATAAAAATAATAATTAATCTTTTTTTTAAAGAAAAAGCAAGGTTCCTTGGTTTGGTCTCTAGTGCCATTCCCTATGGAAATAAAAATAATAATTAATCTTTTTTTAAAGAAAAAGCAAGGTTCCTTGGAGAACTGATTCCAGAGGCAGGATGGTAAGGACACGAAGTGAGCCTGGGGCATTTCTGTAACGCTCAAAAACAAGGAAATTTCCAAAGATGAATGGACTCATAACAAAAGGACACAGGAGTCAGTTGAAGGGGAACTTACTGACATAGTTGTGATAACATAAGCATCAAAAAGAATAATGATCATCGTTAAATGGCATACATTGGTTATGTAAAAACCCAGAAGTCTACAATACTGAAAAAAGATAAAGCTGGAGTGAGGGAGACTCCTTTGTCTAAAGAAGCTATTAAAAGAAGCCATCTAAAGAAGCTATTAAACCAAATTCTTGTTTTGAAAATTGGCAAAGGGAAAGATTTAAGCATTCATCTTAATTTTCTAATATGAAATATATTCAGGAGAGCCAGCTAGCCCTACTTTACAGAAGAATGCCAACTAAGAAGTATAGAAGAATAATTGAATTAATTAAAACTCATTATTTCACAGCTCCTAATTGAAATTACTGATTCATTTTCTAACAAATAAATGGGCCAGGCACAGTGGCTCATGTCTGTAATCCCAGCACTTTGGGAGGCCGAAGCAGGAGGATCACCTGAGGTCAGGAGTTCAAGACCAGCCTGGCCAACATGGTGAAACTCTGTCTCTACAAAAATACAAAAATTAGCTGAGCATGATGGTGAGTTCCTGTAATCCCAACTACTCAGGAGGCTAAGAGGGGAGAATCACTTGAACCCAGGAGGTGGAGTTTGCAGTGAGCTGAGATGGCCATTGCACTCCAGCCTGGACAACTGAGCAAGACTCTGTCTCAAAAAACAAACAAATAAAAATAAATAAATAAATTGATTGACTGCTGATTAATGAAGTTTAAAAGTATTAAGTACAGGTCAGATGCAGTGGTTCACACCTGTAATCCCAGCACTTTGGGAGGCCAAGGCAGACAGTCAGGAGATCGAGACCATCCTGCTTAACATGGTAAAACCCCATCTCTACTAAAAATACAAAAAAAAAAAAAAAAATTAGCCAGGCGTGGTGGCGGGCACCTGTAGTCCCAGCCACTTGGGAGGCTGAGGCAGGAGAATGGCGTGAACCTGGGAGGCGGAGGTTGCAGCGAGCCAAGATTGCACCACTGCACTCCAGCCTGAGTGACAGAGCGAGACTCTGTCTCAAAAAAAATAAAATAAAAAAGTGTTAGGTGGATGGTAGATGGGGAACTGAACATGCAAATGGTGCTATGGAAACACCACGTAGATTTCTTCCTGGTCACGCGTGTGAATGTCACTGTCCATCACAGGAATGAGGCTTCCTTCCCCAGGTCTCCTGAGGATATGTGCGTGAAGGGCACAACACTTCTGACCTATGCTAGCCACAAAATGCCCACTTCACACCTTTGATTCAAAACAAATCCCAGACCCAAACCTAAATGGATAAAACTGCTAGAAGAAAACGTTGGAGAACATCTTCATGACCTTGGGAAAGGCAAAAGACACAAACTATTTTTTAAAAATAGATTGAACTTCAGGAAAATCTAAAACTTATGCTTTTCAGGGGACATTGTATAAAAAGATAAATCGCAGAGAGAAAATATTCACAATATATTTATCTGACAAAGGACTTGTATTCATAATATCTCAAGAATTATTAGAACTCTGGCCAGGCACAGTGGCTCACACCTGTAATCCCAGCACTTTGGGAGGCCAAGGCAGGCAGATCACTTGAGGTCAGGAGTTCGAGACCAACATGGTGAAACCCTGTCTCTACTAAAAATGCAGAAATTAGCCAGGCATGGTGGTGCGTGCCCATAATCCCAGCTACTTGGGAGACTGAGGCACGAGAATTGCTGGAACCCTGGAAACGGAGGTTGCGTGAGCTGATATTGCGCCACTGCACTCCAGCCTGAGTGACAGAGTGAGACTGTCTCAAAAATAATTATTAAAACTCAGTAATAAGAAAAAAAAGCAATTGTTTAAAGGCAAAAGATTCTAAAAGATCCTTCATAAGACAAGATATTGCATATGAATGACCAATAAGGACATGAAAAAATTCTCAACATCATTGCGAATTAAAACCACAATGCCATCCACTGCATACCTACTAATGACTAAAACCAAACCCTGACAATATCAAGTATTAGAGAGAATGTAGAGTAATCATACACTGCTGGTGAGAAAGTAAAGTACAACTAATTTGGAAACCATTTTGAAAATTTACCAGAGTTAAATATATATTAACCATATGACCCAGTAGCTCTATTCTTAGGTATTTACTCAGAAATCATTTGTTCACACAAAGGCCGGGCGCGGTGGCTCAAGCCTGTAATCCCAGCACTTTGGGAGGCCGAGGCGGGCGGATCACAAGGTCAGGAGATCGAGACCACAGTGAAACCCCGTCTCTACTAAAAATACAAAAAATTAGCCGGGCGCGGTGGCGGGCGCCTGTAGTCCCAGCTACTCAGGAGGCTGAGGCAGGAGAATGGCGGGAACCCGGGAGGCGGAGCTTGCAGTGAGCCGAGATCGCGCCACTGCACTCCAGCCTGGGCAACAGCGTGAGACTCCGTCTCAAAAAAAAAAAAAAAAAAAAAAAAAAAGATATGTACATGAGTATTCATGGCAGCTTTATTCATAAGAGCTAAAACCAAAGACTACGCAAATGTCTGTCAAAAGGTAAATGAACAGTGTATCTTTTTTTTTTTTTTTTTTTTTTTTTTTGAGATGGAGTCTTGCTCTGTTGCCCAGGCTGGAATACAGTGGTGTGATCTCGGCTCATTACAAGCTCCGCCTCCCGGGTTCATGCCATTCTCCTGCCTCAGCCTCCCGAGTAGCTGGGACTATAGGCGCCCACCACCATGCCTGGCTAATTTTTTTTTTTTAGTAGAGATGGGGTTTCACCATGTTAGCCAGGATGGTCTTGATCTCATGACCTCATGATCCACTCGCCTTGGCCTCCCAAAGTGCTGGGATTGCAGGCGTGAGCCACCATGCCCAGCCATGAATTGTGTATCTTTATAACAGATAACAATACTCAGCAATAAAAAGAAACAAACTCCCAATACATACAACATGAATGAATCTCAAAAGATTATGCTGAGTGAAAGAGTGCATTCTGTATGACTCCATTTATATGAAATCTAGAAAAGGAAACTCTAATATGCAGAGACAGAAGACAGACTGCTGGATTTTTGGACCCAGGATTGGCAGATGCTCACTGGAAAGACAACAAGAAAACCTTTGGGGGATGATGGAAAAGTCCTATTTTTTTTTTTTTTTTTTTTTTTTTTTTTGAGACAGAGTTTCACTCTTGTCACCCAGACTGGAGTGCAATGGCACGATCTTGGCTCACTGCAACCTCCACCTCCTGGGTTCAAGCAATTCTCCTGCCTCTGTCTCCCGAGTAGCTGGGATTATAGGCATGTGCCACCATGCCCGGCTAATTTTTGTATTTTTAGTAGAGACGTGGTTTTACCTCGTTGACCAGGCTGTTCTCGAACTCCTGACCTCAGGTGATCTGCCCGCCTCAGCTTCCCAAAGTGCTGAGATTACAGACGTAAGTCACGGCGCCCAGCCCGGGTATGTTTTATATCTTGATTGTGATGTCAGTTGCAAAGATTTTTTTTTTTCAAAACTCAGCATTAACCTCAGAATACACCTCAACGTCTCCATCTCCCCCAGCCTTTGCCATATCCAAATGGTTGTCAACTTCTGACAGTTCTGCTACTGAGCATCAGTTGAATTTGGGTAGTCCTCTCTTGTCCCACTTCTGCTTTTGTGAAAGTTGTCAGGATCAAAATGGAGTCACTGTGTCAAACTAACAACAACAACAAAAAAAAACACATGGAAGGCGCAGTGGCTCACGTCTGTAATCCCAGCACTTTCCAATGCAAGAGGATCACTTGAAGCCTCGAGACTAGCGTGGGCAACATAGTGAGACCCCATCTTTACAAAAAATAAAAAATTACACATGGTGGTACACACCTGCAGTCCCAGCTACTTGGGAGGCTGAGATGGAAGGATCACTTGAGCCCAGAAGGTTCAGGCTACAGTGAGGTGTAATTGCACCACTGCACTACAGCCTGAGTGACAGAGCTAGACTCTGTCTCAAAAAAATAAATAAAGCCGGGAGGTTAAGAAGGGAAGGCTGTCATGCACATGTACCTATGATGATAACTATTACAAAGACTCTCTGAAGGGCTTTATGCACATATGCCTGTAACCAAAACTTTTGCCAAGGACTTTCCAAACTGCAGCTTGCTACATGAGTCACAAGGACAGCTAGCGGGATGCACAAGAACACTTGCATGACACACTGTCTCCACTAAAGAACTAGTGTCAACCCCTGTAACCATTGTTCTCTTTGTTTCAAAACAAATTACCTATACTTCTCTCTTTTGCCTTTAAAAGCTTCCCCCTGCCTGAACCTCTTTGGACAGATGTGATCCCCAAAGCCCACACATTCTGCATTTGCAGATACCCTGAGCACTCCCAAATAAATCTTTGGATAAATATTTGGATATTATCTTTGGAGAATCTCCCTCTGTTTAGGTTGACACCTTCATCCCAGCTTGACTAGATTGTAGCTGCTGGTCCACCTGCCTCCAGTCTCTTGCCTTGGGTCCATCCTTCCTCCAGGTAAATCTTTAAAAACACAAATCTGCTCCTATTTCTTCCCTGCTGCAGTCTGTCAATGTCTCACCAATGCTGACAGGTTAAAGCACAAATCCTCAATATAAGTCTTTAAGCCTAGATGCTACCTATTTTTTCAGCTTTATTTTATACTTCTTTTCTCCACACCCATCCCCCACAAAATACATATGCATACCTGCTTCCCTCACACCCATGTTATCCTACCATCATACTGAATTCCTTAATAATCCCCAAAGACACCTTTATCCATCATGTCTCCACACCTTTGCACATGTGAGTCCTCTGCTTGGGGTGTCAGCTATGATTTGAGTGTTTGTGTCCCTCCAAAATTCATGCTGAAACTTAATCTTCAGTGCAAAAATATTAAGATGTGGGGCCTTCAGGAGGTGAGTAGGTCATGAGGACTCCATCCTTATGAATGGGATTAGTGTCCTTATACAAAGACTGGAGGGATTCTGCTGGTCTCTTCTACCACTACCCCTTCTGCCATATGAGGACACAGCAAGAGGTGCCATCTGTGAAGCCAAAAGTGAGCCCTCACCAGAAACTGAATCTGCTGGTGCATTGGTCTTGAGCTTCCCAGCCTCCAGAACTATGAGAAATAAATGTCTATTATTTATAAATTATCTAGTCTAAGGTATTTTGTTATAGCAACCCAGACTAAGATGGTACTCTTCCTTCACATACAAGGTTGCCAGATTTAGCAAATAAAGACATAGAATGTCCAGATACATTTGAATTGTCCTGCATGTCCAAAGTGTGCCACGTATAACATGTTAACAGTTTCACCTCTGTACTCACCAGTATAATTCAGGGGCTTGCATTCAACTCCAAGAGCATTCCTCCATTACCAGACTATGGCAGAACGTTCCCCTTTTAATTTAAATGCCTCAGAAATGTGTTTCTGTCTCAGCTGTGAAGATTGTCTTAATAGCTACTGTAATTCAATGCTAACTGGGTTAAGTGATTTATATACACTCTGTCTTCTTTATCATCTCAGTTGTCCCAATGGATAAGTAATGTTAGTAATTTTCATTTACAGATGAGGAAACCAAGGCATGGAGAAATTATAGAGCTTGGTCAAGTTTACATAATAAGTGGGGGAGCACCAGAATTTGAATTCAAATAACCTCACTACAAAACCCACACGATAAGTCTTTGTGCTTCAATAACTACTCATGTTTGCATAATACTTTACAACTTGTGAAACTCTTTTATTTCTTTTCCTTATGTGATGTCTTAGAATAAGGTATAAGAATAATACAACCAAAACTCATGTGCACACCTACAAGAAATACAGTGCAAATACAGCTGAAGCCTGTTGATGAAAAGAACTAAACTCTGTAAAAATATTTAAAGAGGTTTATTCTGAGTCAATATGAGTGACTATGACCTGGGAAACAGTCTCAAAAGGTCCTGAGAATGTGTGTCTGCAGTAATCAGGTTATAGCTTGGTTTTATACATTTTCAGGAGACAGAATTTACAGGCAAAGACATAAATCATTACATGTAAGGTATACATTGGTTTGGCCCAGAAAGGTGAGACATCTAGAAATGGGATCTTACAGGTCATTGGTGGATTCAAAGATTTTCTGAGGAGCAACTGGTTATGAGTTAAGCTTTGTCTAAAGAGTTGAAGTCATGGCTGGGCACAGTGGCTTATGCTTGTAATCCCAGCACTTTGGGAGGCTGAGGTGGAAGGACTGCTTGAACCCAGGAGTTCAAGACAAGCTTGAGCAAAATGGCAAAACCCCATCTCTAGAAAAATTAGCCTGGCTGGTTGGCATGCACCTATGGTCCCAGCTACTCAAGAGGTTGAGGCGGAAGGGTCACTTGAGCCAGGGACGTCAAGGCTGCAGTGAGCTGTATTTGCGTGACTGTGCTTTAACCTGGGTGACAGAGCAAGACCCTGTCTCAAAAAAAAAAAAAAAAAGGAGTTGAAGTCAGTAGAAAGAAATGCAGAAATGCTTGAGTTAAGATAAGGGCAGTTGTAGAAGCTAAAGTTCTTGTTACATAGATGAAGTCTCTAAATGGCAGGCTTCAGAGAAAATGGATGGTAAATGTCTCTTTTCGGACCTTAAAAGGTGTCAGACTCTTAGTTAAATTTTTGCTAGATACAAAAAAGACCTAGAAAGGGGCTGGACATAGTGACTTATGCCCATAATCCCAGCACTTTGGAAGGCCAAGGCAGGAGGATTGCTTGAGCCCAGGAGTTCAAGCCCAGGGCTACAGGGTGAAACCCCAACTCTACAAAAAATTAGCAGGGCATGGTAGAGCATACCTGTAATCCCAGCTACTTGGGAAGCTGAGGTAGGAGGATCACTTGAACGTAGGAGATAGAGGCTGCAGTGAGCCAAGATAGCACCACTGCACTCCAGTCTGGGCGACAGAGTGAAACCTTGTCTCACAAAAAAAAAAAAAAAAAAAAAAAAAAAAACTAGAAAGGGAAGGAAATTTTCTACATATGCAAATTTCCCCCACAAAAGACAGCTTTTGCAGAGCCATTTAAAAATATGCCAAAGAAATATATTTGTGTGTAAAATATTTTGATTTCCTCCAGGGCTTACTATCTCATGTTATGCTATACCAGAGTCAAGTTGGAATTTGGTATCTTATTGTCACAGATAGTCTGTTTTGTCAGTCTTATGATCTCTATTTTTAGGTTAATGCTGGTCTGTTGTGCCTAAACTCCAAAAGGGAGCGAGTATGATGAGGCATGTCAGATCTCTCTTCCCATCATGGTTGGAAATTCAGTTTTTCAGGTTTCACTTGGACCACAGGGGGTCCATTCAGTCAGCTGGGGGCTTAAAATTTTGTTTTTGGTTTACACCCCCAGTAACATTTTCTTCACCAAACCTGTACCCCTAATGAGTTCTTATCCTTCACACTAATGTACAGCTTATGTAGAGCGTACAATGTACAATATTACTTCATATTTTAAACATATTATTAGTGTTGTTATACTATGTGTATTCTTCTGTGATTTACATTTTTCTCACTTTTTGCATTTTTGAGACTTAGCCATATTGATACATTATATCTGTCTATTTTGTATTGCTATAAAGGAATACCAGAGGCTAGGTAATTTATGGAGAAAAGAGGTTTATTGGGCTCCCAGTTCTGCAGGCTGTACAGGAAGCCTGGCACCACCATCTGCTTCCGGTGAAGGCTTCAGGGAGCTTCCAATACTGGTAGAAGGAGAAGGGGAGCTCACATATGACATGGCCAGAGAAGGAGTAAAAGTGGGGAGGGGGTGCCACATACTTTTAAAATACCAGCTCTCTGAATCTTAAAGTTGACTGGTGAAAAAATAAATAAACAATTTTTAAAAATAAACAATCAGCTCTCTTGTGATCTAATAGAGTGGGTACTCTCTTAAGGATGAGGATGACACCAAGCCATTTATGAGGAATCCACCTCCCATGACTCAAACACCTCCCACTAGGCCCCACCTCCAACACTGGGGATCACATTTTAACATGAGATTTGGAGGGGACAAATATCCAATCTATATTACATATATACGTTTATTTATTCATTTTCACTGCTGTATAATTTTTCATTGAATGACTATATCATAATTTAGTCATTCATTCTCTTGTTAATGGACATTGTCATCATTATCAGCCTTTTGTTTCTTGTTTTGGTTTTTATGTTGGTTTTTTGGTTGTTTGGTTTTTGTTTGTTTCTTTGCCTTTTCTTGGCTGGAAACAAAGGCTACTATAAATTATTTTAATGGCTCCTTATACACTTGTGCCAGAATCTCTCTTAGTAAATACTTATTTTCCCTAAGCTGCAATATACGGATTAAACTAAACTGTCCATATTTACAGTCAATCTAATTGACTGTACAGACAATCCAAAATTTGACAAGACAAAAATTTAATAAGAGCACAGCAAAAGAGGCTGCTCATAAACTTAATGTTCAAATATTTGTTACATTCTTACACTATAGCAAAGAAGGTTGGAAAATATAAATTTTAAGAATAATTAGGAACAAATTTTACAAAAGATGTACAGGATCTTTATGAAGAAAATCATAAAAATTTATAAAGTGCATCATAGATCTAAATAAATAGATATAATCATGTATAGAAAAACTTAACGTTATAAGGCTATTAGTTTCCTTCTAAGTGAACAGATGTGAATTTATTGCAGTTCCAATCACAATCTCAGTGGGACTGCCACAGACTGGGAGAAAATATTTGTAATTCAAATATCCAATAAAAATGATTGTCCAGAATACACAAAAAAATACCACAGGACAAATTTTTTTAAAACACAAGGGGATCATCAATATATAGGTGGTGGTTTTTAAAATGTCAACAAATTCTGTCCATATTCCCTTCAAAAAGCAGAGCTAATTCTCCTCTCCTTGAGTATGATCTGGATTTAGTAACAAATTTAACAAGTAGAATAAGATGGAAACAAGATAATATGTGTGATTTCTAATAAGTCATATAAGGGATCATGGCTTCCTCCTTGCTCACTCTTGAATTACTTACACTGGAATAAGCTCACCACTATGTCATGAGGACACTCAAGCAGCCCTATGGGTTGGTCCATGTGACAAGGAACTGAGACCTTCAGCCAATAGCCATATG
Source organism: Macaca thibetana thibetana (assembly GCF_024542745.1). Taxonomy (NCBI): domain Eukaryota; kingdom Metazoa; phylum Chordata; class Mammalia; order Primates; family Cercopithecidae; genus Macaca; species Macaca thibetana. The sequence continues at coordinate 70,774,478 of NC_065585.1, forward strand.
AGTCAGCCATCTTGGAAGCAGATTCTATGCCCCAGTCAAGCCTTCAGATAACCCAGCTGACATCTTGACTTCAATTTTATGAGAGATCTTGATACAGAATGACATAGCTGAGACACTCCAAGATTTCTGATACTCAGAAGTTATGAGTTAAATTTTTGCTGCATTTGAGCTGCTAAGCTTAGTGGTAATGTGTTACGCTATTATAGATAACTAATGCAGGAAGTTGTACATTAATAACATAGTGCCTAAGAGCACAAGATCTGAGCCAGACTGTCCAAATTCAAATTCTGGCTTCAACACTGACTAACCATATGACTATGGCTGGTGACTAGTCATGTGACTGCCTCATTTTACTCATCTGTAAACTAGGGATATTAGCAACATACCACATAGGACCACTGTGAGGACTGAGTTGATACGGATTGAGTTGATACAACTAAAGATACTAAAAGACAGGGAATCAACCCAAATGCCCATCAACAATAGACTGGTTAAAGAAAATGTGGTATACACACACCATAGAATACTATGCAGCCATAAAAAGGAATGAGATCATGTCCTTTGCAGAGACATGGATGAAGCTGGAAGCCATTATCCTCAGCAAACTAATGCAGGAACAGAAAACCAAAGACCGCATGTTCTCACTTATAAGTGGGAGCTGAACATTGAGAACACATGGACACAGGGAGGGGAACAACACACACTGGGGCCTGTCTGGGGTTGGGGTGGGGGGAGGGAGAGCATTAGGAAAAATAGCTAATGCATGCTGGGCTTAATACATAGGTGAATGGGTTCGTAGGTGCAGCAAACCACCATGGTACACATTTACCTGTATAATAAACCTGCACATGTACTCCAGAACTAAAAATAAAAATTAAAGGAAAAAAAAAGATACTAAAAGAGTACCTGGCCACCAGTCCATCTGAGAAATATTACCTGCTGTTATTAATTTACAGAAGAGTAAATCTGAATGTCAAATAGGAAGCTCAGCCTCACTATTAATCAGGGAAACAAATTAAAAGCAAAGTGAGATATCATTTGTTACCCATAAAATTGGCAAAAAGTATCAGTTCTTAGCTTGAGTAGTGGTTACTTGGGCATGCTCATTTTGCAATAATTTACCAAAAAGTACATGTCTGATTGGAGCACTTTTTTGTGTGTACACTGTACTTCAATCCAAAAGTTTAAAGAATAAACCACAAAATACATACAGAAAAATCCTCTCCCTCCCTCTACTCTTCCCCTAGGAATTGCTCTGTCAATATTAAATGTTAGCAAAGATGTAGAACATGAGAGTTTTTGTGGTTTGCTGGTGTTAGTATAAATTGGGGCAACCATTCTGGAGAGCAATTTGACAATATAAGAAAAGTTGAAGATGCACAACTAAGGTTTTACCTGAATATCTGAATAATAAAACATAGACGTTCGCTGCCCATTTTTCTATATCCTCTTTTTCTAAAAAAAAAAAAATCGACTCATCACTTTTTGTGGTGAGACATTAGAAATTTACTATCTTAGCAACTTTGAAATATACATTATAATTAACCATAGTCACCCTACTGTGCAACAGATCTCACACACTTATTCCTGCTGTCTAACTGAAACTTTGTACCCTTTGACCATCTCCTTATTTCTTCCTCCATCCCCCAAACATTCATTTCTGTTAAGAAACATATTTCTCTCAATTCTAGAGACTGAGAAGTCAAAGATCAAAGTGAACATCTAGTGTCTGGTGACAGCCCTCTTTCTGCAAAGCAGACAGTCATCTTGTTTTGTTCCAGTGTGCTGGGGAGCAGAGAGAGAGGAAACAAGCTCTACAAGTCTCTTCTTATAGTGGCATTAATCCTATTCACATGAGGGCTCCACCTTCAAGACCTAATTACCTCCCAAAGGCCCCACCTCCTAAAACCATCACATTGGAGGTTATGGTTTCAACATTTTAAACCGGGATGGGACACAAACATTCAGTCTATAACAGCGATCAGTTGTCACAGGAGCCTAGAGAAGGGAGCAGGCCAGATCCTTGAAGGGCTTGATTTGGCATGCCAAGGAATTTGGCCTTCATCCTACAAGCAGTAGAAAAAATACATAGCATTATATCTCTGAACACAAACAGAGGTCCATTCTCCAGGACACAAAGATATAGAAATGCTCAACATTTTGTCATTCTTGAGTAGGGATGGTATTTTTGATAGCAAATAACAAAGCTCAGAACCTGCCACGGCAACTGGAAAACTGGATTACCAGAAAGAGGTTTGGAAGGACCATGTGGGCCTGGAATTACCCCAAGTGTTAAATAAGTAGATCAATTTACCTCTCCTGAGGAAACATAATCTTCTAAGCTAGAGGAGAAAACCTGAGGGCAAGGAGTGACCAGACTACCCCTCAGCTTACTACCTGAAATGAATTTGGTTGTGGAGTTCCAACATCTACCCCCTAGATTTGCACAGCAAAGACGGGGCTATGCCTGTGCAGTACACAAGGGTCAAGGAGGGACTCAGGTTTATTCATTTGTTCCATCAGTCTTGCAACATGTATTTATCGAGCACCTATTATGTGCAAGAAACTGAGACTCAAAAGTGGAGAGAAAAAACACCCCAGATTTGTTCCCTCCTCTCTAGGAGCTTACTGTCTAGTTGCTCAACAAGGAAAAATGATTTCAGAGTGAAAAGTGTTGTGATACAATTACCCCGACTGAAAGTCAGGGTTCCGATAGGCAGTGAATTTTAAGCCAAGACCCGAAGGTTAAGAATGGCCTATTGCCTATCCCATTAGATTTTTTGTAACTTTGCTAATTGATTTATAAAATTTTAAGAAACATTTTCCGGATATCAATTGTTTGTTATGATAACTGAAAACACCTCTCAGACAGACGCTTGACTTTTACCTTTGTTAATGGTGTTTTTTCTTTTGACAATAAAAGTTGGAAGTTTTTTCATTGTTGTTGTTCTTGTTGTTTAAGACAAGGTCTGGCTCTCTCCCCCAGGGCGGAGTGCAGTGGCATGATCCTTGCTCACTGCAACCTCTGCCTCCTGGGCTCAAGCCATCCTCTCACCTCAGCCCCCTGAGTAGCTGGGACCACTCGTGCACACCACCATGCACAGCTAATTTTTGTATTTTTAGTAGAGACGAGGTTTCACCATGTTGCCCAGGCTGGTCTCAAACTCCTGAGCTCAAGAGATCCACCTGCCTCAGCCTCCCAAAGTGCTGGGATGACAGGCATGAGCCACTGCGCCCAAGCAAAGTTTGAAGTTTTTGATGTAACAAAATTTATCTTTTTTTTAATTTTATACTTTTGTTGTTTGTGTCTTGTATGCCTAATATTTTGCCCTGAGATCATAAAGCTGTTCTCCTAATAGTTTTAAGTAGATTTTTGTATAATAGTTTTGAAGTTTTGCTTTTCACATTTAGTCTTTAAATCCATTGGAAATTTAACTTTTTTGGAAATTTAACTACTAAAAAATGTGAATTAGACATTTCATTTTATTTTTTTTCCATAAGGAAGGTGAATTTTGGCAACGCCATTTATTGAATTTACCCTTTTCCAACTGGTATATGGAAAGTTCCTATAAATATCATCTGTTCCCAGATCTCATTGTCTATTCTGTGTCAATAGTACAGTTTTATTTATATAACTTTTTAAAAATGTCTTTCTATCTGATAGAGAAATCCCCACCTCCTGCTTCTTTTTTAGAATGTCTTGGCTAGAAGTTCTTAGAATCTGTTTGTTAAGTTCCACACAATAATGTTGGGATATTGATTAGAACTGCATTAAATTCATAATTTAATTTATGGAGAATTCATATCTTTCTATCAAGCATTTGCTTCCATAAATATGTTAGATTTCTTCATTTCTTCAGCTCTTCTTTCATATCCTTTGTGATAGTTAATTTTATGTACCAATTTGCCTGGGCCACAGGATGCCCAAATATCTGATTAAACACTATTGCTGGTTGTGTCTACGAGGGTGTTTCCAGAAGAGGTTAGTATTCGAATTGGTAGACTGAGTAAAGATGATGGCCTTCCCCAATGTGGGTGGACATCATTCAATCCATGGAAGGCCTAAATAGAACAAGAAGGTGGAGGAAGTTTGGATTAATCCTCTCTCTGCTTGACTGCTTGAGCTGAAACATCAGTTCCCAACCCTTGGCACTGCTGGTTCTCAGACCTTGAACTATGTCACTGGCTTTTCCTAGGTTTCCATCTTGCAGACAGCAAATTGTGGGACTTTTCATTCTGTATAACTGCATAAGCCAATATCTTATAATAAATCTCTTTCAGCCGGGCATGGTGGCTCACACCTGTAATCCCAGCACTTTGGGACGCTGAGGCAGGTGGATCTCCTGAGGTCAGAAGTTCAAGACCAGCCTGGCCAACATGATGAAACCCCGTCTCTACTTAAAATACAAGAATTAGCCAGGCGCCATGGCACATGCCTTTAATCCCAGCTACTCTGGAGGCTGAGGCAGGATAATCATTTGAGCCCAGGAGGTAGAGTTTGCAGTGAGCCGAGATCACGCCACTGCACTCCAGCTTGGGCAACAAAGCAAGACTCTGTCTCAAAAAAAAAAAAAAAAAAAAAAAAAAAAAGTCCTTCTAGATAGATAGATGGGTGTAGATATATCAGTATCCTTTTGCTTCTGTTTCTCTGGAGAACCCTGACTAATATATTCTCTAGTAAACCTAAATTTTTCTCCATAAAGGTTTTGCAATGGATGATATTTTCAAAAACTGAAGTTCATGAGTAGCAGAAAGTTTAGGCTTAAGGTAGAAATCAAAGTTATAATCCAGAAGTTTCCTCTGGATCAGCTTAATATAATTAAAACTATCATGAAACAAATAAAATGGAAATTCTTTTTAATGGACCACCCTGGAAGATAATGGGAATGTGTTCAGCATAATCTGTGTTGTAATATTTTAGTTTTTGGGGTTTTTTTTCACTCTTACAAGGGATCAAAAGAAAGGCTGTCCTAGTGTTTCTTGAAACATCTACCTAATTTGCTAGAGTCATAGGAGTCTCCCAGGCATATTTGTTCAAGCCTAGACCTGGGGAAGTATCCTCTTCAAACAGGACTACTAACTGTCCTTAGGCTCACGAAGTATTGACAGCCTAAGAAGGTAATCATGGCAGGCTGGATCCCAGAAAGTGAATGCATGTTTTCACCTCTAGCTGGAGCCCTTTTCTACCCTACAGATGTTCACTGCCCTTTTCTTTTTTTTTTTTTTTTTAATTTATTTATTATTATTATACTTTAAGTTGTAGGGTACATGTGCATAACGTGCAGGTTTGTTACATATGTATACTTGTGCCATGTTGGTGTGCTGTACCCATCAACTCGTCATTTACATCAGGTATAACTCCCAATGCAATCCCTCCCCCCTCCCCCCTCCCCATGATAGGCCCCGGTGTGTGATGTTCCCCTTCCTGAGTCCAAGTGATCTCATTGTTCAGTTCCCACCTATGAGTGAGAACATGCGGTGTTTGGTTTTCTGTTCTTGTGATAGTTTGCTAAGAATGATGGTTTCCAGCTGCATCCATGTCCCTACAAAGGACACAAACTCATCCTTTTTGATGGCTGCATAGTATTCCATGGTGTATATGTGCCACATTTTCTTAATCCAATCTGTCACTGATGGACATTTGGGTTGATTCCAAGTCTTTGCTATTGTGAATAGTGCTGCAATAAACATACGTGTGCATGTGTCTTTATAGCAGCATAATTTATAATCCTTTGGGTATATACCCAGTAATGGGATGGCTGGGTCATATGGTACATCTAGTTCTAGATCCTTGAGGAATCTCCATACTGTTTTCCATAATGGTTGAACTAGTTTACAATCCCACCAACAGTGTAAAAGTGTTCCTATTTCTCCACATCCTCTTCAGCACCTGTTGTTTCCTGACTTTTTAATGATCGCCATTCTAGCTAGTGTGAGATGCTATCTCATTGTGGTTTTGATTTGCATTTCTCTGATGGCCAGTGATGATGAGCATTTTTTCATGTGTCTGTTGGCTGTATGAATGTCTTCTTTTGAGAAATGTCTGTTCATATCCTTTGCCCACTTTTTGATGGGGTTGTTTGTTCATATGGAACCAAAAAAGAGCCCACATCTCCAAGACAACCCTAAGTCAAAAGAACAAAGCTGGAGGCATCACGCTACCTGACTTCAAACTATACTACAAGGCTACAGTAACCAAAACAGCATGGTACTGGTACCAAAACAGAGATATAGACCAATGGAACAGAACAGAGTCCTCAGAAATAATACCACACATCTACAGCCATCTGATCTTTGACAAACCTCAGAGAAACAAGAAATGGGGAAAGGATTCCCTATTTAATAAATGGTGCTGGGAAAATTGGCTAGCCATAAGTAGAAAGCTGAAACTGGATCCTTTCCTTACTCCTTATACGAAAATTAATTCAAGATGGATTAGAGACTTAAATGTTAGACCTAATACCATAAAAATCCTAGAGGAAGACCTAGGTAGTACCATTCAGGACATAGGCATGGGCAAAGACTTCATGTCTAAAACACCAAAAGCAACGGCAGCAAAAGCCAAAATTGACAAATGGGATCTCATTAAACTAAAGAGCTTCTGCACAGCAAAATAAACTACCATCAGAGTGAACAGGCAACCTACAGAATGGGAGAAAATTTTTGCAATCTACTCATCTGACAAAGGGCTAATATCCAGAACCTACAAAGAACTCAAACAAATTTACAAGAAAAAAACAAACAACCCCTTCACTGCCCTTTTCTATGCCTTCCATTCCACATATTTATACTGAAGCATAACTTATGCTAACACCTCATCCCCTGGATTACTTTAACAGAGAATAAAACGTAAAAGGAAATTAAGCTATTAGAGTAAAATTGCACGTGTGAGCCTGGCCACCCAGTAACCATTTAATGAGTTCAGACCACTAAAATCAAAACTGATCCGTATCAATGACCTAAAGAAAGCCTTAGCAGGATGAGAGAAACCTAAGTGGGAGTGTGAAGATATGCCCAAACAACCATGATTTCTGTGTGGCAGGGGACAGTGAAATTGGGCCTATTCCAGAGTTCCTCAGAAATGTCAGTCACCTATATGAGACATTGCTCTGTTTGAAGAGCCTCTGAGGGCTTTCTTAGAATAAGGGAGTCAGCATATTCTTTTTCTAAAAGTGAGAAAATAATCAAATTTAAATGACCTTCCAGTTACCTTCTGAGAAGGATTATCCAATACACATTAAGGTAACATTTATAAAAACATTATGATATTTTGTAAACTTTGTAATCTCTATATGTTTGCCATTTGTGTTAAAGTGTCATAATCCCCAGAGTAATCAATGGTGAAATCCCAAAAGTTTTAAAAGCCTGCAGGCTTCTTTTGAGGCCATCAAAGGTAGGAGAGCTTCCCAACATAGCCTTAGAAAATGGGGACTGCTGAGGAGATATGCATGTTCAATTCTTTAGTGTTGCAAGGGGAAAGGTGCGCTATGTGAAATCACTGTCTGTATGAAGAGTGTGATTTAATCTTCAAGAAGCTGAAACTACACAATGTATTTTCCAAGATAGCCTTTCTGCATACAAACTCTCTCCTTCTGATCTCTGCCATTTTTGTTAGCTAGGAGTCTGTGCTTGGGGCAAATGGAAGTGATGATGATGCTACTATATAACGCTAATGCTTACATAATAACTTAGTTGTCTATCGCTGCCATAACAAGTTACCACAAAACTAGCAGCTTAAAACAACACAGACTCATTACCTCGCAGTTCTATGGGTCAGAAATCCAGTGAGCTCAACTAGTTCCACACTCAGAGTCTTACAAGGACAAAATCAAGTTGTCCACCAGCCCGTACACTTCTCTGGAAGCCTTAGGGGGAAAATCCACTTCCAAACTTCTTCAGGCCCCTGTTTCTTCACTGACTGCCAGCCAGTGTTGCCTTTAGCTCCTAGGGGACTGTCTCCAGTTCTCCTCCTCACACACAACAAGCAAGACTTTTGTCATCGTGAAAAGTCTAACTATTAAACAGGTTCTTGAACTGGTGGCTCATATATAACTGCTCGTTCAACTTTCCCACCTGTCTCATCCCCAGTAGCTTTTCCAGAACTGATCCCTTCACCATGAAGCTCCCTGAGTTTTCTCAATTCAAACTTGGGCTTTTTTAGCATGTTTACTTTTCTAATGAAGACCTTATGGACAGGGTAACTAGACTGGCAAGGCTTTCTATGTCTTTGTAGTGCTGTCTAAAATCAATTTATTGATTGTCTCTTTTAAGACATCTGTCTGCACCTCTGGGATCATGATTTCCATCATCTTCTTCCAGATTTGTCAGACCTGTTGGTGCTGAGCATAAACGTAATGCAAACTGATTGCTGGGTCACACAGAACAAATGAAGCAAGTAACCACAGGTAGCCTGAACATCAATATGAGCTTCAGTCATGAACTACCATGGAACATATTTTGTCATGGATAAGATTCATGCCATGAAAGCTGGGCAGGTGGATTTTACCCTGAACATTCTCAGTAATTAGTCTGAATTTTCTAAATGCAGCTTTATCATTCTCCACCTCAGCAAGGCTTACCTCAATATCACAACCCTTGAGGCCAACAGATAAGTGTTGGTTCCTTGTGTCCCTGGGACTAGTGTTCTACCAATATTTCTTACATTGAACATAGCTGGTGCTTTCACATTGTACCAATCTTCTTAGAAAATGTTATCAACCACTTTCTTCTTGGCTTCCTTTTTGCTGCTTTTTGTAAAGCACTTATTCTTGCCAATCACCATCATGCTGCTCAGAGAGCCAAAAGGGTCCAGTCCTTGCAGATGGCCACATGGCCTCCTACATCTTAGGGCCGGCAGTGCTGATGTAAAAGCTTCTCATACTTGGAATCTGACTTCTCTTTCTGCTCCATCGCTTTTGCTGCCAGCCAGCAAAAGTCATCTCCTCCTAAGGGATCATGTGATTAGATTGTGCCACCTGGATGATCGATGTCTTAAGGCCTATGACCTTGATTTTAACTGCAAAGTCCCTTTTGCTGTGTAACATAACATATTCACAACTCAAGTTTAGGATGTGGGTATCTTTGAGGGACCATTCTGTCTACTATGCATAGTGTGTCTTGCGTTTGTGCCACATAATGTCCCGGATGCACTACATACAGCAATTGATTTAAACTTCACCAAAACCTTATGACTGACACTTTGAATATCATAACCATCTTACAGATAGGGACCAAGGAAAAAAGCTTAAATAACTTGCCCAAGGTCATGCAATTTTTAACTAGCACTAGTGAGCTTCAAATGCAGAGGGACAAAGGGAGACCCAGTCTCAAAAAATAAATAAATAACTAGCATACAGTCTTTTCCATCTATATATAAACAGGACATAAAAATTCAGCCAGCCATAGTATCTGCGCCCTTAAGAATGATGCATGATGGCCGGGTATGTTGGCTCACACTTGTAATCCCAGCACTTTGGGAGGCTAAGGCGAGCAGATTGCTTGAGCCCAGGAGTCTGAGACCAACCTGGACAACATGGCAAAACTCTATCTCTACACAAAGTAGAAAAATTAGCCAGGCATGGTGGTGCTGGCCTGTAGTGCCAGCTACTCGGGAGGCTGAGGTGGGAGGATCACCTGAGCCTGGGGAAGTCAAGGCTGCAGTAGGTCATGATCAGGCCACTGCAAGCCAGCCTAGGCAACAGAATGAGACCCTGCATCAAAAACTTTTTATAAATAGAGTGGCACATGATTTTTTTATAGTCCCAAGTTTAGAGACCAGCCTGGGCAACATAGAAAAAAAATTTTTTTTAATTAGGTGGGCATGGTGGCACATGCCTGTGGTCCTAGCTATTCAAGGTAGGAGGATTACTTGAGCCCAGGAGGTTGAGGCTGTGGTGAGCCATGATCGCATCATTGCACTTCAGCCTAGGTGACAGAGTGAAACCCCATCTCAAATAAAAAGGAAGGAAGGAAGGAAGAGAGGGAGGGAGGGAGGAAAGAAGGAGAAAGGAAGGAAGGAAGGAAGGAAGGAAGGAAGGAAGGAAGGAAGGAAGGAAGGAAGGAAGGAAGGAAGGAAGGAAGGAAGGAAGGAAGGAAGAAAGAAAAGAAAGAAAATAAAATGAGGAATCTCAGTATTCCGGGTGACATCACTGAGTCACTGAATCAGACCAACCCTGAAGCCTGCCCTACCACTTGCATTAGATAATAAGTGTCCTTAGTCCGTTTTCTGCTACTATAACTGAGTACTACTGACTGGGTAATTTATTAAAAAAGAAGTTGTCCAAGCACGGTTGCTCATGCCTGTAATCTCAGTACTTTTGAAGGCTTGAGGTGGGAGGACTGCTTAAGCCCAGGAGTTTGAGCCCAGCCTGACCAATGTGGTGAGACCCCATTTCTACAAAATATCTTATAAATAGTTGGGCACTGTGGCATACACCTGTGGTCCCAGTTACTCAGGAGCCTGAGATGGGAGAATCACTTGAGCCCAGAATGTTGAGGCTGCAGAAAGCCATGTTCACAGCACTGCACTGTAGCCTGGATGACAGAACAAGACCTTGTCTAAATAAATAAATAACAAGTTTATTTAGCTCACAATTCTGGAGAGTCCAAAGTCACAATTATGAAGTCCAAAAGCACAGCACCAGCATCTGGTGAGCGCCTTCTTGCCACATCATAAAATGGCGGAAGACATCACATGGCAAGAGGGAAAGTCCATGCATGTCAAGTCAGATCTCTCTTCCTCTTATAAAGCCACCAGTCTCATCATAGGGGTCCTACCCTGACAGCCTTATCTAATTCTATACTCCTCCCAAAAGGCTTACCTCCAATCAACCTATGAATTTTGAGATTAACTTTCCAACACATGAAATTTGGCAGACACATTCAAATCATAGCATTAGTTAAGTCCGTTTGAGTTGGGGTTTGTGTTGCTTACAACTGAACACATCCTAATACAGAAAGGAAAGGGTATTCATTCTAGGCAAGAAAAGCAGTGAGAGTAAAGGTAGAGAGTAATGAAACAGCGTGACCCCTAGAGGAGCTGTGGATGTTTCAGTATGTGGAGCACAAACGCTGCAAGGAATGACGCTGAAGTTGCAGGCAGAAGTCAGTATGTGAGCTAAACATGCTAAATCACACTGATTTTATTCTATAGGGAGTGGGGGAAGATGGGAATTTAGAAGGCAGGGCTTCAATGCAATGACTTGCTTCAATTTTTATTTTTAGACAGATCACTGAAGGATTAGAAATGGGTGAGAAATGACTGAGATATGGGTTAGATCAGCAAAGAAATTGTGAAAATCTAAAAGACATTGAGAGTAGGAATAAAGAAAGGGGACAAATATAAGAAACAGAGATTTCAGGAGGCTGAATCCACATGGCAAAGTCATGTATCAAAAGTGAGGAGTGGAGTAGAAGAGGAGTCAGGACTCTTGCCCACCTGCCTAGCTTGGGTTCCTGGCAGTCTGTGGCATCACTTGCTGAAATAGGGACTACAGATGGAGTTCCATTTTTGACATGTGGAGTTTCAGGGGCCGTGGGATGTGCAAGGGTTGCTTGGCAGGTACAATAATGTCCCACATGGTACTGTTAAACTTTTAAAATCAATTGCCAACTTTTTATGATTAAATTTTCCATAAAAATGTAATTTACCCCTTCTCTTGAAAAATCAGAAGATGTGACAGCATTGGTTCAATATTCCCACATGGCAAATTTAAATGCTGCGTGTGTTCGTCTATTCACCACAATCATCCCTCCTTACTATCCAGCTATTATCCATCCTACTCTATCTGGTCCCCTTAGATCTGAATTTGCAGTACCTCTGATGTATGCAATTGATGTGCTAGAACTAAGCATCATCCCCTGAATCAAGTTCCCATCACTCACATATACCTTACTTCCCTAGGTGCATTTCTAGAAGCACGTGGAGCTCCTGCCACCAGCCTACCAACACCAAAATTTCTGGTCACCATGCCACCAACAGGCCACAGTTCCCTTCTTCTATAGTTAGGCTTGCTGCTACAACTCTGTCCCAAAAGGAGTCTCCAGTTTCCAGGCCTTTAATATCTGAGCCTTAATCTCATATTTTTCTCTTCTTTTTTCTATTTTTCATCTTCCTACTTCTAATAAAAGAAGAGTAGGTCTATATTAGATGAGGAAAGGAAGAGTCAGAAACAGAGCAGCCTGCACAAGGCCAACCAGGCTAACGTGGGGGTAGCTAAAGGTTGCACCCCTTCCAAGTATCTGTGTGCACACAGGGTTGCCTGGCACCCTAACTGAAACTGTGACGGAGGCAGTTATGTCACGCTTCTACTTTCTTTTCTTAGGCCCTGTTGTCTAGCACTCCCACCAGCCCCTGTGGGCCTCCCACACGCACACTCAAGGCACGTGCTCACATACACAGTCCCCTCCTACTGGCAAAAACCTTCCATCCACCAAAACCTCCTTCCCTTCTCCAAAATAACCTCTTCTCTCCCCAACAATATTGCCAAGTATTTTTCTTTTTCTTTTATTTTTCCTTTCCTTTTCTTGTTTTACACCTTCAGCTGCACTAAACATCTGTAGGAATAAATTTTACTTATACAGCTGTACTAAACATGTATAGGAATACATTTTACTCATACAGGAGTTGAACTTGAAAATTCAATAATTTGAATTAAGGAGTGAAATTGAACCCCACTGTCCTAGTATGTATGAACTGCTATAATAGGATACCATAGACTGGGTGGCTCAAGCAACAAACATTTATTTCTCCCAGTTCTGGAGCTAGGAAATCCAAGATCAAGGCACCAGCAAATCCGGTGTCTGTTGAAGGCCGAGTACCTCGTTCACAGCCAGCCAACTTTTCACTGTGTCCTCATATGATAGAAAGGGAAGGGCATTCTCTGAGGTCTCTTTTGTAAGGCGCTAATCCCATTCATAAAGGCCCCACCCTCGCGACTTCATTACCTCCCCCAAGTCCCTGCCACCTAATATCATCACAGTGGGGATTAGGATTGCAACACAGGAATTCTGGGGAAGCCACACGAATGAATTTGGGGGTACATTCAGTCCGTGGTACCTGCTAAAAATTTCAGTATCATGAGAGAGAAACATGAATTATTAAGATAATTACTAAGAAGTATACATGGATTGGAGGACCTACCTACAGTCAAATGCATTTCTGAGCAGCCACTGAACAATTTAAGAAGCTACTCTCAGTCTTTTATCTCGTGCCCAAGTTACACCAAGAGCAAAACAACTGAATTCTCGAGCACTAATCCTTGGTTATCTGCACACCAAAGCCTGCTGTGTACTTTTTGCCTGAAAGCATGTTGTTCTCATTAGCAGTTATATCCAGATCAGGCCGACTCATGAACACTAAGGAAACAGAAGCTCTTCATTTCTCTTGCTTTGAATTACTGCTTCCTCTCTTGGCTCTGAGAATTATAAATGAATGTTATACAAGAAAATGTGTCTTCTGCCCATTGGCCACATTTGTGTTTATGTTTAGAACAACCCCATCTTCTTTCCTCTATTACCAACAGTATCTTATGAGTCTTAGATAATTTTTTTTTTTTTTTTTTTTTTTTTTTGAGACAGAGTCTTACTCTGTCGCTCAGGCTGGAGTGCAGTGGCACGATCTCAGCTCACTGCAACCTCCACCTCCTGGGTTCAAGCGATTCTCCTGCCTCAGCCTCCTGAGTAGCTGGGGTCACAGACATGTGCCATCATGCCTGGCTAATTTTCGTATTTTTAGTAAAGACAGGGTTTCACCATGTTGGTCAGGCTGGTCTCGAACTCCTGACCTCGTGATCCACCTGCCTCAGCCTCCCAAAGTACTGGGATTACAGGCATGAGCCCCCGTGTCCAGCCAAGTCTTAGATAACTTTTAAAAGAGCATTGCTAACAGGATTAGTGGTGGTAATTATGTTTTGGTGATGGTAATAGTGCTATAATTTCATTTAATTAGCAACAATATGAAAACAACATTAAAGAAGACATGTTAAAATAACAATAATAAAATTGAAAGCCCACCACCTTCACACATTTTTCATATGGCTTCATTAAGAGTGTCCATATTAAATATATTATTTTATATTCCTATTTTTACAATATGATAATGATAAGCAAAACATCTGTACCTGGTGACGGATGGTGGAGTGGGCAGGTGGGTGTGTGTTATGGGTGAGGTGGCCATCATTCACACCAAGTCTTTTTTTTTAATATTTTAATTCATACTTAATTTATTTTAACTTTTTTTTTTTAAATTGAGACAGAGTCTGGCTCTGTCACCCAGGCTGAAGTTCAGTGGCGCTATCTCAGCTCACAGCAACCTCTGCCTCCCGTGTTCAAGCAATTCTCATGCCTCAGCCTCCTGAGTAGCTGGGATTACAGATGCCCACCACCATGCCCACCTAATTTTTGTGTTTTTAGTAGAGATGGGGTTTCACCATGTTAGCCAGGTTGGTCTCCAGCTCCTGATCTCAGGTAATCCGTCTGCCTCGGCCTCCCAAAGTGCTGGGATTACAGGTGTGAACCACCACGCCTGGTCATACTTAATTTATTTAATTGCATTTATTTATTTTTAGGGATGGAGTCTTACTCTGTTGCCCAGTTTGGAGTTCAGTGATGCAATCATAGCTCACTGCAGTCTCAAATTCCTGGGCTCAAGCCACCCTCCTGCCTCAGCCAGCAGAGTAGCTGGGACTACAGATGTACACCACAATGTCGGGCTCCACCAAGTCTAAATTAAGCTTATTAATTGATCAATACAATATTAATATATATTGACTGCTAAAACTCATGGATATTCCATTAATTAGCAACTTAAAATACCATCCTTCTAGATTCTAAACAGAGAATATAACATTCAACTCTTTGCTTCCCAACTCTCACGGAAAGCTGAGGTTTGAGAAACAGCACTCATGTAGAATTGCATAAATGCCCTAATTCAAGTATCTATTTCACTCCACAGCAAGCAAGTCCCTGTGTGTGCTGGCTAACTTGGCCCTTTTTGTTTGTTTGCTTTTTTCTTTTTGAACTTTTTTTTTTCCTTTGGCCCTTATTTTTTGACTGCAATCAGCCATGTCAAGCTCTTCATGTACCTCAGGCAATGTTATCATGTATCTTCATGTACCTCAGGTGATGCTATCAGAATTGACATGCTATCATGTCAAATCTCAAAATGAGAAGTATAAATAAAGATGTGAAAATGTGTATCACCTGAAAACTCACCAAAGAAATGTAAGCAACAGTGAGGTGACTATGTTTGTTTACCAGATTAGCAGTGATTTCCTTTTAACTGATAATGAATACATTGCTAGGCAATCACAAGTGGTGTGGTCTGGCTGGAGTGTCAAGCATGACAGGGATAGCAAGAGGTAGGGACCTGATTCATTCACGTATGTATTCAACAAATGTTTATTAAGATCCTACTGTGTGCCAGGCACTGGAATAGATGGTAAAGATACAATGGTGAGCAAAAACACATACGGTTCCTGCTCTTGTGGAAATACAGTCTAGTGGGGTAGATAGCTATTAATCAATAATCACACTAATTAATCTAAGTTGGGCGTTCTGCTCCAGGGACCACTAGGTGTCCTCATATCCACTCATTCTATCTACAATAACAGAGTTCCAGGTACACAGCTATGCACAAGGCAGCTAAAATAAAGGCTACTTTTCTGAGCCTCCCTTACAGCTGAGTGTAGCCACGTGACCAAGTTTGTTTATTCGTTCATTCTCTTTCTTTCTCCTTTTCTTTTTCTTTTCCTTCCTTCCTTCCTCTTCCTTTCTCTTTCTCTTTCTCTCTCTCTCTCTCTCTCTCTCTCTCTCTCTCTCTCTCTCTCTCTCTCTTTGTCTTTCTTTCTTTCTCTCCTTCCTTCACATGGACCACTTCATGAATTTGCATGTCATCCTTGCGCTGGGGCCTTAGCTAATCTCTGTATGGTTCCAATTTTAGTATATGTGCTACAGAAGCAAGCACACGACCAAGTTCTGATCAGTAAAAGGTGAGTAAAAGTAATGAGTGCAATTCCTGGGTCATGCTTTTATAAAGAGCAGCTGTTTCCTTCCTTTTCTCTTTCTTCCTTCCACTGGCTGGAATGTGGATGTGGCAGAGCATTCTCCCAAAGCAAGCTAGGGAGCCCAACAAGGCAGAAGGATCCTGGGTTCCCAACATCGGAGCCTCCAGATAAGTCCTGGGCTGCTTAGGCCCACACCAGATTTACAAAAATTACCTGGGCACAAAAACTACCTGGGCATGGTGGCAGATGCCTATAATCCCAGCTACTCTGGAGGCTGAGACAGGAGAATTGCTTGAACCTGGGAGGCGGAGGTTTCAGTGAGCCAAGACTGTGCCACTGTACTCCAGCCTAGGCAACAAGAGTGAAACTCTGTCTCAAAAAAAAAAAAAAAAAAAAAAAAAAGGACTAAACGAAGGCCACTGTGGCTTAGAGTCTAGAGTAAGAATGTATTAAAATAATGGTGGGAGCTGATGCCAGGCTCCCAGGCTCCAAGGACTTGAAGGCCATATCAGAGATGTGAGTCTTCATTCTAAGACCAGGTGGGCTTGCGTCCAAGGAGTTCGAGACCAGCCTGAGCAACATAGGAAGACCCTCACCCAAAAGAAAAGTTAGCTGTGTGGTGGCATGTACCTGTGGTCCCAAATACTCAGGAGGCTGAGGTGGGAGGATTGTTTGAGCCAAGAAAGTCAAAGCTGCAGTGAGCTGTGAGCTGTGATTATGCCACTGCACTCCAGCCAGGGGAGACAGAATGAGATCCTGTCTCATTAAAAAGAAAAAAAAAAAAGCAGTGGGAAATGGTTAAAATATTTTAAGCAGGGTAATGATATTATCAGATTTGTGTTTCAGATACATTGCTTTAGTTGGGATTATGGTTAGGATTATGGTTTGGATAATACCACAGCAATCTAGAAAGAAATTCACAACGATGTGAGGAGGTAAGTATTAGTAACTGTATTTTAGAGATGTGAAAACTCTGGCTTTAGGCACACAATTAGTGGCTGAGCCAGGACACAAAGCCAGGTCAGAGAGTGTTCTACCAGCATTGCCATAATTTATTTACCAGTCCCCTGGCATTGCACTGGGGTAGCAGAATAGCTTTTCTCTTGTATCTTGTGCACAAAGATTGTATTACTGGGCACGATGCTTTACCCAACTTTCAAAGTAGACAGCCAACTTGACCTGCTAAGATATTCTTCCTCCTCTACCCTGATTCTGGTGGAGAAATGCTCCTGAACCCTCTGCCTCCACGCTTACCCATAAGTTGTGGGGACAGAAGCATAGTGTGAGAAACAGACTCCACCACACCTTCTTGGCTGTGCAAAGAAGTCAGATGATGTTTGAGTCTGTGCTATTGTGCCAGAAAGTGTATTAAGGAAGAAATAGTCCCTCTAGTGCAGAAAACAGGCTCTTCCATGAATTCAGGACCAAATCTTTTCATATAGAAAATCCATGTAGAATGAGTGGGTCAGGGCCAGGCGCTGTGGCTCACACCTGTAATCCCAGCGCTTTGGGAGGCCGAGGCAGGCAGATCACTTGAGACCAGCCTGGCCAACATGGTGAAACCCCGTCTCAACTGAAAATACAAAAATTACCTGGGTGTGGTGCTGTGAGCCTGTAATCCCAGATACTCAGGAGGCTGAGGCAGGAGAATGGCTTGAACCCAGGAAATGGAGGTTGCAATGAGCCAAGATCGTGCCTCTGCACTCCAGCCTGGGTGACAGAGCGAGACTCAGTCTCAAAAAAAAAAAAAAAAAGAATGAGAATGAGAATGGGTGGGTCAGTAAAAACGTTCACTTTCCCCAAAAAGCCATAAGGGATAAGTTCTAATTTAGAAAAACATGTATGTAGGAAAGAGAAGGGGGATTGCTGGAAGAGAAGGTGAAGGATTATGAAGATCGATCCATAGTTTACCCTTCACAATTAGCAGAGGGTGTGTTATTTAAGAATAGCCTTTGTTTCTTAGTATAGCTCTCTCAGTCTTTGTTATTGATCATATGCCACCAAAAAAACAAGTTCAGAATGACTTTTGTGTTTATTGTTAATATCAGAAAATGTTCATGTATCCTGTCTGGGGTTTTCTTGTGTGGGGGGTGTGCATATTTATATTCTGTTTTGAAAAAAACACAGAAGAGTACTTTTTGGTATGCAGAATTTTCTTCTTCAACTTACACTGCCTTACTAACTTGAAAAATGTGTTCCTAATAAATAGCAAGATTTTTGATGGGTGTGCTGTTAAGGTTTTGCTATCCACATTCAGTAACCATTAAATTACCAGTTCTGGGAGTTGTCAAATATTGACTGAGAAGGTGTTGCAAAGGTCTTTGTGAACACTTGACTCTCAGATTCTTGGTCACTTAGTTGTTCTGGGCATCTTCTTCTTTTTTTTTTTTTTTCCCAGAAGGAGTCTCACTGTGTCACCCAGTCCTGAGTGCAGTGGCACAATCTCAGCTCACTGCAACCTCCGCCTCCTGGATTTAAGTGATTCTTGTGCCTCAGCCTCCCAAGTAGCTGGGACTACAGGTGCATGCTACCATACCCAACTAATTTTTGTATTTTTAGTAGAGACGGGGTTTCACTGTGTTATCCAGGCTTGTCTCAAACTCCTGACCTCAGGTGATCCACCTGCCTTGACCTCTGAAAGTGCTGGGATTTCAGGCACGAGCCACTGTGCCCAGCCTAGTTCTGGACATCTTCCATTCACCCCTTCAGATGCTCTCTACCCTTCTCCACTGTCCTCTGTGCTCTGGGAAGCTGGCCCGTATAGACTAAATCAGCTGGCTCCCTTGTCTTCTGGTTCCAGTGGGTCCAGCAATGGGGAGCCCAGCAGGAGATCTGAGGGTGTAGCAGTGCGATCCCTCCCTGTACGGTTACTTCCAGCTGGTCTAGTTACATAAAGGAGGTGAAGGGGGGTGGTATTCACTTTTTGCTACTCTCAGACAGGCCCCCTCTGTCTCCTGGTTCTCCCACCCTTGACCCTTTAGACTTCGAGCAATAATGGGGCCCCACTGCTACTACTAATACTGGGGGACTGCACTATTCATGGTTTCCTACACCTTGTCCACAGCTCTGTAAACATTCCCTTTATTAAACTCTCCTTAAGTAACCCCAGTTTAAATGTGTCTTCTGTTTCTTCAAGGACTCTGACTGACACAGTAATAATACCTTACAGCTAAAAGCTTTTACAGTGTCTCGTTAATGTATTCAGACTTGGATAACATTTTTTGGATTTTTTAAACAGTAGACCTAGAACCTTAAAATGCGTCAGGGTTTGATTCCTAAATCTGTTTGCTGTCAAGCAGAACTGAATAGTGCCTTTGTTTTTGTCATTGGCATTTATTGTAGCCTTTGTGTTTTTATTTTCATCTGTTGTTCCCTGTATGGTTTTTATATTTATGTCATGTTAAGGCATGAAACAGCTTTTTCCCATTGATTATTGCTTGGTTTATTTTTTATCCTCTCTAATAGCTGGACTGACAAGCCTGTGAATGCCCTGAAGACAGGAACCGAGTGTTTTTCTGTTTGTATCCTCTGCATGAAGCACAGGACAGGCATTTTGAATGAATGGAGAATATCATCTATTCTGGATTTCAGTTATTAGGGAGAAAAGATTATCAGACAGTGCTCTGCCCACCTGGGTACCACCCAGTCATGCTCTGAAGCACCAGCAATGGCTGACAGGAATTTTATACATTCTCACAGCTTAACCACAGAGGTTGTATAATGTGAGCCAAAAATCAAAGATGAACCCAAACCTACTTTCCATTTCGAAGTAAAGTTTCGTTCATAGAGAATAAGGGATTCATAGGAATGTAAAAGAAATCCTTCAACTTGACAACCCACTGACAAGGCAGCTAAAATGTAGGAGACAGAAACCATTTTTCTTTTTTGCATTGAAGGTAGGTTAATGTGGTTAATTCATGAATGTTTAAAGGGGATAATTTGCTCAGAGAAAAAAAATTCTTCATCTTTGAATTTTTGAAGGAGAAAAGAATGAAAAGGTAATGTGAGTCTGTGAGCCCTTCAGCTTCCAAAGGTCCCTCACCACCATCTCCATTTGCTTTGCCCTCTTCCCATGCTCTGATCAGCTCTAATTTTTTTCTTACCCTACCAACATCTTGATATTTATCTAATTTTTGACTCACATTATACAGCCTCTCTGGCTAAGTTGTAAGAACATATTACATACATTGGGATGGGTACAGTGGCTCACAGTTATAATCCCAGCTTTGGGAGGCCAAGGCAAAAGGATTGCCTGAGTTCAGGAATTCAAGACCAGCCTGGGCAACTTATCAAGACTCCATTTCTACAAAATAATTTTTTTTTAATTAGCTGTACATGGTCGTGCATGCCTGTAGTCTCAGCTACTTAGGAGGCTAAGGCAGAAGAATTGCTTGAGCCTAGGAGTTGGAGGTTACAGTGAGATATAATTGTGCTACTGCACTCCAGCCTGGGTGACAGTGAGATCTTATTTAAAAAAAAGAAAAAGAAATAAATTTTTCTTAATGTACAAAAGAAAATAACATACATGTTTCCACCTTGCTTACTAAGTGTTGCTTACCTTTCTCATGTTTGCTCTGGCACTGGCCATTGTTTTAAACTTTACAATGCTGCTCTGACTTGGTGGCTTATGCTTATAATCCCAGCACTTTAGGAGGCTGAGGCAGGAGGATCCCTTTAGCCCACGAGTTTGAGACCAGCCTGGGCAACCTCCCAACTACTTGGAGGGCTGAGACGGGAAGATCACTTGAGCCTGGGAGGTCGAGGCTGCAATGAGCCATGATGGCACCATTGCATTTCAGCCTAGGCAACAGCCAGACCATGTCTCAAAGATAAAAATGAAACAATATTAGAATACTAAAACTTTTACTTTTAATTTTACATGCCTAAGTATCCTCTTTTAGTTAATTAGGCATTCATTAATTTTTATCATCTATGATAGATGATGAAAGAGTTCATTTATATCATTAATTTTTTTAAGTTAATTTATATTAAGATCTTCATAGTATTGTTTATATTTTCAACCAGTGTATGTAATCCAAGTATCCAACAATAAGCAGGTATGCCAACTGAAGCAGATAAGGCCAATTAAAAAATGACAAATATACATGTGTCAACCTCCTTGGCAACTAATATGAGCAAATTCCAGTCAACCTCAACCTGGAAAAAGTGCTGGGATTACAGGCGTGAGCCTCTGTGCCCAGCCGCAGTCTCAAATTCTGTTAGTTTGACTAGAAAGGTACACAGTAATGCATGCATGCCTTTGTTGTTTTTAATTAACTTAAAAATGTTTATTTATAGCTAATTTATTGGGGGAATCCACCCCCAATATTTCAATGTAGGTTCTTTCTATTTTCCATAAGTGTCGGCCAACTTATTCTAACTATTTTATTTATTATACTGAAACAGTTTGTGCCTTCAGTCTCTTGCCTCGGCACCTAGGTAATCTTTTGCCCACAATCCTATTTGGCCAGCTGAGAAATAAAGAGAAAGAGTACGAAGAGAGGAATTTTACAGCTGGGCCTCCAGGGGTAACATCACATATCAACAGGACCGTGATGCGCACCTGAGCTGAAAAACCAGCAAGTTTTCTTAAGGATTTCAAAAAAAGAAGGGGTGCAAGAACAGGGAGTAGTCACAAGATCACATGCTTCAAAGGGCAAAAAGGAGAACAAAGATCACATGCTTCTGAGGAAACAGGACAAAAGGCAAAACAGAACTACTGATAAGGGTCTATGTTCAGCTGTGCACATATTGTCTTAATAAACATCTTAAACAACAGAAAACAGGGTTCAAGAGCAAAAACCGGTCTGACCTCATATTTACCAGGACAGAGTTTTTTCCCCACCCTAATAAGTCTGAGAGTACTGCAGGAGACCAAGGCGTATTTCAGTCCTTATCTCAACCGCATAAGACAGGCACTCCCAGAGCGGCCGTTTATAGACCTCCCCCCAGAATGCATTCCTTTCCCAGGGTCTTAATTATTAACATTCCTTACTAGGAAAACAATTTAGTGATATCTTCCCTACTTGCACGTCCATTTGTAGGCTCTCTGCAAGGAGAAAAATATGGCTGTATTCTGCCCAACCCCCCAGGCAGTCAGACCTTATGGTTGTCTTCCTTTGTTCCCTGAAAATCACTGTTATTCTGTTCTTTTTCAAGGTGCACTGATTTCATATTGTTCAAACACACATGTTTTGCAATCAATTTCTACAGTTAACACAATAGTGGTTCTGAGGTGATGTACATTCTCAGCTTATGAAGATAACAGGATTACGAGATTAAAGTAAAGACAGGCACAAGAAATTATAAAAGTATTAATTTTGGGAATTGACAAATGTCCATATTAAAATGAAATCTTCACAATTTATGTTCAGAGATTGAAGTAAAGACAGGCATAAGAAATTATAAAAGTATTATTTGGGAACTGATATATGTCCATATTAAAATGAAATCTTCACAATTTTTATTCCTCTGCCTCAGCTCCAGCTGGTCTCTCCATTCGGGGTCCCTGACTTCCTGCAACACTAATTTTAAATAAATATTTAAATAATCTCAGATTCATAATAGTTTCAAATTTATAGAAAAGTTGCAAGAAGGCAGGTGGATCATGAGGTCAGGAGATCGAGACCATCCTGGCTAACACAGTGAAACCCCGTCTCTACTAAAAATACAAAAAATTAGCCAGGCGTGGTAGCACATGCCTGTAGTCCCAGCTACTTGGGAGGCTGAGGCAGAAGAATCACTTGAACCCAGGAGGTGGAGGTTGCAGTGAGCTGAGATCATGCTACTGCACTCCAGCCTGGGTGGCAGAGCGAGATTCCATCAAAAAACAAAAACAAAAACAAAAACCAGACACATAGAGTAATGGAACAGAATAGAAAACCCAGAAATAAATTCATACATCTACAGTGAACTGATTTTTGACAAGGCAACCAAGAACATACATGGGGAAAGAACAGTCTCTTCAATAAATGGTGCTGGGAAAACTGGATATCCATAAGCAGAAGAATGAAACTAGACCTCTATCTCTCATTATGTACACAAATCAAATCAAAATAGATTAAAGACAAATCTAAGACCTCATACTATGAAACTACTACAAGAAAACATTGAAGAAACTCTCCAGGACACTGGTCTAGGCAAAGATTTCTTGAGTAATACCCCACAAGCACAGGCAACCAAACCAAAAATGGACAAATAGGATTGTGGGCAAAAGATTACCTAGGTGCCAAGGCAAGAGACTGAAGGCACAAACTGTTTCGGTATAATAAAGAAAATAGTTAGAATAAGAATAGTTATGATACAAATTAGATATAGAGATGATCATGGACATTATCAATCATTAGCTTTTAATATTACTCTTTATTGCATTACTAATATAACCTAGGAATAATTGGCAGGTTGAGTACTGAAGAGATGTTGTGAGAAGTGACCTAGAAGCCAAGAGGTGAGCCCTCTGTCACACCCACATAAGGGCCACTTGAGGGCTCCTTAGTCAAGCGGTAATGCCAGTGCCTGGGAAGACACCCATTACTTAGCAGACCACAAAAGGGAGTCTCCTTTCCTTGGAGGAGTCAGGGAACACTCTGCTCCACCAGCTTCTTGTGTGACTCTGGATATTATCCAGGCCTGCCCACAGTCATCCAGAGGCCTAAACCCCTCCCCATGGTGCTGTGCTTCAATGGTCACACTCCTTGTCCACTTTCATGTTCCTCCCGTACTCCTGGTTCCTCTTTGAAGTTCATAGCAGATAGTGGTAGAATAAACAGGGAAAGTCTTAAAGTCTTTGATCTTTCTTATAAGTGCATAGAAGAAAATGCTGACATATGCTGCCTTCTCTCTCTGCTTTGGTTACCTAAAAGGGAAGGGCCCTCATCCTATGATCACATGACTTGCTTCACCTTATCAATCACTTAGAATATCCACCCTCCTTACCCTGCCCCCCTTGTCTTGTATGCAATAAATATCAGCACACCCAGCCGTTCAGGGCCACTACCGGTCTCTGCGTCTTGATGATAGTGGTCCCCCAGGCCCAGCTGCTTTCTCTTTATCTCTTTGTTTTGTGTCTTTATTTATTACAGTCTCTCATCTCCACACACGGGGAGAACACCCTCTAAGCCCTGTAGGGCTGGACCCTACATAGGATCACATCAAGTTAAAAAGATCTGCACAGCAAAGGAAACAATCAACAAAATGA
This sequence comes from Macaca thibetana thibetana, assembly GCF_024542745.1. Classification (NCBI taxonomy): domain Eukaryota; kingdom Metazoa; phylum Chordata; class Mammalia; order Primates; family Cercopithecidae; genus Macaca; species Macaca thibetana. The sequence goes on from NC_065585.1 coordinate 70,798,679, forward strand.
AGAGACAACCCACAGAATGAAAGAAAATATTTGCAAACTACCTATCTAACCAGAATATATAAAGAGCTCAAATAACTCTACAGGGAAAAAAAATCTAATAATTTAATTTTTAAATGGGCAAAAGACTTTAATAGACATTTCTCAAAAGAAGACATACAGATGTCAAACAAGCCATATGAAAAGGTGTTCGATTGGCCCGGCATGTGGCTCATGCCTGTAATCCCTGCACTTTGGGAGGCTGAGGTGGGTGGATCACCTGAGGTCGGGAGTTCAAGACCAGCCTGACCAACATGGAGAAACCCTGTCTTTACTAAAAATACAAAATTAGCTGGGCGTGGTGGCACATGCCTGTAATCCCAGCTACTAGGGAGGCTGAAGCAGGAGAATTGCTTGAACCTGGGAGGCAGAGGTTGCGGTGAGCTGAGATCATGCCATTGTGCTCCAGCCTGGGCAACAAGAGTGAAACTCTGCCTCAAAAAAAAAGAAAGAAAAGGTGTTCGACATCATCGATCATCAGAGAAATGCAAATGAAAACTACAATGAGATATCATCTCACCCCAGTTAAATGGCTTTTATCTAAATGTCAGGCAATAACAAATGCTGGCAAGGATATAGAGAAAAGAGAACCTTCATACACTGTTGGTGTGAATGTAAATTAGTATAACCACTGTGGAGAACAGCTTCGAGTTTCCTCCAAAAACTGAAAATAGAGCTACCGTATAATCCAGCAATCCCACTGGATTATCCAAAAGAAAGGAAATCAGTATATCAAAAAGATATCTGCATGCCCATGTTTATTGCAGCACTATTCACAATAGCCAAGATTTGAAAGCAACATAAATGTCCATCAACAGATGAATGGATAAAGAAAATGTGGTCCATTTACACAATAGAATACTATTTAGGCACAAAAAAGAATGAGAGACTGGGTGCACTGGCTCATGCCTATAATCCCAGCACTTTGGGAAGCTGAGACAGTGGGCCTCCCTTGAGGCCAACAGATCGAGACCAGCCTGGTCAATGTAGTAAGACCCCATCTCTATGTAAAAATTAAATTAAATTAAAAATAAAAAAATAAGAGCAAGAGCAAGATCCTATTATTTGCAAAAACATGAATGGAACTGGAGGTCGTTATGCTAATTGAAATAATCTAGGCACAGAAAGACAAACTTCACATGTCCTCACTTATTTATGGGAGCTAAAATTAAAACAATTGAACTCATGGAGATAGAGAGTAGGACGGTTACCAGAGGCTGGGAACAGGGGGTGGCACAGAGGAATGGGGTTGGTTAATGGGTACAAAAAAAATAGTTTAAAAGATGAATAATACCTAATATTTGGTAGCACAGCAGAGTGACGATAATAAAAAATAATTTAATTGTATATTTTAAAATGACAAAAAAAGTATAATTGGATTGTTTGTAACAAAAAGGATGAATGATTGAGCTGATGTATACCCCATTTACCCTGATGTGATTATTACACATTGCATATCTGTGTCAAAATACCTTATGTATTCTTGGAAGTCTATTTTGATTTAAAAAATTTCTCATGTAAACATTAAATATATACACCTACCACATACCCACAAGAATTAAAAAATAAAATTTTTTTGAAACAAAACATTTTTGAGGACTGTCGGCACTGTGCTTACTCTACCTAATGGATAAGTTACCCTGCAACCATTAGCAAGAGAAGGGCTGAAAGCAATGGGAAAACTCAGAAGGGAATGGTAAGACAATTTAGCTGGGAATCAACTAGAAATACTCTCAGGTGCAGATAATAAAATTCTGACTCCAACTCACTAAAGCAATAACCAGAAAGTCCAGAAGTATGGCAAAACCCAGGCTTGGGTGATTCAATGACCCCACAGTATCTGCAATTTGAGTTATTATTTTTTTAATTTTTAAAAATTATTTTAAATTTTATTTTTGAAACAGAGTCTCACTCTGTTGCCCTGGCTGGTGTGCAATGGTGCAGTCTCAGCTCACTGAAGCTTCAAACTTCTGGGATCAAGCTATCATCTCACCTCAGCCTCCTGAGTAGCTGTGACTACAGGCAGGTGCTGCCATGCTTGGCTAATTTTTATTTTATTTTTTGTAGAGACAGGGTCTCACAATGTTGCCCAGGCTGGTCTTGAATTCTTGGGTTCAAGCAATTCTCCCACCTCAGCCTCCAAAGTGCTGGGTTTATAGGTGTGACCCACCACGCCAGGCTCTTATTTTTTTAGACTAACCATTCTTCTGTTTACAGTATCAGCTTCATTCAGATACTAATTCCCTTTCATGGTCATCAGATGATTGTCCACAGAAATGTGGGCAACATTCCTCCTTGTTTACATCTAGTGAGACAACCAAGGAATTTGAATTCATCGCTTCTGATTGAGCCAACCTCAGTCATGTGACAAACCAGACCAATTAACCATACCCTGGGAATACTTCACATGGCTAACCTAGCAAATCAAGATCCACCCTAAAGTAGAAATGTGGTATACATCAGAAAAAGAGCAGGAAACATGACATGTCTCATAATCCATTCCACATCTCTGAACCCTGTCCTCACATCAAGTACATTAGAAGGTCAAAGAATCTTTTAATCCAAGAGAAAAATCTAAGAGAGAGGGTTTGCGGAGGATGTTTTTAGAGAAAGCTATGCTGTGAGTCCTGTTTCCAAACCCCTCCCCATAAGAACTGAAACAGGGTTGGGTAAAAACCTGCTCTACCTCAAAGCTAAGTGAGAGGGGACTCCACAGAGCTACTTAGAGAGCTTAATGTGTAATCGATTGCCTGATATGTTCTTCTTGCCCACTGCAATTGACTGAGACCATGGCACTGCAGTAAGGAAACTCTAATTAATATGAAGGAGAACTGGAGTTTCCACTCAAATCAGTCTCTTGGTATGGCCAAGGGACTTAGAGTCAAAGGAACTCTAAGCCAAGGGACTTAGAGTCAAAAGACTTATAGCCAATTAAATGTCCAGATAGGAATAGACATGGAGAGGCATTCATTATCCCTTAAAAAAAATGTTTTTATGTAAAAAGTCAATAAACAAAAAGCCGAAGGCAAGGTTACAAAACTGACTATCTTTAACTTCTATGCCTTGAGCTACAGTAATGTTAGGTTTAGTTACAGACTTTTAGCAATTAGCTATATAAAATGCAAACATTGTTCTGAAACAAAAAGTTTTTAAATATATATCTATCTTCACAACTCATAACTGGGAATTTTGTACCCAGGAGGCTTTGTCACAAGGTATCTTTATCCTGTCTGTAATTATCTTCCTTTAATTCTACGGGAATTAGAAAAGGTGCCACATAACAGCTCAGAAGGCAAAGTCCCTTGTTTTACTGGCTGTTTAGGCATCTTTGTACCCATCCTTGATTTGGAGGGTCTGACCTTGACTTAATTCTATCCCTGAAAACTGGCCCTTACAGTCTCATATGCTCACCTCTTCCATGACAGTCTCCGGGCCTAGAGGGACGGTGTTGGTATAGTCTTAGCAGCAGGGCATTTTCAGTGAAAAGCAAATTGGAGCCAGTGTGATGCCAAATGAGGGAGATTCGCATCTCTACTCTTCAGAATACCATGATTCTGGTTTCCTTGGAGGTAAAACAAGGAAAAATAAATAACAGTATTTTTGAAAATCAAAAGAGTATTTGTGTGTCAGAATAGAAAAAGGAACCTATTCCATTAGGGCACCAACTAAAAATACGAAGAAAAATGCTAACCTGGCACTCTTTAGAGGATTATATAATTCATGATTCAGTCTGCACTCAAAAACAAAAGTTGGGGCTGAAATCTAATAAAAAGTGTTACACTTCTCCTTTGAAACGACCTCTTTCTCTAGTTCTCCTTTTCTATTAAAGAATTTTTTTTTTTTAAGTCAGAGAGTCTCACTTTATCACCCAGGCTGGAGTGCAGTGGTGTAATCTTGGCTCACTGCAACCTCCATTTCCCAGGCTCAAACAATTCTCATGCCTCAGCCTCCTGAGTAGCTGGGGTTACAGGCGTGCACACCTCACCTGGCTAATTTTTGTATTTTCTAGTAGAGACAAGGTTTCTCCATGTTGGCCAGGCTGATGAAACTTCTGGCCTCAAGTGATCCACCCACCTTGGCTTCCCAAAGGGCTGGGATTACAGGTGTGAGCCACTGCACCCAGCCTAAAGAGAAATTATAGTAAGACCAATTTATGTGCAAAATAAGTTTTAGGCTTATTATACTTGGCCTGATTATTCACATAAAGTGCAGCAAGAATTAATTGGCCACATAGGCTCCTTTTAAGTTGGCTTTGCTGGAACTTTGCCTCGAAATATGTTATTCTAGTCTAAGCCCTGGGGGAAAAAAAAAAAACAGTGTCTCCGATTGTCCTGTTTTGAAAGAAATGAATCTTACTAAACTTATCCAAATAACTATATTGTCATACAATCAGAATACTCATGAACAGTTTCTGAATTCTGGAGAGCTCAGAGAGAAAAGTAAACTTGCTCACAAAAACATTCTTCACTTAATTGCTCTAAACTATAAATAATTCAAAAGAAAAAGATTTGCTTGACTCCTCTTTAACCACAGCAGCAGCCTTCCAAACACGATGTCCTTTGTTCACCTTGGAAGTTCACAAGTGAAACAGTTCTGGTTAGATGGGAGCTGTCTATCAGGCTTTGCAGAATCTAGCAGCTCCTACTTAGTTAGAATCAGTCTTAGGGGAAAAAGAGGCCCTCTGCTCGAGTATTCTCCTCCTTGCATTCCTCAGGTAGCAAGATCCTATATCAAAAGGATATGGGTCCCCAGCAGGGGTTGGGCCAAGGCACTCAGTCCCTTTTGTCAATCTTTATCTTAATTTGCCCCATTATTGCCACAGGCAACGTAGCATTCTCATTATAACCATTGTCTTTGGAATTTTCTTAAATTTTCCAATCTGGAGCAAGTAGTGTTTTAAAGGCCTTTGTTTTAACTCCCTAAATTTTCATTTTATTTATTTCATTTCTTAATAACCATCCAAAAATTTGTATCACCCTTCTGGGGTGAGCTCTTTTACTCCCTTTCTCTTTTCCTGTCTTTTTTTTTTTTTTTCGTTAATTGCCCCTGATATTTTATTAAGCATCTGTAAGACCCACAAGAGACAGCAAATTTGATAAGGCTTCTCACATAGTCCTATGATGCTGCCGTAGTAATGTCACCCAGGGTGCCCATGTAAAAAGGGCTCCCTAAACCCCACAATTTACCATGACGTGGGTAATAGAAATTGTTGTTGGAGAATATTCGGGTCACCATGAAGCCAGTCCCACATGGCTTGCATATGAAGCATATCAACTGCTTCATCTGGGGTGTTCCACTTGGCATTTTATAGGGAGAGTTGGGCAATCTCCTTCTCAGGATGAACACTAGGCTTGTTGTTCTCTCAGGAATCACCTCCTGTGTATTTCGATCACATACATTCACCAGCAATTGTTTAATCGTGAGCTGTGGTCCTGCATCAACCCAAGCAAGCTCTTTCATTCTGTAGCATTTAAAATTAATGATTCTATCCTTAAAGTAGTTATTTTTACAATTTTTTGTGTAGCAGGATGAACCGCAGACAAGAACCCCTCAGACACCGAGTTGTAGAAGGAAAGGGCTTTATTCAGCTGGGTGCGTCGGCAGACTCACGTCTCCAAAAACCGAGCTCCCTGAGTGAGCAATTCCTGTCCCTTTTAAGGGCTTACAACTCTAGGGGGGTCCGCATGAGAGGGTCGTGATTGATTGAGCAAGCAGAGGGTACGTGACTGGGGGCTGCATGCACCAGTAATCAGAACAGAACAGAACAGTACAGGGAATTTCACAGTGCTTTTCTATACAATGTCTGGAATCGGTCAGGGGTTGATCTTTAGCTACCAGGGCCAGTGCTCAGTGCCGGGCTGTCTGCTTGTGGATTTCATTTCTGCCTTTTAGTTTTTACTTCTTCTTCATTTGGAGGCAGAAATTGGGCATAAGACAGTATGATGGGTGGTCTCCTCCCTTAATTGTAGTAAAGGTTTCTCAGGGAGATGATGATACCAATCTACAAAATGGAACAATTCCTTTACATAACACCCTGTGGCTTTTTGGGTTTTTTGTTTGGTTGGTTGGCTGTTTTTTTTTTGCTTTGTTTTGATTTTGTTTTTTGAGACAGGATCTTGCCCTGCCACCCTTGCTGGAGTGCAGTGGCACAATTTCAGCTCACTGCAACCTCCACCTCCCAGGTGCAAGAGATTCTCACACCACAGCATCCAAAGTACTGGGATTATAGGCGCGTGCCACCACTCCCAGCTAATTTTTGTGTTTTTAGTAGAGACAAGGGTTTCACCATTTTGGCCAGGCTAGTCTGGAACTCCTGACCTCAGGTGACCCACCCACCTCAGCCTCCCAAAGTGGTGCGATTACAGGCAGAAGCCACCATGACTGGCTACCCTCTTGTTTTAATGGTTACTTCATTTCGCCCTTCCTCCACATTGACTGTCTTCTTGGTAACCACAGGTCTCAGAGGCAACTTTGTTGCCTGAGCTTAATTTTTCTCTTTATCCATTTAGTTTTATCTGTATAATTTTTCCTTTACTCTAAAGCAATTCTTAGTCACTTAACTAAAAAAAAAATTACTTTTTTTTTTTTTTTTGAGATGGAGTCTCACTCTGTCGCCCAGGCTGGAGTGCAGTAGTGGCACAATCTCGGCTCACCGCAACCTCCACCTCCTGGGTTCAAGCAATTCTCTTGCCTCAGCCTCCTGAGTAGCTGGGACTGTAGGTGCCCACCACCACGCCAGGCTAATTTTTATATTTTTAGTAGAAAGGGAGTTTTAACATACTGACCAGGCTAGTCTTGAACTCCTGATCTTGTGATCCGCCCACCTCGGCCTCCCAAAGTGCTGGGATTACAGGCGTGAGCCACTGCACCCAGCAAAATTACATTTTCTTTAGCAAAAAAACACATCCTTGTGTCTTTTTGTTTTTTGTTCTTTTTTGGAGCAGAGGTTTAATAGGCAGAAGAGAAAAGAAAGAGTAATGGTCTCCAAGTGGAAAAGACCAGCAGGAGGCATATACTCCACATTTTACAGAGAGGATGAGAGACATGGTAGTTGTGGACAGGAAAGGAGGAAATTATGATAGGAAAAGTGGAGATCCTGTTACCGACACCCCATCAGGTGGTGAGAAGCTAGGGTCACTCCAGAAGCCTTTGGATAACACCGGGTGGTAGCTCCAGCCAGAAATCCTCAGTTGCTCCAAAACCTCTTCCAGCCCCATGCAACAGCTAAGTCCTCTCTGAAAGTAAGCTGGTTCAAACAGGACCAATATGCCCAGCAACCCATGGGTACAGGGGAATTCTCCATGTTCTCTCCAGAAAGCCTGTCCTCCAAGTCTTATGAGGCTGGCAGCCATGCTAATTTTTTCTAAATGGCTGAAGGTAGCCCAGTAGTTGGTTTGATTTGGTTCTTAAATGGAGACTGAGAGCCTTGAAATGAAAGGACAGAGTTGGAATCTGCTCCTCTGCTCACCGTTTCAATGAATGTTGTACCTTGGTATCCCAGATGAACCTCCAATATGAAGATGCTATGTTGTCTGGAGTATAAACCCAGGGTTTTATCAGGGGAACCAGCCCCCAATATTTCAATATAGGTTCTTTTCTATTTTCCTTAAGGGTCGGCCAGTCTGAGAAATAGAGAGAAAGAGCACAAGAGAGAAATTTTACAATTGGGCCTCCAGGGGTACCATCACATATTGGTAGGACCATGATGGTTACCTTGAGCCATGAAACCAGCAAGTTTTTATTAGGGATTTTAGAAGGGGAGGGAGTGTACAAACAGAGAGTAAGTCACAAAGATCACATGCTTCAAAGGACAATTAAGATTGCAAGGCAAGGCAAAATTAGAATTACTGATGAGGTTCTATGTCCCGCTGTGGACACAGTGTCTTGATAAACATCTTAACAGAAAACAGTGTTCGAGAGCAGACTACTGGTCTGACTAGAATTTACCAGGCTGGAATTTCCCAATCCTAGTAAGCCTGAGGGCACTGTAGGAGACCAGGGTGTATTTCAGTCCTTATCTCAACTGCATAAGACAGACACTCCCAGAGAGGCTGTCTATAGACCTACCCCCAGGAAGGCATTCCTTCCCCAGGGCTATTCCTTACTGGAAAAAGAATTCAGTGATATTTCTCCTACATGCACATCCGTCTATGGGCTTTCTGCAAGAAGAAAAATATGACTCTATTCTGCCCAACCCTTCAGGCAGTCAGACCTTATGGTTATCTTTCCTTGTTCCCTAAAAATCGCTGTTATTCTGTTCCTTTTCAGGGTGCACTGATTTCATATTGTTCAAACACACGTTTTACAATTTGTACAGTTAACACAATCATAACAGGGTCCTGAGGTGACATACATCCTCAGTTTACAAAGATGACGAGATTAAGAGATTAAAGTAAAGACAGGCATAGGAAATTATAAGAGTATCAATTGGGGAAGTGATAAATCTCCATGAAATCTTCACAATTTATGTTCAGAGATTGCAGTAAAGACAGGCATAAGAAATTATAAAAGTATTAATTTTGGGAGCTGATTAATGTCCATGAAATCTTCACAATTTATGTTCTTCTGCCACAGCTTCAGCCAGTCCTTCCATTCGGTGTCCCTGACTTCCCTCCCGCAACAGAGTTTGTCATCTTGCACTAGGAAAACTTAGGACACAAATACACATGAGGAGTTTAGGAGTGGAGGTTTAATAGGCAGAAGAGAAGAGAAAGAGAAACAGCTTTCTCTATATAGAGAGAGGGGTCTCCAAGCAGAAAAGACCCCATCCTTTTGTTTCTATAAACATCACCAAAAACACCTCTGTCGCCAGGCTGGAGTGCAGTGACATGATCTTGGCTCACTACAACCTCCACTTCCCAGGTTCAAGCGATTCTCCTGCCTCAGCCTTCCGAGTAGCCAGGATTACAGGCGCATGCCACCAGGTCCAGCTAATTTCTGTATTTTTAGTAGAGACAGGATTTCGCCATGTTGGCCAGGCTGGTCTCGAACTCCTGACCTCAGGTGATCTGCCCACCTCAGCCTCCCAAAGTGCTGGGATTACAAGCGTGAGCCACTGCACCCAGCATTTTTAATGTAAATTCTTGGTAAACAACTCAGAAACTCCCTCTTCTTTCCCTTTAAAAACCCTCTTGTAACTGCTGCTAATTTATGGAGTATATATTCAGGCAACTCAAGTTGTAATGCTCCCAGGATGCAATCCTCAAGTTTGGCCCAGGTAAACTCTCTACTTACACTAATTCTGCCTCAGCTTCTTCCTTTTAGGTCAACACTGCTATATTAGTCCATTCTCATGCTACTATGAAGAAATACCCAAGACTGGGTAATTTATAAAGGAAAGAGGTTTAGGCTGGGCACAGTGGCTCACATGTGTAATCTCAGCACTTTGGGAGGCTGATCACCTGAGGTCAGGAGTTCAAGACCAGCCTGACCAATATGGTGAAACCCCATCTCTACTAAAAATACAAAAATTAGCCAGTGTGATGGCAGGTGCCTGTAATCCCAGTTACTTGGGAGGCTGAGGCAGGAGAATCACTTGAACCTTGAAGGCAGAGGTTGCAGTGAGCCGAGATGGCACCACTGCACTCCAGCCTGGGTGACAGAGTGAGACTTCGTCTCAAAAAAAATAAATAAAATATAGGAAAGAGGTTTAACTGACTTATGGCTCCGCAGGGCTGGGGAGGCCTCAGGAAACAATCATGGCAGAAGGGGAAGCAAACACATCCTTCTTCATATGGTGGCAGGAAGGTGAAGTGCAGAGCAAAAGGGTGGGTGGGGAAAGCTCCTTATAAAACCATCAGATCTCATGAGAACTCATTCATTATCATGAGAACAGCATGGAGGTAACCGCCCCCATGATTCAATTACCTCCCACTGGGTCCCCCACAACACGTGAGGATTATGGGAACTACAATTCAAGATGAGATTTGGATGGGGACACAGCCAAACCATATCAATTACTTACCCTACCTTGCCCATTGCTTCCTATGGAAAACACAATAAACACTCTTGCCCACATTTTTCCCCCTCCCTCCACGTTCTCACAGACCCTGGTGCTTCCCCAGGTGGCTCTGCATGGTGCACCACGCCTCCGTTTTCTAGAGATCTGTGAGGATAAGCTTCTTTCTTCATGACAGTCATTTCTGTGTCTTCCTATCCTACCATATCTGATTAAAACAAATCCTGGGTACCCTTAAAACAGGAACAATACCTTCAAAAAATTTGTTTATATACTCAATTCATTCTAATTTGAATTAGGTTGGTGTATGATGTCAAACTCCAAGCAAAAGAGCATTTCTTCTGGACTCCCAGAAATAGCTTCAACAACACATTTGTATTTTCCCTAAAATGAAGTATAAGAAATACAAGTAATACAAAATGTTAGATGCTACTATTTCAGAGGCTTTGTAAGAACTTTCTCTTACTAGCAGAAAGCCATTTAAATTGGATTGATTTTATTAGTTTTCCAATGAGACAAAATTTTCCATGTCTTTGAATTAGATGAGCATAAGCCCATTTATTTCCCAATTATAAAATTATGTTATTTTTAAAAACTAACCTAAGAGGTTTTGAAATATTAGATATTAGTTTATAACAAAATAATGAAAGAATATGCATTATTACATTTTATTTTAAAATGGTCACCAAAAGTAAAATGCATAAATTTTCATTACTAGATACATCATGCAAACATCTAAAATCACAATGGTATTATTCATCGAAGCAGCAATTATTTTTACAAAGGCATGGATGACCAGGCTAAGTTCCCAAGAAAATCTTGAACAAAATAAGTCTGTAATTTACATGATTTTTATTCTCCTAAACAATGTTCACATTATATCTAGTATATTACATGAATAGTTATAGAGATTTACTGGCTTATACACAGTGGTCATTCAGTGCTTTCATCTGAAGACTGTTCAACAGATTAGTAATGAGCTCTTGCATTCAAATTACTCTTGCCCATGTATGTTAAAGGGAAAAAATGAAGTGGAAAAAAATGCTGTCTTTTGTGCAATTTTTCCATAGTCTACAGAAAGAAAAAATACCAAAAGACCTAATACTAAGGCTGTGCGCGGTGGCTCACACCTATAATCCCAGCACTTCCGGAGGCCAAGGCCAGGTCTCACTAACAACTGTTTCAGTACTGACCAAGTGGTTAAGTTAAATATTGAAAGCCAGTGCCCTTATACAAAGGATGGGATGTAAGAAAAGCCCATCAGGAGTTTTGGCCAGGCCTTTCCTGGGCCTTAAAGCATGACAAAATAACTGAGAAATTCTTAATAGGACCCATTTAGGATTAATCAAGTTTTATTGTGCCCCAGGTTTCCACAACCAAGTTTATTGGGGGTCTGAAGGAACTCCTCAAACCTCCATGATTTAGCAGGAGACAAGATAAAGGTAATCCCCCCAGCACCCAGACCCATTTAGATTAAGTAAAGTTACTGAGGCTCCAGACGAAGGTCTTCAGGACTCAGACCTTAGTCATAGATTAAAAGAAGTTAATCACTTGTGTCTTCAGATGAATGCACACTTACACATAGACATATTCCTTAGAATGAATAGAAACTCTGAAAGATTTGTAATTTTGAGTTGGTCTGACAATAATTTCCAGACCTTCTCCCTGTAACCAGTTACAGAAATGAAAGCTCTCTTCCTCCCCAGTTCATCTGCATCTTGTTATTGGGCTGCAAGAAATGGCAGCCTGACCCTCAGTTTGGTCCAGGAACAGAGGTGGGTGGATCACATGAGGCCAGGAGTTTGAGACCAGCCTAGGCAACATGGTGAAACCCCATCTCTACTAAAAATTAAAAAATTAGCTGGGCATGGTGGCATGTGCCTGTAATCCCAGCTACTCGGGTGACTGAGGCACAAAATCACCTGAACTTGGGAGGCGGAAGTTGCAGTGAGCCCAGAACACACTTCACTCCAGCCTGGGCAACAGAGCAAGATTCAGTCAAAAAAAAAAAAAAAAAAAAAAAAAAAAAAAAGCTAATTCTAAATAAAAGTGAAGGACAAAACCTTGAACATCTTAATCTTGAATTGCTATTCATGAAATTGTCAGCTGGGCATAGCTGCCCACACCTGTAATCCCAGCACTTTGGGAGGCTAAGCGGAGTGGATTGCTTGAGCTCAGGAGTTCAAGACCACCCTGGGCAACATGGTGAAACTGCATCTCTTCCAAAAATACAAAATGTTAGCTGGCATTGTGGCACGCACCTGTAGTCCCAGCTAGTCAGGAGGCAAAGGCATGAGGATTGCTTGGGGTGGGGATTAGTAGGTGGAGGTTGCAGTGAGCAGAGATTGTGCCACTGCACTCCAGTCTGGGTGACAGACTGAGATCCCATTTCAAAAAAAAAGGAAGAAGTTGTGAATTGCTTGTTTCAAATGCTTAACATGTCTATTACTGCTAAAGGTTAGACAATACAAAATAAATATTGAACAATACCTTAGAAAATTTTATTCCCTTGAAGGAGAATGATACTGTTGTATTCACAGTCTCTGCAAACAAAATATAAAATACAAGACGTTATTGGTCACGGTTAGGTGAATTTTTCCTTGGTAGCATAGAGTATACCTTTATGGCATACACTTAACTACTGACAGAGGCAGTCCCAAGCAAAACTGTAGAAAAATAATGAACCTTTTTTACCCTGGCTACTATTCTCCTGTGGCTTCCTTTCCCTGCCCCTACAGCCTCTCTGTACACCTGCCCCTGTCTTATCCCTTAGGGGACACAGACTGTTAAGATCTGCGGGTCTCAATAATGAATAAACGATGAACAAGCTAGTGCTAATATGCGTCAGACCAAGTTACACATGTGTATTTTAAACTAGTTTTCAGAGACATTGATGCACATTAAGCTGAGTAGAATAGAGAATAATCTTTCCAAAGACACATGAGATATTTTGGAGGCAGCCAGAATACTGAAGCGCCTCCCAATTACACCACTGAGAAGCTCACGTTAGCTTCTGTTTAAGTGCATAGCCATGGGCCTGGCCCCACACAAGCTGTGGAGCACAGAGTCAAAAATGCGGGAAAATCCACACCCTACTGTTCTAGTCAGAACAAAGTAGTGAATGTGATGTGATGGGGTAAAGATGGAAATACATGTTTTGAATCTCAAACAAAAGAAACAGTGGCCAAAAATATTTTTAATATAAATAGTTAAATCGAAAACTATAATATTGTTCTCAGAAGTAAATAAATAATGTCTGCATGTATACTTCTAGTCTCACAAATAAGCATTTATTTATTTACTTCTGGGTGTATCCTTTTTTTGTTTTTGTTTGTTTGTTTTGAGATGGAGTCTCACTCTGTTGCCCAGGCTGGAGTACAATGGTGTGATCTCTGCTCGCTGCAACCTCTGCCTTAGGGGTTCAAGAGATTCTCCTGCCTCAGCTTCCTGAGTAGCTGAGATTACAGGCACCTGCCACCACGCCCGATTAATTTTTGTATTTTTAGTAGACACGGGGTTTCACCATGCTGACCAGGCTGGTCTCAAACTCCCAACTTCAGGCTATCTGCCCACCTCAGCCTTCCAAAGTGCTGGGATTATAGGCATGAGCCACTGCACCCAACTGTTTTTTCTTTTCTTTTTGCTTTTTCTTTAAAGCAAATAAAGGGTGTATTATTATTATTATTATTTTTGTTTTGTTTTGAGACAGAATCTCGCTCTGTCGCCCAGGCTGGAGTGCAGTGGCACGATCTTGGCTCACTACAAGCTCCACCTTCCAGGTTCACGCCATTCTCCTGCCTCAGCCTCCCCAGTAGCTGAGATTACAGGCACCCACAACTACACCTGGCTAATTTTTGTATTTTTAGTAGAGACGGAGTTTCTCTGTGTTGGCCAGGCTGGTTTTGAACTCCTGACCTCAGGTGATCTGCCCACCTCGGCCTTCCAAAGTGCTGGGATTACAGACATGAGCCAACACACCTAGGCAGGTGTATCCTTACTAAAGGAGTTGATACCTGAGGTGTTTCTTCTGCTCGGTAAAGTGATCATGTCTTCATAATCTTATGATCTTTCATTCAAGGCCAATCCAATTCAAAACTTAACAATTCAACAACTACTTATTGAAAGCCTACTACCCACCAGGGCCTGGGAAGACAATGGTAGTACAACTCTGTCCCTTCTCTCAAAGAGCTAAAGTCTATTGAAGATATAGATATTTAAGAAACCATTCCAGCTGTGAGCGGTGGCTCACGCCTGTAATCACAACACTTTGGGAGGCTGAAGAGGGTAGATCCCTTGAACTCAGAAGTTCAAGACCAGCCTGGGCAACATGGTTGATCCTTATCTGTACAAAATATAAAAAAGAAAGATGGGTATGGTGGCGTGTGCCTGTAATCCCAGTTACTTGAGAGGCTGGGGTGGGAGGATCACTTGAGCCCAGTAGGTAGAGGCTACAGTGAGCTGTGTTTGTACCACTTCACTCCAGCCTGGGTGACAGGGAGACCTTGTCTCAAAATAAATAAATAAATAAATATTAAATTAAAATTAAAATTTTAAAAAAACAAAAAAAGACCCCCAAAATAATAAGAAGAAACCATTCCAAATACAATATGCAATGGGAAAGATGCAGTAAGGATAAATATAACATCTTCGTAAGAGTGATGGCCCTGGGGCCAGAACTGCTTGGGTTTGAATCTCAGCTCCTCTACTTGGTGTGTAACTTCGGACCAGTCACTTAATTTTTCTATGGCTCAGTAAAACAGTGATGGGTGATAACACGTATCTCATAGAATTATCACAAGGGCTATACCAGTTAATACATGTTAAGTGCTAAGAACAATGCCTGGGACACAGCACTTATTAAATATTATTACCACTAAATGTTACTTATAACATTTAATATTATTCTTTCTCGCTTCTAGACCCTCCTTCCAATGGCATCTTGTGAATAATAACATATTCATACCTTGTGAATATTAATGCATTAATATATTAGTTATATATGTATATATTATATAATAACAATAATAGGCTCTATCTTATTAACTTGCTAGTTTCTTTGAGAATATTTTTCACAAATTGAATCATATTTCATTTTTCTCCTTTTTTTTTATTTTATTACTTCATTAGGATCTTGTTTTCTCCACTAGTCTGTAATTTCCATGAGGACAGGGGTTTTGCTTTGGACATTTTTGAATCTGGCTCCTAGTATCTAATTCTCAGTACCCAGCTTCAGGACCAACTATTAGGTTGGTGTAAAAGTAATTGCAGTTTTTGCCATGAAAAGTAATGCAATACATCATTACATAATTAAATCCGTAATTTGCAAGGCCCAGCACAAAATGACGATATGAGGCTGCTTATTCAAAAGATAGGGGAAACCTGTTAAAGTTACTAGAACATAAAACTTTGCCCTTCTTCTATGTGTTTCTCTCTCTAGACTTGCCATAATGTTTTTATTGCAATTTAATATCATTTGTAAGAAAGAGAACATTTTAAACTATTAGTATGAATTTCAGTATTCATCTTCTTATAATACAATGCCAGTTTTAAATGCAAATATCAAAGCATTTAACTTCAAGGTAGAATCACTGAAATTACATAATTTGTCTTTCCCTGCTTATCCCCAGGGGGTGCCTCGAGCGGAGCCAGCCAGAGGAAACTAACACAAGCCAGAGGCAGGAAGTTTGAAGGGAGAAAGAGAAGGTCCCCAAGGCATGGAACAGCCTGAGGGAACGCCCCCTCAGCAAGCAGCACAGGTGAGTGTAGAAACACCCAGGGGCTCCTCCACGACTGGGGGCTCCTGTGCAAGCTTCGGCCTGAGAGCTGCCTGTCAGGGTCCTCCTTCCACAAACTGCCAGATGCCCCATGCGCCAGTGAGGGGCAGGAAGTCCAAGCAAGTACCTTTCTTTCCCACAGGCCTGCTATTCAACAGTGACTCTCAATGCACTGCAATCTCCATGCAATACCTCCACACACTACCTGTTTTGGGGTGGGACAGGGGATGGTGTGCCCAACTAGTCAGCTGCTGAACAGGGCCATGGTGCTGCCAGCCAAGGTAGGGCAGCCACTGTCATGCCCACGCAAGATACTGCAGGGCACCCACACCAGATCCTGACCCTCCCTGTAGCCAGGACTTCACCAGGAGCAGAGGTTAGCAGGTGGCACTGGACAGAAGAGGGGAGAGGATCCCAGGGTGCCAGCAGGGAAGTGGGCAGCGAGAACCAAGAACCAGTCCAGGGAAGGTGGGTTCATACCCCATCGTCTCATTAGATTTCACTTACACAAAACACACACTCGAAAATAAAATTATTAAGAATTTCAAGATTGTGATCACAGGGCATTAAACCCCAAGCACAGGGCCCTTCTGTATATGGGGCCCTGGGCTCTGGTCATGAAGCCAACTCTGTCAACTTTGTGGAAGGGGTGGGGGAGGAAGATGGATGAGACTTGAGGATTTGAGAAAGAAATTAAGAACAACCCCTAGACCAGGTGTGGTGGCTCACGCCTATAATCCCAGCACTTTGGGAGGCCGAAGCGGGTGGATCATGAGGTCAGAAGTTCGAGACCAGTCTGGCCAACATGGTGAAATCCTATCTCTATTAAAGATACAAAAAATTTGTTGGGCATGGTGGCACACACCTGTAATCCCAGCTACTGGGGAGGCTGGGGCAGGAGAATCGCTTGAACCAGGGAGGCAGAGGTTGCAGTGAGCCGAGATTGTACCATTGCATTCCAGCCTAGGCAACAGGACGAGACTCTGTTTCAAAAAAAAAAAGAACAACCCCTAGTTTTCTATTTAGGGAGACTGTCTTAACACTTAGCAGGTCAGGTAGACAGACGGAGTTCTAACCTCCTCTGTTGGATAGACCTCTTTTTCAATTGTTTTGTCTGTCTTAGAAAGCTGTTTTTTTGTTTTTCTTTTTTTGAAACTGGAGTCTCACTGTGTAGCCCAGGCTGGAGTGCAGTGGTGGGATCTTGGCTCACTACAATGTCTGCCTTCATTCAAGTGATTCTCCTTCCTCAGCCTCCTGGGTAGCTGGGATTACAAACATGTGCTACCACACCCGTCTACTTTTGTATTTTTAGTAGAGACTGGGTTTCACCGTGTTGGCCAGGCTGGTCTGGAACTCCTGACCTCAGGTGATCCGCTCGCCTCGGCCTCCCAAAGTGCTGGGATTATAGGCGTGAGCCACTGCACCTGCCCAGAAAGCTCATATCTTGCTCATACCTTCCATTCTTTTCTTTTCTTTTTTATTATACTTTAAGTTCTGGGGTACATGTGCACAACGTGCAGATTTGTTACATATGTATACATGTGCCATGTTGGTTTGCTGCACCAATTAATTCATCATTTACATTAGGTATTTCTCCTAATACTATCCCTCCCCCATCCCTCCCACCCCATGACAGGCCCCGGTGTGTGATGTTCCCCTTCCTGTGTCCAAGTGTTCTCATCGTTCAGTTCCCACCTATCAGTGAGAACATGCAGTGTTTGGTTTTCTGTCCTTGTAATAGTTTGCTCAGAATGATGGTTTCTAGCATCATCCATGTCCCTACAAAGGACATAAACACCTCCTTTTTATGGCTGCATAGTATTCCATGGTGTATTTGTGCCACATTTTCTTAACCCAGTCTATCATTGATGGATATTTGGGTTGGTTCCAAGTCTTTGCTATTGTGAATAGTGCTGCAATAAACATACGTGTGCACGTGTCTTTATAGCAGCATGATTTATAATCCTTTGGGTATGTACCCAGTAATAGGATGGCTGGGTCAAATGGTATTTCTAGTTCTAGATCTTAAGGAATCGCCACACTGTCTTCCACAATGGTTGAACTAGTTTACACTCCCACCAACAGTGTAAAAGTGTTCCTATCTCTCCACATCCTTTCCAGCATCTGCTGTTTCCTGACTTTTTAATGATCGCCATTCTAACTGGTGTGAGATGGTATCTCATTGTGGTTTTTATTTGCATTTCTCTGATGACCAGTGATGATGAGCATTTTTTCATGTGTCTGTTAGCTGTATAAATGTCTTCTTTTGAAAAGTGTCTATTTATATCCTTCACCCACTTTTTGATGGGGTTGTTTGATTTTTTTCTTGTAAATGTGTTTAAGTTCTTTGTAGATTCTGGATATTAGCCCTTTGTCAGATGGGTAGATTGCAAAAATTTTCTCCCATTCTGTAGGTTGCCTATTCACTCTGATGGGAGTTTCTTTTGCTGTGCAGAAGCTCTTTAGTTTAATTAGGTCCCATTTTTCTATTTTGGCTTTCGTTGTCATTGTTTTTTGTGTTTTAGTCATGAAGTCCTTTCCCATGCCCATGTCCTGAATCATATTGCCTAGAAGAACCTTTCTTCTAGGGTTTTTATGGTTTTAGGTCTAACATTTAAGTCTTTAATCCATCTTGAATTAATTTTTGTATAAGGTTTAAGGAAGGGATCCAGTTTCAGCTTTCTACATATGGCTAGCCAGTTTTCCCAGCACCATTTATTAGATAGGGAATCCTTTCCCCACTTCTTGTTTTTGTCAGGTTTGTCAAAGATCAGATGGTTGCAGATGTGTGGTATTATTTCTGAGGCCCCTGTTCTGTTCCATTGGTTTATATCTCTGTTTTGGTACCAGTACCATGCTGTTTTGGTTACTGTAGCCTTATAGTATAGTTTGAAGTCAGGTAGCGTGATGCCTCCAGCTTTGTTCTTTCTGCTTAAGATTGTCTTGGCAATGCAGGCTCTTTTTTGGTTCCATATTAATTTTAAAGTAGTTTTTTCCAATTCTGTGAAGAAAGTCATTGGTAGCTTGATGGGGATGGCATTGAATTTATAAATTACCTTGGACAGTATAGCCATTTTCACAATATTGATTCCTCCTATCCATGAGCATGGAATGTTCTTCCATTTGTTGTGTCCTCTTTTATTTCATTGAGCAGTGGTTTGTAGTTCTTGAAGAAGTCCTTCACATCCCTTGTAAGTTGTATTCCTAGGTATTTTATTCTCTTTGTAGCAATTGTGAATGGGAGTTCACTCATGATTTGGCTCTCTGTTTGTCTGTTATTGGAGTATAGGAATGCTTGTCATTTTTGCACATTATTTTGTATCCTGAGACTTTGCTAAAGTTGCCTATCAGCTTAAGGAGATTTTGGGCTGAGATGATGGGGTTTTCTAAATATACAATCATGTCATCTGCAAACAGGGACAATTTGACTTCTTCTTTTCCTAATTGAACACCGTTTATTTCTTTCTCTTGCCTGATTGTCCTGGCCAGAATTTCCAACACTGTGTTGAATAGGAGTGGTGAGAGAGGGCATCCCTGTCTTGTGCCAGTTTTCAAAGGGAATGCTTCCAGTTTTTGCCCATTCAGTATGATATTGGCTGTGGGTTTGTCATAAATAACTCTTATTATTTTGAGATATGTCCCATCAATACCTAGTTTATTGAGAGTTTTTAGCATGAAGGGCTGTTGAATTTTGTCGAAGGTCTTTTCTGCATCTATTGAGATAATCGTGTGGTTTTTGTCTTTGGTTCTGTTTACATGATGGATTATGTTTATTGATTTGTGTATGTTGAACCAGCCTTGCATCCCAGGAATGAAGCCAACTTGATCTTGGTGGATAAGCTTTTTGATGTGCTGCTGGATTCGGTTTGCCAGTATTTTATTATGGATTTTCACATTAAGTTCATCAGGAATATTGGTCTAAAATTCTCTTTTTTTGTTGTGTCTCTGCCAGGCTTTGGTATCAGGATGATGTTGGCCTCATAAAATGAGATAGGGAGGAGTCCCTCTTTTTCTATTGATTGGAATGGTTTCAGAAGGAATTGTACCAGCTCCTCTTTGTACCTCTGGTAGAGTTTGGCTGTGAATCCATCTGGGTCTGGACTTTTTTTGGTTGGTAGGTTATTAATTATTGCCTCAATTTCAGAGTCTGTTATTGGTCTATTCAGGGATTCAAGATCTTCCTGGTTTAACCTTGGGAGAGTGTATGTGTCCAGGAATTTATCCATTTCTTCTAGATTTTCTAGTTTATTTGTGTAGAGGTGTTTATAGTATTCTCTGGTGGTAGTTTGTATGTCTGTAGGATCAGTGGTGATATCCCCTTTATCATTTTTTATTGCACCTATTTGATTCTTCTCTCTTTTCCTCTTTATTAATCTTGCTAGTGGTCTATCTATTTTGTTGATCTTTTCAAAAAACCAGCTCCTGGATTCATTGATTTTGTGAAGGGTTTTTGTCTCTATCTCCTTCAGTTCTGCTCTAATCTTAGTTATTTCTTGCCTTCTGCTATCTTTTGAATTTGTTTGCTCTTGCTTCTCTAGTTCTTTTAATTGTGATGTTAGGTTGTTGATTTTAGATCTTTCTTGCTTCCTCTTGTGGGCATTTAGTGCTATAAATTTCCCTTTACACACTGCTTTAAATATGTCCCAGAGATTCTGGTATGTTGTGTCTTTGTTCACATTGGTTTCAAAGAACATCTTTATTTCTGCCTTCATTTCGTTATTTACCCAGTAGTCATTCAGGAGTGGGTTGTCCAGTTTCCATGTAGTTGTGCAGTTTTCAGTGAGTTTCTTAATCCTGAGTTCTAATTTGATTGCACTGTGGTCTGAGAGACAATTTGTTGTGATTTCTGTTCTTTCACATTCGCTGAGGAGGGCTTTACTTCCAATTGGAAGTATGTGGTCAATTTTGGAATAAGTGCGATGTGGTGCTGAGAAGAATGTATATTCTATTGATCTGGGGTGGAGAGTTCTGTAGATGTCTATTAGGTCTGCTTGGTGCAGAGCTGAGTTCAAATCCTGGATATCCTTGTTAACCTTCTGTCTTGTTGATTTGTCTAATATTGACAAAGGGGTGATAAAGTCTCCCATTATTATTGTGTGGGAGTCTAAGTCTCTTTGTAGGTCTCTAAGGATTTGCTTTGTGAATCTGGGTGCTCCTGTATTTGCTACATATATATTTAGAATAGTTAGCTCTTCTTGTTGAATTGATTCCTTTACCATTATGTAATGGCCTTCTTTTTCTCTTTTGATCTTTGATGGTTTAAAGTCTGTTTTATCAGAGACTAGGATTGCAACCTACTCTTTTTTTTGCTTTCCATTTGCTTGGTAGATCTTCCTCCATTTCTTTATTTTGAACCTGTGTGTCTCAGCACATGAGATGGATCTCCTGAATACAGCACACTGATGGATCTTGACTCTTTATCCAATTTGCCAGTCTGTGTCTTTTATTTGGACCATTTAGCCCATTTACATTTAAGGTTAATATTGTTATGTGTGAATTTGATCCTGTCATTATGATGTTAGCTGGTCTTTTTGCCCATTAGTTGATGCAGTTTCTTCCTAGCATCAATAGTCTTTACAATTTGGCATGTTTTTGCAGTGGCTGGTACTGGTTGTTCCTTTCCATGTTTAGTGCTTCCTTCAGGAGCTCTTGTAAGGCAGGCCTGCTGGTGACAAAATCCCTCAGCATTTGCTTGTCTGTAAAGGATTTTATTTCTCCTTCACTTATGAAGCTTAGTTTGACTGATTATGAAATTCTGGGTTGAAAATTCTTTTCTTTAAGTATGTTGAATATTGGCCCCCACTCTCTTCTGTCTTGTAGAGTTTCTGCCAAGAGATCCACTGTTAGTCTGATAGGCTTCCCTTGTGGGTAACCCAACCTTTCTCTCTGGCTACCCTTAACATTTTTTTCCTTCATTTGAACCTTGGTGAATCTGACAACTATGTGTCTTGGGGTTGCTGTTCTCAAAGAGTGTCTTTGTGGTGTTCTCTGTATTTCCTGAATTTGAATATTGGCCTGCCTTGCTAGGTTGGGGAAGTTCTCCTGGATACTGTCCTGAAGAGTGTTTTCCAGCTTAGTTCTATTCTCCCCATCACTTTCAGGTACACCAAACAAAGGTAGATTTGGCCTTTTCACATAGTCCCATGTTTCTTAGAGGCTTTGTTCATTTCTTTTTACTCTTTTTCCTCTAAACTTCTCTTGTCGCTTCATTTCATTAACTTGATCTTCAATCACTGATACCCTTTCTTCCACTTGATCGAATCGGCTACTGAAACTTCTGCATGCATCGCAAAAGTTCTCATGCCATGGTTTTCAGCTCCATCAGGTCATTTAAGGTCTTCTCTACACTGTTTATTCTAGTTAGCCATTCATCTAATCTTTTTTCAAGGGTTTTAGCTTCCTTGCGATGGTTTCGAACATCCTTCTTTAGCTCGGAGAAGTTTGTTATTACTGACCTTCTGAAGCCTACTTCTGTCAACTTGTCAAAGTCATTCTCCATCCAGCTTTGTTCCATTGTTCGCGAGGAGCTGTGATCCTTTGGAGGAGAAGAGGCGCTCTGGTTTTTAGAATTTTCAGCTTTTCTGCTCCGGTTTCTCCCCATCTTCGTGGTTTTATCTACCTTTGGTCTTTGATGATGGTGACGTACAGGTGGAGTTTTGGTGTGGATGTCCCTTTCGTTGATGTTGATGCTATTCCTTTCTGTTTGTTAGTTTTCCTTCTAACAGTCAGAACACTCAGCTGCAGGTCTGTTAGAGTTTGCTGGAGGTCCACTCCAGACCTCTTTGCCTGGGTATCACCAGCAGAGGCTGCAGAACAGCAAATATTGATCCTGATCCTTCCTCTGGAAGCTTTGTCTCAGAGGGGCACCCAGCTGTCTGAGGTGTCAGTCAGCCCCTACTGGGAGGTGTCTCCCAGTTAGGCTACATAGGAGTCAGGGACCCACTTGAGGAGACAGTCTGTCCGTTCTCAGAGCTCAAACACCGTGCTGGGAGAACCACTGCTCTCTTCAGAGATGTCAGACAGGGACATTTAAGTGTGCAGAAGTTTCTGCTGCCTTTCGTTCAACTATTCTCTGCCCCCAAAGGTGGAGTCTAGAGACGCAGGCAGGCCTCGTTGAGCTGCGGTGGGCTCCACCCAGTTCGAGCTACCCACCACTTTGTTTACCTTCTCAAGCCTCAGCAATAGTGGACGCCCCTCCCCAAGCCAGGCTGCTGCCTTGCAGTTCGATTTTGGACTACTGTGCTAGCAGTGAGCAAGGCTCACTGCTGAGCCAGGTGCGGGATACAATCTTCTGGTGTGCTGTTTGCTAAGACCACTGGAAAAGTGTAGTATTAAGGCAGGAGTGTTCCAATTTTCCAGGTACAGTCTGTCACAGCTTTCCTTGGCTAGGAAAGGGAAATCCCCTGACCCCTTGCACTTCCCGGGTGAGGCGATGCCCTGTGCTGCTTTGGCTCACCCTCCATGGGCTGCACCCACTGTCCAACCAGTCCCAATGAGATGAATCAGGTACCTCAGTTGGAAATGCAGAAATCACCCATCTTCTGTGTCAATCACTCTGGGAGCTGCAGACCAGAGCTGTTCCTATTCGGCCATCTTGGAATGGACCCTTCCATTCTTTTCTTAGGAAGTTAGCTTGAAGCTTTGCCCACAATGAAGAAGGCAAGAGGGAACTTAGGAAGGGCGAGGGAGAACAGAACCCCTTCTTAGGCTCTCCTCTCCTCTTCCCAAAAGGTGTCCATGCAGCTCACTCATGGTCCAGTCTAGTTTTCCTGGCAACTATGCAGGCAGCGGGATCCGAGCCTCAGATGGTATTGTACATTGAATTGTGTCCCCCAAAAAGATATGTTGAAGGCCTAACTTCCAGTGCCTGTGAACATGACCTTATTTGGAAACAGGATCTTTGCAGACAGTCAAGTTAAAATGAGGTCATTAGGGTGGGCCCTAGTCCAATATCCGTTATTAAGAAGGGGAAATTTGGACACTGAGATAGGCACACATAGGAAGGAAGACCACAGTGAAGGGCCCCAGGAAAAAGATGGCCATCTACAAGGCAAGACATGCCATAGGCCACCAGAAGTTAGGAGAGAGGCCTGGAACAGATCCATGCCTAGCTCCTGCAGAGGAAGCATGGCCTCATTATCTTGGTTTCAGACTTCTGAACTCCAGGGCTGTTAGATGATAAATTTCTGTTTTTCTAAGATATTCAGTTTATGGTACTTAGTAACAGCAGCCCCAGCAAAATCCTGGTAACAGAACTTACAGGCTTATGAAATTTTTTTTAAACAAGATCTTGCTCTGTTGCCCAGGCTGGAGTGCAGTGGTGCAATCACAGCTCACTGCAGCCTCCACTGCCCAAGCTCCAGTGATCCTCCCGCCTCAGCCTCTCAAGTATCTGGGACCACAGGCATGAGCCACCAGGCCCAGCTAATTTTTGTATTTTTGGTAGAGACGGCATTTCACCATGTTGTCCAGGCTGTTCTCAAACTCTTGATGTCAAGCAACCCACCTGCCTTGGCCTCACAAAGTGTTGGGCTTGCAGGCATGAACTACCATGCCCAGCTCAGGCTTATTAAATTTAAGATGCTTTGAAATATCCATCTATTGATTCATAAATGTGTTTTTGAAAGAAACAGATATGTGTGTGTGTGTGTGTGTGTGTGTGTGTAAAAACTGGTGAGATTATGGGTAACTTTTACTTTATAACTGCTTGTCCATATTTTCTAAATATCGTATCATAAAGATGTATAACTTTTATAACAACCAAAAGGAAAATTATTTTAAACATAGATATGTATGGTACTTGCAAATTTGACTCCCAAATTTCAAGGGACTCTTGCTACGTCAATGCTTCTTAAATCAGAAAGTCCTAAGTTCTGGGCCCACATACTCAGCTGCCAGATGGCCATGTTTATTTGAATGTTCCAAAATTACCTTGAGCTTAACATGCCCAAGCCAGAACTCATTATGTTTCCCTAAAAAAAAAAAAAAAAACCTGCCTGTTCTTTTGTACACATCATCTCAGATAATAGCACTTCCATACATCCAGTCACTGGCCCTCAAGTGTGGTGCTTTTTTTTCTTTATCTTTTTTTTTTTTTCTTTTTTTTTGAGTCAGGAGTACAATGGTGGATCACAGCTAGCCAAGACCTCCTGGGTGCAAGTGATCCTCCCACCTCAGCCTCCCAAGTAGCTGGACTAAAGGCTGGTACCACCACACCCAGCTAATTTTTTTTTTTTTTTTTTTTTTTTTTTTTTTTTTTTGAGAGATGGGGTTTCACCTCCTTGCCCAGTCTGGCCTCAAACTCTTATCCTCGGCCTCCCAAAGTGCTGGTATTACAGGCAACCAGCCCAAGAGGTTCTTGATCTTACCTAATCCTTGCCTGCCACATTAAATCAGTGTATCCTGCCTATTCTGTCTCCCAAAACGCTCTCTTTCATCTCCTGCCTGCTACTCCCTGGCTGCCATCACGTTCACCCTTCATGGTCTCTCACAGAGCCTCCTGGATGCTCTTCCTTCCACCCAAGTTTCCTGCCTCAGCCTACCCCCACCTCCTGCCATATGGATGCTAGTTATCTGCAAAAATGGAAATCTCAGTGGGTCATCCCTGCCCACTGACTATAGGATACAGGCCAATATTTTGCGCATGACTTATATGCTCACACTGCCCCCTTTTCTAGGCTCATCTCCAGCAATTCCCCACAAGCACATTCTGCTCCAACTACAAAAAAACTACTCTCCAAATAAACCATACTCTTTCATGACTAGATGTGTTTGCATATGCTGTTTCCTCTCCAGGGAATGTTTTTCCCCATCACTCTCTGATGCTTTCAGATTCAAGACTCTAATAAAATACTCCATTGAAGGCTTGTCTGACCAGCCTGGGCAATATAGTGAGACCCTGTCTCTACAAAAAATTTAAAAATGCCCAGGAGCAATGGCTCACACCTGTAATCCCAGCACTCTGGGAGGCTGAGGCAGGAGGATCACTTGAGCCCAGGAGTTCAAGACCAGCCTGGGCTCAAGATAAAGTGAGACCTTATCTCTATTTTTTAATTAAAATAAAATTAAATTTAAAATTAGGGCCGGGTGCAGTGGCTCACATCTGTAATTCCAGCACTTTGGGAGGCCGAGGCGGTCGGATGGCCTGAGGTCAGGAGTTTGAGACCAGCCTGGCTAACATGATGAAAACCTGTCTCTACTAAAACTACAAAAATTAGCTGGGCATGGTGGCATACACCTTTAGTCCCAGCTACTCGGGAGGCTGAGGCAGAATCACTTGAACCCGGGAGGTGCAGGTTGCAGTGAGCTGAGATTGCACCATTGCACTCCAGCCTGGGAGACAGAGCGAGACTCCGTCTCAAAAAAAAAAAAAAAAAAAAAAAAAATTAGCTGGGCATAAACCTGTGCCTGTAGTCCTTGCTACTCAGGAGGCTGTGACTAGACGATGACTTGAGCTGAGGAGTTTGAGGCTGCAGTGAGCTATGATTGCACCACTGCACTCCAATCTGGGTGATGGAGCAAGATCTTTTCTCAAAAAAAAAAAACACCTTATCCCAGTTTTTCTGCCACAGTTATTTAGTAACTATATAGTTAAAACTAATAACCTATAATTCTATTGCTAATAGAACTATATGTTGTTTACATATACTTTTTTACAATTAATTTACAATAAAATTATATTTAGTATAATTATATGTACATATAATTTTATTGTATGGCAATGGCTCACACCTGTAATGAATTTACAATAAAATTCATTACAGGTAATTACATGTAATTTTATTGTAAATCTTGTTTTTGTGACAGTATTTCCCAGAATGGAGTGACTTTTTTTTTTTTATACTGATTTACCAGGTACATGTGCAATCTCATTACCTGCATAGGTTGTGTAGTGGTCAAGTCAGGGCTTTTAGGGTTCCCATCACCCAAGTAACATATACCCATTAACTAATTTTGCATCATCCACCCCCTCACCCTTCCAACTCTTCACTATCATTCCACTCTCTAGTACATGTGTACACATTTTTAGCACCCACTTATGGGTGGGAACATGCAATATTTGACTTTCTGTGCCTGGTTTGTTTCACTTAAGATAATGGCCTCCAGTTCCATCCATGTTGCTGAAAAATACATGATTTCATTTTTGTAATGGCTTAATAATATTCCATTGTGTAAATATACCACATTTTATTTACCCATTCGTCTGTTGATGAACACTTAGGTGAACGCCATACCTTTGCTATTGTGACTAGTGCAATAAACATATGAGTGCAGGTATCTTTTTCATGTATTGATTCCTTTTCCTTTGAGTAGATACCTAGTAGTGAAATTGCTAGATGGAATGGTGGTTCTATTTTTAGTTCTTTGATAAATCCCCATACTGCTTTCCATAGAGGCTGTACTAATTTACATTCCCACCAAAAGTGGATGAGTTCTCTTTTCTCCATATTCTTGCTAACATCTGTTACTTTTCGTCTTTTTAAGAATAGCCATTCTGACTGGGGTAAGATGATATCTCATTGCAATTTTAATTTGCATTTCTCTGACGATTAGTGATGCTGAGCATGTTTTAATATATGTGTTGGCCATTTCTATCTCTTCTTTTGAAAAGTATCTATAAGTATCCACTCATGTCCTTTTCCCACTTTTTTTTTCTTTTTTTTTTTTGAGACTGAGTCTCACTCTGTCACCTGGACTGGAGTGCAATGGCATCGTCTCACCTCACTGCAACCTCCACCTCCTGGGTTCAAGGGATTTTCCTGCCTCAGCCTCTCAAGTAGCTGGGGCTACAGGCACATGCCACCACACCTGGCTAATTTTTGTATTTTTGGCAGAGACAAGGTTTCCCTACGTTGGCCAGGCTGGTCTAGAACTCCTGACATCGTGATCCACCTGTCTCAGTCTCCCAAAGTGCTGGGATTACAGGCATGAGCCACTGTGCCCGGCCACTTTTCCCACTTCTTAATGCGGTTGTTTTTGTTGTTGTTGTTGTTGTTGAATTGTTTGAGTTCCTTGTACATTCTGAATGTTAGTACCCTGTTGGATGAATAGTTTGTGAATTTTTTCTCATATACTACAGATTGTCTGTTCACTCTATTATTTCTTTTGCTATGCAGAAGCTTTTTGATGTAATTAAATCCTTTTTGTCTACTTTTGTCTTTATTGCCTGTGCTTTTGAGATCTTTGTCATAAATTCTTTGTCTAGACCAATGTCCAGAAGAATCTTCCCTAGGTTTCTTCTAGTATATTTATAATTGCAGATCTTATGCTTAAGTTGTTCATCCATCTTCAGTTGATTTTTGAATGTGGTGAGAGATAGGGGTCCAGGTTCATTCTTCTGCATATGGCAATCCAGTTTTCCCCAGAGTGACTTTCTGAGCAAGGAGATCCTACCATTCAACTTCAGATAACCAGAACCTAAATCATGATTTGCCCAAATTAGGTTCAATAGATGTTTATGGAAGAAAGTGGGAGGAGGGAGAGAAGAAGTAGACAAGCTGACTTGAGTCTGACACCTCTGAGGTCTCAAGAAAGAGAAACTTTGAAGATTCAGGTAAAATATCAGTGTAATCCCACAGAGATTGTGTAAAATAATTGTAAAACAGTTGTGCAAAAGAAATGCACAATTTAAAAAAAACAGTAATCTGCTAAGGGAATTTTTTTTTCAAAGAGAAAGCATGACACAGTAGAAGAGTCATATCTTAGAGTTAGGAGGCTACTCTGTTACTAGTTCTCCAAATGACCATGGACACCTTACTGAGCCACTGCAAACATCAGTTCCCTCATTATAAAGATGACAGGACTGGAAAATCAGTAACAAAAGAAGGATTCTTATTCTGAACACTGTACTAGGCTTTTTTTTTTCTTTTACACACATTCTCTAATTTAATTCTTAAAACTATTTATGATGTGTTTTACTTCCCCATTTTATAGCTGAGGAAAATGAGGCCAAGAAGAGTTAAATATTAATAACATGCTGAAAGTCACATTGCTGGTAAACGGAAAAGCTGGAATATAGTTTTAAAGTGGTAATTCCTTTTTTAAAATTTATTTTTTACTTTTATTTTTTATCCCTTGGTGCAAGATCTCTGTAAGGGTCCTAATTTCTGGATGTTATGATTCTGTAAATAATTCCAAGGAGGAACATAAAGGCAGAAGTCACTGAAGAAACCAATGACTGTATAGAAAATCTGGTGGGTTACTATGAAAAATATTAACAATACAAATCATATAAGTGTCATCTTAACAATTCAAGTACATAATTATAAAATGCTATTTAAGCTGCTAAAAGTAAAAACTTTGGATAGAAAAAGAATTATTACCAGAAAAGGAAGTTTTCATTTTCAATGTATTTAATTTTCACAACATTTTCATAAGGAATTATTTCCTATTCTAAAAGTAATATGAACTGAACACTTACCTCCCTTCAGAGCTCTGCAAAAAGAATAATCATCATCAGATCCTCGGCAAATAACTTCTTTGCGCTTTGGAAGAGTCATGGAGTTGACAGTTATGTAGAGATTGAAATATAATTGCTTTACATCTCTCCCTTTAAAAGAAAAACTCCCATTAGGTCCTCAAATAGTAGATTCTTTTATACATAATGATTAACATTTATTGTATAGTTAAAAGGGGCCCTGTGCTTTTCTTACATTATTTCATTTAATCATCACAACTATCTAAAAGGTGGGTATTATTACTCTTCTTCTGCAGATGAGAAAACTGAAGTTCTGAGAGGGCAACTAGTAAATCATAATCAAATACAATGTTCCACGGTAAAACTATGCATGCTCTGCCTAAAAACAGAAGAGCCTTCATAACTTCATAGAGAAAACTATGAAATAAAGACATAAAATGTCTAGTTCTAATCATGGTTCTGCTAGAAAATTCAAAAGAAAAGAAAGGGAAAGGAAAGACAGTGAGACAGTCAACTTTCTAGGAGTTCTGATGAAAGAGTTCTTGAGAATAAAATAGAATCTTTTGATGAAAAATAAATATATGGCTATTTTTTAATTTCCTTGTGATCTCCGTATTTCCAACTACCATGAAAAATTCCAGTAATCAATGCATTTTTCTCAACTCTTCCAACTTATTCAGTTGGCCCAAATGAAAAAGATGCACAATCCTTTTCTTTCTTTTTCTTTTTTTTTTTTTTTTTTTTTTTTTTTTTTGAGACAGACTGGAGTGCAGTGGCATAATCTTGGCTCACTGCAACCTTCGCTGCCCAGGTTCAAGCGATTCTCCTGCCTCAGCCTCCCGAGTAGCTGGGATGACAGGCGCCTGCCACCACGTCCAGCTAATTTTTTTTATTTTTAGTAGAGATGGGGTTTCACCATCTTGGCCAGGCTGGTCTTGAAGTCCTGACTTTGTGATCCACCCGCCTCAGCCTCCCAAAGTGCTGGGATTACAGGCATGAGCCACTGTGCCCAGGCAAAAAAGATGCACAATCCTTTTCACAATGAAAACAATTTTGCAACCACTACCTCACTGAAAATATTTTCCTAGTAAGATCACCATGACTCATTATAACCATAATCAAAAGACAACTTTTCTAACTTTAATTTGAACTTGGCTATGCTTAATAGAACTGCCTGCTTCTTTCCCTAAACCTTCTTTGGTGTTGGTGCAACCACTCTCTTCCAGGTGTCCTCCAATCTCTCTGACTCCTCCTCCTCAGTCTATTTCATTGACTCCTAGATTTCTCCAGGTTCTAGCCTCAGTTCTCCTCAATTTTCACTCTGCACACTCTCTCAGACCAAATACCACATAAGGTGACAATTCTCAAATCAACTTTAGTCTCAACCTTTCTCCTGAGCATTGATCCCATGTATTTATTCAATATCTCTACTCAAATGTTGCCCAGTTACCTTACCCAACAGATCTAAAAGTGATTTCCTCCTCTTCATCACCAAATTGGCACTAGAATTCCCAGTCCTAGTAAATCTTTCTAACCTCCTTTTCATACCCATTACCGTGCTGCCTTCATGCAGGCCCTCATTGCTCTGAACCTGAAGCACCACCAACCTTCCTAATTTGTCTTCACTTCTCAACTTTCAGGGTAGGTTGTGGAGAAGACTATCATGGGGTCTGTTTCAAACAGTGATTCCATGGCCTACTCCATGGACTTTGGCTTGAACTTCTCCAAAAGCAGGGCTGTGTGTAGAAGCTGAAAGACCGTTTTCACAAGGAATTCCTGGAGACACAGAAGCACAAGACAGTGCCACCGTGGTGTCCAGTGACAATGCAGGGCAAAGGACCTTCTTCCATTTCTTCATGAAACACAGCATGATTCCAGTCTTCAATAACTCCAGGAAAGGAAGTCCTGCTTTGACAACTCAATAGTTTACGTTGTGAGAAACTCCTTGGCCTTGGACACCCCTGTGGTCATGTTAAGAACATGAACAATGGCAACAATGAGACACCACTTTTGTGGCTCAGCAGGCTAGGGATGTCAATGTGGGTGTTGGAGTGAGGGACAAGAAACATGGGCTGGGCACGGTGGCTCACGCCTGTAATCCTAGCAATTTGAGAGGCTGAGGCGGGCAGATCACCTGAGGTCAGGAGTTCGAGACCATCCTGGCCAACATGGCAAAACCCCATCTCTGCTAAAAATACAAAAATCAGCTGGGCGCGGTGGCAGGCTCCTGTAATCCCAGCTACCAGAGGTAGAGAATTGTTGGAACCTGAGAGGCGAAGGCTGCAGTGAGCCGAGATCACGCCACTGCACTCCAACCTGGGTGACAGAGTGAGACTCCGTCTCAAAAAAAGAAAATAAACATGGTGGCTGTCATGTGGTATATAAGAGGACTGTTTTTTAGCTTACCAAAGACAATTCCAGGAACTTCCAGAAATAACCTTAAAGGAAGCTTATGCTCCAGTTCTATTTGTCAATCAGTTAATAATATACAAATAATTTACTAGCAAGGCTATGACATCTCAAAAGATATCATTTCCATTCTCAACCTATTTTTGGTTCAAGTTTGTATTTGTATCTCCTTCCGAATTCAAGTAGAAATAAGGCCATAAAAATAAGGTCGATTTCCATGAATGTGGCCTCACACTTTATACCAACATTATAGTATATTCTATGGAAACTCAGGTCATAATTGCACTATAAAAATGTGACTGAATAATTATTGTGTTGATAAATTAATATAATTTGTTATATAAATGTCATATTTAGTGAGAAATTATAAAACATTTGTGATGCCATTGAGATATGTTCCTCAAATTTCCCTTCAAAAGCAGCTGCTGTGAGGAGAGTAGCTGGCAGACAGTCTGCAGCTGCTGCACCTTCACATCTATCTCAGCACTCAGCCAGAGGCCACCCTCTCATAGGCTGCTCCTATAATGATCCAGCACTGCAAGGACCCTAGAGCCAGGCTACTCCCGCCTGTCATGGGACTCTTACGACAGGCATTCTGCTCTGGGGCTCCCTATGTTGCTCAGGCCAAGAGTGTCTCAGGGATGCATTCTGGTCTGAGGGTTATCCTACTTAATTCTCCTTCCTCCCTTCTCTCTTTTCAAAGTTATCAGAGCTGCACCCCAATCTGAATTTTCTCCTAGCCTACTCTGGCTTCCTTTATTGTTCACAGGTGTTTCCTCCAAGAAATCTCTAGCCTAATTCCTTCTTAATGTCTGCTTTTCAGAGAACTCTAAATGATTTCGTACTGTCTTATTATCTTGGCCTGGAAAGATACAACCTGTTTCCTGTGTGTAAGGGGAAGGGATTCAATTGAAAGTGAGATTACTCATTATGTAAATCATCCTTTATGGCAAATGCGTAGGGGTAAAACCTGCCAACAGACCAGAAAACAGAACCTAGGAAAAAGGAAGAAACTGTAGAGTCTTAGCCAAGCAAAACTTTAGATTATTTATTTTATCCTTGGCCAGGAAATTGGAGGAAATAGAGTTAATCATCCTTTGCTCTGGCTGTCACTAAGCTCTATTCCTATCACTTCACTTATACCATACTATCTGCAGATTTGTCTCTCCTATTGCACTGATGGATTCCTGAATTTCAAGAGAATGTCTTATTGGGTGGGCACGGTGGCTCACGCCTGTAATCCCAACACTTTGGGAGGCCTAGGCGGGTGGATCACTTGAGGTCAGGAGTTCAAGACCAGCCTGGCCAACATGATGAAACCCCATCTCTACTAAAAATACAAAAATTAGCTGGACGTGGTAGTGGGCGCCTGTAATCCCAGCTACACAGGAGGCTGAGGCAGGAGAATGGATTGAACCCAGCAGGCAGAGACTGCAGTGAGCCGAGATCATGCCACTGTACTCCAGCCGGGGCAACAGACAGAGACTCCATTTCAAAAAAGAAAAAAAAGAAAAAAAGAGAGAGAGAGAGAATATCTTATCAATGAATTCACAGTGCCTAGCACGATACTTATAATTTACTAAGCATTTTTTAGTGAATAAATGAATGCAGATACGGAGTGTCAAAAAAAACAGGTTGAACAACTAGAATCATGAAAATTAAAACACAAGTTTATTGTCTATCATTCCTGGGTTCTCAGTTTCGGGGATTTTGTTGTTGTTGTTGTTTTTCATTTTTCTGGTAAGCCAGATAACTAATATCGGGGGAAAATGTTTAAGCTTATTTATGTAAAACTACTCTGTAAAGCATTAATAGAAAACAAGCTCCAAATCTAAACTAGGATGTGAATTATGGTGATGATGATGATGATAAAGATTAAAACTAAAGTTTTCTGGGATTCCAGAGCTTACAGGCAATAAGCAATGTTGGGTAACTGGTAGGAGAAGAAAAAGTTTTGTGTCTGCACAGAGACTGAGATACAGCCCCATGCTATCACCCCACCTGTGTTAGCTTTTTCTAAGCTGATAACAAGCAGAGTCAGAGAGAGGAAAACCAAGACACAACGCAAAGCAAAACAAAACACATTGCCTTCTGTCATCACATTATTACTGTATTTTTCTCTAGAAAGACCATCTTTAAAAAATTTTAAAGTCCTGGCTTGCTCACACACAGATCTTCCACTAATGGAAACCCAATATTACTTATAGCTAATGATTGACAAAGGATATACCTGTAAAATTATTGGACATCTGAAGTTATTTCCATTTCTACCCACATGTTCTTGTGTAATCCTCTCCCAATAGTATGGACTGGCCTAGTGATTTGCTTCTAACCAATAGAACACAGCAAAGGTGATGGAGTGTTACTTCCATGATTATGCTACATAAGATTGTGAATTTTGCCTAGTTAGCTGACTGTCCCCCTTGCTGGCTTTGAAAAAGCAAGCAGCCATATTGAAAATGTCCATGTGGTAAGGAACTGATGGTGGCCAACAGCCAGCAAGGGACTGAATACTAACAACTGAATACTGACAACAGCTACGTGAGCTTAGAAGTATATATTTCCTAGTTGAGCCTCAGAAGGGACTCCAGCCTGGCAAGCACCTTGATTGTAGCTGTATGGTAGACCTGGAAGCAGACACAGGTAAGCCATGCCCAGAATACTGATCAACAAAGATGATGAGATAATAAATGTGTGCTGTGTTAAGCCACAAAGATCATGGTAATTTGTTATATAGCAATAGATAATGAACACAAGTATATTTGAAACACAATCATTTATCATTGATATTTCTTAACTCCTTTGATTGGTCTATAAAAGCAAAAATTTGGACTTACTTGGAATGTAGAAAATGTGCAACAATCCTCTGGATCCCTTCAATTTTATGCAGGGATTAACATTAATTGAAATTGGGTATTGCATTTTATCTAAAAGCAATAAAGATAATGTCAATAAATTACTACAAATCATCTCCAATAAGTTTAGTATTCTGGATATCAGCCTTTTAAGATGAATTTTGCATTAAAATCATAAAATAAGAAAAATTGATGACAGTTGAAAATGTCTCCCCAGAGAAATGACATCAGCAGCATGGCAGAATCAGAAGCCCTGAACTCTTCTTGCCTCCACTAGCACAACAATTTACAGAAAAATTCCCTTTGTGAGAAATCAAACTAATTGAAAGACTCCTGCACCCAAGGAGAACTCAAAACCAGATTCAACAAAGCCAGTAGGGAGACTTGGGACATTCTTTAACCAGAGATTATTACCCTGGTGTGGTGTTATACAATCAGGAAGAGACCCCCCCACCCCAAGCTCCTAGCTCCACCCATGGGAGGAAAGAAGTTGTTTCACATGTCCAGAACCCCAACTTTTTCACGAGGGCTCCCCAGAGGATTGGCTTCTGTCTTGCCAGTCTTGGAGTTCTGATGAGTCTGGCACAGTCTACCACCCAGGGGAGAATAAAGGCAGTGTCTTGGGCAGATAGGCATCATTGATCCTCCCCTCTGCTCAGCACAGACTGAGCAGATGAAAAATCTTAGTTCTCAGCTTTCTCCTGGGGAGGGAGAGTTAATCCATGCATCCAGCACCCCAACTTCTCTGGGGATCCCCAAAACACTTACATCTTTCTCATCAGTCCTAGAGCTCTGACAGGTCTGGCATAGTCTAGCTACCTGGCAGGGGAATGGAGACAACAGCTTGGGCTGGTAGATGCCACAGTTCCCTCCACCACCCCATCTCTGGCTCAGCACGGAATAGGTGGACAAAAAAACACAGCTGCCTGCATCTCCCTGAAGTGAGAAAGAGTTGGTAGCGGACCCCAGAATCTCCAACCAGGCTACTAGTGAAGTGGGAAATTAAAGAAAGAAAGAAAAATAAAAATAAAATTAAAAAGAGAAAGAAATAAGCTTTCCTGTATTAGGTCAACTCATCTCAAAGGTGGTAGCAGGCAAGGCCCAGCCCCAGGAAAAGTCTTGATAAACACTATCTGAGAAGCTAGGACACAAAGGAATGTGCTCAGCACTCCCTCAACATAGGGAGAGGAAAAACAAATTTTCCTTTCTTTTATGGTATGAGTTTATAGATTCTTGCTCTCTGTAACTAGTAACTTCAAGTATTCTGTTTTATTTAAGAAGTACAGTGAAGGTCATGAGAAGCCTGAGCAGGCCTGAACTATAGCCATCTGGGCACCATGGTGAAGATTATGAGATAAACCACTGCAAGGCTCTTTTGAGCAAAACCTAGATAACAGACATCTGGGTTGCATAGTAATGGTCATGTGTAATCCTGAGTTATAAACCTATCACAATTTGATTAATTGTTCTGCCTCTATATCCTTGCTTTCATGCCACTGTAAGCCTGCTTCAAGCTAGCCTACCACCTTTTAGAAGTGTGTATAAAAGTCAAGTGCTGTCTTTGTTCTGGGCCCAGTTTTTAGATGTTAAGTCTGCTGGGTCTGAGTGCATTCAATAAAGATCCTCCTGCTTTACCCTGAGGTCTCTCTCATCCTCCTGATTCCCACAACAATAGGTGTGGGTTATGTTCCTGTGTGAGGCCAATTTGTGAAGACTGAAAGAGATGTCTGCTTTGTAATGTGCAGATGCCAAACAGAGAAACAAGTAAAATGAAAGATCAGGCAAAGATGTTTCAAACAAAGGAGCAAGACACATCTTCCTCACTTATGCTAAGGAAATGAAGTTATACGATTTACCTGACAGACAATTTGAAATACCTCTTATAAAGATGCTCACTGAGGTCAAGAGAACAATACATGAATGCAGTGGGAACTTCAATAAGAAGAAAGAAAACATTTTAAAAGACCACACAGAAATCATGGAGCTGAAGGCTGGGCACGGTGGCTCATGCCTGTAATCCCAGCACTCTGGGAGGCCAAGGCGGGTGGATCACCTGAGGTCAGGAGTTCTAGACCAGCCTGGCCAACATGGCGAAACCCCATCTCTATGAAAAAAAATACAAAAATTAGCTGGGCATGGTGGCATGTGTCTGTAATCCTAGCTATTTGGGAGGCTGAGGCTGGAGAATCACTTGAACCCAGGAGGTGGAGGTTGCAGTGAGCCAAGATTGCACCACTGCACTCCAGCCTAGATGACAGAACAAGATGCTGTCTCAAAAAAAAAAAAAAAAAAAAAAGAAAGAAAGAAAGAAAAAGAAATCATGGAGCTGAGGAACACAATAACTGAACTAAAAAAGTTCACTAGAGGGGTTCAGCAGCAGACTAGACCAAGTAGATGAAAGCATCAGTGAACTCAGAGATAGATCACTGCAAAAGGATTCAATCAGAGGAGCAAAAGGAAAAAATAATTTAAAAGAGTGAAGAAAACTTAAGGTAATGGTGAGATACTACCAACCAGAACCATATATGCATTATGAGAGTTCCAGAAGTGGAAGAAAAAAGAACAGACTACAGAAAGTTTATTCAAAGAAATAATGGCTATAATCCCAGCCACTCAGGAGGCTGAGGCACAAGAATCACTTGAGCCCAGGAGGCAGAGCTTGCAGTGAGCCGAGATCATGCCACTGTACTCCAGCCTGGATGAAAGAGCAAGACTCTGTCTCAAAAAAGAAAGAAAGAAAGAAGGAAGGAAGGAAGGAAGGAAGGAAGGAAGGAAGGAAGGAAGGAAGGAAGGAAGGAAGGAAGGAAAGATTGAAAACTTCCCAAATCTAGGAAAGAAAATGGAAATAATGGAAATACAAATCCAAGAAGCCCAATGAAATAGTTTTTTTTGTTGGTTTTTTTTAAATATGGGGGTCTGCTCTGTCACCCAAGCTGGAGTGCAGTGATGTAATCATAGCTCATTGCAGCTTCTAACTCCTGGGCTCAAGTGATCCTCTTACCAATAGCTGGGACTACAGGTGCATACCACCACACTCAGCTAAGTTTTTTATTTTTATTTTTACTTATTTTTATTTTTTTTTTATTTTTATTTTTTGTAGAGATGAGGTCTCACTATGTAGCCCAGGCTGGTCTTGAACTCCTGGACTCAAGTGATCTTCCTGCCTCAGCATCCCAAAGTGCTGGAATTACAGGCATAAGTCACCACATGTGGTCTGTTTTTTGTGTGGTTTGGTTTGTTTTTAATTAAAAAAAAAAATGTAGAGGCCAAGTGTGCTGGCTCATGCCTGTAATCCCAGCACTTTGGGAGGCCAAGGCAGATGGATGGTTTGAGGTCAGGAGTTCAAGACCAACCTGGCCCACATAGCAACACTCTTATCTCTGCAAAAAATACAAAAATTATCTAGGCATGTCAGCACAGCATGTGCCTGTCATCCCAGCTATTTGGGAGGCTGAGGCACAAGAATCACTTGAATCCAGGAGGTGGAGGTTGCAGTGAGCTAAAATCACACCTCTGCACTCCAGCCTGTATGACAGAGCGAGACTGTCTCAAAAAAAAAAAAAAAAAAATTGTAGAGATGGAGTCTTCCTTTGTTGACCAGGCTGGTCTCCAACTCCTAAAGTGTAGAGTTGTTTGTGTGATTCAATTTAAGTTGTCATTAGCTTAAAACAGACTGTCAAAACTATAAGGTGTTGCTATGTTTGGAATGCATTCCCTGAAGTTCATGCATTGGAAATTTAATCCCCAGTGCAAGAGTGTTGAGGGGTGGAACCTCCAAGAGATGATCAGTTCGTGAGGGCTCTGCCCTTATGAATGAATTAATGCTGTTGTTGCGGGAGTGGATTAGTTATTGTGGGTATGGATTCCTGATAAAAGGATGAGTACAGCCTCCTTCCCCACCCCTCACACGTGCTCTTTTGGCCTTCTGCCCTTCTGCCATGGGATGATGCAGCAAGAAAACCCTTGCTAGATGTTGCTCAATGTTGGATTTCTCAACAACCAGAACCATGAGCCAAATAAATTTCTGTTTATTATAAATTATCCAGTCTTATGTATTCTGTTATAGCAGCAAAAAAACAAATGAAGATAGAAAATTGGTGCCAGAGAAGTGAGGTGTTGCTATAACAGGTACCTAAAAATATGGTAGCAGCTTTGAAAATGGATAATAGGCAGAGGTTGGAAGAGTTTGGAGGAATAGGCTAGAAAAAATTCCATATTGCCATGAACAGAGCATTAAGGGCAATTCTGATGCAGGCTCAGAAGAAGGGAAGAAATGTAGGGAAAGTCTGGAAATTCTTAGGGATTACTTAAGTGGTCATAATCAGAATGTTAGTAGAAATGTGGAAGGTAAAGGCAATTCTGATGAGGCCTCAGACACAAATGAAAAACAAGGTATTGGAAACTGCAGTAAAGGCCATCCTTGCTACACAGTTGCAAAGAACTTGATGGACTTTTGTCTGTTCCCTAAAACTATGTGAAAAGTAGAACTTAGGAGCAAGGATCTATACTGTCTGGTAGAAGAAATAGATAAGCAGGAAAGTGCTCAAGGTGCTGCATGGCTTCTTTTGGCCACTTATAGTAAAATTCGATAACGAAATTAGTATGGATAGAAGGGAGCCAAGTGTTCTTCTACATCAAGACAATGGGAGAATGACCTGAAAGGCATTTCAAAGATCATTAAGATAGGCTAGGACTTTGAGGGCAAGGTCATATATAAAAAGCCCACAGTCAACATCATACTCAATGGTGAAAAACTGAAAGCTTTTCCTCTAAGATCAGGAACAAGGCAATGATGTCCATTCTCACCACCCTTGGTCAACATAGTACTAGAAGTCCTAGCCAAAGCAATTAGTCAAGAAAAAACAAAAAAGGCATCCAAATTGGAAGGGAAGAAGTAAAATTTTCTTTTTGCAGATGACATGGTCTTATATATAGAAATCCCTAAAGACTTCATTAAAAATTGTTACAGCTGGCTGGACATGGTAGCTCGTGCCTATAATCTCAGCACCTTGGGAGGCAGAGGTGGAAGGATCACATAAGGCCAGGAGTTCAAGACTAGCCTGGGCAACAGAGCAAGACCCTGTCTCTATTACAAACTACAAAAAATTTTAAAGAAAATAAAAATGTAAAAAATTGTTAGAACTAATAAATGAATTCTGCAAAATTGCAGGATATAAAATGAACCTACAAAAATCAGTAATGTTACTATATACTATCAACAAGCTATTAGGCCTGGTGCAGTGGCTCATACCTGTAACCCCATCACTTTGGGAGGCTGAGACAGGAGAATCACTTGAGTCCAGGAATTCAAAAAAAAAAAAATTAGCCGGGCGCGGTGGCGGGCGCCTGTAGTCCCAGCTACTCAGGAGACTGAGGCAGGAGAATGGCGTGAACCCCGGAGGTGGAGCTTGCAGTGAACCGAAATCGCGCCACTGCACTCCAGCCTGGGCGACTGAGTGAGACTCCATCTCAAAAAAAAAAAAAAAAAAAAAGAACAGAAATTTATTTCTCACAGTTCTGGAGGCTGGTAAGTTCCATGTCAAGGTACTGGCATCTGACAAGGGACTTCTTGCTGTCTCATCTGGTGGTGGAGGAGCAAAAGGGCAAGAGGGGGCAAAAGCAAGAGACATACGGGGGCTAAACTTGTCCTTTTATAAGAAACTTACTCCCTCAATTATGACATTAATTTATTCATGAGAGGAAAAGCCTCCATGGCTTAATCACCTCTTAAAGGTCCCACCTCTTAATATCATCACAATGGCAATTAAATTTCAACATGAGTCTGCAAGGGCACAAAATTCAAAACACAGCAGCAAGCCAAGGAGAGAGGTCTCAGGAGAACCCAATTATGCAGATACCTTGATCTTGGACTTCTACCCTCCAGAACTGTGAAAAAATAAATGTTTGTTGTTTAAGCCATCCAGTCTGTGGTATTTTGTTATGGCACCTGAACTAATGAAGACACTGTAGCCCTGAATCAGTGGCTCAGGCCTGTAATCCCAGCACTTTGGGAAGCTGAGGCAGGGAGATTGCTTAAGTCCAGGAGCTCAAAACCAGCATGGACAACATGGCAAAACTCCGTCACTACAAAAAATTTAAAAATTAGCCAGACATGATGGTGCAGGTCTGTCGTCCCAGCTACTTGGGAGGCTGAAGTGGGAAAATCACTTGAGCCTCAGAGTTTGAGGCTGCAGTGAGCCATGATTGTACCATTCCACTCCAGCCTGGGTGACACAGCAAGACCCTGTGCTTAAAAAACCATACACTTAGATGCCCAGCAGCTTGACCAAATGGAAATCTAGCTCTGCTTTTTCATGGAGATCATCGTCACAGTGAATCAGAGGTTGTTGTCACCAACACCCTCACAATAGTACCTAGAGGAATCACAATGGTACCTAGAGGAATCAGTGCTTCCCACAGATAATGCATTTTTGGCCTGGTGGGATGGATTCTCTCAGGCCGGGAAGGCAGTCATATGGCAGTGGGGACGGCAGCAAGCAGCATCTTGCTGTAGATGTGTATTCCAGTGGCTTGCCCACAGTCCCTTTGTCAGTGGGGCAGCAGGAAAGGACCACAGGATTTCTCAGAGAGAAAGAAGGAAGATCCTCCTTCATAAAGTCAAATCAAATTAGCCGGGCATGGTGGTGCACACCTGTAATCCCAGCTATTTAGGAGGCTGAGGCGCGACCATTGCTTGAACCCAGGAGGCAGAGGTTGCAGTGAGCTGAGATCATACCACTGCACTCCAGTCTAGACAGAGTGAGACTGTCTCAAAGAAAAAAAAAATTAGAAAGTCAAATAAAAAGATAAACCAATGGTGATGGTTTCACAGCAATGTGCATATACTTAATACAATTGAGCCAAACACTCAAAAGTGATTAAAATGTGAAATTTTAAGCCAGGTGCAGTGGCTCATATCTGTAATCCCAGGACTTTGGGAGGCCAAGGTGGGAGAATCTCTTGAGCCCAGGAGTTCTAGACCAGCCTGGGCAATATAGCAAGACTCCATCTCTACAAAAAAATTAATGATTAGGCCAGCTGTGGTGGCTCACGTCTGTAATCCCAACACTTTGGGAGGCCGAGATGGGTGGATCACCTGAGGTCAGGAGTTCGAGGCCAGCCTGGTCAACATGGCAAAACCCTGTCTCTACTAAAAATACAAAAATTATAGGTGGTGGGCACCTATAATCCCAGTTACTCAGGAGGCTGATGCAGGAAAATCGCTTGAACCCGGGAGGCAGTTGTTGCAGTGAGCCAAGATCACGCCATTGCACTCCAGCCTGGGCAACAAGAGTGAAACTCAAAAGAAATAATAATTAATTAATAATTAGCCAAGTTAATTAATTAACCAAGACACGTGGTGGCACATGTCTATAGTCCCAGCTACTAGGAAGGCTGAGCTAGGGGGATAGCCTGAGCCAGGGAGGTGTAGGTTGCAGTTAGTGGAGATCATGCCACTCACTCCAGCCTGCACAACAGAGCAAAACCCTGTCTCAAAAATAAATGATAAAATATTACAAAATGTGAAATGTTTTTAAAAGACAAATTGAGTTATTGTTAAGAAAAGACTAAAAGCTAAATAATAATACAAAATGTTATATCCATAAAGATCATATAAAGAGTGGCATAAGCCAGGTGAGGTGGTTCATGCTTGTAATCCCAGCACTTTGGGAGGCCGGTGGGGGCAGATCACAAGATCAGGAGATTGAGACCATCCTGATCAACATGGTGAAACCCTGTGTCTACTAAAATACAAAAAACAAAAATTAGCCAGGTGTTGTGGCATGCACCTATAGTCCCAGCTACTCAGGAGGCTGAGGCAGGGGAATGATTTGAACTTGGGAGGCAGAGGTTGCAATGAGCCAAAATCATGCCACCGCACTCCAGCCTGGCAACAGAGCAAAACTCCATGCGTTCGCACACACACACACATGCACACACACACAGAGTGGTGTAATTCGCACATGGTACAAAAGGGCCAAAGGAGGAAAGGGAAGTGGGGGCCAAGTAGAGTAGGAGCCTTGCTGGAAGAGCGGAATGCAAAAGGATCTTGTAGCATGGGGAGATTTTAGAGATACGTTGAGAGGGAATTCAGTGCAACCCACCAGGAGAAGAAGGGCCATGGTGTGTGACTGGCCACATTCCTAAGTCTCCTTCTCCTAATGTGGCAATTATCCCAATTTCCCGAAAGTCACTTTATATTAGCATTTGGCAGAGCATGTTTCTCAAGAGAGTTAACATACACTCCAAACTAAAAACCAAACAAACAACAAATGAAATTGAAAATGTTGTGGTTAAACAGGTGCCTTGGCCGGGCGCGGTGGCTCAAGCCTGTAATCCCAGCACTTTGGGAGGCCGAGACGGGCGGATCACGAGGTCAGGAGATCGAGACCATCCTGGCTAACACAATGAAACCCCGTCTCCACTAAAAAAAAAAAAAAAAAATACAAAAAAATTAGCCGGGCGTGGTGGCGGCGCCTGTAGTCCCAGCTACTCGGGAGGCTGAGGCAGGAGAATGGCGGGAACCCGGGAGGCGGAGCTTGCAGTGAGCCGAGATCGCGCCACTGCACTCCAGCCTGGGCGACAGAGCGAGACAGGTGCCTTTACTGCAGAACTTCTCAGAACTCAAAGTACATCTGTAAATCTCTCCCAGATGATTAGGCCATAGATCCTATTTTCCCAAAAGAATCTCAAAGAACTGGTATTTTGGGAAGCACCACTTTAAACCTTCCGGATAGTGCCAGCGGGTGGAAAAGGGCAGCCAATCCATGGTGAGCCGCACGGTGGAAAGTACCGAACCAAAACAGCTGTCAGGCCTGACACTGTGCCTTCAGACCCGAGGACGCTTGCTAATGAGCAGCTGGGGCAGCGGACAGTGATACAGCCAGTGAATAGCACTAGGGTATGGCTGACTCCAAAAAAAAATTAAGAGTATTGTCTTTACGTGACCCTGTGCTAAAAAACTTCACCTCACAACACCCTTATCAAGTAGGCTATAAACTTTTACGTTAGTGCTAAAAAGGCTGGAGTACTTTGCTTAAGGTCACACAGCTAGTGACAGAAACAGGCTTACATCCAGTTAGGGAGATGATTCCAAGAGCCCTCAAAAGTCACAGCTTGGAGCAGAAATCAACTACAGGAAGCAGCTGGGATTGCTCTACCATCTCAAGAAGAAGAACTAGTAAGTGTCAAGGCTGAGGCGAAAGCTCAGAAGCAGACGGTTTTACTGAAACTGGGCAGAACCCGAAACTGGGCTCAGGGTAGAGAAAGATGACACAGGGAACAGAAGCACTTGGAGGTCAAGCACAGCACAGTTTAGAGACTCGCGAGCTCCGTGAAGGGTCGAAAAGATTCTCACGGGGTAGCTGCCAGCTATTGCTTTTCCTGCTGGCGGCGTCCGCCACAGCAGCTGGAACACACTGACATTTCCTGTGTTCCAGCCACAACAGTGTAAGGTTCTTGTGAAAACTTACCCTTAAAATAGTTGATGTTACAATTATTTGTTTTGCAGTTTTACTTACCACAGTAGGTGTATGAAATACTTGCGTCGGATGAGTTGCAGACCCAATAGTGCTTCTGAGCTTCAGTAAATATGAAAGAAAATAGGGTGGAAAAAAACAGAAATGGTAACATGATTCAATATCTCCAAAACTTTACAAATGCAAAGAGGATCAATAGGTAATCATCAGACTCTTCCTTTTCAGTAAGCAGAAAATATTTAACTTAGTCATCGGTCACATGATTTCTGAGTTCCTATCCAACTGTTTCCTCTTTGTGTGTGTGTGTGTGTGTGTGCTTAACATTTGAGCACTTCCTGCAA
Organism: Macaca thibetana thibetana; assembly: GCF_024542745.1. Classification (NCBI taxonomy): domain Eukaryota; kingdom Metazoa; phylum Chordata; class Mammalia; order Primates; family Cercopithecidae; genus Macaca; species Macaca thibetana. The sequence continues at coordinate 70,842,948 of NC_065585.1, forward strand.
AGGAAGAGAGAAAAATGATTTAGAATGTACTCTTCAAATACTTACTGTAAATGAGAGTGATCAAAGCCTTAAAAATAAAACAAGACACTTTGGCCAGGTGTGGTGGCTCACGCCTGTAATCCCAGCATTTTGGGAGGCCAAAGCAGGTGGATCACTTGAGGTCAGGAGTTCAAGACCAGCCTGGCTGACGTGGTGAAACCCATCTCTACTAAAAATACAAAAATTAGCCAGGTGTGGTTGGCGCACGCCTGTAATCCCAGCTATTCAGAAGGCTAAGGAAGGAGAGTCACTTGAACCTGGGAGGCAGAGGTTGCGGTGAGCCGAGATGGCACCACTGCACTCCAGCCTGGGCAACAAAACTCCATTTCAAAAAAATATTTTAAATGAAAAATAAAATAAAATAAACAAGACACTTTCCAGTCAACTGTAACAAAACCAGTCCCTAGGTCCCCCTGAAAGTCTCAACAGACAGGAACTCCTTTTCCCTCTGCATTGCTCTTCTCTCCCACAGCTCTGTATACCAGCAGTTCCCAACATTTTTGGCCTCAGGGACCAGTTTCTTGGAAGACAATTTTTCCACGGACTGAGGGGATTGGGAGGGATGGTTTTGGGGTGAAACTGTTCCACCCCAGATCATCAGGCATTAGATTATCATAAGGAGCATGCAACCTAGATCCCTTGCATGTATACTTCATAACAAGGTTCCTGCTCCCCCCTGGGAATGTAATGCTGCTGCTGGTCTGACAGAAGCTGGAGCTCAGGTGGTAATGCTCGCTCACCTGCTGCTCACCTCCAGCTGTGCAGCCCAGTTCCTAACAAGCCACAGCCAGATTCCTAACAGGCCATGGACTGGTACTGGTCCACGGCTCCCAGCGGATGGGGACTCCTACTTTATAAAACAAATTCTCAGCCAGGCATGGTGGCTCATGCCTGTCATCCCAGCATTTTGGGATACTAAGGCGGGTGGATCACTTGAGGTCAGGAGTTCAAGACCAGCCTGGCTAACATGGTGAAATTCTGTCTCTACTAAAAATACAAAAATTAGCAAGGCATGGTGGTGCACACCTGTAGTCCCAGCTACTCGGGAGGCTGAGGCAGGAGAATCGCTTGAACCCAGGAGGAAGAGGTTGCAGTGAGCCAAGATCGGGCCACTGCACTCCAACCTGGGCGACAGAGTGAGACTTCGTCTCAAAAACAAACAAACAGGCCGGGCGCAGTGGCTCACCTCTGTAAATACCAGCACTTTGGGAGGCCAAGGTGGGCAGATCACCTGAGGTCAGGAGTTTGAAACCAGCTTGGCCAACACAGTGAAACCCTGTCTCTACTAAAAATACAAAAATTAGCCAGGTGTGGTGGCAAGTGCCTGTAGTCCCAGTTAATCAGGAGGCTGAGGCAAGAGAATTGCTTGAACCCAGGAAGTGAAGGTTGCAGTGAGCCAAAATCATGTCACTGCACTCCAGCCTGGGTGACAGAGCGAGACTCCGTCTCAAAAAACAACAATAACAACAACAAATCAAATTATCATGGCCCAGAGAGCTGCACTTATGGATCTGAAGTGAACAGTCTCATGGGAACTATTTCTTTTCAGCAGCAGGTTTAGTTACAGGACACAACAGGGCCAGATAAGACCCCAAACAGGGGACACTAGCTGTAATTCTGTGCTGTGGGCAGGGACTCCACCAGTCTTAATAATGCATTCACCTACAACAAGCTAGACCTCAAGAGAACATTTTGAGTCCTGATAATGAAATGTCATCATTTTGTTGTGACATGTATTTCATTTCAAAACTCTGACTCCATTTTAGAAAGCCAGCTATTCCTTTAGATATTTTGCTACTTGAAATCCTTTATAGGATATAGTTTAGGGTTAGTAGCCAAAAATGGCATGGAATTTTGGCTAAAAATCTGCACACTTAAGAAGAAAATAATATGTTGGTAAAAATATTTTACAACAGAAGTGTGTTTCTTTCCATTTTTTTAGAGACAAAGTCTCACTGTGTTGCCCAGGCTGGGGTGCAGTGGTTATTCTCAGGTGTGATCCTAACACACTGCAGCCTCAAATTCCTGGGCTCAGCTGGGACCACAGGTTTGAGCCATGGCTGTTGGCCCTGCCATTTTCAAAAATGCAAAAGTCCAAGGGAGGAGGGGGAAATAGGGAGTTGTTCAATGGGCATAGAGTCTCAGGTTGACAAGATGAAAGAGTTCTAGAGATCTGTTGCACAACAATGTGAATATAGTTAACACCACTGAACTCTATGCTTAAAACTGGTTAAGATGGTAAATTCTTTAAAAAACACAATTTTAAAATAAATTTAAAAGATGGGAAAAAAAGGCAAAATCCCATGAACACCCTTAGCAGTCTCAAAATACCATTTCCCACTATTAGCAACCAGCACTCCTTGGAGTCTGGGGTAGAAAATGTACAAAATGAGCCTAAAACACTTTGTTATATTAGATAACCAATTTGAAGATGGTGCCACTGACCAAAGACAGGTGTTTCTAGTTTCCTATAATGGCTGTAACAAATTGCCAAAAGATTTCATGGCTTTAAACAACATAGCCTGGGCACAGTGGCTCATGCCTGTAATCCCAGCACTTTGGGAGGCCAACGTGGGCGGATCACCTGAGGTCAGGAGTTTGAGACCAACCTGGCCAACGTGGTGAAACCCCATCTCTACTAAAAATACAAGAAATGAGCCAGGAGTGGTGGCAGGCGCCTGTAATCCCAGCTACTCGGGAGGCTGAGGCCCAAGAATTGCTTGAACCCAGGAGGCGGAGGTTGTAGTAAACTGAGATTGTGCCACTGTACTCCAGCCTGGACGACACAGCAAGACTCCATCTCAAAAAACAAACAAAAACTGTAAATGTATTCTCTTACGGTTCTGGAGGTCTGAAGTCTGAAATCAGTTTCACTGTACTAAAGTCAAGGTGTCAACAGAGCTGTTTCCTTCTGGAGACTCTAGGGGAAGAATATGTTTCCTTGCCTTTTTCAGCTTTTAGAGCTACAACCCTTGTATTTCTCCATCTTCAAAATGCATCACTTCAATCCTTTTTTTTTTTTTTTTTTTTTTTTTGAGCCTCCCTCTGTCGCCAAGCCTGGAGTGCAGTGATACAATCTCGGCTCACTGCAACCTCTCCCTCCCAGGTTTAAGTGATTCTCCTGCCTCAGCCTCCTGAGTAGCTGAGACTACAGGCATGCGCCACCACACCCAGCTAATTTTTGTATTTTTAGTAGAGATGGGGTTTCGCCATATTGTTCAGGCTGGTCTTGAACTCCTGATCTTGTGATGCGCCTGCCTCCGCCTCCCAAAGTGCTGGGATTACAGTCCTGAGCCACTGCGCCTGGCCCACTTCATCACCTTCTGCTTTGATTTCATGCCTCTTTCTTATAGGGACCTCAGTGATTACAATGGACCCAGCTGGGTAATTCAGCACAATCCAAATTAAAATCCTCAATTTAATCACATCTGCAAAATTCCTTTTGCCATGTAAGGTAATATTCACAGCTTCCAGTGATTAGGAGGTGAACATTTTGCGCCATTATTTAGCCTATTCATATGACTATATGAACATTAATAAGATAGTAATTGCAATAAGTTGAAATACTTTAATATATTTAAATCCATAAGCTCATAATATTTTATTTATCATTTTTGTGAGACAGGATCTACCTCTTTCACCCAGGCTGGAGGGCAGTGGCATGATCACAGCTCACTGCAACCTTAAACTCCTGGGCTCAAGCAATCCTCCCTCCTGAGCCTCCAAGTAGCTGGGACTACAGGCATACACCCCCTATGCCCAGCTAATTTTTTTAGTTTTTTCTTAGAGACAGGGTTTCACTATGTTGCCAGGGCTGGTCGCGAACTTCTGGCCTTAAGCAATCCTCCCCTCAGCCTCCTAAAGTGGTGCCCAAAGTGGTGGGATTACAGGCGTGAACCACCGTGCCCAGCCTCATAACGAATTTTTTAAGTCTACTTACCAACAGATGATGCTAGGAAACCAAATCTATTTTTAAAACTAGCAAATAAAAGGACAGAATCAAGCATTTATCCTGACTTTTCCACACAAACTGAACTACTCAGTTACCAAATAGCAGAGAGGGGCAAATTTTTCTTGCCTTCTTGTGCTTTTAGCTCTATTTTTAGAAGTATTTCAGCTAATAAGTGAAAAGGGAATAATAGAATATAACCATTTTTCAACATCTAATGAATTGGTGGACTTACGCATTGAGCATCAATGGTTGCTACCATCACAAAGACAAAACAACATTATGTACCTCTTAATGGGAGAATACTACGGGAACTGGCCTCCAAATAGCTCCCAATGAGCCTTACCTCCTGGTGTACAGGTCCTTGTGAATCCCCTCCAACATCGAATAAGGCTGACTGTGTAACCAATAAAGTATTGTAAAATGACAGTGTGCAAATTTCATGTAGGTCACACAACACATTGTATAACCTTACTCTCTTGGATCACTTACTCTGGGAGAAGCAAGAAGCACTAAAGAGAGATCCATGCGGTGAGAAACGGAGGCCTCCTGCCAAAGAACTAGTACCACACTCTCAGTCTTGTAAGTGAGCCATCTTGGAAATGGGGGGTTCCTCATGCCCCAGCCCAGCCTTCAGATGACAGCAGCACCAGCTACCTCCTGAGAGAGCTTGAGCTAAAACCACTCAGCTAGGCCACTCCTCATTTCCACACCTACAGACACTGTGCAGTGTTAGAAATGTTTATTGTGGCTTTAAGCATGTAAGTTTTAGGGGTAATTCGTTATGCAACAAGATAACAAATATGATCATCTATAAAAGTAGTTTTGTCCAAAATAATCAAACCTCACTCTGGTGAAGTTTTAAGATCTACTTATCAATATATAGGAAATATAGAAGACAGAGAAACATGTTAAAATACAGCTCAGGGATACAAGTAGAAAATCTAGACCATGAGAAGATCTAAGTGACAAACAATTATTTCTTCAACAGATAATTTGCAAGGGAAAAAAAATGGAAAGGCCTGGCCGGTACAGTGGCTCACACCTGTAATCCCAGTACTTTAGGAGGCCAAGACGGGTGGAGTTCAAGATCAGCCTGGGCAACAGGTAAAACCCTGTCTCTACAAAAAATACAAAAACTAGCCGGGCATGGTGGCACACGCCTGTAGTCCCGCTACCCTGGAGGCTTGAGGTGGGAGGATTGCTTGAGTCTAGGGGGTAGACTCAATGTCTAAATGCTTTCTAAATGTCTTTTAGAACAGTCTTAAAAGCCATTTAAACAATTGATAAGTGTAAGATATGAAACTTATTTGGAGATATATATATATATATACACACACACATATATATAATTTTTTTAACCAACTCTTCATTCTGGTCTGATTATTTGAATCGTAAATCCAACCAAATGTGGGAAAAAATTATGAAGCAATTGGAAATTTAAACAGACTGATAGATTGATGACATTAGAGCTGTGGGGTTGTTTCGTTTTTGTAGATCTGATAATGGTATTGTGGCTACATTATTAAAGAAGTCTCATCTTGTAGAGTTACAAAAGTAAATACTTAAGAAAGAAATATTATTATGACTGGAATTTGCTTTCCCCAAAAAGTAGAGGAGAAATGATTAGGGTCTAGATGAAACAATATTGACTATAAATTGGTCATTGTTGAATCTGGATGACAGAGTCATGCAGGTTCACTGTACTCTTCTACTTCTGTGTTTGAAATTCTCAATAAAAATAAAAACAAGTACAAGGTGTTCTAAAAGAATCAGAATAAAATTTTTACAAATACATTCAAGCTAAGACTGTCATTTATATCTAATGGTCATCTTGTTACTTTTGCTTCCAAAAGCCTTTCAGTGCGGTGAAATCTGCATTAGGGAAAAGGATTGCAATATTTTATTGTTAACGGGGTTATTACCTGATGTAACCCAGATGTCAGCTAGGATCACCCTGCCTTTTCACATGCAAATAGGTAACTTTTGTGATGCAAATAAATGACTCACTTTCCCTAAACAGTGAGAGATTCATTACCTTCCCAGTCTTCCTGAGATTACTCTGCCTGGGATAGAGTAGCAAAGTGGCATGAGGGAGGTGCCTAAGTTTCTCCTAACCTTGGCCTGAGTTGGTTCTGCTGATTATTTCAGTGATGAATCATCCTGTTATCCTATGCATGCTGATCCTTTCTCTATCCTAGTTTCTCACTCCAGATCATGCCCTTAAGATGTCACCTTTCCCACTTAGTGTAAGCATATTTTTCCCCTAGACTACCAAGTTGTTTTCTGAAGAATTATTCTGATATCAACCAATAAAAACAAGTTTTTCACTCCACTCCACAGTGGTAAAATGCCTTGAAATTTCTTTTTAATTGCATCCTTGGAGCTTGCATAGATCATTTTACTTTTCAGAGGTGCTAGTTCTGGTGCCCACAAAAAAAAAAATCAACTCCTCTTTTCTGGATTCTTTTGTTTCAAAGCTTGCATCATACAAAGCATAACAACAATCTTTTTCAGGAAGCATTCCCACAAAATGCTTGAAAGGATCAGTTATGGTTATGCCAACATCTCCACCATCTCTTTGCCTTCTACAATGATGCACTTTTTGTCTGCACTGAGACAAAAAAATGACAACCTTCTTTCTTTTCTTGATTTCTTCTGGTGTGGAGCATTTACGAACTTTCGTGTCATAAAAAATGCAACATACTTCATCAGCTACTTGCACTCCTGAGGCCATCTTCCCCTCGGACGGTCACAGGGACACGGGGGAGGAAGCCAGTGAGCAGTGAATCTGCAGAGCGTCCTCCTCACAGCTGCAGGACCGAGAGCACAGTGATAAAATGATCACATGGATATAGAACATGTAAATGTTAGATATGAGTTCTAAATTTCTCTTCAAAGAATCAATATGTCAGTATGTTCAATTACCTTCTACTTTTAAACATAACTTCCTCATAAACCAACCTTTTCCGATTACCTGTTCCACCCTGACTCATTCCAATTACCTGCTCATTCTCCACAACCATTTTTCCCGCCAAACCACTCACCCTGTCGCTCTTTTTAAATTAGCCATTCGGAATTAGTTTAGCCTGTGCTGTCTAACCGGAGCCAATAGGGGAACGACAGAGCAGCAGGGACCACGTGTGTCAGGAATAAGACCCCCTTTTCCTCCCTTGTCCAGGTGTGCACTCACCATTGCTCCATCTGTGAGGGCGCAGTCTTCTATAGAAGTAAACTGCCTTGCTGAGAAGAAAAGAAGAAAATTTTATATTTGAGTGCTATTTCTTTTGCGGCACCAAAACTTTATTTATAACATAAAGAAATATATTGTACTTAAGTTGTGAAGAGAGGTAATATTGGAAGAGATCTTTAAAACGTAAACAATGCAATTTTTTCTAGGGGGAACTAGGACTGATTTTTCCTTTTTTGTTTTTGAGATGGGGTTTTGCTCTGTCACCCTGGATAGAGTGCAGTGGTGCAATCCCAGCTCACTGCAGTCTTGATTCCCCAGGTTCAAACGGGTCTCTCACCTCAGCCCAAGTAGCTGTGATTACAGACAAGAGCCACCAGACCCAGCCTTTCTTCCTTCTACTTTCTAATGTATCCATAATAAACATTTGATCATGGAATAACTTTTTATAGAAAGATATCTCTTATCTCAGGGGTGTCCAATCTTTTGGCTTCCCTGGGCCACGTTGGAAGAATTGTCTTGGGCCACACATAAAATATACTGATAGCTGATGAGTTTAAAAAATATATCTCAAAAATAAAATGTAAGTTTATGAATTTGTGTTCGGCCACATTCAAAGCCATCCTGGGCTGTGGGTTGGACAAGCCTGCCTTATCTAGTAGGTTGCTATGAAAAAAAAAGAAAGATATCTCTCATTCATTGCTAGGATACATCTAGGGGACAAAGGACAGAGGAGCAAGCAGGCAGAAACCCACCCTGAGCAGAAGATGACACAGGAATGGCGGTGAGAATTCTGTCTGGTGAGCTGGACAATCCAAGCAGAGGGCAGGCTCTAAGTCTCAGAAAGACAGCTTTGCTGTCTTATCTCCTACGAATAAATTTCTAGAAGCCTGGGAATTGAATGATCTCTTTGATCAGATGTTCCTACTGCTTCCCCATCAACCTCCCTCATACACATGTACACCATAAAGTTTAAATTTACTATCATGGTGGCCGTAGACAATGTTAGGTAGCTCCATAAAGACAGACTGGGTGTTTTGTTCTTAACTATGATCTTAGTAACCAGCACAGTACTGGGCACTTAGTAAATATCTACTGATCTAGTGTGGTTTGAGGCCTCTTGTTCCTAGCTAAAAATCCTTGGCAAGAGTCAATCTCCACTTTACAGTGGAGGTAAAAAATCTTACAATGGATATTCTTGACAAAGCTAGCATAGAGACAGCAATTTTACACAAGGTATTTTTCACCTACTTAGTAACAGTGGTTTCCTAAACCCATAGGGTGCCACCAGAGGAGGAGTGCACAGTTGGAGAAACAAATTAAGACTACTGAAGACAACACTACTTATCATTTCCCTTATAGCTAACCACCAGTTCAACTGCGCATGAATGTTCTTATGGGCAATCATTCCAGGGGTTAGGCAAAAACCTGTGTTCTGAACCAAAGGAGACTTAAAACTGTTCCCATAATTTGTGAATTTCTTGAAATTTTGGGGTTTTAAAAAAAAATTTTAACAACTGATAATCTATTTATGAAAATAATCGACTTCAGCATTGCAATGGCTACTTCCATCTCAACTCCTGGCTCAATACTGATGGAAATAACCTGCTTAACAATCTGAGGACTGTGCAAGTCAGAGTCGCTTGTGGATTCTCAACTGGAAACGATCCCATGTCTTAGAACCTTCACAAGTTTTTCTTGTAGTGATTCTCAAAGTCTTGGTAGGCATTCAAACTGGTCCTTTCACTGATTCTTTTTCTTTGCTCCTCTGATCAAGTCAGCACACAACTTATCCAGGGATTTTACGTGGCAACTCGTTAGTGATTTGAATTCAGTGAATTGCCACCTCTGACTCCACGGGTGTTTTTCTGGTATCTTTAAAAGCCATGGCTGCTGCAAGGCTTCCTAGCCAGCTTCCTGACAGATTTGGTCCTCAGGCTAAAGCAAAGAGCAGTGAGTCAGGAGCAAGAGCAGGTGGACCACAGCTCCGCACCACCTATGACTGTGTCTTCCTCAAAGAGAAAATGTCTTTTAATGTCAGAAAATATTTATACACTTAGAAAAATCCATATACAAAGAATAAAGTAACTCTCCCATTTGCTACTGACATCAGATCCCCAGTTTAGAGTCAACCACAGTAATACAGAACTCTTATACCAGCATGAACATATTTATTCACATACCTTTTTCTAAAACACGAATGGCAGATACTACGTTTTGGTTTTCAAACATATCTTGTTTTATTATAAATAAACATCATTCTCTGGAAATTAAAAGCTTTGCTAATTCAAATTATTTAACAATCAGTCACTAACAGAATGCAAAAGGCTATTTTATTATTATACATTAAAACGTAAATCACATTTAAGCACGAACATTTAAAAATAGGCTCATTTCTCATCTTTATGCTGTTTCTCTTCACTGGGTTTTTCCATATCCAAAATGAATTCTTCTTTGTCGTAACCCATTAGATGGATAAAGTCTTCGCGGTTTGGAAAGAGCACTGGATTAACTAACAGTGATTTTGTTTTAGCATAAAATGTGGTAAACACATGTGTAGTATCTGGAATTTTCACATCATCCTGGTGAAACAATGTACTCGTTTCTGCAAGCAAAGCATTGTAGGTAATGGCTTTATAAGTGTCTGTTGTGGCCTCATGGTACAATCGAATGACATAGCCTTTTGTAATAAAGTGAAGCAGCACTGGGGTGATCAACGTAAAGCTTCCTATGATGCCATAAAATATGATTTGAACAGGCAGAGACACACTTTCAAAAAAAGCATTATTTTGTTTAACAAAGTATGGCAGAAATGTAAGGCCAATCAGACTCGTAGAATAAGAGAAACATTTCACACCTAAATGGGAAAAAAAGAGAGAGGATCAATACTTGTAAATTTTATAAAAGAATCAATCTATCCCACTAATTCTTCCATTTTTCTTCTTACTGTATCAGCTCAAGACAACAAAATCAAACCATAAATACCATGCTTATTATATTCCAACCTCTGTTTTAAGGACTTTACAAATATTTTGACTTCAATGTCCATGCCACTGACCATTAGAATGCACTGCCTCTCCAGGCAGGAAAACTGCTTTAGGGTTTAAGTGGCCCTACCTCAGTTCCACAATAAAGTAGTTAATATTACTTAAAGATCCTTACTAATACTGTACTACAAAAGTTGATTCAGAGAGCAGATTATCAACAAAACTCTTTATTAACAAGCACTCCAGTATATCTAACATAAAATATTCAAACGTGGTAAATTCTATCAGGCTAAATGCCCAGGATTAAAACAGCAAATCACCAAAGAAATAACACCAGTGGTTAAAAAACACATGGGACTGGCTCATGCCTGTAATCCCAGCACTTTGGGAGGCTGACCTGGTTGGTTCATTTGAGGTTAGGAGTTCAAGACCAGCCTGGCCAACATGGTGAAACTCCATCTCTACTAAAAATACAAAAATTAGCTGGGGATGGTGGCATGTGCCTGTAATCCCAGCTATTCAGGAGGTTGAGGCAGGAGAATCCTTGAACCCAGGAGGTAGAGGCTGCAGTGAGCCAAGACTGCATACTGCACTCCAGCCTGGGAGACAAAGCAAGACTCCATCTCAAAAAAAAAAAAGAAAAAAAGAGAGAGAAACACATGGGAAAGATATTCAACTTCTTTAGTACGGAAAGACTTTCAAGTTAAAACACTGAGATAAGCAGCCTGGCCAACATGGCGAAACCCTGTCTCTACTAAAAATACGAAAATTAGCCAGGCTTGGTGGCATGCGCCTATAATCCCAGCTACTGGGGGTGCTGAGGCAGGAGAATTGCTTGAACCCGGGAGGTGGAGGTTGCAGTGGGCCGAGATTGTGCACTCCAGCCTGGGCAACAAGAGCAAAACTCTGTCTCAATAAATAAATAATAAAAAATACAAATAAAACACTGAGATACCATTTTTACCTATTACCTTAGAAAGATTAAAAATAAATGACTTCTAGCGCAGTGCAGTAGCTCATGCCTGTAATCTCAGCACACTGTAAGGTGTAGGCAGGGGGACTGCTTGAGACCAGTTTGAGGCCAGCCTAGGCACCATAGGAAGACCTGTCTCTACAAAAAAAAATTTTTTTAATTAGCCAAGGCTGGTCTGATGGTAATGAGTTATCAGAACTTAACATTGGTGTCACTGAAGTTGGTGTACAACGCCCCCACTGCTAAATTTGACTAGCTTAAAAAAAAAAATCAGCCAGGGGTGGTGGCACATGTCTGCAGGCCTAGCTATTTGGGAGGCTGAAGTGGAAGGATCACTCAAGCCCACAAGTTTGAGGCTGCAGTGAACTATGATCACACCACTGCACTCTAGTCTAGATGACAGAGACCCTGTCTCTAAAAAATAACAATTATTTTTAAAAAATGGCTTCTAAACTGTATACTTCAAAATGATTAAAGTGAAAAATTTTATGTTTATCTAACCACAATAAAAAATGACTTAAAATGTAAATTTATCTTACCTTTAATTTATAATTTTAATATGATCCTAATAAAAAATACCATCTGTTTGGAAAATAAAAAAGTTGAGATCCTAAACAAGTTGATTTTAAAGTTCACTTGGAAAAACAAAAGCAGCAAAAATAAAAAAATAAATAAAGCAATGAGGGGAAGTTACCCCTTCCAAATATTAAAACATAATAGAGGCCGGGTGTGGTGGCTCACGCCTGTAATCCCAATACTTCAGGAGGCCGAGGTAGGTGGGTTACTTGAGGTGAAGAGTTCAAGACCAGCCTGACCAACATGGTGAAACCCTGTCTCTACTAAAAACACAAAAATTGGCCAAGTGTAGTGGCACATGCCTGTAATCCCAGCTACTCAGGAGGCTGAACCAGGAGAATCGCTTGAACATGGGAGGCAGAGAGTACAGTGAACCAAGATCATGCCAATGCACTCCAGCCTGGACAACAGAGTGAGATTCTGTCTCAAATAAAAATCTAAAAATGCAAAGTTCTCTACATCTTATCAACACACCTCAAGGAAAAAATGACAATCTAATTTTCCTTACGCATTGTAATTAAGGGATGCCATAACAACAAGTAAGATATGGTAAGGATATTTTTACAATTAAAAGAGAAAAAAAAAAGTAAGTACCGTCACCTCCAATTACTTACCAAACACTGCTCGGGCCATATTGCCAGTATAAATTAGCCTTCCATCTTCTGATTTGTCAGACGGCGTATGTAAGCATCGAACATATCCTTCCCAACAAACAGGGATCTATTGAAACAGGGATCATTATGGTCGACCAACCTTCTTAAATTTTTAAAGTTTTTTTTTTTGAGACAGAGTCTTGCTCTGTCTCCCAGACTGCAGGGCTGTGGTATGATCGCGGCTCACCACTGCAACCTCCGCTTCCCGGGTTTAAGTATTTCTCCTGCCTCAGTCTCCTGAGTAGCTGGGATTACAGGTGCCTGCCACAACACTTGGCTAATTTCCATATTTTTAGTAGAGATGGGGTTTCACCATGTTGGCCAGGCTGGTCTTGAACTCCTGACCTCAAGTGATCTGCCACCTTGGACTCCCTAAGTGCTGGGATTACAGGCATGAGCCACCATGCCTGGTTTAAGTTTATTTTTAAAACAGTAATGAAGAGGGCAGGAGCAGTGGCTCATGCCTGTAATTCTAGCACTTTGGGAGGCTGTGGTGGGCGGATCACTTAAGGTCAGGAGTTCAACACCAGCCTGGCCAACATAGTGAAACCCCATCTCTACTAAAAATACAAACAACTAGCCGGGCGTGGTGTCGGGCACCTGCCAGCTACTCGGGAGGCTGAGGCAGGAGAATCGCTTGAATCCAGGAGGCGGAGGTTGCAGTGGTCTGAGATCACACCATTGTACGCCAACCTGGGCAACAAAGTGCGACTCCGTCTCAAATAAAATAAAATTGTAATGAAGAGAACTTGTCACACGAGGTGACATAAGGAATTCTCCCAAATAATCTACAGAGCTAAAGAAATCAGTTGGCTGATAGAATGGCCTGCCTTAATTCTAGTCACAAGTAGAAAACTGCAGAGTTGGAGTTTGTTAGCTTTGCATCCCAGCTCTCAGGTTTCTAGTATGACCTTGAACAAGTAAAAATAGTGGAACAGTTTCTTCTACTCCACTGTTAATGAGGACATCATTTCCATTCTATTTAAATGCAACACCTTTTCAAAAAATAAATACATTTAGCAGGTGTAATGGAACATGTCTGTAGCCCCAGCTACTGGGGAGGCTGAGGTGGATCACTTGAGCCTAGCAGTTCAAGGTCAGCCGGGGCAACATGGCAAGACCCCATCTCTAAAAAATAAAATTTAATTTTACTAAAATAATTTAAGTAAAACACTCTGCAAGTTCAGATTATATTTCAAGTCCAGGCCTTTTATAAATACTTCTAAAATATTTGTACAATAGTATTAAAAGATATCAATTCTTTCTCTAAAGACCTTGTAAATACTGTGTATCCCCTGGTCTTCTTATTTCTTGCCAAGAAACAAAATTTGGCTGGGCACAGCGGCTCACGCCTGTAATTCCAGCACTTTCACAGGCCGAGGCAGGAGGATCATTTGAGGTAAGGAGTTTAAGACTAGCCTGGCCAACACGGTAAAATCCCGTCAGTACTAAAAATACAAAAAAATCAGCCGGGGTGTGGTGGAGCGCGCCTGTAATCCCAACTACTGGGGAGGCTGAGGCAGGAGAATCGCTTGAACCCGGAAGGCGGAGGTTGCAGTGAGCCAAGATCACGTCGCTGCACTCCAGCCTGGGTGACAGAGTGAGACTTCACCTCCAAAAAAAAGAAATAAAATTTACTTGAAATCCTACATCAAATTTCAAGGGAAAAGAAGAGTTCCCCAAACATCTGAAAAGGAGTTTCACAGTGCACACTTCAAAATGTAAAAGGCATGCCTAATTCCTCAATCCTGAAATGTAATTAGATTCCAATTTCCATTTTAAGCATTTCTTCCAAGTTTTAACCAGGTTTGCCAATCCTGATATTTTACAGAGTACAATTAGGAGACAATTTATTCAGACCAAAATAAAAGAATTAACATCTGCATCCTCCCCCTTTCCAAGGGACCAAAGTAATTCTTAAAAGTACAGCCACCTAATAAAAGTAAAACAAGCTCAAAGTCAGGTTAACCTGGCTCTTTCGGTTCTATTTCCAGGTGCTGCATCCAATTTCTTGCAAATTATTACACTTCTAAGCTTCTGCTCAAGGGTAGAAAACTACATATAGTCGTCAACACAAACCCTGTGGATTTGGAACCACCACAAAAGTAAGCACTTTCCAGCCTTTCTCCCGGACTCGCGGAGACTGAGGACCCCGGGGCCCTCGGCCTGCTACTTCTCCAAGCCCCGCAGAGGGGGCTCCTCCCGCGCTCCAGTCACGGACACCCGGGAGAGGTCGCGAAGAGCCGCCGGGGCTCCCCAGGCCCGACGCGACGCCCGCCCTCCCCGCCTCACTTGGGACACCAGACCTCGGACGCCCCACCTGCGCTCGGCCCGGACGCCGGAGAAGGCGCGCGGCTCCCCAGGGCCCCGTACTCCCGCCGGCTACCAGCCCCGAAGGCCTGCAGCAGGAGGACGCCCGGGAGACAAAGGCCCGGGGACCTCGGAGCGCGGCGGCCGCACACAATGCAATCCTACTTCCGCCGAGATGCAGTTCGACCGCCCACGGGCGGCCTAAGGCCACAAACAGCATCCCGCGAGTGACTACCGGCTGCGGACGCCCCAGCTGCAGAGGCCCACGCCGGCAAGACACGGCTTCCCACCCTACTGTTGCAGAAGCGGCGCAAGCACCGCCCCGGACGCCTGGCGAGCAGCTGGGCTGCCCGCGCGTGCGCAGAATCTGCCGCCCGCCTTCCGCCTTCTCCGCAGCGCGCGTTACCTGCCAGCTGAGCTGGGAGCCCGCCGCTCTGTCCTTGGCTGAGCGGCTCCTCCTTCCTAGAGTTTTACCTTCTTTATAACAGTGTGGAAGAGCAGAGGGCTGTGCGAGAATGACAAAGCCCAGAAGCCAGGGTTAAATCTTTTTTTTCTCGTGGACGACATCCCTAAAAACTGTTTCCTTTGCGGAAAATGATTCCAGCCTCTTGGCACAGAAGGAAGAATATACGATTTGAACAAAAATGAATGATAACTTAATTCAATCATCGGGTTGGAGGAAAATAAATGGAATTTGTTCGTGTAATATTGATAGGTGTTATCAGATTTGTCTTCGGAAATCATTCACAACTATATACACATTGATTCATTACTTGTTAAAGAGGTACTGAGTGACTTGTCAGGACTGAGCTAGGAGCAGAGGATACAAAGATACTAGATAAAATTGGGACTCCACAGTGCTTAAATAGTGGAGGAAAACACCTGAAAATTGGCTAGAATATAATGTGATATAATTGAGATACCGCAATATACAAAATGTGGCCGGCCGTCGTGGCTTGCACCTGTAATCCCAGCGCTTTGGGAGGTTTAGGCAGGAAGATCTCTTGAGGCCAGGAGTTTGAGACCAGCCTAAGCAATACAGGGAGACCCCGTCACTACAAAATAAAAAATTTAAAAACCTAAAACAAAAAATACACCACACATGGTAGTGTGTGCTTGTGGTCCCAGCTACCCAGGAGGCTGACATGGTAGGATTGCTTGAGTCCAAACTCGAGGCTTCAGTGAGCCAAGACCACACCACTGCACTCTAGCCTGGACCACAAAGTGACACCGTGTCTCAAAAAAGGAACAAACAAATGCCACAGAAGTGCAAAGAAGAACATGATTAATTTTGCCTCAGAATGTCTTCAGACTGGCTTCACATTTAGCTCAGTCTTGAAGGATGAGCATCTTAGTAATAGAGACACACTTTTGTTTACCACTGCAGAACTATAACTGTTTTTTGATTTGGTATGTTATTTGCACTGGAGAGGAACAAATTCATAGTTTAAAATAATGTGTGGCCAAGGGCGGGAACTCATGCCTGTAATTCCAACACTACATGGAGGGCCAGGTGAGAGGATCCCTTGATTCCAGGAGTTTGAGAACAGCCTGGGCAACAAAGTGAGACCCTGTCTCTACAAAAAATTTTAAATTTAACTGGGTGTTGTGGTGCCTACCTGTAGTCCCAGCTACTTGGGAAGCTGAGGCGGAAGGATCACTTGAGCCCAAGAGGTTGAGGCTGCAGTGAGCCCTGATTGCACTACTACACTGGGTGCCAGGGCTAGATCCTGTCTCAAAAATAAAAGTAAAAATAAAAATAAATCAATAGAACAACATGATCATGTTGGCAACTCCAAATACTGTCTATTGGGGGGAGTATTCAGAAGGAGATAATGATAATACCTCTATACGGATAACTTTATTTTATAAAAAGTTAGCTTCTACTTACATTTTGTTTCTTTTTATTTTAATATTTGTTTTAATAGTAGAGATGGAGTTTCACCATATAGCCCAGGTTGTTCTCAAACTCCTGAGGCTCAAGCTATCCGCTCACCTCAGCCTCTCAAAGTGCTGGAATTACAAGGGCAAGCCACTGTGCCCACCTTTTATTTTGTTTTTGAGACAGGGTCTTGCTCTGTCACCCAGGCTGGAGTGCAGTGGCACCATCATAGCTCACTGCAGCCTTGACTTTCCAGGCTCAAGTGTCCCTCCCACTTCAGCCTCCCAAGTACCTGGGACTACTGGCCATGCCACCATACCAAGCTAATTTTTGTATTTTTAGTGGAGACAGGGTCTCCTTTAGTTGCCCAGGCTGGTCTTGAGCTCCTGGAATCAAGGGATCCTCCCACCTGGGCCTCCCAAAGTGTCGGATGAACCTAAGCTACCACACTTGGCTTATTTACATTTTAAAAACTCTTCTGTTTAGGGTAATTCATTCACAATCAATATTCACTATATTATTTTGCTGATATATTTAAATTTTTAATGTAAAAATGTTTTTCTTAACTATATTGAGAGAACTCAAATTTTTTATCTTCTGTAAAGCTGTTCCCCCTACAAATACTGTAAGTAGATAAAAATAAAAACATTTGTTTGATCTAGTTCTCAAAATTTCTAAATAGATAAAATGAGATTATATTCTGAAAACTCTGTACTATAGATTTACATAGAATTGTTATTTATGTTAGATGGATTTTCCAGTTCCAGTAATTTAGAGACATTTGTTAAATATAAACTAATGGGATTTTAGAACGATTTTAAGGATGTTTTTAGGCCGGGCGTGGTGGCTCACGCCTGTAATCCCAGCACTTTGGGAGGCCAAGGTGGGCTGATCACTTTGGTCAGGAGTTTGAGACCCGCCTGGCCAACATGGTGAAACCCCGTCTCCACTAAAAACACACAAAAAAGTCGCCCGGCGTGGTGGAGCACACCCGTAATCCCAGCTACTCAGGGGGCTGAGAGGCACAAGAGTTGCTTGGGCCTGGGAGGTGGAGGCCGCAGCGAGCCAAGATTGCGCCACTGCACTCCAGCCTGGGAGACAGAGCGAGACACCCTCTCAATAAAAAAGAAGGAAAGAAAAAAGAAAAGGGGCCTACATCCTAGCCTCCTCATCTGCATCTCCATGCCTGTCCTCCCCACCAAACTCTACTTCGAGCTACCGTTACTATCAAAAAATCTTTGTTCTGATTTCTGCAAAGGCTTTGAAAAATTTATCCAAGACAATCTTGATTATTGCAATTAATTATAAAAAGCCAATGCTTTTATCTACCAAATCAACCAAATTAAAAAAAGAAAAAAGGCCTTTCTGTCAAGTCCTCAGTTCAATAAACTCCGGATAGCCTGTTATCTATTTTTTGAGCACACAGAGTGCTTCGTTGAGCAACTTGCAATGTTGTCTTGGCCCTACATACATTCTCTTCATGCCACACTCCTGGAAAACAGTAGAAGGTGAACTTTATTTAGCTGTTTCAGCCTTCCTGGAAAGGTGCCTGTATATCTTACCACAGGAAACGCTGGGGGTGGGAAGGGGGGCGTGGAATGAGAAAGAAGGTCCCCAAAACTGAGTAACGGTATTGGCAGGCGCCTGGATTTTCTGTGCGTGAGCTCAGGATCCAGAATAGCTGAGCTAACCCAGAGTCAGAGGCAGGACCCTCGGGGGTGTAGTGCGGGGGGAGGGGGGTTGGTTAGTTTTCAGTTAGCATTGAATTCTACCGGGAAGAGAGGAAATGAGGCTAGCCGATTGCGCTAGTCGTTGCTGTGCTGGCTCTTCTGCACGCACAGCAACTTTTCACGAGGGACAGATGCTGCTTCATAAAGAGCACGATCTCGTTAGCAAAGAAACCGCCCTCCCACGTTTCAATCTTTCCTCAGCAGTCTCCCACCTCCAGGCGTACCCCTAAATGAGAGGCAGGGACAGTCTCTAAAACCACCAAAATCTTCACACGCAGTGCGAGAAACTACAAGTCCCAGGATGCAGGGCTGCCTCGGTCCCAAGGCCGACGGTATCCACCAGAGAAACTACAAATCCCAGAATGCAGTGCTGTCTCGGACTCCCGAGAGCCTCTCTAAGGATGCGTCTTTACAGTAATTGGATCAGGGTCTGCGCTGCATGCTGGGAATCCAGAAGAGCTAGACTCGGATTGGTCGAAATTTGCCGGTGTCGTTCATAGGCTGGCCTACTATAGGGGAAGAGAGTAGGGCGCTACGCACTACCTCCAGACGGAAGTGAGCGACGCACTCTGCGTCCTCGCCTCAACAGGTACGGATCTCCCGAGCGTCGCAGAAAGCTGCTGTGACCCAGCGGAAGTAATTCTTTCGACTGCCCCGGAACCCACAGAAGCAGGCAGCTGGGGGCGGGGGGGGCGGCCCTGGGATAGGGGCTGTGGCAGTACGCGGGGACCCGGCTGCGGTGGCTGCGGGGCTGACGATTGAGTCTCGGGCTGGGGCGGAAACGGAGCTCCGGGTAAGGGTGGAGGGCGAGGGAGGCCGAGAGGGGACGAGCTCGCAATCCCACTTCCCACCCCTTCCCTTCTGGGCGGGGAAGGAACGGAAGCTGTTAACCTCCCTGGGCCTTCCCAGCCCCTGGTTTGGGGGAGGGGATGGCGGCGGGACCTTTCCTGGCGCCGCTCGGTGGGTTTGGAAAGAGGTGGAAGGAGGGGCAGCAGCCAGCGAGACTGGGCCTTCTCCGGGCTGAGCGCGGGAGGGTGGAGTTAGGAGCATGGTAGCCCTGTCGCTTTTTTTTTCTGCTTTCCTCGTGTCCGCTCAGATTCGTTATTTTCTTGAAGCCAGTCCCTAGCCCAAGGAGAGGTCTCTCGCTTCTTCCAGCAGCAGTACCCGAGAAGTTTACCTTCTGGGTAACTCGTTGGATGATCTATGCTCGACTTCATGAGTTGGGGGTTTCGTGCATCTATTGCCCGTCCAGTCTTGTCTGAAAGGAGGTATCTAGTGTGAAATACTGTGCCCAGTGAGTTTCTCTTAAGGAACTGAGATCTGTTTAGTAACATATAACTGTAGAGTTTGTGCCATTTTAGAGTGAGCATTTGTACTCCACATTGCTTTTAGTGTAGAAAACCGAAATTCTTTTTTAGAGGGCCGGGGGAGACAGACTTTTGCTCTTGTTGCCCAGGCTAGAGTGCAGTGGTGCGATTTCGGCTTGCTGCCACCTCTGCCTCCCAGGTTCAAGTGATTCTCCTGCCTCAGCCTCCCAAGTAGCTGGGACCAAGACGCATGCCACTACGCCTGACTAATATTTCTATTATTAGTAGAGACGGGGTTTCGACATGTTGGGTTGGCCAGGCCAGTCTCGAACTCCTGACCTCAAGTAATCCGCCCCCTGTCGGCCTCCCGAAGTGTTGGGATTACAGGCGTAAGCCACTGCGCCTGGCCTTGAAATTCTTTAGTGTCTTAAAACCTCACTTTTTAACTGCCGTCTTGGCTTTTTTTTTTTTTTCTTTTTTCTTTTTCTTTGCTTGCTTTTTTTTTTTTTTTTTTTTTTTTTTTTTTCTTGAGACGGAGTCTTGCTCTGTCCTGAGGCTGGAGTGCAGTGGGGTGATCTCGGCTCACGGTAGCCTCCGTCTCCGGGGTTCAGGTTATTGTCCTGCCTCAGCCTATGGAGCAGCTGGGACTACAGGCGCGCACCACCACTCCCAGCTAATTTTGGTTTTTTTTGTTTGTTTTTTTTTGTTTTGTTTTGTTTTGTTTTTTAGTAGAGACGAGGTTTCACCATGTTGGTCAGGCTGGACTCGAACTCCTGACCTCAGGTGATCCGCCCGCCTCCGCCTCCCAAAGAGCTAGGATTACAGGCGTGAGCCACCGCGCTCGGCTCCATATTTGCTTTTTGATCCCCGAAAGTTGTTTCCTTTTCTGTTCATTGACCTAAAATGACATATCTCTGATCTCATTTACATTATAATCATGTTGTTGAAACGTAGCAGTTTACATGTGGATTTATTCATTCTGGACATACAATGGCAAGGAAACAGCTGTGGTACGTACTATAATGGGTATTTATTGTTTCTTGCCAATGATGATTTGGGGTCCCTGTTTAATTTTAAATGACCATTCCTCTTTTACTTAAATATGAAATTTAATAACTACCATTCAAAAAATATGCATGTATGCATTACCAGATAGTAATTCCCTAATATAATAGGCACTAGTTCACAGCCAGAAGTTATAGTCAGTCCTATACATCAAGTTCTAAAGTGATACTTAATTGTTTAAATCTTCTAAAATGTTTATCTGGGTTTTTTTGGTAGATTTTTTAGTACTGGAAAATAATCAGGGGAGTCTTTGCTGTTATGCTCATACGTATTTTTGAGTCAGAGTCTCACTCTGTTCTGCATTCCCAGGCTGGAGTACAGTAGTATGATCACAGCTCACTGCAGCCTCAACCTCCTGGGCTCAAACTATCCACCTGCCTCAGCCTCCCTAGTAGTTGGGACTATAGGTGCCCACCACCACACCCAGCTTATTTTTTGTTTGGGTGGCTCAAGTGGTCTTCCTACCTTGGCCTCCGAAAGTGCCAGAATTACAGGCGTGAGCCACCAAATCTGGCCGGCTATGGTCATATTTATGTGTTAATGCATTTCAGCTAAACTATCCTAAATTCTTTATTGTTCTGTTATTAAGTAAGAGCAGAAAAAGCTCATCCAGTAATGCCTGAATTTCAAGCCTCAGCGATTAGGAAAATAATAGTACATTCACTCAAGGAATATTTATTGAGCATCTACAAAGTGCCAGGCACTATTCTAGGCCTGCTGTCAAGGAACTTGAGGAAAGAAAGGATATGTGTAAGTAAGCGAGTATAGTTTCAAGAAGTGATAAATGTGAAAAAAATATATAGCAACGTTAAGGGTTAGAGTGACTGGGATGGGAGTGTCTAATTTTGGTAAGATCATCAGGGAAGGAAGAGCTCTCTGACGAGTTGATATTTTACTTAGAGATCTAAATGATGAGGATTTAAAAGCTTTTGAGACAACAGCAATTACAAATACAAAGACCTTGAGGTAAGAGTGAACTTGACTGATTTCGAGGAATACCAAAAAGGCCAGTGTAGCTGGAGCATAGTGAAGGAAGAGTGGTGGGAGACAAGATCAGAGTGGTAAGCAGGAAAGTAAATCAAATGTCCAGTTGAGATATGGTAATTTGAACTAGAAGTGTAGAGTTGAAAGTGAGTAGTAGTCTGATTTGGAATGTAATTTGAAGCTGGAACCAAATGGGTTTAGCTTTCTTCCCAGGAATAAAATAACCAAAAAAAAAAATGTTTTTTGAATAACCAATCATTTTTCCAAGCATCTGGGTAAACAGCAGTGCATGTACTGAAATGTGGAAGACTGGGAAGGGTGTATCAGTTTCTGAGATTGATAAATCAGAAGTTCTGTATGGGAATTAACTGAGTTCAATAACTAGTAGGCACCTGAGAATATGTGCAGTAGAAAAGTTGTATATTCACGACTGGCACTCAGGAGAAAAACTAGGGAGATGACTGGGAGTCATATTTTATAGATGATAACCTGTGGTCTGGAGGACATCAAATAGAGAATGTTAAATGGAGAAGGCAGATGACTGGGAGCACTCCAGTCAGAAGAGGAGCATACAGTAATGGAAGCAGAAAAGTAATGGAAGGAGTGTGTGACATCTGGAGTACTAAGGAAAAAGTGTTTCATGATGGAGGGAGTAGGCAACTGTTTAAAACACTGCTAAATGAGCATTAAAGATTGACCCTGTGACTGAGTGAAGTAATTGAAATTTGATAAGAACCCCTAACATGGACTGGTGGGCCAAAAGGCTGATCAGAATAGGTTAAGAAGTAGATAGTAGATTGGTGTGTGGGTGGGAATAATGGCCATAGCAGAGTCTTTAGTTAGGTGAGGGGATAGCAATCATTGCTTAAGTGGAAAGATTGACCTTTGGTAGGAAGGACAGTTTTTATTCAGTATTTTGAAACAGCAGGGTGGACAAAATGTATGTTATACAAAAACAGGAACGCTGAAGGTGGAGAGACAAGGCAACTGAAGTGATTGGTTTCAGTTTATTTTTAGCCAATCTTTCTAAAGGTTCTGTTAATTATAATATGTAAAATCTATGATTCATACACATTGTAAGTTGGGAATATCTGCTCATAATTTTAAAACTGAAACAAGGGGGTTTGTAGATATTATTTGAGAGAATAATTAGGTCGTTTGCAGGGGTGAGGCAGACAGACTCAGTGAGAATATGCAGTACTCTGGAGCCCTTAAGTTCTGTGTTGTGGGAGAGCAACTCTGGGTAATAAACATGGGAAGCTGAGTTAGAGGTGGTTGTTAGGGAAGGATGAATTTCAGATGGATTTAGTCATGATATAGTGGAGCCAGAATGGACTTTTGTACATAAATGAGTCCAATTCTCTCATTTGGAAGATGAAGAAACAGAAGTCCTATCACTTAATTTATCTGAGTTTCAAGATAGAAATACCTAACAGTAGAAATTCAGATGTGGAGATGGGTTCGCGTCTATATAAGGTAGCCATTGACTTTCATTCAACAGGGCTAGTTCTTAATTTATGATAAGAGAGAAAAGCTGTGGACCTCCTCATTCCGCTTACCCTGAACTGCACATAGGCACAAAATTGTGCTTACAGGTTCAAGGATTTGGGATTCTGCTGCTTATCTATGAACCTCGAGGAGTAAGGGACTGCAGATTAAGAACCTGCTAGAACAGGGTCAGCAAGTTAGAACCACAGGCCACATCTGACCCACTACCTGCTTTTATACTACCCGCAAGCTAAGAATGCTAAGAATGGTTTTTAAATTTTTTAATAGTTGGACAAAAATTCGAAGTAAATACGTATTTTATAACATGAAAATTATTGGCTGAATGCAGTGGCTCACGCCTGTAATCCCAGCACTTCTCGAGGCCAAGGTGGGCAGATTACCTGAGTTCAGAAGTTTGAGACCAGCCTGACCAAATAGTGAAATCCCATCTCCACTAAAAATACAAAAAATTAGCTAGGCATGGTGGTGCTTGCCTGTAATCCCAGCTACTCGGGAGGCTGAGGCAGGAGAATCACTTGAACCCGGGAGGTGGAGGTTGCAGTGAGAGCCAAGGTTGCGCCACCGCACTTCAGCCTGGGTAACAATAGTGAAACTCTGTCTCTTAAAAAAAAAAAAAAAAAAAAGAGAGCAAATTATATAAAATTTACCCTTTTTTTGCCCATAAATAAAGTTTTGTTGGATCATAGCCACACTCAATCGTTTACATCTTGTCTGTGGCTGCTTTTGCACTCCAGTGGCAGAGTTGGAATAGTTGTAACAGAGACCTTACAGCCTGCTAAGCAAACAGTATTTACTTTCTGGTCCTTTAGTGTGTCATCCACCACACTAAAAATGTGAATTCCAGGATACGGGTGGAGGAGAGGTTATTGGATTTATTTTGTCCACAGATTCCTCCCAAGCATGTAGAGCAGTGCCTGGCACATGGTAGGCCCTCGATACATATGGGAATGAACCTCTGGTTCAAAAATAGAATAATGGCCAGTGTTGTAATGTGTGCTAGGCAGTATTCTGAGTGCTTGTATATGTAAAGCCATTTATTCTTCAGAACAGCTCTGTGAGATAGATGCTGTATTATCCTCATTTTACCATTGAGGAAACTAGGCACAGAAAGATTAGGTTAGTTTTCCCACAGTGATATAGCTAGGAGTTTGACTGATTTTAAGCACTGCATTATATGGAAGGCTGAAATCAAGTCTTCAGAAATGATAGAAAGCAGCAAAAGGATAAATAGGAGTGATGAAACAGGGTAATGTAGCAAAGAAGGAATACATTCTTCTGTAGCATTGTTTACTATTAAGACATTCAAGACCCATGTCTTGGACTGGGTGTGGTGGCTCACACCTGTAATCGCAGCACCTTGGGAGATCAAGGCAGGAGGTTTACATGAACTCAGAAGTTCGAGACCAGCCTGGGCAACAAATAGAGGTCAAAGGAGACCTCTATTTAAAAAAAAAAGAAATTTAGCCAGGCTTGGTAGCAGGCTACTCAGGAGGCTAAGGTGGGAGAATCCTTTGAGCTCGGGAGATTGAAGCTGCAGTGAGCCCGGATTGCACCACTGTACTTCAACCTGGGTGACAGAGCAAGAACCTGTCTCAAAAAAAAAAAAAACCCATGGCTTGGTCAGTATCTCAATGTGTGCTCCTTATGTGTATCGCTGTTTGCCTCTTTGATGAAGTCCAACTTCCCAAACTCTCACCTCTTTTCCTGTTTTCCTACACTGTCTTCTTGACTCACTCCTCTGGCCGGACTGGTCTCCTTGCCATTCTCCCTCCATAAAAGGCTCTTCCTTCAGATATCCGTGACTCATTCCCTTGCTTTCTTCAGGTCTCTGTTAATGTTAGTTCTTCACCATGCTGTATGTATTATTTTGTTTTGGTTTTCTGTCCCCACCATTCTTCCCATGAGGTTGGAATCTTTGTTATGTTCATCTCTGTCCCCAGTGCCTAGGCGAGCATCTAGCATACTAACCCTTGGTAAATATTTATTGAATGAATGAATTTGTAAACTGATTTCCAACAACACTGAGTTGCATTATGTGCCCCAAGCTGCCTGACTCAGGTCATACTGTTCACTTTGTCTGGATCTCCCTCTCTTTCCAGTTTTGCCTGGTAAAAATACCTCTACCAGCTTGCAGTGAGCTGAGATTGCGCCACTGCACTCCAGCCTGGGCAACAGAGTGAGACTCTGTCTCAAAAAAAAAAAAAAAAAAAAAAACCTCCATCCATCGAGACCCAGATCAAAAGCTACTTTCCTTTTATAGCTGTTCACTTAACAGATTTTCTGTTGCAGATTTGTAGTCTCATATTTCCTTTCTTTGGGATGACCAATGCTTATTCCTCCTCTGTTAGTATTTGCATATCTAGAGAATTTGGGTTAATTTTATTACTGGTGTCACTTTTGAAAGCTTAATTAGGCAGAAAACCATCCTAGAATGATGATATCTTTGGAGTTAAGGTAAAGTAAACTTCAGAAATGCTATCATTTTTTAAAATTCTAGCTTTAATATAACCTACATATGGTGAAATGCTAATTGTACCATTTAGTTTTGACATTTTTATCACTCCAGAATGTTCCTTTCTAGTCACTTGCTGAGCTATCATCATTGGTTTGTTTTGCCTGTTGTATAATTTTATATAAATCGGATAATACAATGTATACTTTTTTGTTTGGCTTTTCCACTTAGTGTAATATTTTTATATTCTTCCATGTTATATCAGTAGATCATCCCTTTTTGTGAATAGTATTGCTCTGTATGAATGTACCACAGCTTATTGATCCATTCTCCTATTATGATGGACTCCCCATCAGCAGTGTATGAGAGTTCATTTGCTCTACATCCTCTCCAGCATTTAATGTTGACGGTCTTTTTAATTTTAGCTATACTGGTGGCTGTATAGTAGTATTTTGTTGCAGTTTTGAGTTTCATTTCACTGATAAGTAATAATGTTGAGCACTTTTTAATGTGGTCATTCAATTCTTCTGTCCAACTTTAATTGGATTTTTTTTATTGACATACAGGCATTTTTTAATTTACTCTGGATGCAAAGCCATTGTCAGATATGCGTTGTGAATATTTTTTTCCAATATGTGGCTTGAGTTCTCATTTTTTTCATTTTTCTTTTTGGTTTTTGAGGGGGTTTTTTGGTTTGTATTTGAGACAGAGTCTTACTGTTGCTCAGGCTGGAATGCAGTAGAACCATCATGGCCTGCTGCAACCTCAACTTCCCTGGGCTGGGGTGATTCTCCCATCTCAGCCTCCCAAATACATGGGACTACGGGCATGCACCACCATGCCCAGCTAATTTTTCTATTTTTTATAGAAATAGGGTTTCACCACTATGTTGCCCAGGCTGGTCTCAAACTCCTGGGCTCAAACATTCGGCTTGCCTCGGCCTCCCAAAGTGCTGAGATTATACGTGTGAGCCATGATGCCCAGCTGTGGTAGTTGATGAACAGAAATTTTGTTTTGGAGAAATCCAGTTTATCAAGTTTTTCATTTACAATTTGTGCTTTTTGCATCTTTTCTGAGATTTTTGTTTTGTTTTTTGAGAAAGTCTCGCTCTGTCACCCAGGCTGGAGTGCCTGGCTGGTCTCAAATTCCTGACTTCAAGTGATCTCCCTCCCAGAGTGCTGCGATTGCAGGTGTGGCCACTGCATCTAGCCGCTGAGAAATCTTTGCCTACAGTGAGGGTATGAAAATAATTTGTTTTCTTTTAGTAGCCTCCTTTTGCATTTTAAGTTGAATTCTGTGAACCATCTGAAATTGTTTTTTGTGTATGGTTTAACAGTGAGCTTCTAATCCATATGGCTATTGTTCCAGCTTCCTTTGTTGAA
This sequence comes from Macaca thibetana thibetana, assembly GCF_024542745.1. NCBI lineage: Eukaryota > Metazoa > Chordata > Mammalia > Primates > Cercopithecidae > Macaca > Macaca thibetana. The sequence continues at coordinate 70,869,936 of NC_065585.1, forward strand.
GAGACTGTCCTTTCTCGCCATACACTTTGACTCACTTTTCCAGTATAAGGATTCAGGAAGTCTGTTTTTTTGTTTTGTTTTTGGGTTTTTTTTGCCATTTATAATTTGATATGAAACGACTGCAGCCCACCAAAATATAAATAACCATCATTCACTATCCAGGGACCGCTTAACATTACTGTGATTGCCTGTTGCAGTCCACTACCATATGTAATACCTCTTTTTTTTTTTTTTTTTTTTTTTGAGACGGAGTTTCACTCTTGTCGCCCAGGCTGGAGTGCAGTGGCACGATCTCGGCTCACTGCAACTTCCGCCTCCTGGGTTCAAGCCATTCTCCTGCCTCAGCCTCCCAAGTAGCTGGGATTACAGGCACCCACTACTACACCCAGCTAATTATTGTATTTTTCGTGGAGGTGGGGTTTCACCATGTTGGTCAGGCTGGCCTCGAGCTCCTGACCTCAGGTGGTCCACCCATCTTGACCTCCCAAAGTGCTGGGATTACAGGCAAGAGCTGCTACGCCTGGCCCATGTGTCATATTTCTGATTGGTGATTTGTGGTTGGTCTAAAATACAGTTCTTAAGTATCAGAGATTTCTTCTGATCAAAATTCCTTAAGCCCCACAATACATGACAGATCATAGGACTGGCATTTGTGAGGGTGTGTTACTAGAAATTGAGACCCTGCTAATGAGATATTAAAACATTGATTACTGGGTATTATTAGATGAGTCGTCATTTTATTACTAAAAGTTTGACCATTTGGAAGCACAGTTCAGCTGTTACTAAGTATTAGCTATCAGAAACAGATTGGAAATTGAGATCAATGCTTTTACTTTGTGTTTTAATTTTAATTTTTTTTGAGAGCTCCCCTCAAGATAGAAGTGTGTTTACTTTAATGACCTGATAGAATTCTTAGTAAAAACAGAGAACTTCCGTCTTTGACCCACTGCCACTGAAGACAAAACTGGAACAACAAGCTCAGAACAGAAACTCAGAGTCTTAATGCTAAGAGAGCAGATAGCTTTAGTGCTAGGAAATTTGAGGACATATCAAATAATTAACATCTTCAAACAACTGTATCTGTTCTAAGAAACACGAAATTCCAGAAATCTTGTACAGGAATACATGTTTCATACACTCGCATATATTATTAACAGTTATGGTAGTGGGTACATAATTGGGAGACTGCTATTTTAGGTATCCTAATTTTATAAGATATGCCTGTGTCCTATAATTTTTTTTTTTTTTTTCTCGAGACAGAGTCTTGCTCTGTCACCCAGGCTGGACAACAGTGGCGCGATCTCGGCTCACTGCAACCTCTGCCCCTGAGAGGTTGCTTAAGCAGTTCTCCTGCCTCAGCCTCCAGAGTAACTGGGATTACAGGCGCACACCACCCCACGCCCAGCTAATTTTTGTTTTTGTTTTTGTTTTTGAGATGGAGTTTCACTCTTGTTACCCAGGCTGGAGTGCCATGGCACGATCTTGGCTCACCGCAACCTCGGCCTCCCAGGTTCAAGCGATTCTCCTGCCTCAGCCTCCTGGGTAGCTGGGATTCCAGGCATGTGCCACCACACCCAGCTAATGTTGTATTTTAGTGAAGACGGGGTTTCTCCATGTTGGTCAGGCTGGTCTCAAACTCCCGACCTCAGGTCATCCGCCTGCCTTGTCCTTCCAAAGTGCTGGGATTACAAACATGAACCACCATGCCCAGCCCATCAAGCTTTTTTTTTTTTTGGAGATAGAGTCTTGCTCTGTTGCCAGGGTGGAGTGCAGTGGCGCAATCTTGGCGTACTGCAACCTCTGCCTCCCGGGTTCAAGCAATTCTCCTGCCTCAGCCTCAGCCTCCAGAATAGCTGGAACTACAGGCTGCCACCACCACACCCAACTAATTTTTGTATTTTTAGTAGAGATGGGTTTTCACCATGTTGGCCAGGATGGTCTCCATCTCTTGACCTCGTGATCCACCCACCTTGGCCTCCCACAGTGCTGGAATTACAGGCGTGAGCCACTGTACCCAGCCCCATCAAGCATTTTTATACCTGTGTAAGCTAGTTGTATTCTTTTTTCTGGTGTTTTTCCAGAGTTCGTGGATTTTTTACATTTGAGTCTTTAATCTGTAGTGTATTTTTGTGAGTGATCTGTAAAGTATTTGTTATTAAACATACACATACACAGAAAAACTTGAAGAGATTAATGTTTATATGTAACACCCTAAAAGCATAATGACGTCTCAGGCCATTGTTCATGTTCTTTCTTCTGCCTAGAACTATTCTCAATCCAACGGTTCCCTTATGACTGGCGTTTACCTGCTCAATTCATACTTCCAGAATTCAGCTCTGTCATGCAATAGATGTTCAAGCTGAGATTTTTGTCTCCTCAAACTTATTTTCTTTAGATAACTTATGGGTTAGGTCCAAATGTAATCATATTTTAAATATTTCTAACTTCTACCTAAGAATTAGGAATTTTAACTCTTAATGTTGATTTTCCCTCTCAATGTTGGGAGAAAGGGTGGGTCTCCTCTTCCTCTGCTTAATCTCTGTTGTATAAATGGAATTGATTTACTACATTAACTCTCTAGAGAAACTGTTGCTGCCCAAAGGGCTCCTAAGATGTGACTTTGCGTTGTTGCTTAGCTACTGCTAGTTAAATAAACATCCTCAATGTTTTATTCTAGAGATTTTCCAGATAGAAGAGTTGGCCCTTGAAATTCTTGCACTTCAATCTTTCTAGCATTTTTTCTTTTCTTGTTTTTTATTTTTTTTATTTTTTATTTTTTTTTGAGACGGAGTCTTGCTCTGTCACCCGGGCTGGAGTGCAGTGGCCTGATCTCAGCTCACTGCAAGCTCTGCCTCCCGGGTTTACGCCATTCTCCTGCCTCAGCCTCCGGAGTAGCTGGGACTACAGGCGCCCGCCACCGCGCCCGGCTAGTTTTTTGTATTTTTGGTAGAGACGGGGTTTTACCGTGTTAGCCAGGATGGTCTCGATCTCCTGACCTCGTGATCCGCCCGTCTCGGCCTCCCAAAGTGCTGGGATTACAGGCTTGAGCCACCACGCCCGGCCTTTTCTTGTTTTTTAAAAGAGTAATTACAAAGTATAATGAAAAGAAAATAATAATGGCTGTTGTGAATTTTTAAATTATGTAATATCATAAAATGACAGTACTATTTTTAAATTTTAGAGAACTCTTTGAGGATTTACATCAGTAGCTGTTGAGAATTGTGGCAATTAAGTTTAACTGGAGCCAGAATTTTTTACTGTGGCAGTAGGCAATAATGGAAGGAGTGGAATGTGGACTGTGAAGGCAAACCTACCTAGGTTTAAATCCTAATGATGCCACTTAAGCTGTAGAAGCCTTGAGCAAGTAGCAGACTCTTCCAGTGTTCCTCATCTCTAAAATCAGAATAATTCCCTTGTGGAAGAGTTGTTTTTAAATAAGATAGGCCAGGCACAGTGGCTCACACCTGTACTCCCAGCACTTTGGGAGGCTGAATTGCGTGGATCACTTGAGGTTGGGAGCTCGAGACCAGCCTGGCTAACATGGTGAAATCCTGTCTCTACTGAAAATACAAAAATTAGCCAGGCATGATCCCATGCACCTGTAGTCTCAGCTACTCGGGAGGCTGAGGCACAAGAATCTTTTGAACCCAGAAGGCAGAAGTTGGCCAAGATCACGCCACTGCACTCTGGCCTGGGCCAAAGAGTAAGACTCTGTCTCAAAACAAAACAAATTAATTAATTACTTAATGTATATAAGGCATTTAGTACAATGTTTACCACTTATTAGGCCTGCAAAATGTTCATCGTATTTCATTGTTACTGCTGCCTGTTTTCTCTGCTTTATCTCACATTGGAAATGGTACTTTGGGAGGCTGAGGCAAGTGGATCACCTGAGGTCAGGAGTTCGAGACCAGCCTGGCCAACATGGCGAAACCTGGTCTTTACTAAAATACATAAATTAGCCAGACATGGTGGCAGACACCTGTAATCCCAGCTACTCAGGAGGCTGAGGCAGGCGAATTGTTTGAACCTGGGAGGCAGAGGTTGCAGTGAGCTGAGATCACGCTACACACTCTAGCCTGGGCAACAGAGCAAGACTCCCTCTCAAAAAAAAAAAAAAAAAAAAGGTATTTTTGAATATCTGTCTCCATGCTTAGCAAGTGTTCTAGACTAAGATTTGATTTCTGCTCCTGCTCTGTCACTACCTGAAACAAATTGTTTAGCCTCTCTACATGGATGACATTCAAACCTGAGGCATTAGAGAGGTTACCTGCAAGTTCCTTTTCTGCTCTGAAGTGTTATGGTTCATTTTCTTGATCCTTCTCTTAATGCCAGAAAGAAAATTTGTCAGGAATTTCTTAGAGCTGGATAGTTAGGAAATGCTTTTTTCCTATAAATGACATAAAAAAGAATATCAGTATGAATAAGATCCTTCTCTGAATAAATGCTGTAGTATGTTACTAAAATACAAATTACTGAGAAAGTGAAACATTTTCTTTAGCAATCATCTTGTTATTTTGTCAAATTTATAATTTCTCAAAAAATTGTAAATTTTTGACCACTTTATTGTTAAATTTCAAAACTTAGGTAGCCTGTATATGGAACAGATGGAAGCATAAAAATATGTATGTGTATGCTTATCTAATTAAAGAGCAAGACTTCTCTTTTTTCTTATTTATTTATTTCTATATTTACTTTAGAGATAGGGTCTCAATATGTTGTCCAGGCTGGTATCAATCTCCTGGGCTCAAGCAGTCCTCCTGCCTCAGCCTCCCAAAGTGCTGGGATTACAGGTGTGAGCCACTGTACCCAGCCCTGTGCTTTTTTATTCTCATGGAAGTTACTGGAATGTCCTTGGTTATTATATCATGCCATTCATTCAAGCAAATATTTGCTTATTGTCTACTACTGTGTACTAAGTACAAGATCCAGAACTTGCTCTGTCCTCCCTGTGTTAAGTCAATATGCATCATCCTTCCTTCCAGCACATTGATGTGTACCATAACGAGGTGTACAGAGCATTGCTAACCTCAAAAGCTCACTTGAGCTTTGGTGTCCAGGGATTTTCTTGGGGTTTCATTCTGTAGACATGATTGGTGAGTCATAAGCAACAAGACTGAGCTCAGTCTTCAGCACCCCTCCAACTGGAGGTGATGGAGATATCAAAAAGCCACCTCGGAACCATTTGTCCTGAGTCCTCTTGTTAAACTATCCAAAGGCCCACTGTGAGTTACCTGTTTAACGTAAACTACCAGGACCCATGATGAATAGCAGAGACTTGCATCACTAGGGAAATTCCAAGGATTTAGAGGCCATATCTCAAAACGAGGATCAAAAACCAGCCAACTTCTTTGTTATGCAACAGGACCGATAGTTTTGTTCGGATTTTCAGCAGAGTCCTTTACCCAGAAAAAGAATAAAGGACCTCTGCCTTAGAACACCTCAGTATGGCAGTTTTTTCTTGATAATTATGTTCTGTGTATGTATTTTAATGGAATGAACATTTTTACATGTCTGTTACTTTTAACATGTCACACTTATAACCTCTTCAACAACCCCACCCCCAATCAATTTATAATGATTGTTTCTATTTTAAGTAGTCTTTTTCCAATTCAAAAGTGGCAGCTGATCAAGCTCTCAAAGCATTTTGCTATTCAATTGATTTTGTTAAAGTGCAGTGTTTTTGCTGCGTAGGAATGGTGAGCTCGTAATGTAACCAGGAGGGAGAGTTCTTAAACTTTTAACACCAAGGACATATTAAATAACAATGAGTGAAAACTTGTCTCTTGCAACATTAATCTTAATATGATATTGTTATATTTTCAGGAAACTACTAAAGTTCCTGGGGAAGCAAAGTAGAATTTCATAAGAACAAAATGGGTAAGCTAAAGATAATTAATTTTGTGTTTTAACTAGTAGAAACTGGTTTTTTGTTTCAAAGATCTTCAAAATCAGTGAACGCAAGTGAAATTTCAGTAGACTGAAATTAGTTGTCCATATCAACAGCTTATTTTTACTACACAGTCATGCCCTGCATAATGATGTTTCGGTCAGTGTTGAACCACATGTGTGACATGGTCTCATAAAGATTATAATAGAGCTGAAAAATTCCTGTTGCCTACGGTGACATCTTGATGATCCTGTCCTTGTGTAGGCCTAGGCTAATGTGTGATTGTATCTTAGTTTTTAACAAAAATATTTAAAAAGTAGAACAAAAATTACAATTTTTTAAAATAGAAAAAAGCATATAGAATAAGGATATAAAGAAAAATTGTGCTGGGTACAGTGGCTCATGCTTATAGTCCCAACTGCCTGGGAGGCTGAGACAAGAGAGTTGCTTGAGTGAGCCCAGGAGTTCAAGGCAGAAATAAGCCATGATTGTGTGACTGCACTCCAACCTGAGCAACAGGTAAATTTACTGTAGCCTAAGTGTGCAGTATTTATGAAGTCTGTAGTAGTATAGTACTGTGTTAGACCTTCACATTCACTCACCACTCACCCAGAGCAATTTCCAGTCCTGCAAACTCCATTCTTGGTGAGTGACCTATACAGGTATACCTTTTAAACTCTTTTATGCTATATTTCTACTGTACCTTTTCTATGTTTTGATACACAAATACTATCATGTTAGAGTTGCTTACAGTAACAGGTTTGTAGCCTAGGAGTAGTAGGCTACACCATATAGCCTAGGTGTAAGTACACTCTAGATTTAGTAAGTATACTCTTAGGATGTTTGCGTCATGACAAAATTGCCTAATGATGCATTTCTTGTCTTGGAAGGTATCTCCATCATTAAGCAATGCATGACTGTATATTCCTGATAGGCAGATCAGTAATAATATCTTGGTAACTCCAATTTGTGATTTTTAGTGAGTAATTTTACCTTAAGAAATTTGAAACTTTCACGACAAACATGAAATGGTTTCTGTTGCAAAAAATATTAGAAGCATAAATTGAAATAATAACCATTATTACTTTCTTTTTAGAGGTTGGCAAAAATTGCTAAAAATCTATATACCTGAATAGTCTATAATTTAGAAGCTACTTACATCTTTATGGGTCCTCCAGCTTTTTATGAAAAATTAGACAAAAAAAGATAGCTTTCACCAGATTGTTAATGTTTTGCCACGTTTGCTTTCGTGTGTGTGTGTGTGTGTATTCATACTGTAGAGTTGGCAAAACTCCATCTCAGTCCTCTTAGGGTCCTGGCTGGGTCTGAGAATTAAATCGACATAACATAGATGAACATTTGTTACATAACATAAGATGACATAACACAGATGGAATATTTATTACAAGTTTTACATGGAACAGAAGCCCTTTTTAAAAAAACAAAGACCAATGCCAGGCATGGTGGTGCATGCCTGTTTCCCAGCTACTTTGGAGGCTGAGGCAAAAGGATCTCTTGAACCCAGGAGTTCCAGGTTACTGTGAGCTATGATTGCACCACGGCACTCCAGCGTGGGTAACAGAGCAAGGCCCTGTCTCTTAAAAAAAATAAAACATAAATAAATAACTAGTCCGGGTGCAGCAGCTCATCCCTGTAATCCCAGCACTTTGGGAGGCCAAGGCAGGTGGATCACTTGAGGTCAGGAGTTCGAGACATCCTGGCCAACGTGGTCTACTACTAAATACAAAATTTAGCTGGGCATGGTGATGGGTGCCTGTAATCCCAGCTGCTGGGGAGGCTGAGGCAGGAGAACCTCTTGAACCTGGGAGGTGGAAGGAAGTTGCAGTAAGCCAAGATTGTGCTACTGTACTCCACAACAAGAGTGAGACTCCGTCTCAAAAAATAAAAAATAAATAAACAAATAAATAGGCGGGTGGGTGGGTGGGTGGATGGATGGATGGATGGATGAATAAATAGATGGATAGATAAAAACATTTTTAAATTATCATACTGCATTAACTTGTCTCTTTAGTCTCTAAATAGTTTTCTACTTCAAAGACTGTTCCTCAATTTAAATTTGTCTGGTTGTTGTGATTTAAATCAAATTAAACATTTTTGGCAGTGATAGCACATGAGTGATTTTGAGATTTATATTAATTTTAATTTTAGAGATTTCTGAATTAATTAACAAATGGATATCTGTGGCCGAACAGTACTTCAGCTTCATCCTTCTGCTTCTTTCTAGGGCTTCCTAAGTTTTTAGAATAAACCTTAAGCTATTTTATTTCACATGTTAATAATTATAAAAGTTAAAATTCTGTTACAGTACAAAATTGTAAAAATTAAGGAGATTTTTACTCGCGTATGTAACTTTTACGCTCTATGTATGTGGCTACTGTGACTGAAGCCAGTACAGCAGCAGTGGCGGTAGCAGAGTAACATCTGTGTACTCTGTCTCCTCATGTCAGCTTTGGGTGTTTTTTAAAGACCAATATTTTGTCCGTATTAATTACTTTTAATCTTGCATGAATTTAAACTGAGTATTGTTTAAATGTGTACTTTTATCATTATTTTTAACCATCAAGTGTGAAATGCTGAGTAAAAGAAGTCTTTTAGAATTTGGGGCTTGTCAAAGGAAGTCGAGCTCACATGGCATATAAACACTGATTTGTAAATCTGCTATACATCTTATTTTTAAAAATGAATATTTCAGGTGATAGAATTAAAGTCATACTAGTTAAATATTTTGTCTTAGTCTCCAAATTTGAATGGGCTGCTTTGGTTACAAAACAACTGTTAATACCTCCTTGAAAAATACTAGTAAATTTTCACTGAAGTAGCATTCTTAAATCTACAGTTTATTCTGATATTGGAAGATGTTTATAGAGAAGTATAAAACAAGGAGTTAAAAACTGTTAAAGTCTTGGTGACTATTATAATACCTTTCAGAAATGTTTCTGGTCTGAGTTCTTCAAATATTAACCTTGTTAATAAACCTTTTATTTATTTATTTGAGGCAGAGTTTTGCTCTGTCACCCAGGCTGGATTTTTGTATTTTTAGTAGAGACAGGGTTTTACCATGTTGACCAGGCTGGTCTTGAACTCCTGACCTCAGGTGATCCGCCTGCCAAAGTGCTGGGATTACAGGTGTGAACCACTGCGCCTGGCCAAACCTGTTTATTTTTAATACATTGTGTGATTCAAAAATTGTTTTACTACTTACTTTACTTTAGATGGAGAGGAGAAAACCTATGGTGGCTGTGAAGGCCCTGATGCCATGTATGTCAAATTGATATCATCTGATGGCCATGAATTTATTGTAAAAAGAGAACATGCATTAACATCAGGCACGATAAAAGCCATGTTGAGTGGCCCAGGTAAGCACAGTTCTGTCTTCTTCATATGTTCGCTTTTAATGTTTGATGGATGTTTGTAAGTTGAATTAAATGATTCAGCATTTAAAGAGAGTAAGTCTTCTAACATTGTTGTATGATTACATTTTTGTTATTTTCTTTGTTTGTTTGTTTGAGAGAGACAGAGTTTCGTTCTGTTGCCCAGGCTGGAGTGCGATGGTGTGATCTCAGCTCACTGCAACCTCCCCTCCTGGGTTCAGGTGATTCTCCTGCCTCAGACTCCCGAGTAGCTGGAATTACAGGTGTGTGCCACCATCCCTGGCTAACTGTTGTGTTTTTAGTAGAGATGGGGTTTCACCATGTTGGCCAGGCTGGTCTTGAACTCCTTACCTCAGGTGATCCGCCCATCTCAGCCTCCCAAAGTGCAGGGATTACAGGCATGAGCCACTGTGCCTGGCCTTTTGCTTGATTATGTTGCAATGGGAAAAAATTGATTTCTGCCATTTTCTGTTTTCAGTTATTTATCCTATACGTTTCAACAAGACTGAATGGATTTCCCTACATTAGTTTTCCATAGTCGGCCTTTTTTTTTTTTTTTTTTTTTTTTTTTTTGAGATGGAGTCTCACTCTGTCGCCCAGGCTGGAGTGCAGTGGTGACATCTCGGCTCACTGCAACCTGCAACCTCCACCTCCCAGGTTCAAGTCATTCTGCCTCAGCCTCCCGAGTAACTGGGATTACAGGCACCTGCCACCAAGCCTGGCTAATTTTTTGTATTTTTAGTATAGGCAGGGTTTCACTATATTGGTCAGGCTGGTCTTGATCTCCTGACCTCAGGCGATGCACCCGCCTCAGCCTCCCAAAGTGCAGGGATTATAGACATGAGCCACTGCACCCGGCCCATTGTCAGCCTTTTAACCACAGACTGGTGATTTGTGTTCCTAGCTAGATAAAAAGTTTATACAAGTTGCCACCTTCCAAATCTCTATTCTTTTTTTTTTCATTTCGAGACGGTGTCTTGCTCTGCCGCCCAGGCTGGAGTGCAGTGGTGGCATCTCAGCTCGCTGCAACCTCCGCCTCCCGGGTTCAAGCAATTATCATGCCAAAAGCCTCCCAAGTATTTGGGACTACAGGTGCCCACCACCATGCCTGGCTAATTTTTTGTATTTTTAGTAGAGACGGGGCTTCACTGTGTTAGCCAGTATGTTCTCATCTGACCTTGTGATCCGCCTGACTTGGCCTCCCAAAGTGCTGGGATTACAGGCGTGAGCCACCTCACCCAGTCCAAGTCTCTATTCTTAACGTTTTTTTCTTGAAGTAAAATTCACATAATGTAAAAGCAGCTGTTTTAAAGTGTACAATTTAGTGGCATTTACTACATTCACAATATTTTGCAGCCATCATCTCTATCTAGTTCCAAAACATTTTATTACTCCAAAAGCAAGCCCCATACTCATTAGCTGTCACTATCCCTTCCCATTCTCTACCCTCAGTGTCTGACCACCACCAGTCTGCTTTCTAATTTACCTATTCTGGACATTTTGTATAAATTGAATCATACAGTATATGGCCTTTTGTATCTGGCTTTTGTTATTTTTCATGTTTCCAAGGTTCATTTATGTGGTGCGTTCACAGTACTTCTTTCTTTTTTATGACTGAATAATAATCCATTCAGCCAGATGTGAATATACCACAATTTGCTTATTCATCAGTTGATAAATATTTGGGTTGTTGACACATTTTGGCTACCATGTATAGTTCTGTGAACATTTGTGTACAAATAATTGTTTGAATACCTACTTTCAGTTCTTTTGGATGTCTTCTTAGGAGTGTAGTTGCTTGATTATATGACAAATATGACAGTTCTGTTTAACTTTTGGAGGAGCCACAAAACTCTTTCCATAGTGGCTGAATTGTTTTACATTTCTACCAACAATGTGCAAGGGTTCCACTTTGTACACATCTTGGCCAATATTCGTTACTGTCTTTTTTTTTTTTTTTTTTTTTTTGAGGCGGAGTCTTCACTCTGTCGCCCAGGCTGGAGTGCAGTGGCACCATCTCGGCTCACTGCAAGCTCCGCCTCCCGGGTTCGCGCCATTCTCCTGCCTCAGCCTCCCAAGTAGCTGGGACTACAGGCGCCCGCCACCGCGCCCGGCTAATTTTTTTTTTTTTATATTTTAGTAGAGACGGGGTTTCACCGTGTTAGCCAGGATGGTCTCGATCTCCTGACCTCGTGATCCGCCCGCCTCGGCCTCCCAAAGTGCTGGGATTACAGGCGTGAGCCACCGCGCCCGGCCTTTTTTTTTTTTTTTTGAGACGGAGTTTTGCTCTCGTCCAGGCTGGAGTGTAATGGTCAGATCTTGGCTCACTGCAGCCTCCACCTCCCAGGTTCAAGCAGTTCTCCTGCTTCAACCTCCTGAGTAGCTGGGATTACAGGCATGCACCACCATGCCCGGCTAATTTTGTATTTTTAGTAGAGATGGGGTTTCTCCATGTTGGTCAGGCTGGTCTCGAATTCCCAACCTCAGGTGATCCATCTGCCTCTCAGGTGATCCGTCCACCTTGACCTCCCAAAATGCTGGGATTACAGGCGTGAAGCTGCTATCTTAATGGGTGTGAAGTGGTTATCTGGTGGGTTTTTGTTTGTTTGGTGGTGGTGGTGGTGGTGGTGGTGGTGGTTTTTTGAGATAGTCTCACTCTTACCCAGGCTGGAGTGCAGTGGCACAATCTCCACTCACTGCAGCTTCCACCTCCCAGGTTCAAACAATTCTCATGCCTCAGCCTCCTGAGTACCTGGGGTTATAGGTGCACGCCACCACGCCCAGCTAACTTTTTGTATATTTGGTAGAGACGGGATCTCGCTGTGTTGGCCAGGCTGGTCTTGAAAACTCCTGGCTTCAAGTGATCAGCCCTCCTTGGCCTCTCAAAGTGCTGGGATTACTGCCACCACACCCAGCCTCTCTGGTGATTTTGATTTGCATTTCCTTAATGACTAATGATGTTGAACATTATTTAATACGCTTCCTAGACATTTTTGTATCTCCTTTGGAGAAACGTCTATTCAAGTATTTTGCCTATTTTTGAATTGGGTGGTTTGTATTTTTGTTGTTGAATTGTGAGAGTTCTTTATTAATTCTCAGTAGTAGACCCTTATCAGATACATGATTTGCTAATACTTTCTCTCATTCCATAGTTTTTGTTTTTTGTTTTTTGTTTTTTTTGAGATCGAGTATTGCTCTGTCACCCAGGCTGGAGTGCAGTGGCTCAACTTTGGCTCACTACAAGCTCCACCTCCCGGGTTCACGCCATTCTCCTGCCTCAGCCTCCTGAGTAGCTGGGACCACAGGCACCCGCCACCATGCCTAACTAATTTTTTTGTATTTTTAGTAGAGACGGGGTTTCACTGTCTTAGCCAGGATGGTCTCAATCTCCTGACCTCGTGATCCGCCCATCTCGGCCTCCCAAAGTGCTGAGATTACAGGCGTGAGCCACCGCGCCTTTTATGGTGTCATTTGAAGCACATTTTTATTTTTATTTATCTTTTTAAATTAATTAATATATTTATTTATTTTGAGACAGAGTCTCGCTCTGTTGCCCAAGCTGGAGTGCAGTGGCACAGTCTCGACTCACTGTACCCTCTACCTCCCGGTTCAACCAATTCTCCTGTCTCAGCCTCCTGAGTAGCTGGGATTACATGTGCCCACCACCACACCTGGCTAATTTTTGTATTTTTAGTGGAGATGGAGTTTCACCGTGTTGGCCAGGCTGGTCTTGAAATCCCAGCCTCAAGTGATCCACTCACCTTGGCCTTCCAAAGTTTTAATTTTGAAGTGTAACTTATTTTTCCTTTGGTTTTTGTGTCATATATAAGAATCTGTTGTCAAATCTAACCCTGTGTTTTCCCCTGTGTTTTCTTATAGGCTTTTATGGGTTTGGCTCTTTAATTTAGGTCTTTGGTCTTAAGTTAATTTTTGTTTATCCTGTGAGGTAAGAGATCAGCTTCATTCTTTTGCATGTGGCTCTTCCACTACCATTTATTGAAGAGACCGTTTCCCCATGGCATCCTTGTTAAAATTCAGTTGACTGTAGATGTTTGTATTTCTGGGCTCTCACTTATATTCCATTGATCCGTATGTCTGTTCTTATGCCAGTACCATGCTGTTTTGATTACCGTAGCTTTGTAGTAAGTTTCAAAATCAGAAAGTATGAGGCTTCCAACTTTGTATTTCTATTTCCAGATTGTTTGGGCTATTTGGGATCCCTTGCAATTCTTTCTGGTGTTGTCTGGTTTTTTTTGTTGTTGTTGTTGTTGTGGGGTTTTTTGTTTGTTTTTGAGATAGGGTCTTGCTGTGTTGCCCAGGCTGGAGTATAGTGGCACAAGCCCTCCTAGGCTCAAGCAGTCCTCCCACCTCAACCTCCTGAGTAGCTGGAACCACAGGCGTGCACCTTTTTTAAAATTTTATTTACTGTAGCGATGTTGCCCAGGTTGATCTTGAACTCCTGGGCTCAAGCAGTCCTCCCGACTTGGCCTCCTAAAGTGCTGGGGTTACAGGTGTGAGCCACCGTGTGTGGCCACAATTCTTTTTCTGTTTTTACTATGGAGATTTTAAAACCTACACAGAAGTAAAGAGAACTGTATAATACAGCTCCATGTACCCATCATCCAGCTTCAATAGTTATTAACATTTTGTCAGCCTTTCACTCTGTCTCCCAGACTGGAGTGCAGTGGCGCAGTCTCAGCTCACTGCAACCTCTGCCTCCTGGGTTCAAGCGATTCTCCTCCCTCAGCCTCCCCAGTAGCTGGTATTACAGGCATGCCACCACCACACCCAGCTAATTTTAGTATTTTTAGTAGAGATGGGGTCAGGCTGTTCTTGAACTCCTGACCTTTAGTAGAGATGTTGGTCAGGGTGTTCTTGAACTCCTGACCTCAAGCAATCCATCTGCCTCGGCCTCCCAAAGTGTTGGGATTACAAGCATGAGCCCCTGTGCCTAGCCCATTTTGCCAATCTTAAGTTGTTTCATTATCCCTACTTTTTTGGAGTATTTCAAGCACATGCCTGATGTTGTGCCATTTCACTTGCAAAATCTGCAATAGTTCCCCTGCACCTTTTCTTTTTTTTCCAGGCCATCGTTTAATTTTACAGAGAAGCAAGGTCATTTGTATGCTGTCCATATTTCATATTGAATTATATTTGAGTTTTATTCTGTAAACTCATAGTTAAAATTCCAGAGACTTGACTAGACTCTGGTACATTTTTGTAGGCAAAGGATACTTTGTAGGTAGCACTCTTGTATTCCTGTTATATCATGTCTTTTAGCAGTGTCATGCTTGATCAGTGGGTTCCAGGTTGTCAGGCTGATTCATCCATTAAAAATTTCCCACTCTGAATTAGCATTCATGTGATTATTGTTAAGATTTGCTTTGAGATTACAAAACAGTGACTTTCCAATTCTGTAAAATTTTTTTGCATTTATTAGCTAAAATTGTCCTATAAGATACTATTTGGTTACATTGAAATACGGTCTATATGGGAAAGATGATAAAGACTTGATTTTTTTCCTTTTAAATATAATTTTTCAGAGTAATGAATTGGTTCTTCAGCATCATCCAGTAGTAAAGAGTGTTTTGTTCTTGAGTGCATGTCATCATGAATTCATGACTTTATATTTCATGTTTTTCAGTCTGTTGCAGTCATTCTTACTGATGCTCAGATTGTTCCATTTGCTTCATTTTTATGTCAGAAAGAGCCACATTGTGTTAACTCCTATGTCCTTTTGACATGGCTCTGTTAGTCTTGAGTAGTTATACTGCTTTCTGTAATAAGATTTCTTAGGCGTGTCATGTACATTGTTCCCCAATCCTGAAAACAGCTGTTTCTTCAAAAATCGCTGTTTTGTTTTAGTAGAAAATGGTATTTAGGGGCCCCAATCTGGGTGCTAAAGACACTCATTGCTCCTTGGTTGAATTGCACCCTTCACTCCTCATACACACACATACAACATGGCTCTGATGAATATGATGAATTGATTTTGGGCTTTTCCACAGGACAATGCAAGGAGGTACTTTAGGGGGAAAAAAAAATCACAAATGCCAACAGAATTTTAATTAAAAATTAATTTTATAACAGGCTAGAAGCAAAGAACTTTTGCTTTTTATAAATTTGATCTTTAATTTAAACAGGAGATTTTTATCTTGGAAAGATCAGGAAAACATTCAGCCTCAAATTACTGTTTGCATGAAAAGGAATGAAGTACTGATAACATGCTACAGTACGTATGCACCTCCACAGCATGCTAAGTAAAAGAACTCAGACACAAAACGTCACACATTTGTATGATTCCGTTTATATGAAATATCCAGAATAGGTAAATCCATAGAGACAGAAAGCAGATTGGTGTTTGCCAGAGGCTGGGGGTGGAGTGAGGAAGATGAAGAATAACTGCTTAATGGATTACTGGGTTTTAATTTGGGGTGATGAAAATGTTTTGGAACTAAATAGAAGGGATAGTTGTACAACGTTGTAAATATACTAAATACCACTGAATTGTACACTTTAAAATGGTTAATTTTATGTTATATAAATCTCATCTTTTAGAAAAATCACTAATGTTTGTTTAGTATCAACAGCTTAATAAGTGCCTATTGGTAATATTTCAGATATGTATTCAAGAAAGGAAGTTCTAGTTATTGGCAAACCAAAATTTACCTTATTGTTGTGAATTATTTGCTGAGTCCTGCTGTACTGCTTTCTTCCTACTACAGTATACTCCCAACCAACAGATATGTAAAAGGCATTTTATATATATTTTAGTATTTTAAAATATTATATTCTCAAATACTGTATTCTCAAAGTATATTTGTAGATGTGAAATGCCTTTTATATTTAGTACACAGTGCTAGTACTAGACTGCTAAGAAAATATTTTATCCCTATATGTAAAGGCTAAATGATACAACCTTTGTGTAGCTACAGAAATTTTGAGGAATGACTGAAAAACTGTTTATGATATGCTGTTAAAGGAAAATGTCTTGTGAAGAGATCTCATTAACATGATCATATTTTTAAAAAACTGAAGGAGGAAACAATGGAATTCCTTTCCTGAAATGTTTCTTTTGCTTGCTTGCTTGCTTGCTTGCTTGTTTGTGGCAGGGTCTCTGTCTGTTGCCCACGCTGGAGTACAGTGGCGCCATCATGGCACTCTGCAGCCTCGAACTCCCAGGCTCTAGCGGTCCTCCTACCTGAGCCTCCTTAGTAGCTGAGACTACAAGTGGGTCTCCCAAAGTGCTGTGATTACAGGCGTGAGCCACCATGCTCAGCCCATTTCTTTTAAGTAGAATTTTTCTTATTTTAGGTAAATAGTTAAATAGTTTAAATAGTTTTTTTGTTTGTTTGTTTTATCTTTTAAGACGGAGTCTTGCTCTGTCACCCAGGCTAGAGTGCAATGGTATGATCTCAGCTCACTGCAACTTCCGCCTCCTGGATTCAAGTGATTTTATATATTCACTAATTCTCAGAAAATCCAAATCAAAAAACCCGTTATGTGCCCTGGCTTTATTTTTAAATGGCAATTCAGTACAACACAGGGATCCTGATGATCCATAAAGACTTGATTGCCTGGATTGATCTTTTTTAAAAACGATTTACTTTTTCATCCTGCTCACCCTTCAGTAATCATATCACCAAGATTCTTAGGAAAAGCTACTTAAGTTTCCAACCCACAGGGAGAGAATTTTAAAATTCAGTTTTGATGAATCTCAAGTACTATCTTTTTTTGAGATGGAGTTTCGTTCTTGTTGCCCAGGCTGGAGTGCAATGGCGCAATCATGGCTCACTGCAACCTCTGCCTCCTGGGTTCCAGAAATTCTCCTGCCTCAGCCTCCCGAGTACCTGGGATTACTGGCACTCGCCACCACGCCCAGCTAATTTTGTATTTTTAGTAGACATGGGGTTTCACCATGTTGGCCAGGCTGGTCTCGAACTCCTGACCTCAAGTGATCACCGACCTCGGCCTCCCAAAGTGCTGGGATTACAGGTGTGAGCCACCCCGCCCGGCCCCCAAGTACTATTTTAGTGAAGGTTTTTTAATGTTGTTGGCCGGGTGCAAGTGGCCAAGCCTGTAATCTTAGCACTTTGGGATTCTGAGGCAGGGGAATCACTTGAGTCCAGTAGTTCAAGACCAGCCTGGGCAACATGGCAAAACCCTGTCTCTACAGAAAATACAAAAATTAGCCAGGCATGGTGGCACTAACCTGTGGTCCCAGCTACTCGAGGAGGCTGAGGTGGGAGGATCACTTGAGCCCGGAAGGCAGGGGTTGTAGTGAGCCATAACCATGCCACTGCACTCCAGCCTGGGCAACAGATCAAGACCCTGTGTCAAAAAAAAAAAAAAATTATTATGTCATTAATACTAAAAAAATCAGAATTCCGTAATTTATTTGGTGCTAATTGAGGTTGTTTTAATGATGATTAGTTTGCTAGGGCTGCCATAACAAAGTACCACAACTGGATGGCTTGAACAACAGAACTTTATTTTCTAACAATTCTGGAGTATAGAGGTTAAAAATTAAGGTATTGGTAGAGTTGGTCTCTTCTGAGGCTCTCTTCTTGTCTTGTACGTGGCCATCTTCTCCGTGTCTTCACACAGTTTTCCCTCTGTGCCCATCTCTGTCCGGATCTCTTCTTATGAGAACACCAATCATGGCTGGGTGCAGTGGCACATTCCTGTAATCCCAGCACTTTGGGAGGCAGAGGTGGGCGGATCACGAGGTCAGGAGTTTAAGACCAGCCTGACCAACATGGTGAAACCCTGTCTCTACTAAAAATACAAAAATTAGCCGGGCGTGATGGCATGCACCTGTAATCCCAGCTGCTCAGGAGACTGAGGCAGGAGAATCGCTTGAACCTGGGAGGTGGAGGTTGCAGTGAGCCGAGATCACGCCATTGCACTTCAGCCTGGGTGACAAGAGCATGACTCCGTCTCGGGGGGAAAAAAAAAAAAAAAACCACCAATCATATTAGATTCCAACCCCAATGACCTCTTTTAATTACCTCTTTAAAGAACTTATCTCTAAATACAGTCACATTCTGTGGTACTAGGGGTTAAGACTTCAACATACAAATTTGGAGGACACAATTCAGCCAATAACATACATAATTCTTTTGTTTTACAGGTCAGTTTGCTGAGAACGAAACCAATGAGGTCAATTTTAGAGAGATACCTTCACATGTGCTATCAAAAGTATGCATGTATTTTACGTACAAGGTTCGCTACACTAACAGCTCCACCGAGATTCCCGAATTCCCAATTGCACCTGAAATTGCACTAGAACTGCTGATGGCTGCGAACTTCCTAGATTGTTAAATAAAATAAATTATAATAAACTGTTAACTCTTTTCAGTATTTAATACCTGTAGTTCAGTTAGTAACTTTTTCATATATAGCATGTTGCCTGTATGCAGTTGAACTATATAAAGTTCATTGCAAAGCAGATTATCTTCTGTTTTTTTGCATAGCAATCAAAGTTGAAATTTGTTTGCTACATCAACAAATTAAGGACATTTTCACAAACTGAGAAATAAACAAATATGCCAATTTGTAGGTGGTTTTGCCTTATCCTTTGAATGTGACTTAAAATCAGCAATGATGATATAGTAAATACTGAAATTTAGGCATAAATGAACACGTTCTACAGGGAAATAATGGGGCTAAGTATTTTTATGTTTTTAGTGGTTTTTTAGAAACCTATTCTGATCTTATAGCTGCCGTTAGCATTACTAGAGTTATGCGAATAATTGCATTATAAACATGTTTATAACTTAGCCAAAACATTTTTATAACTCTCCAAGTATGAGTTGAAATTTCTTATGTCTTTTGATAAACTGCAGTATTCTTTAAGTGTGCTTTGTCCTTTTGTTTATTGCTATAATTTAAGAACTTTATTTAAAAACAATTTTGGAAGGTTACTAGGTATAGCTTTTGCAGAAGTAACTGAACTGTAGCCAGATGGTCAACAAGTAAACTACATGACTTAGAGTTCTTGTGCATTATACATTTCGGATAATTCAAAGTACTGTATTTGCATTGACTATAAAGTGTCTTTTGCAATTTTTATTCTTCCTTCATAGTCCCTTGTTGTGATTACACTTCCAGTTGTTTAAATGTGTTTTAAAAGACTCACTATTAACTTTATTCAGATCTTAAAAGCTACACGTTTCTGAACTATTCCAGTCTTTCTCCATCCAGTTAGAATGTTATAGAATAACATGTGAAGAGATACAGTGAAAATCTTACAATGCATTGAAGATATCCTACATGAATTATCTTCTATTAAAATATGTCCCAATAAATATACCCATAATCAGTGGGTCTTCTACTGAAATCAAGCTCATTCAGCTTTTCTATTAAGCAGCCAAAAACTTTTTTGAAAAAATATGACAGCATCATTCCTTATGCATGGGAAAAGAAGCACTCCTGATGGGTTTAGTATTGTCTTTATCTCAGAGGTGGAACAAAGTTGTCATTATAGGGTCTGTAAACTTAAGTCTTCAGCTTATTTGAGACTGACTTAATATGGCTGAGCTCGGTGGCTTATACCTGTAATCCCAGCACTTTCGGAGGACGAGGCGGGTAGATCACTTGAGGCCAGCCTGGCCAACATGGCAAAACGCCGTCTACTAAAAATGCAAAAATTAGCCAGGCCATGGTGGCACACGCCTGTAATCCCAGCTACTTGTGAGGCTGAGACATGGGAATCGCTTGAACCTGGGAGGTGGAGGTGACACTGAGCCGAGATCGCACCACTGCACTCCAACCTGGGTGAGAGAGCAAGACTGTCTCAAAAGAAAAAAAGAAAAGACTGGCCTGATATGGACCAGCTTTTCTGGAAACTGCAAAAACCATACACAAAAGAAATGTTTTCTCTTGTACTTAAACATTATACATTCCAGCTTATTGAAAGGAGTTAAATATAAATTACATATTTTTAGTAACTTTTTTTTAAGCTACTCCTTGCAGAGCAGGGCTAACTTCTAGGCAGTGCGCCCAGAGCCGCCTTAGCAACTTCTTAAGCTATACTATTACATATATTAGTATAGAAGATTATTTATCAAGTACAAGAATTATATTCTGCCACTTGGTGACAAATAATGCCAAGTATAAACCTGAATGATGATTTCAAAAGTCAAGGTCAGGCCAGGCGCAGTGGCTCATGCCTGTAATCCCAGCACTTGGGGAGGCTGAGGCGGGTGGATCACTTGAGGTTAGGAGTTCAAGAGCAGCCTGGCCAACATGGTGAAACTCCATCTGTACTAAAAATAGAAAAATTAGCTGGATGTGGTGGCACTCACCTGTGATCCCAGCTACTTGGGAGGCTGATGCAGGAGAATTGCTTGAACCTGGGAGGCAGAGGTTGGGAGGCAGAGGTTGCAGTGAGCCAAGATGGTGCCACTGCACTCCAGCCTGGGCGATGAGAACAAAACTCCGTCTCAAAAAAGAAAAAATAGCTATGACCTATTTCTAGGTCACTATTACCTTTATTACTTTATTAACTCACTATTTATTAATTCACTATTAACTCACTAGCTATTTCTAGGTCATAGCTAGAAATAAAGTTTAACTTTGACCAGTTTTTATAGGTTATTTTATGTGTTGGAATCAGAATAACCTTAAGACATTAAACTGAATCAAAGACTAGGTAAGCCTGTATATCTTGAAGCACATGGTGCTTGCACGTTAATAAAGGCTGAGTTGACTGAAAGGTATGATGAACACTTGGTGTTTGATTTTTTTTTTTTTAGCCTTAATTTTCTGTTTTTTCTATTTTTATTTATTTTAGCCTTATTTATTTATTTTTCTTTTAGCCTTAATTTTCTGAGGATTTGTTAAACTGCCTCAGGACATTTCTGCCATATGATTGAATATGGGAAATTTTTACTTGGTTAAATTTAAGATATAACATGGAAATCTTAACAGTTCTCTGACACTTGGTGATTAGTTTACTTTTCAAATTATGTGCAGATTCTGTATATTTTTTTCTGCATAAAAATTACCACAAAATTCTTTCTATTATTCAGTTATTTCATTTTTACACTAGGTTATACTTTTTAAATTGCTTATCTTTCATGCAGTTATTATCAAGATAGTCTTCCTATTTTATTTTATTTTTTCGTTTTGTTTTTTAGAGAGTCTTGCTCTGTTGCCCACACTGGAGTGCAGTGGTGTGATCACCACTCACTGCAACCTTGGCCTCCTGGGCTACCTAGTAGCTAGAACTACAGGCATGCACTACCACACCTGGCTGATTTTTTTTTTCTTTTTAATCTTTTGTAGATACAGAGTCTCACTTTGTTGCCCAGCTTCATCTCAAACTCCTGGGTTCAAGCAGTCCTTCCGTCTCAGCCTCCCGAAGTGCTGGTGTTACAGGTGTGAGCCACCATACCCAGCCAATCTCTGCTTAAAAGTAGGGAGATATTTGTTGATACTGTGAAAAAGGATTTATCTTAGGTGGCAAATTCAGCTCATGCTAACAAAGAAATACATTTAGAGACATCTTACTATGCATGGAGCTGTCATCTTAGTGTAATTTTGCTAAGCTTATCAATGCTATTTGAAAATAGTGCACATATTCTGAGAAATAATATGAAATTATTGTTTAATGGCCAGGCACAGTGGCTCATGCCTGTTTTCCCAGTACTTTGGGAAGCTGAGGTTGGAGGATCACTTAAGGCCAGGAGTTCAAGACCAGCTTGGGGAACATAGTGAAACCCCATCTCTACTAAAAATACAAAAATTAACTGGGTGCAGTGGCATGTGCCTGTAGTGCCAGTTAGGAGGCTGAGGCAGGAGGATCACTTGAACCACAGAGGTGGAGGTCGCAGTGACCTGAGATCACACTGCAGCACTCCAGCTGGGTGACACAGCAAGATCCTGTCTCTGAAAAAAAGAAATTCTTGGCTGGGCACAGTGGCTCACACCTGTAATCCAGCTCTTTGAGAGGCTGAGGTGAGCAGATCACTTGCGGTCAGGAGTTCAGCCTGGCCAACATAGTGAAATCCTGTTTCTAAAAATATAAAAAATTAGCCAGGCATGGTGGCACATGCCTGTAAT
This sequence comes from Macaca thibetana thibetana, assembly GCF_024542745.1. Taxonomy (NCBI): domain Eukaryota; kingdom Metazoa; phylum Chordata; class Mammalia; order Primates; family Cercopithecidae; genus Macaca; species Macaca thibetana. The sequence continues at coordinate 70,892,286 of NC_065585.1, forward strand.
CCCCGCTACTCGGGAAGCTGAGGCAGGAGAATCACTTAAACCTGGGAGGTGGAGGTTGCAGCGAGCCAAGATCACGCCATTGCCCTCCAGCCTGGGAGACAAAGCGAGACTCATCTCAAAAAAAAAAAATGCTTTTTTAAATTGCTGTTTAAAAGTAAAGAGTGTGTACATAGATTATATTGATAGAACACTTAATGTCCGGTAGTCAGAGATGCCATTAATCTTTTGTGTATTGTTTTTTTTTTGCAGTATATAAATCTGGTTTATTTCCAGGCCAGTTATATTTGTCATAAGGTTTTATATTGCTATTAGGCTTAACTCTTTTAAGTATTAAACCTAATGGTGTATTTATTTGTTTGTTTGTTTATTTTTGAGATGGAGTCTCGCTCTGTCACCAGGCTAGAGTGTAGTGGCGCAGTCTCAGCTCGCTGCAACCTCCACCTCCCGGGTTCAAGTGATTCTCCTGCCTCAGCCTCCCGAATATCTGGGACTACAGGTGCATACCACCACACCCAGCTAATATTTTTGTATTTTTAACAGGACAGAGTTTCACCATGTTGGCCAGAATGGTCTCGATCTCCTGACCTTGTGATCCGCCTGCCTTGGCCTCCCAAAGTGCTGAGATTACAGGCATGAGCCACCACGCCCAGCCATGGTGTATTTAAACAAATATTTATTAGCTTAGAAATATTGTGGTATATTAGCATACCAACCTGAGAGTGAGAAAGTCTGGGATCTTGTGTTGATTAGCCATGCAACCTTGAACAAGGCCCTGGGCCTCCATTTTACATCTATAGAATTAGGAGGTTACACATCCATCTATAAGGTAATGTTTACCAACTTTTAAAAAATTAATGAACAAGATTGTGTTTGTGGATGTTGCTTAAGCCTAAGATTGTGTAACATTACAGATGGTCAGATTAGAATTATGAACTAGAGAGAAAATGGGACTTTTTGCTGCCTCTGGATTAAGCATGAAGTATTACAGTCATTACTAAATATATCAGCTAGATGAATTTAGAATTCTTGTAGTTGTTTTTATTGCCCGCTATATAGAGAAAATCCTGTTTTAGCTCTGGTTGTCAGTCACTGCTGATATAAAGGAAAATTTATGTGCTATGATTTCATGCCAATATATTTAATGCCAGGTGAACCTCCAACTTACTTTGCATTCATGTACTAATGTGGTAAGTTATCCTGAATTAGGCATATACATGATTTATCTCCTTTGTGGATCTCTAGCTGAAAACAGAAGATGAACTTTTAATGCCCTGTGGAGTATTCAGTTTACATCCTCATTCTGTAGTTTGATTCCTTCACCCTCAAGTTTTTTTAATTGGTATTTTTTTTTTTTTTTTTTTTTTTAACAGACATGGTCTCCACTGTGTTGCCCAGGCTGAAGTGCAGTGGCTATTCATAGGCGCACAATCATAGCACACTGCAGCCTTCCACTCATGGCCTCAAGCGATCACCCTGCCTCAGCCTCCCATAGCTGGGACTAAAGGCACACACCACTGCACCCAGCTGGGGAAATTTTAAAGTTGCTTTGAGATCTCATGTTCTTAATCATCAAATTATTCTATAAATTTTGTATTTTTGTATGATGGTATTCTCATATAGGACAGACACAGGTACATCAGAATTAGATTTTTAAAACCATCAGATCTGAGACTTACTCATTATCACAAGGACAGTATAGGAAAGACCAGCCCCCATGATTCAGTTACCTCCTACTGGGTCCCTCCCACAACATGTGAGAGTTCAAGATGAGATTTGGGTGGGGAAACAGCCAAACCATATATATCATTCCACTCCTGGCCCCTCCCAAATCTCATGTCCTCACATTTCAAAACCAATCATGGGCCAGACGTGGTGGCTCACACCTGTAATCCCAGCGCTTTGGGAGGCCAAGGCAGGAGGATCACTTGAGGTCAGGGGTTTGAGACCACCCTGACCAACATGGCAAAACCCCGTTTTTACTAAAAATACCAAAATTAACCAGACATAGTGGCAGACGCCTGTGATCCCAGCCAGTAGGGAGACTAAGACAGGAGAATTGCTTGAACCCGGGAGGCAGAGGTTGCAGTGAACAGATTGTACCACTGCACTCCAGCCTGGACGACAGAGCAAAACGCTGTCTCAAAAAAAAAAAAAGAATCATGCCTGCGCAACAGTCCCACTATAACTCATTTCAGCATTCACTCAGAAGTCCACAGTCCAAAGTCTCATCTGAGACAAGGCAAGTCTCTTCCACCTATGAGCCTGTAAAATCAAGAGCAAGTTAGTTACTTTCTAGATACAATGGGGGAATAGGCATTGGGTAAATACAGCCATTCCAAATGGGAGAAATTGACCAAAACAAAGGGGCTACAGGCCCTATGCAAGTCCGAAATCCAGTGGGGTAGTCAAAGCTCCAAAATTATCTCCTTTGACTCCATGTCTCACATCCACATCATGTTGATGCAAGAGGTGAGTTCACGTGGGCAGCTCCACCCCTGTGGCTTTGCAGGGTACAGCCTCCCTTCTGACTGCTTTCATGGGCTGGTATTGAGTGTCTCCAACTTTTCCAGGCACACAGGGCAAGCTGTCAGTGGATCCACCATTCTGGGGTCTGGAGGATGGCCTTCTCACAGCTACTCTAGGAGTGCCCCAGTAGGGACTCTGTGTGGGGGCCTCTGACTCCACATTCTTCTTTATTCTTTTTTTTTTTTTTTTTTGAGACAAAGTTTCACTCTCCAGTCTGGAGTGCAGTGGTGCAATCTCAGCTCACTGCAACCTCCATCTCCCGGATTCAAGCAGTTTTCCTGCCTCAGCCTCCCAAGTAGCTGGGATTACAGGCATGTTGCCACCATGCCCGGCTAATGTTTTTGTATTTTTAGTAGAGATGGGGTTTCACCACGTTGGCCAGGCCGGTCTCGAACTCCTAACCTCAGGTGATCCACCCTTCTCGGCCTCCCAAAGTGCTGGGATTACAGGAGTGAGCCACCACACCCAACTCTGATTTCACATTTTTCTTCCACATTGTCCTATCAGAGGTTCCCCATGAGACCCCTGCCCCTGCAGCAAACTTCTGCCTGGACTTCCATGCATTTCCATGTATCTTCTAAAATCTAGACAGAGGTTCCCAGACCTCAATTCTTGACATCTGTGCACTTGGAGGCTCAACACCATGTGAAGGCTGCCAAGGTTTGAGGCTTGCACTCTCTGAAGCCATGGCCCAAACTCTATGTTGGCCCCTTTCAGCTATGGCTGGAGTGACTAGGACGCATGGCACTAAGTGCCCAGGCTTCACACAGCACGGGGACCCTGAGCCCAGTCCCAGAAACCGCTGTTTTTTCAGAGTCACTCTTGCCCAGGCTAGAGTGCAGTGGCACAATCTCAGCTCACTGCAACCTCTGCCTTGCAGGTTCAAGTGCTTCTCCTGCCTTAGCCTCCTGAGTAGCTGGGATGATGGGCACATGCCGTGCTGAGACGCCTGGCTAATTTTTGTATTTTTTGTAGAGACAGGGTTTTGCTATTTTGGCCAGGCTGGTTTCAAACTCCTGACCTCAAGTGATCCGCCCACCTCAGCCTCTCAAAGTGCTGAGATTACGGGCATGAGCCCCTGTGCCCACCCTGAAACCACTTTTTCCTCCTAGGTCTCCAGGCCTGTGATGAGAGGGGCCGCCACAAAGACCTCTGACATGCCCTGAAGACATTTTTCCCATTGTCTTGGGGATCAACATCCGCTCCTTGTTACTTATGCAAATTTCTGCCACAGGCTTAGATTTCTCCTCAGAAAATGGAATTTTCTTTTCTATTGCATTTTCAGGCTGCAAATTTTCTGAACTTTTATGCTCTGCTTCCCTTATCAAACTGAATGCCTAAAATCAAAAACAAAAAACAAAAAACTGAATGCCTTTAACAGCACCCAAGTCACCTCTTGAATGCTTTGCTGCTTAGAAATTTTTTCCACTAAATACCCTAAATCATCTCTCTCAGGTTTAAAGTTTCAAAAATCTCTAGTGCAGGGGCAAAATGCCACCAGTCTCTTTGCTAAAACATGTCAAGAGTCTCCTTTACTCTAGTCCCCAACAAGTTCCCCCTCTCCATCTGAGACCACCTCAGCCTGGATTTTATTGTCCATATTGCTATCAGCATTTTGGGCAAAGCCATTCAACAAGTCTCTAGGAAGTTCCAAACTTTACCACATTTTTCTGTCTTCTGAGCCCTCCAAACTGTTCCAACCTCTGCCTGTTACCCCATTTCAAAGTCACTTCCACATTTTCAGGTACCTTTTCAGCAGCGCCTCACCCTCCTGGTACCAATTTACTGTATTAGTCCATTTTCATGCTGCTGATAAAGACCTACCCGACACTGTGCAATTTACCAAAAAAAAAAAAAAGGTTTAATCAACTTATGTTTCCATGTGGCTGTGGAAGCCTCATAATCATGGTGGAAGGTGAAAGGCACATCTCACACGCCAGCATACCAGAGAAGAGATCTTGTGCAGAGAAACTCCCCTTTTCTAAGATAATCAGCTCTCATGAGACTTATTCACTGTATGAGAACAACATGGGAAAGACCTGCCCCCCATTATTCAATTGCCTGCCACTGGGTCCCTCCCGCAACACGTGGGAATTCAAGATGAGATTTGGGTGGGGCACAGCCAAACCATGTCACCCTCTTTATAGTGTTAGATGCTTGCAGTTATTTTAATATAAAAAACTTTGTTACATTTGACCTACATATATTTTATATACTAAGACTTGAGATAGGCTTTGTTGCTTCATTAGAAAAGCATGCATAAGATGACAGGTGAGGATAAGAAGAATTCAAATTTGGTGACTTTTTAATCAGAATTAGCTAAGATCTCATCAGAGCCTCCTTTTTACATGAGGTAAAGCTTGTGGTTAATCCTACCTACACATACTAATTGGCTCCAATCCACTGTTAGTGTTTTGTTTTGTTTTGTTAATACATCAGTAGGATTTTAACTATAGGCATTTTGATGTAGACTTATCAAATATCTTTTAAATCAGTGTAGCGTCATTTCTGCTGTAGAAAATGGCAAGAATGTGCTTCCATGAAGTATAATTTTGAATTGGAAAGTGCATTTTCTTCAGACCATCAAGAGCAGTTTTTGTCTTTCCATAATTTCATTCAACGATTTTTGAAAATTCAGGTTTCTTTAGTTTCTTAAAGCCACCATTTGAATCCCATTATGTGCCCTTTTGATTTTCGGTGTGGAGGTTTTTTTGAAAAACAAGAGTCCAAGACAAAACCATGAGAATTTAAGGTTACAAGCTGACTTGCAGTGAGATTCTAGATCCAGATTGTAGTTCAGGTTAATTAGAACAAACATGGTGCTCAGATTTTAGAGAAAGACACCAAGAAGTGAAAGTCATCTTTGTTAAAGTATTCAAATACACAATATACAGAATATTAAAATGGCAAACTGAGGTAGGGAATTAATGCATGAGATGTGCCTATAACATAAATACTTTAATAAATATATAATATTTCTATATAAATGAACATCATCTTTAATAAGGCTATTGTTGCTCCAAATGTGTCTGGAACTGCCTTTAGAGCTTATAATAAATGTTCTTTTGAATAGCCTCAGTGGTGGGAGATACTTTTCTTTCAGTGTCTTGCAATAGTCAGTAAAATGGTTTTTTATCCAAACCTTCTGAATAGAGGTGAGTGGCCAGGCTGGGTTGGAAGAAGATGCACAACTAAAGAAATTAAGAGTAGCTTTCTCACATAACCAGTAACTGGCTCAGATAGTGGTCACATCACAGAACCAAATTTAAAGTTGCAAGCCTAACCTTGGAAATAAAAGTAATTAATCAAATTTTCTTTAACATGACTTCAAATATTTCTTTCTGGTATATTTGTGAAAACACTAATTTCAAAAGGTAACCTCTATTCAATTTTCTTTGGTAAAGCAGTCACCAAGCATTTGCTTTTTGAAGAAAGAAGCTGCATCAAAATTGTAATTCAAATGGATTTTATAAAACGCTGTCATACAATGCAAAACATCATCTCTGTTACTCCACTCAAAGTAGACAGGATTTAAGCATTGTGACTCCAACTTGTCGGTGTTTTTGCAACATCGCACTGAAAGATGATTTTCCTGTTCTGGACAAGTGTAGTATCTACCTGATAAAGTACCACCATATCCTTACAGTGGTGATATTGTCTGATGAAAACCTATTCCTAAAGATTTGTGTCCATGAAGTGACATGGACTGGTGGAATGGCTGTACTTTGAGTCATAAAAGGCCAAAAGCTTATGAAACCATGATTTAAAGTTACACGATTTGTTTTCAAATGTAACTATGTTTTCGTTATTTTCCTAGTGGCAGTTTTTGTCCTATATATATCTTCTAAAGACTAGATTGTAAGACAGCAGGAATGAGAGTAGGAGTGGGGTTTGTTTGTTTTTAAGACGGAGTCTCACTCCATTGCCCAGGCTGAAGTACAGTGGTGTGATATCCGCTCACTGCAACCTCTGCCTCCCGGGTGCAGGCAGTTCTCCCTGCCTTAGCTTCCCAAGTAGCTGGGATTACAGGCACCTGCCACCACGCCCAGCTAATTTGTTTTTTGTTTCTGTTTTTTGTTTTTTTGAGACAGAGTCTCACTCTGTTGCCCAGGCTGGAGTGCAGTGGCACTATCTCAACTCACTGCAACCTCTGCCACCTGGGATCAAGCAATTCTTCTGCTTCAGCCTCCCGAGTAGCTGGGACTACAGGTGCGTGCCACCACGCCCAGCTAATTTGTGTATTTTTAGTAGAGACGGGATTTCACCATATTGTCCAGGCTGGTCTTGAACTCCTGACCTCTTGATATTCCCCCCTGGGCCTCCCAAAGTGCTGGGATTACAGGTGTGAGCCACTGCACCTGGCCTTGTTTGTTGTGTTTATCTCAGTATCTCCCCCAGTGCCAAGCACAGATGCTTTACACATAGTGAGCATTCAGTAAATGTTTATGGGGTTGAATTTATTGATGTGTAGGGGTAGTGTCTCAATTACATTCCTCTGGATCCTTTGGTGTTACATCTTAACTGTGTATAAGTGCTGAAATAAAAGATTTGATCTTAAGTAGCCTAACTGGGGATGTCTGCACATCATCCAGTCTCCCACTTTCAGAAAAGGATACCGAATTGGAAGTAGGAAAGCTGGGTTCTAGATTGTTAATTGCCAATCTAGATATTTGGCACTCTATGAAAAATGAATAGTCTTTGGCACTCTATGAAAAATGAATAGGCTTCTGAATAGTCATTTCTCCAAAGAAGATATATTAATAACCTCAACAATACATGAAAAGATGCTCAAGTCATGAGTCATCAGGGAAATTCTAATCAAAACCACAATGAGATACCATAGCTACAATAGCAAATATTGTCTAGGATGTATGCATTGCTGGTGGGAATGTAAAATGGTCCAGCTGCTGTGATAAAGTTTGGCAGTTCTTTTAATAAAAGTTAAATAGAATTACCATATGATCAGCAATTCGGGTAGGTATAAACTCATAAGGCCCTATTGAACATTTAGACATCAAAATAACTAGTAAAGAAAAGTGACTAAATTCAAAAAATCTGAAGACAATGCTAAGGAAAGTGGATAAAAGAATTAGCAAAAATAGAAACAATTAGAAAATAGGACTCAGTAAATCAGAATGTAAGAAAGCTGGTTCAAAACAGTAGATGAACTTGTAGGACATACCAAGGGAAAAAATAAGGAAGCAAAAATGCATAGATATGTTGCTATGAGAAAGGTTATATACCCAGAAATAGAGAAAAGTCTTTTAGACCACAAGCGATTATTACTTATACCATACCAAAAACTTTTACATTGTAAGTGCGTGATTTTCTGGGAAAATAATTATAAAACTTAACCTAAGACAAAATGTGAATAGACCAACAACCATGGAAGAAAGTGAAGTAATTGTTAAGATATCTCTTCCAAAGAGGCATGAGATGACTGTTTTATGGTTGAGTGTATTTTAATCTTTAAGTAACATGATTCCCACACTAAACTGTTCTAGCATATAGAAAAAAATGACAAATTTCCAAGTCAATGTTACCAAGCTGATATAATCCTGATAAACCATGAGAATGCCACCCCCTAAAAAAGAGGTCCACAGGCAAATAGAAGCAATATTCCTGAATAAAATACTAACAAATTAAACCCAGACTGTAGTCAAGGACCATTATACCATGATTAAGTAATGTTTATTCTAAGAAAGCAAAGATGGGCCAGGGACAGTGGTTCACACCTGTAATCCCAGCACTTTGGTAGGCCGAGGCGGTTGGATCACCTGAAATCGGAAGTTCCAGACCAGCCTGGCCAACATGGTGAAACCCCTTCTCTACTAAAAACACAAAAATTAGCTGGGCGTCGTGTCTGTAATCCCAGCTACTCGTGAGGCTGAGGCAGAAGAATTGCTTGAACCAGGGAGGCGGAGGTTGCAGTGAGCCAAGATCGCGCCATTGCATTCCAGCCTGGGTGACAGAGGGAGACTGTCAAAAAAAAAAAAAAAAAAAGAAAGAAAGAAGGGACAGACGGAGGGAAGAGAAGAGAGAGGACGGGCACGGTGGCTCACATCTGTAATCCCAGCACTTTGGGAGGCCGAGGCGGGCGAATCACGAGGTCAGGAGACCGAGACCATCCTGGCTAACATGGTGAAACCCCGTCTCTACTAAAAATACAGAAAGAAAAAAAAAAAAAAAGCCGGGCGTGGTGGCGGACGCCTGTAGTCCCAGCTACTCAGGAGGCTGAGGCAGGAGAATGGTGTGAACCCGGGAGGCAGAGCTTGCAGTGAGCCCAGATCGTGCCACTGCACTCCAGCCTGGGCAACAGAGGGAGACTCCGTCTCAATAAATAAAAATAAATAAATAAAAATAATAATAATTTTTAAAAGTACACATATAGTGCCCATTGAGGGCAGAGCTTTGGATGCTTGCAATGCACCTATCAAAAAACAGGATAGGGCTGAGCGCGGTAGCTCATGCCTGTAATACCAGCACTTTGAGAAGTCGTGGCAGGCAGATCGCTTGAGCTCAGGCGTTCGAGACCAGCCTGGGCAACATGGCGAAACCCTGTCTCTACAAAAAACACAAAAATTAGCTGAGCATGGTGGCACACCCCAGTAATCCCAGCTACTTGGAGCCTGAGGTGGGAGGATTGCTTAAGCCCAGGAGGCAGAGGTTGCAGTGAGCAGAGATTGTGCCACTGCACTCCAGCCTCCAGTCTGGGCAACAGAGCAAGACCCTATCTCAAAAAAAATAATAATAACATAAATAAATAAAACAGGATGGGGGTGGGGGAGGGAGAGCATCAGGAAGAATAGCTAATGGATGCTGGGCTTAATACCTAGGTATTGGGATGATCTGTACAGCAAACCACCATGGTACATACTTACCTGTGTGCACATCCTGCACATGTACCCGTGAACTTAAAAGTTTAAGAAAAAAAAAATCATCATCCCCCCCAAAACTAAACTGCCCTCATGAAACTAATAAAAGGCCACCAAGTTAGGTGAATGAAAGTGGCCTGAATTCAGTCATTATTCTGGAGGTCATAGATTTGCAACTCCCCCAGTTACTCCTGTAGATAACATCACCATTGTAGAAATGAAGATTGGTCTTTGGAGATGTCTTTTCCGGCTTTTGCATTTCTAACAACCGGATGGCCCAACCTGGACCTCTGACTCCACTGGTCCTGTGGCTTCCACCCAGAAGCAGACTCAGTGCATGAGGACCATTTTTCACACCCCTATGATTGCATCCCCAACCGATCAGTAGCACCCATACACTAGCCAGCTGCCCATCAAACTGTTTTTCAAAAACCTCTAACCTTTGAGCCTTCAGCGAGGTTGATTTGAGTAATAACTCCATCTCCCATGTGGTGTGGCTGATCTTGCTTCAATTAAACGCTTATTTAATAAAAAAAAAAAAAAAAAACCCAGGATGGAAAATGTGAAGAATTAACTTTCATAATTTATAGCCTGAGAAGTGAAATGGTTGCTTGTAATGGTATTGGATGGATTAAAGAAAGAGTACAACCTTAAATCTCTGAGCCTCATTGCCAGGCACAGTCAGAATCTTCCTAGGAAATTTCTAGTACTCTTCTTCAGCCACAAACAGCTTTCTGATAATTGAAAAAGCAAACTTGAAGTTTAATCAAATAAGAAGCTGAATTAAAGTGTCCATTGAGTTGACGCTTGCCATGTAAAATATGGCACATTGATGGAGAAAAGAGTGGGAACCTCAAAAGTTAAACAGGACTCATTTTCCCAACCCCAGTGACTCTCCTCAACGGCTAAATCTGCTACCATCTTCTTGGAGTGAAGAAGCAGGAACACGCTTACCTGGAGTTACCTGCAGAGTGAGCTCATTACCCTGCAGAGAGAGCCCCAGCTACTTAGGGGGCTAAGGTAGGAGAATCACTAAGGTGAGGTTGAGGCTGAAGTAAGCCATTATTGCACCACTATGCTCCAGCCTGGGCAACAGAGTGAGACCCTGTCCAAAAAAATAAATAATTTTTTTAAATTTAATAATTGGCCGGGCGAGGTGGTTCAAACCTGTAATCCCAGCACTTTGGGAGGCCAGGGTGGGCGGATCACCGGAGGTCAGGAATTTGAGTCCAGCCTGACCAACATGGTGAAACTCCGTCTTTACTAAAAATATAAAAATTAGCTGGGTGTGGTGGTGCAAACCTGTAATCACTGCTACTCAGGAGGCGGAGGTTGCAGTGAACAGACGTGGTGCCACTGCACTCCAGCCAAGGAAACAGAGCAAGACTCTATCTCAAAAAAGAAAAAAAAGAAAAAAAAATGATAATTGACAAGATATTGAGTTGCTCCTCTGTGGGGGTATGGCTAGTGCATTAGTTATTACAACAAGAATCATTGCATTATTTTAGTCAGTAGCCTTTTTTTTTTTTTTTTCCAGAAGTGCAAGTCTACAAGGGGTGAACTGTATTTGATATAGGAGAGAAACTTTGATATCAAGCAGCTGAATGCTCTCCCCCCCCACCTTTTTTTTTTTTTTTCTCGGAGACTGGATCTCACTCTGTCACCCAGGCTGGAGTGCAGCGGCGCAATCATGACTCACTGCAGCCTTGACCTCCCAGGCTCAGGTGATCCTCCCACCTCAGCTCCTGAGTAGCTGGGACTACAGGCACCTACCACCACACCTGGCTAATTTTTGTGTTTTTTGTAGAGACAGGGTCTCACCTTGCTGCCCAAATTTGGTCTCAAACTCCTGGCTTCAAGCAGTCTGACTGCCTTGGCCTCCCAAAATGCTGAGATTACAAGCATGAGCCCCCATGCCCAGCCATTTCTGGCATTTTTGCTCAGTGTTGTTTGTGAGATTCATCTCTGTGGCATTTAGAAATAGTTTTTTTGCACTGCTGTGAAGTATTCCATTGTGTGTGTGTGTCTCTGTGTGTGTGTGTGTGTCTGTGCGTGTGTGTGTGTGTGAGAGAGACAAATTTATCAATTCTACTGTTGATAGACATTTAGGTTGTTTCCAGTTTTGAGCTGTTATGCATAAAGCTACTGTGAACATTTTTGTACATGACGTTTGGTGCTCAAATTATATGCATTTTGTGGAAATACCCAGAAATACCCAGAAGTAAAATTGCTGATTCACAGGGAATGCATATGTTCAGCTTTTTTTTTTGGCAGTGTCTCCTGTCTCCCAGGCTGGAAGGCAGTGCTGTGATCTCTGCAACCTCTGCCTCCTGGGCTCAAGCAATCCTCCCACCTCGACCTCCCAAGTAGCTGGGCACACAGATGCACGCCACTACACCCGGCTAGCTTTTGTATTTTTTGTAGAGATGGGGCATCTCACTATGTTGCCCAGGCTGGTCTCAAACTCCTGAGCTCAAGCGATCCAATCGCTGGCCTTGGCCTCCCGAAGTGCTGGGATTACAGGCATGAGCCACTGCACCAGACCTTTTTCCTGGTTTTCTGTTGGGTTGCCTGTCTCTTTCTTGTTGGTTTATAGGACTTCTTTATATATATACTTTTTTTTTTTTTTTGCTATATGTATTAAAATATATTCTATCAGTCTGTGGTTTGGCTTTCACTCTTAATGTTGAATTTTTGTGAACAAAAGTTCTTAATTATAAGATCATTCAGATTATTTTTTTTTCAGGCTTGGCATGGTGGCTCATGCCTGTAATCCCAACAATTTGGGGGGTCAAGACAGGCAGATCACCGAAGGTCAGGAGTTTGAGACCAGCCTGGCCAACCTGGTGAAAACCCATCTCTACTAAAAATGCAAAAATTAGCCAGTCATGGTGATGGCATGCCTGTAATCTCAACTGCATGGGAGGCTGAGGCAGGAGAATCGCTTGAACCTGGGAGGCAGAGGTTGCAGTGAACCGAGATGAGGCCACTGAACTCCAGCCTTGGTGACATAGTGAGACTCCATCTCAAAAAATAATAATAATAATAAATAAATAAATATTTTTTTAAGGCCAGGCACAGTGGCTTATGCCTGTAATCCTAGCACTTTGGGAGGCCGAGGTGGCGGATCACCTGAGGTCTGGAGTTTGAGACCAGCCTGACCAACATGGAGAAACACCATCTCTACTAAAAAAAAATACAAAATTAGCCAGGTGTGGTGGTACGTGCCTGTAATCCCAGCTACTTGGGAGGCTGAGGCAGGAGAATCGCTTGAACCCAGGAGGTGGAGGTTGCAGTGACCCGAGATGGTATCACTGTACTTCAGCCTGGGCAACAAGAGCGAAACTCCGTCTCAAGAAAAACAAATAAATAAAAATAAATAATTTTTTTTCTTTCTGTTTAGTGCTTTCTTTGTTCTGTTTAAGACATCTTTGTTCACCTGAAGGTCACAGAGCTATTCTCTTATGTTTTCTTCTAGAAAGTGTAGTTCTCCCTTTTACACTTAGAATTACAATCCATCTAGAATTAATGTTTCTATATGGTGTTAGAGGTTGGTTAAGATTTATTTTCTGATATTAATATCCAGTCGACCCAGTGTCATTGACCGAAAAGGCCATTCTTTTCCTGCTGTACCGCAGAGTTGCCTTAGGTTACAGTGTGTGCGAGGGGGGCTCTATCTGGACTCCTTCAGTTCTCATGCACTAGGGAACTGAGGGCCCTGCATCCTGTAGCAGCCCGTTTCTATCATTCCTTCTTATTTCTTTCAGAATTATCTTCTTGGAGCAGATATGAAAGTGAGGTAGTGGGAGTGGGATTGCTCACTTGATCTGGGGTGAGCAAGATCTTTTTTTTTGTCTTTCTTTTTCTTTCTTTTTTTTTTTTTTTTTTTTTTTTTTTGAGACGAGTCTCTCTCTGCAGCCCAGGCTGGAGTGCAGTGGCACGATCTCAGCTCACTGCAACCTCCACTTCCCGGGTTCAAGCAATTCTCCTGCCTCAGCCTTCCCAGTAGCTGGGATTACAGGTGCCCACCACCATGCCTGGCTAATTTTTATATTTTTAGTAGAGATGGGGTTTCACCATGTCAGTCAGGCTGGTGTCAAGCTCCTGACCTCATGATCCACCCACCTCAGCCTCCCAAAGTGCTGGGATTACAGCCGTGAGCCACCACGCCGGGCCCAGGTTAAAATCTTAAATTAAATACCCCTACTTTAATACTGTAGGATGCTTTTCTATTAGGCAGAAAATGATGGTAATGTAGCATTTATTTATTTTCCAATTATTTATTTTTGGGAAGCTTGGGTTATTTAATATGTGTGTGTGTGTTTTTTGTTTTGTTTTGTTTTGTTGTTTTTTTTTTTTTTTTGAGACGGAGTCTTGCTCTGTTTCCTAGAGCTGGAGTGCAATGGCGCAATCTCAGCTCACTGCAACCTCCACCCCCCGGTTCAAGCAATTCTCCTGCCTCAGCCTCCTGAGTAGCTGGGATTACAGGCATGCACCACCATGCCCGGCTAATTTTGTATTTTTAGTAGAGACAGAGTTTCACCATGTTGGCCAGGCTGATCTTGAACTCCTGACCTCTGGTGATCCGCCCACCTCGGTGTCCCAAAGTGCTGGGATTACAGGCATGAGCCACTGCGCCTAGCCAATATGTGCTAATTCTATATTCCTTTATGTAGTTAAGAAAACTTTCCATTTAAAAAACTGTACTGTGAGACCACTCTGTGCTAGGTACCCTTATACATATTATGTCATGTAATCATAAACTAGAAGGTATTTAACAATTCCCCTACCCCATCCGCCTTTGTTGAGACAGGGTCTTACTCTGTTGCACAGGCAGACTGGAGTGGCATGATCATAGCTCACTGCAGCCTCGAACTCTTGGGTTCAGGCAATCATCTTTCCTCAGCCTCCAGAGTAGCTCAGACTACAGACACGTGCCACCACACTCAGATAACTATTCCCATTTTTTGCTGTTGAGGAAACAAAATCAGAAATTAAATGACTTGGCCAAGGTCACGTAGCAGGTGAATAAGTGATAGAGCCAATATTCAATCATGTCTTTTTTTCTAAATCACACAGCCCCATGGATATGCAATCTCTAGGGTTCAGCTTAGTTAAAGACAGTAAATATTTATCAACTCGGCTATGTACAAGGCTCTGTACTAGGATTTATGGGAAATAAAAATGTCTAGTGTGCCACAATCCGTAAGAGAAACAGGCAAATGCAGCTATGCAATGATATAGACATACATAATTGTAATTACTTATGATCTAAGGCTAATAGTGATCCATGCTGAAACTGATGTACAAATAAAAGCAAATGAGAAGACCAGGCACGGTGGCTCACGCCTGTAATCCCTGCACTTTGAGAGGCAGAGGCGGGCAGATCACATGAAGTCAGGAGTTTGAGAGCAGCCTGGCCAACAAAGTGAAACCCTGTCTCTACTAAAAACAAAAAAATGTCAGGCGAGGTGGCTCACACCTGTAATCCCAGCACTTTGGGAGGCCAAGGTGGGTGGACTACCTAAGATCAGGAGTTCAGGACCAGCCAAGCCAACGTGGTGAAACCTCGTCTTTACTAAAAAACACAAAACTTAGCCAGGCATGGTGGTGGGCGCCTATAGTCCCAGCTACTCGGGAGGCTGAGATGGGAGAATTGCTTGAGCCTGAGAGGCGGAGGTTGCAGTGAGCGGAGACCGCGCCATCGCACTCCAGCCTGGGCAACAAGAACGAAACTCCGTCTCCAAAACAAATACAAAAATACAAAAATTAGCCAGGCATGGTGGTGCACGCTTGTAATCCCAGCTACTTGGGAGACTATGGCAGGATAATCACTTGAAACCAGGAGGTGGAGGTTGCAGTGAGCCAAGATCACACCACTGCCTCTAGCCTAGGCAACAGCGAGACTCTGTCTCAAAGAAAATGTTTTTTCTTTTTTTAGTTGGTTATAAAAGGGCTCTGAAACTAAATTCCATGAGCTTTTGCGTAGATGGTTTTAAATTTGGGGTCACATTATCCTTTCTTTGAAGAATTTCTTTTAGATACTAGTTAACAGTTTTCTAGTAAGACAGTGGAGAATTTTTTTCTTTTTTTCTTTTCTTTTTTTTTTTTTTTGAGTCAGTGTCTCACTCTGTCCCCCAGGCTGGAGTACAGGGCACAATGTTGGCTCACTGCAGCCTCTGCCTCCCAGGCTCAAGCAATTCTCGTGCTTCAGCCTCCCAAGTAGCTGAGACTACAGGCATGCACCACCATGCCCGGCTAATTTTGTGTTTTTAGTAGAGAGGGGTTTCGCCATGTTGGCCAGGCTGGTCTAGAACTCCTGACCTCATGTGATCTGCCCGCCTCGGCCCCCCAAAGTGCTGGGATTACAGGTGTGAGTCACCGAACCCAGTTACAATGGAGAATTCTGATGCCAGACTGATTTGTTCTTGATTTTTTAAAAGTCAGTATTTATAGGAGTTTTCATTTATATTTAAATTTTAGTATTTTCATTAGGATAAGTCTCTGAGCTGATCAATCAGTATTATCCTAACAAAAAAAAAAATGTTTTTTTGAGACAGACTCTCCCTCTGTCTCCTCTGAGCTGATTGATCGGTATTACCCTAACGAACAACTTTATTAAATTACTTTTTTTTTTTTTTTTTGAGATAGAGTCTTGCTCTGTCGCCCAGGCTGGAGTGCAGTGGCATGATCTTGGCTCACTGCAACCTCCACCTCCCGGATTCAAGCGATTCTCCTGCATCAGTCTCTGGAGTAGCTGGGATTACAGGCGCCCGCCACCTTGCCTGGGCTAATTTTGTATTTTTAGTAGAGTTGGGGTTTCACTATGTTGGCCAGGCTGGTCTCACATTCCTGACCTCAGGTAATCCTCCCACTTCGGCTTCCCAAAAAGTGCTGGGATTACAGGCGAGAGCCACCTCGCCAGGCCTAAATTACATTTTTTAATCTTTTCTCCCAATTTTTTATTATAAAAATTTTCATACCTTGAAAAAAGTTAAAAACAGTACAATGAATACTCTTCACTTATGTGTGTCAGTTAACATTTTGTCACATTTGCTGTATGTCTGTCTTTATATATACGTATAGGTATCTGTTATGTATATATGTATTTATATTATTCTATCAGTCAAGATTTTCCAAAACAGAGCCAAGAGACTGTATCTATATCAATATCTATCATCTATCTGTATCTTTATATAGAAATAATTCTCTCTCTCAATCTGCATATATGTTTTAAGGAATTGGCTCATGCAATGTGAGGGCTGGCAAGTCTGAAATCTGGAGGGTAGGGTAGCAAGCTGGCAACTCAGGAAGGAGTTGATGCTGCAATCTTAAGGGAGATTATTCTCCAGGAAAAACCTGTTTTTGCTCTTAAAGCCTTCAACTGATTGAATGAGGCCTCACACAGATTACTGATGGTAAATTTTATGAAGGTCAACAGATTATACATGTTAACTAGGTTTACAAAATACCTTCACAGCATCACCTAAATTAGTGTTTGATTGTAAGTTAGGTACTATAGCCTATAAGAATTGATACTTGAAATTAACTATCAGGCCAGGTGCCGTGGCTCACACTGGTAATCCCAGCACTTTGGAAAGCCAAAGCAGACGGATTGCTTGAGCCCAGGAGTTTGAGACCAGCCTTGGCAACATGGTGAAACCCTGTCTCTACTAAAAATACAAAAATTAACTCAGCATGGTGGAATGTGCCTGTAGTCCCAGTTACTTGGGAGGCTAAGGTTGGAGGATCACTGAAGCCTGGGAGGTAAGCGCTGCAGTGAGCAGTGATCGAGACACCACACTCTAACCTAGGCAACAGAGTTAGGCCTTGTCTCAAAAAAAAAAAAGCAAGAAATTAACCATCAAAATTATCTATAGAGGCCGGGCGCGGTGGCTCATGCCTGTAATCCCAGCACTTTGGGAGGCCGAGGTGGGCAGATCACCTGAGGTCAGGAGTTCGAGACCAGCCTGGCCAACATGGTGAAACCTTGTCTCTAATAAAAATACAAAAATTAGCCGGGTGTGGTGGCGCCTGTAATCCCAGCAACTTGGGAGGCTGAGGCAGGAGAATCGCTTGAACCCAGGAGGCGGAGGTTACAGTGAGCCGAGATCAAGCCATTGCACTCCCTCCTGGGTGACAAGAACGAGACTCCTCTCAAAAAAAAAAAATTATGTATTTCTCTATATATTTCTCCATCCCTCATTGTATATAATATAAATACATATATTTGTGCATGTGTTCACAAAATTTGTATTTTTTTTCTGAGATGGAGTGTCACTCTGTCACCCAGGCTACAGTGCAGTGGTGTGATCTTGGCTCACTGCACCCTCTGCCTCCTGGGTTCAAGTGATTCTTCTATGTCAGCCTCCTGAGTAGTTGGGATTACAGGCTTCCACCACCATGCCTGGCTAATTTTTGTATTTTTAGTCGAGATGGGGTTTCGCCATGTTGGCCAGGCTAGTCTCCAACTCCTGACCTCAGGTGATCCACCCACCTCAGCCTCCCAAAGTGCTAGGATTACAGGCCTGAGGCACTATGCCCAGCCACAAAATTTGTATTTTTAATGGATCATTTGTCAGCAAATTGCAGAATCCTCACACTTCATCCATAAATATGTCAACCTGTTTCTACTAGGGACTGGGACTTTCTTTATAACTACTGTACTGTTGGTACAATAAGGTAATTTAACTTTCACACAACAACATTACTCTTTGCCCAATTATCCCAATAATTTTTTTAAACTGGAATTTACTGAAGATTAATTATTGTCTTTAATGGTTGTCTCTTAAATCTTTTAATTATAGAGCAATCCTCCATCTTTGTTTTTTCATCATACTGAATTTTTTCTTCTTTTCTTTTTTTTTTCTTTTTTTTTTTGAGACAGAGTCTCACTCTGCCACACAGGCTAGAGTGCAATGATGCAATCTTGGCTCACTGCAACCTCTGCCTCCCAGGTTCAAACGATTCTCCTGCCTCAGCCTCCTGAGTAGTTGGGACTACAGGCCTGTACCATCACGCCTAGCTAATTTTTGTATTTTTACTAGAGACAGGATTTCACCATGTTGGCCTGACTGGCCTCGAACTCCTTGCCTCAAGTGATCTGCCCGCCTCAGCCTCCCAAAGTGCTGAGATTACAGGCGTGAGCCACCACTCCTGGCCTTTCTTTCTTTTTTTTTTTTTTTTTTTTTTTTTTTGAGACAGAGTCTTGCTGTCACCCAGGCTAGAGTGCAGTGGCAAAATCATGGCACACTGCAGCCTCCAACTGCTGAGCTTAGGCAATACTCCTGCCTTGGCCTCCCAAAGTGCCTGGCCTCATACCGACATTTTTGAAGAGCCCAGGCCAATTGTGTTACAGAATCTCTCACAATCTGGGTTTGACTGATTTCTCCTTCATGATTGATTCAGGTTAAAACTTTAGTCAAAGAATACTAAATAAGCAATGCTGTATACTATCCCATCAAGAGGCACATAATATCAGTCCTATCATTAGTAGTGCTAAGTTTGGTCACTTGGGTCACGTTCTAGTTGCCAGATCTCTCTATTAATAAAGATATGTTTCTGGGTTTGAAATGTATAAGTGATCAGTGAGCTGATACTTTGATACTTTGTGACTATTTTGTTCTTCAACAACATTTTATCTAATGGTATTAATGTCCACTGGTGATCTTTGTACTACATCAGAGTTTGCACAATGGTGATTTTCTAATTCTATAATTGTTTCTTCATTTATTAGCTAACATTCTTCCGTAAAAAAGAACTTTCCCCTCTCCTCTTTCTTTTGGATTTTTGCTATGATTTACAATTTTTTATAAATCAGTGTTTTATAATCCATTACCATTTTTTTCTTTTTTTTTTTTTTGAGACAGAGTCTCGCCCTATCACCCGGGGTGGAGTGCAATGGCGCGATCTCAGCTCACTGCAGCCCCCGCCTCCCGGGTTCAAGCAATTCTGCCTCAGCCTCCCGAGTAGCTGGGATTACAGGCACCCGCCACCAGGCTTAGCTAATTTTTTTGTATCTTTAGTAGAGACAGGGTTTCACCATGTTGACCAGGCTGATCTCAAACTCCTGACCTCGTGATCCGCCCATCTCGGCCTCCCAAAGTGCTGGGATTACAGGCGTGAGCCACTGCGCCCGGCAATCCATTACCATTATTATTGCTTTGAATATCCAAAGCGTCTCAATATGGCCAATGGGAATCCCTTGAAGAGGGATCATGGGTCCTTTTTACATGTCCTCGTCATTTTGTGAGCAATTTCTTACTTTCTGGCACAGAAACTATCAGATAGTTTCTCCTGAGGGTAGGCCCTGTTAAAAAAGAACAGAATTGACTGGGCGTGGTGGCTCACGTGTGTAAGCCACGAAAGACTCTGTCTCCCCTAGCCCCCACCCCCAAAAAAGAAAAAAATAATGGCTATTTGTTCAAGCTCACTTTTGTGTCTTTCAGGAATGTTTTAACATTTTCCTCATATAGGTTTTCACATTTCTCATTAAGTATATATTTAAGTATTTTTTTCTTGTTTATTGCTGTGTACATGCATCTTTCTCTTTCATTATATCATTTGACTAGTTTTTTTCAATATTTTATATGCAATTAATGCATATAACACAAAATTTACCATCTTAACAATTTTTAATTGTATAGTTCTGTGGTATTAAGTACATTCATATTGTGCAACCATCACCACCCTGTGTCTCCAGAACTCTTTAAATCTTGCAAAACTGAAACAATATTCCCATGAAAAAATAACTCTCTATTTCCCACTCCTCCCGGCCCCTGAAAACCATCATTCTACTTTTTATCTTAATTCATGATTTTTACCATTCTAAGTACTTTATTTAAATATAGTCACAGTAAGTCGTCTGTCACTTAATGACAAGGATACACTCTGAGATATGTATAGTTAGGCAATTTGTTGTGTGAATATCATAGAGTGTACTTACACAAACCTAGATGGTCTCGCCTACTACATATATACCTAGGTTATATTGTACAGCCTATTGCTCCCAGGCTACAAACCTATATAGCATGTTACTGTACAGAATACTGTAGGCAATTATAATACAATACTAGGTGTCTGTGTATCTGAATCTATCTAACCGTAGAAAAGGTGCAGTGCAAATGTGCTATAAAAGATTTTTTTAAAAATTGGCTGGGCACGGTGGCTCACGCCTGTAATCCTAGAACTTTGGGAGGCCAAGGCAGGTGGGTCACCTGAGGTCAGGAGTTCGAGACAAGCCTGGCCAACATGATGAAACCCCGTCTCTACTAAAAAAAATACAAAAAATTAGCTGGGCGTGATGGCAGGTGCCTGTAATCCCAGCTACTTGGGAGGCTGAGTCAGGAGAATCACTTGAACCCGGGAGGCAGAGGTTGCAATGAGCAAAGACTACGCCATTGCACTCCAGCCTGAGTGACAAGAGTGAAACTCTGTCTCCAAACAAACAAACAAGCAAACAAACAAACAAAAACCAGGACTTGGTGCGGTGTCTCACACCTGTCATCTCAGCACTTTGAGGGGTCAAGGTGGGAGGATTGCTTGAGCCCAGGTGTTTGAGAGCAGCCTGGGCAACAGAGCGAATCTCTACAAACAAACAAACAAACAAAAAATTTACAAGAAAAAAATGAAATGAAAGACTGCAGCTTAAAAAAAAAAAAAGGATGGCCTGGCACAGTAGCTCATACCTGTAATCCCAGCACTTTAGGAGGCTGAGGTGGGCGAAACACTTGAGTTTGAGACCAGCCTGGCCAACACAGAGAAACCCCATTTCTACTAAAAATACAAAAATTAGCCAGGCATGGTGGTGCACGCCTCCCAGCTACTTGGGAGGCTGAGGCACGAGAATCACTTGAACCCAGGAGGAGAAGGTTGCAGTGAGCCAAGATTGTGCCACTGCACTGCAGCCTGGGTGACAGAGCGAGACTCTGGCTCAAAGAAAAAGAAGAAGGAATCAGCAATTCTTGGAATCAGTGTGTAGTACTCACTTGAGCTCTTTGAGCTCTCTGCTTCCATAGCTCACCTTTTCTGCCCTGGTGAATCTTCTCCCAGGCCAAACTTTCCTTTTTTAGTAGAAGCACTTTGACTTCATTCTGGATTTATTTTGGATATAAAGCAGCCTTAATATTTCTCCTGGTATGATTAAAGACTTTTTGTGTTTTCTGGCAAATCCATTCTGGTATAAAGACAAAAGTTGGTGGGGCACTGTGGCTCACGCCTGTAATCCCAGTACTTTGGGAGGCCTAGGCAGGTGGATCACTTGAGGTCAGGAGTTTGAGACCAGCCTGGCCAACATGGTGAAACCCCATTTCTACTGAAAACACAAAAATTAGCCAGGTGTGATGGTGCATGCCTCTAATCCCAGCTACACAGGAGGCCGATGCAGGAGAATCGCTTAAACCCAGGAGGCAGAGATTGCAGTGAGCCGAGATGCACCATTGTACTTTAGCCTGGGTGACAGAGTAAGACTCTCTCAAAAACAAACAAACAAACAAAAACAGACAAAAGTTCTTATCCGAATACTCTGTTTACAGAATTTACATTCTGTCTCTGACATATGTCATTTCTGGTAAATTTATTTTTGTTTCTACCTGCACATCTGATTTAGTATTTTGATCTGCATGCCTGGGTTAAAATTTTTGTGAGCACTCTGATTTTGATTTCATTTTGGTATATGTGTGCCTCTAAATCATTTGGCTCTTTTTCCTTCCTTGTTTCTAATAATCTCCCAAGAGCAAAAACAAACATTCTCAATGGTGGGTGCAGTATGGCTAATTAAAAACAACTAGGATGATTGCCACCATCTAAAACATTGGTCCAAACTTCTGACATTCTCTAAAAGGATTTATAGGATTTTCTTTGCTCTTGAGAACTTATAAGAAATAGGATGGGATTTTCAAACATTAAGGCATGCTAGGTTTTCTGAGACTTCAGCTTGCTATATTACAGCTCATTCTCATGCACATTTTAAAACTGATGGGTAGGCCGGGCACAGTAATCCCAGCACTTTGGGAGGCCAAGGCGGGTGGATCACAAGGTCAGGAGTTCGAGACCAGCCTGACCAACATGGTGAAGCCCCCGTCTCTACTAAAAAAAAATAAAAAATAAAAATACAAAAATTAGCCAGGCATGGTGGCACACGCCTATAATCCCAGCTACTGAGGAGGCTGAGGCAAGAGAATCACTTGAACCCAGGAGGTGGAGGTTGCAGTGTGCCGAGATGGCACCATTGCACTCCAGCCTGGCCGACAGAGCAAGACTCTGTCTCAAAAAAAACAAAAACAAAAACAAAAACAAAAAACCAAAACTGATGAGTAAATTACATCAGTGAAAATTCAGAGCTCATATGATCATTATTTGAAAGCTCTAAAGAAAGCCCTGCAACTATAGAGTTAACATGTCAGGACTTCGAAGTTCTCTGTCTCTTTATTTCTTTATTTTTTTTCTCCCTACTTTGAATGAGCTGACTCTTCCTCAGTTGTTGAAGTGAAACTCACTGCTTATGGCATTCTAGCCAAGATTTTTTTTTTTTTTTTTTTTTTTTTTTTTTTTTTTTTTTTTGATGGCATCTTGCTCAGTCTCCCAGGCTGGAGTGCAGTGGCACAATCTCGGCTCAGTGCAACCTCTGCCTCCCGGGTTCAAGTGATTCTCCTGCCTCAGCCTCCCACGTAGCTGGAATTACAGGCATGCACCACCATGCCTGGCTAATTTTTGTATGTTTAGTAGAGACAGGGTTTCACCATGTTGCCCAGGCTGGTATTGTATTCCTGACCTCGAGAGACCCGCCTGCCTCGGCCTCCCAAAGTGCTGAGATTACAGGAGTGAGCCATTGTGCCCCGCCACTTTAATTTTTTTTGAGGGGGGAGACGTCTCACTCTGTCACTCAGGCTGGAGTGCAGTGGCATGATCATGCCTCACTACAGCCTTGACCTCGCAGGCTCCAGCAATCCTCTCCTCTCACTTCAGCCTCTCAAGTAGCCAGGCCTAGAGGTATGTGCTACCACACCCAGCTAATTTCTGTTTTTTGGTTTTTGTTTCGTTTGGTGGAGTGGCATCTCCCCCATGTTGCCCAGGCTGGTCTTGAACTCCAAGGCTCAAGCGAGCCATTCACCTTGGCTTCCCAAAGTGTTGGAATTACAGACATGAGCCACCATGCCTGGCTTAAAAGTCTTAAAGGGCTTCTAAATTAATGACTTTATAAATTACAACAACTCCATGACAACCAACAACCAGAAGACCGTCTGAAAATGTTAAAGTAGGTTTGCCTAACAATTGCTTAGGGTAATAGAACAGTTAATTGAAGGATTGCTATCCTAAAAACAAACAAACAAACAAACAAAAAAACTAGATAAATGTTTATAAAAGTTAGGATCTTAGATTAAACAGGTTGAAATCTTGAGTTCAGAGTAGCAATAATAAATCTCTGCCCAGCATAAACATTGTTTTGTCTGCCACACAGAGGCTAAAACAAGCAAAAGCCAACGGAAAAAAACTGCTAAAATGTTTCCCTGCCTGCATTGACTAGTCAAGCAAGCCAGACCAGTAAACAAAAGACAGATTTGTACAAATTCAAGGAGATTCGTACAAATTCAAGGAGATTCTGTTTTTCTTACACAATTCAGCCAGTTTCAACTAAAATGTAAACATTTAAATATTTAAGCCTAAACTCATTTGAAACTGTAAAAAGAGTAAAAAGTGTTTGTTTTTAATTGAAACTTCCATGGGAACTGTTTTGCCCAAAATTTTGGTTCACAGCTCTCATTAGATTACCTTTCAGGTCAAATAAAAACTTAGCCATGTGAACAAGTCCCGTTTTGTCAAAAGGTAATTTGGATCCAACTTTTTTAAAGTCACGTGTTTGTTTTACTATCTTATGACTAAAATTCTAAAATGAAAGCTATAAGAGCCTTGTGTGTGTATATGTGTTTAGGTTATGTTTATGTACATGCATATGTATTATGTTATATGTTATGTTTACATGGTAAAATATGGCATTATCAACTAAAGTTCCCTTAAGAAATTCTATTCAGATTGGCTTAGATGATCATTCATGTAACATATATAATAATTAACTCAATGCCTTTTAGTAATGTGACTTAAGTAAATTTTGACAAAGAAGCTGATTTTAAATTTGGTAGTAAAATAAAAATAAAAATGTCTTCAGAATTTTCAGAATACATTTTTGCCTGGATTTACTAGTCAGACAGTCTTATATTTGTGCCCACTAGATGTTTTAAGTGAGGGTTTGTCACAAAGGTTATCAAACTATAAATTCAACCTAAAAACAGAATAGTCTTGTTCAATATTGTTGGTATAATGAAAACCATATTAGGCCGGGCGTAGTGGCTCACGCCTGTAATCCCAGCACTTTGGGAGGCCAAGGCGGATGGATCACCTGAGGTTGGGAGTTTGAGACCAGCCTGACCAACATGGAGAAACCCCGTCTCTACTAAAAATACAAAATTAGCCAGGCATGGTGACACATTCCAGTAATCCCAGCTACTCGGGAGGCTGAGACAGGAGAATCACTTGAACCCAGGAGGCAGAGGTTGCAGTGAGGCGAGATCATGCCATTGCACGCCAGCATGGGCAATAAGGGCAAAACTCCATCTCAAAAAAAAAAAAAAAGAAAGAAAGAAAAATAAAAGAAGTGTATCTTCTGAGTTGTAGGCAAAATACCTATATATTTAAATTTAAGGTTCTTAGGTGAACACCTGATAGTCACATTCTATAAAAAATGGTTAACAGGGAAACAACTTGAAATGATGACTAGTTTTATCTAATATATCAGTTTTCATAACTAATCTAGTTATAATTGTTACAACAATTACAAATAGATTAATTAGGTAAATGTAAATGTTAATAAATAAAATTTCCATGTAACTAGAATGTTATGTTAAATTAAGTAATAAGTACTCATAAATATCCAGATCATTTCCAAGTTTGGGAGCTCAAGCAGTTCTCCTACTTAGCTTCCTGAGTAGCTGAGACTAAGGAATGTGCCACCATGCCTGGCTAATTTTTTAATTTTTTGTAAAGACAGGGTCTCACTTTGTTATCCAGCCTGGTCTTAAACTCCTGACTTTAAGCAATCCTCCCACCTTGTCCTCCCACAGTGCTGGGATTATAAGAATGAGCCATTATGCCCAGTTGGGAAACATGTTTCTAAAAATTATGAAATGGGGCCAGGCATGGTGGCTTACGCCTGTAATCCCAGCAGGGAGCCTTTGGGAGGCTGAGGTGGGCAGATCACCTGAGGTCAGGAGTTCGAGATCAGCCTGACCAACACAGTGACACCCTGTCTCTACTAAAAATACAAAAGTTAGCCAGGCATGATGGCGCATGCCTGTAATCCCACCTATTTGGGAGGTTGAGGCAGGAGAATCGTTTGAACCTGGGAGGCAGAGGCTGCAGTGAGCCAAGCTCACGCCACTGCACTTCAGCCTAGGTGGCAAGAGTAAAACTCTGTCTCAAAAAAATAAAGAAATAAATAAAAATAAAAATTATGAAATGGTTCTCATCTGTGAAATACTGATATGTGACAGTTCAAAATCTCTTGCTGGAAAAACAAAAACATAGCTGGTGTGGTGGCAGGCACCTGTAATCTCAGCTACTCAGGAGGCTGAAGTAGGACAATTGTTTGAACCCAGGAGGCAGAGGTTGCAGTGAGCTGAGATCATGCCACTGCACTCTAGCCTGGGTGACAGAGTGAGACTCCGTCTCAAAAAAAAAAAAAAAATTATTGCTAGAAACTGAGGTTACTAAGAATTAAAAATTCATATATGTATATATACGTTTGTATGTGTCTGTGTGTATTATATATACAGAATTATATATATTTTAAATATATATTTATATATTTTATTTATAAAATAAATAATATATAAATATTTTATATTTATATATACATATATTTAAATATATATATTTTAAATATATATATAAAATTCTGTATATAAAGTTTACCAACAAAATTAGATTTTTTTTGAGTCAGAGTCTCTTTCTGTCACCAAGAATGGAGTCCAGTGGCACGATCTTGGCTCACTGCAGCCTCCACCTCTCAGGTTCAAATGATTCTCCTTGCTCAGCTTCCTGAATAGCTGGGACTACAGGCGCCTGCCACCATGACTGGCTAATTTTGTATTTTTAGTAGACACAGCGTTTCATCACATTGGCCAGGCTGGTCTTGAACTCCTGACCTCTAGTGATCCACCTGCCTCAGCCTCCTAAAGTGTTGGGATTACAGATGTGAGCCACTGCACCTGGCCAGATGTGTTTTTAATTATAAAACTTATAAGAAAGCCATTAAACACTGTTTTGTTGTTGTTGTTGTTGTTTCTTGAGATGAAGTCTTGCTTTGTTGCCCAGACTGGAGAAGAGTTGTGTGATCACAGCTCACTGTAACTTCTGCCTCCCAGGTCCAGGCACTTCTCCTGCCTCAGCCTCCCAAGTAGCTGGAATTACAGGCACCTGCCACCATGCCCAGCTAATTTTTGTATTTTTTGTGCAGACAGGGTTTTGCTATGTTGGCCAGGCTGACCTCCTGACCTCAAGTGATCCACCTGCCTTGGCCTCCCAAAGTGCTGGGATTACAGGCATGAGCCACTGCACCCAGCCAAAACTGTGTTCTTTATTGAGAAAACTAATTCTCTTTTCAAATCAGAGTTTGTTTAAAAGTTGTTTCAAACTATGGGCTTAGGAAAGGAATAGAAACAAGATAGAAAGAAACCAGTTAAGTAGGAGGGAAATGTAAAGAAAGTTATAGGTAGGAAAAAGTATTTTGGGCAAGGAAGGTTAAAAAGAAAAGAAGATAATTTTGTATGAGAAAGAATCTTATGTGGTCAGTTTTTGTCCTGAAGTAAAATGACTAGTTATTTAGAAAAGAGGAAGTATTGGGGCCGGGTGTGGTGACTCATGCCTGTAATCCCAGCACTTTGGGAAGCAGAGGCGGGTGGATCACGAGGTCAGGAGGTCCAGACCATCCTGACTAAGAGGGTGAAACCCCGTCTCTACTGAAAATACAAAAAAATTAGCCAGGCGTGGTGGCAGACGCCTGTAGTCCCAGTTTCTCGGGAGGCTGAGGCAGGAGAATGGCATGAACCTGGGAGGTGGAGCTTCCAGTGAGCCGAGATCGTGCCACTGCACTCCACCCTGGGCAACAGAGCAAGACTCTGCCAAAAAAAAAAAAAAAAGAGGAAGTATTGGAAAATGCAGAAATTCTAAGCATGTCATTTAAGGTCTGTGCAGATTGTAAAAGATCACAAATAATGGATATATGAAAGACATTTTGTGTGTAATCAAGTTGACTACAATAAAAAGGGAATTATTTGTGTCTTTTAAAGATTGAACTTTAATATTAAAAATACACTGGGCCAGGCGTGGTGGCTCACGCCTGTAATCCCAGCACTTTGGGAGGGCGAGGCAGGTGGATCACCTGAGGTTGGGAGTTTGAGACCAGTCTGACCTAC
This sequence comes from Macaca thibetana thibetana, assembly GCF_024542745.1. NCBI lineage: Eukaryota > Metazoa > Chordata > Mammalia > Primates > Cercopithecidae > Macaca > Macaca thibetana. Next base: position 70,920,154 of record NC_065585.1, read on the forward strand.
GTGGAGAAACCCCATCACTACTAAAAATACAAAATTAGGGGCTGGGCGCCGTGGCTCACGCCTGTAATCCCAGCACTTTGGGAGGCCGAGGCCAGCAGATCATGAGGTCGGGAGATCCAGACCATCCTGGCTAACATGGAGAAACCTCGTCTCTAATAAAAAAAAAAAAAAAAAAAATTAGCCGGGCGTGGTGGTGGGCGCCTGTAGTGCCAGCTACTCAGGAGGCTGAGGCAGGAGAATGGCGTGAGCCTGGGAGGCGGAGCTTGCAGTGAGCCGAGATCGCACCACTGCACTGCAGCGTGGGCAACAGAGCAAGATTCCATCTAAAAAATAAATAAATACATAAATAAAAATACAAAATTAGCCAGGTGTGGTGGCGCATGCCTGTAATCCCAGCTACTCTGGAGGCTGAGGCAGGAGAATCGCTTGAACCCGGGAGGCAGAGGTTGCCCTGAGCAGAGATCATCACCCCGTTGCACTCCAGCCTGGGCAACAAGAGTGAAACTCCATCTCAAAAAAAAAAAAAAAAAAAAAAAATACACTGATACAACGGAAAATATGGTCTCCTACGTTAGAACAATAAGCTTTTCTTGAAATACTGATCTACTGTTAGTACAATTTGCAAGAGGCTTTGATTTTTAATTCTCCGCACATTTTTTTTCTGTTTTACATTTACATTTAATTTTCTTAATTCAAGGTTTAAAGTGCTGTCTTTTTCATTTAAAATGATAATTTCCACTTCGGGAGGCAGAGGCGGGTGGATCATGAGGTCAGGAGTTCGAGAACAGCCTGGCCAATGTGGTGAAACCCTGTCTCTACTAAAAATACAAAAATTAGCGGGGCGTGGTGGCGGGTGCCTGTAGTCCCAGCTACTCTGGAGGCTGAGGCAGGAGAATGGCGTGAACCCGGGAGGCGGAGCTTGCAGTGAGCCAAGATGGCACCACTGCACTCCAGCCTGGGCGACAGAGTGAGACTCTGTCTCAAAATAATAATAATAATAATGAAATAATGATTTCATTTCTTGGGGTAGAGTTTTCCTCTTGGAGTTTCTCAAACTCTTATCTCGGAAGTTCAAAGTTTGTGGTATGCTGCTACATGATTTGCAGGTCATGCATCATTACATCAGCTCTTCTTTCTCCCCTTCAGAAGCTATATATTTTTGCTCGACTTGGGTAATAACTCTTTTTTAACTCTTTAGTCAGCTCCTGTAACTTTTTTCTCCAGTTCTAACTCTGCTGTTATAACCTGACACTGAAATGTTCTGTCTTAAAGTCCTAGAAAAGCAATATTTTTCTTCACTGTAAGTTGGTTTGTGCACTCTTGGCTTTTTTTCTTTTTTCTTTCTTTTTTTTTTTTTTTTTTTTTTTTTTTTTTGAGATGGAGTTTCCCTCTTGTCACCCAGGCTGGAATGCAGTGGTGCGATCTGGGCTTATGCAACCTCTGCCTTCCGGTTTCAAGTGATTCTCCTGCCTTGGCCTCCCAAGTAGCTGGGATTACAGGTGCCCGCCACCACACCCAGCTCATTTTTGTATTTTTAGTAGAGACGAGGTTTCACCATGTTGGCCAGGCTGGTCTCGAACTCCTGACCTCGTGATCCACCCACCTTAGCCTGCCAAAGTGTTGGGATTACAGGCGTGAGCCGCTGTGCCCAGCCCTCTTGACTTTTTTTTGATGTATCTGAATTGTTTCACGTAACCAAGAAATTTCTCATGGTTTTACTAAGAGCCATGTATTCCCCTGCTCAAGATACTAGTTCTTCTTTACATTTTTCTTTGTTTCTTTTTTTTTTTTTTTTTTTCCTGAATTGGAGTCTTGCTCTGTCACCCAGGCTGGAGTGCAATGGCGAGACCTCGACTCACTGCAACCTCTGCCTCCTAGGTTCAAACAATTCTCCTGCCTCAGCCTCCTGAGTAGCTGGGATTACAGGCGCCCGCCACCACGCCCAGCTAATTTTTGTATTTTTAGTAAAGATGGGGTTTCGCCATGTTGGTCAGGCTGGTCTCGAACTCCTGACCTCAAGTGATCCACCTTTCTCAGCCTCCCAAAATGCTGGGATTACAGGCGTGAGCAACCATGCCTGGCCACATTTTTGTATAATGTGGTGTATACATATAAACTTGGACACATATGTTTCCTGTGTTTGACTGAATTCAAGTATCTTCTCATCAGGTATGACTTTCAGTTTATTGCAAACTCGGATAAATGAGCTTCCAATAAGGAGAAGCCTTAAAAAACAAAGATTTTACATTTTGTCAAGATAATTTCCTGTTATCTTTATTAGATTTTTTTGAGCTTTGAAAGGGTTAAGAATTTTACATCCACGTTATTTTCTGTATTGCTTTTTAAGTCTTTGATATCACTCTGGTTAAATGAATATTATTTCACAATGGCCCGTGGTCATGTTTTCATCAAGTGTTTTGAACCTTTTGAATCCTTGGCAGACTTCTCCAAGATCAAAATTCTAAATTTTCTTTTTTTTCTAGAGTTAACTTTGGCACTTTCCATTTGAACCCCTGGAGAGTTTTAAATGGCAGTCCCGCTGCGCCTCCTCCCTGCCCTTGCTCCCTCCCAACCTGCGGCTGCCCCAGCTGCCTGCACCCTCGGCAGCACCGTGACAGATCAGGCCTTTGCGACACAAATGATGCCTACACCAAAGCTGTCCTGGCCCTGGGCTCATCTCTGAAATAGCACAGGACCACCAAGAGGCTGGTCGTACTCGCCACCCCGCAAGTCTCAGACTCCATGAGGAAAGTTTTAGAGACCGTCTTTGCTGAAGTCATCATGGTAGATGTCTTAGACGGCACGATTCTACTCATCTATCCTTAATGAAGAGGCCAGAGTTGGCTATCACGCTGACAAAGCTCCACTGCTGGTTGCTTATACAGTATTCAAAATGTGTATCCTTGGATGCAGATACTTTGGTCCTAGGAAATATTGATGATCTTTTTGAGAGAGAAGAAATATCAGCAGGACCAGACCCAAGGTGGCCTGACTGCTTCAATTCCGAAGTCTTCATTTATCAGCCTTCAGTTTAAATATATAATCTGCGGTTTCATCTTGCTTCTGAGCAAGGTAGTTTTGATGGTGGGGACCAAGGCTTACTGAACACATTTTTTTTTGTTTTTTCTCTTCTTTTTTTTTTGAGACTGAGTCTCACTCTGTCACCCAGGCTGGAGTGCAATGGCACAATCTCGGCCTACCACAACCTCCACCTACCAGGTTCAACTGATTCTCCTGCCTCAGCCTCCCAAGTAGCTAGGATTACAGGCACCTGCCATCATACCTGGCTAATTTTTGAATTTTCTTTTTTTTTTTTTTTTTTTTGAGATGGAGTCTCACTCTGTTGCCCAGGCTGGAGTACAGTGGTGCGATCTTGGCTTACTGCAACCTCTGCCCCCTGGGTTCAAGCAATTGTCCTGCCTCAGCCTCTCAAGTAGCTGGGATTACAGGTGCCTGCCACTGCTCCTGGCTAATTTTTGTATTTTTAGTAGAGACGGGGTTTCACCATCTTGGCCAGGCTGGTCTTGAACTCATGACCTCATGATCCACCCACCTCGGCCTCTCAAAGCACTGGTGTGTCCGGAGGTGGTTTCTGCCGGTGGGTTTGTGGTCTCGCTGACTTTAAGAATGAAGCCGCGGACCTTCGCAGTGAGTGTTACAGCTCTTAAAGATGGCATGAACCCAAAGAGTGAGCGGTAGCAAGGTTTATTGTGAAGAGCAAAAGAATAAACCTTCCACAGCATGGAAGGGGACTCGGGTTGCCACTGCTGGCTGCAGTGGCCAGCTTTTATTCTCTTATTATCCCCTCCCATGTTCCATTTCTGTCCTATCAGAGTGCCCTTTTTTCAATCCTCCCCACGATTGACTACTTTTAGAATCCTGCTGATTGGTGCGTTTTACAGAGTGCTGATTGGTGCATTTTACAGAGCACTGATTGGTGCGTTTTACAATCCTCTTGTAAGACAGGAAAGTTCCCCAAGTCCCCACTTGACCCAGGAAGTCCAGCTGGCCTCACCTCTCAATCCCCCCTCTAAACATGACACCCCAACTGCTGTTGGGAATTAGGCAATGACCACTCTAGCTACTTCCTGCTGGACAGGGGCGAAGAAGGGACCCTGCAGTTGTAGTGTCCTCCAGAGGAGAACTCTCTAGGCCAGTCAAAGGGCCAGCAGGTCGGTCCAGGGGTCCTCAGTAGAAGTTGTGAGTTGAGCTCATTTGGGGTTCCATTTGTAAGACCATCTGTAGCTTGATGGCCTCAATCCTGGAGGAAACAACTTTGACAAGGAGGTTAAAAATACAGGGCCCGAAGGCAAGTAATAGCAAGAAGGCTGTCACGGGACCTAGAAAGGGGAGAAGCCATGTTGCCCAACTCCAGAGGTTGGTATAAGAGTTTGAAAGGCATTGTCTGATTTCAGAAGCCTTTTCCTGTAAACCCCGGGTGGCATCTCCTACTATCCCTGACTGGTTAGTGTAAAAACAACACTCTTCCCCTAAGAAGGTGCAAAGTCCTCCTTTCTCAGCAGTGAGGAGGTCTAGGTCTTGACGGTTTTGGAGAGTCACTGCTGCCAAAGAGTCTACTTGGGATTGTAAAGTAAGGATAGATTTTGTTATTTCTTGCAAACTGTCTGAGAAATCCTTTGAGAGTGTGGTGAAGTAGATAAACAGTGAAGTAGTAAACTGGCTATTCTGGTTCCTGTAGCAGTGGCCATTCCTAACTCTCTAAGTAGGGGAATTAGTTGTATGGCCCTGTGCTGATGGACTTGAGCCTTGAGGGGCACTAATAGGGTCTGATTTCCTGGGGCAATGTCAATGTCGGTACTTAGGAAAACTAAGGTGCAGGTGCCTGTCCATTTGGTGGGGAGGCAGATATAGGTTGAAGTTCCACATAAGAAGAATATGCCTTGGCTGGTTGTGTATGTTAAAAAGGTGTGTGAGTTTATTGTTTTCTTTTTTTTTTTTTTTTTTTTTTTGAGACGGAGTCTCACGCTGTTGCCCAGGCTGGAGTGCAGTGGCGCGATCTCGGCTCACTGCAAGCTCCGCCTCCCGGGTTCCCGCCATTCTCCTGCCTCAGCCTCCTGAGTAGCTGGGACTACAGGCGCCCGCCACCGCGCCCAGCTAATTTTTTTTTTTTGTATTTTTTAGTAGAGACGGGGTTTCACTGTGGTCTCGATCTCCTGACCTTGTGATCCGCCCGCCTCGGCCTCCCAAAGTGCTGGGATTACAGGCTTGAGCCACCGCGCCCGGCCTGAGTTTATTGTTTTCATTTTCCCATACTCCTAGAGTACTTGCCAAGGTAGCTGCGGTGAGTGGCTGGAAAGGGGTGTTGGGAGCAAACTGACTGGCTCCCTGTGTTCTATTTTCCCATTGGAAAAAAAAAAAAAACTTTTTGTATCTACTAGGAACCATTCAAGAGAATGATTGAAAAAGGGGATGAGAAGACATTCACTAGTGGTGGGGGCGCTGCTGCAGGGGCTCCAGGGATGAATGGTCATGCAGGGAGTATGTTCGCCATTACAAAGCCTGGACTGTTTGTTAAGCAGGGAGGTGGTGATGATTTTGGGGGAACCTGAGAAGTGGACAAGCCATCTGAATGGAGCTGTTTGGGTGACTCAGAAGTTACTATGATCAGTTGGGCCTTAAAGTTGTAGGGTATAATTACACTAATGGGATAGTAGGTGCCCTATTTTGTGAGAAGAATTTCAGATTCTCAATAAGGCCATGGGCAAGAGAGTAGGCCATGGGAGATGCGTTTCTTCTGTTAGTTTCCTTAAGTGCCTCTTGAGTGTTTCATTTGCCTTCTCAACCTTCCCTGAGGATCGTGGCCTCCAGACGCAGTGAAGGTGATATTGTATCCTAGCACCCTGGAAATTCCCTGAGTTATCGTGGCTTTAAAAGCTGGACTGTCACTTTATAAGCTTTGGGGAAGCTTTAAAAGCTGTCACTTTATAAGCTTTGGGGAGGCCCAAATCTAGGAATCATCTCATGAATTAGGACTTTAACCACTTCCTGAGCCTTCTCTGTCTTGCAGAGAAGGCTTGTATCCAGTTTGTAAAGATATCAACACAGACCAACAAGTATTGAATCCCCTTGACTTAGGCCTATCAGTGAAGTCTAACTGCCAGTCCTCTGCCCTATTCTTTGTTCCCCCAGAGGAGCCTTACAATGTACCAAGGGATTATTCCTTTGGCACACCTCACATGCTTTGTCTACTTGCTGGATGGTCCGGAAGAGATTTGGCCCTGTAAATAGGGATTTGGCCATTTGATGAGTATTCTCAATACCCATATGAAAAGTTTGGTGGAGGGTCTTAAGTATTTTCCACTGGCTGGCTTTGGGTATGAGTACCTTTCCCTCTTCTGTCGTTAACCACCCAGAGGGGAGAAAACTATGCCACCGTGAAAGTCCCCGTTCTGTTTCGGTCAGGGAATACTGCAGCTTAATCTCTTGGAGAGGGTTGTTCCATACCAAGGGTCCTTCCATAGGTATTTCTAATGGGAGGTTCCACTTGGCAGCAATTTTGGCCTCAGCGTTGGCCTGACAGTTTCCTTCTGCCTTTTCTCCTTCACCTTTCTGATGGCTTTGGCACTGTAAGACTGCCACCTCCTTGGGTTTTTGCACTACGTGCAATAACTCCATGATTTCCTTGTGGTATTTATTGGGGGTTCCCCCAGAGGTTAGGAACTCCCTTTCTTTCCATATTGCAGCATGGGCATGTAGGATTAGATAAGCACACTTGCTATCTGTATACATATTTATTCTTTTTTCCTTTCCCTGTTCTAAGGCTCGGGTAAGCGCCACTTGTTCTGCTAACTGGGCGCTGGTCCCTCGGGGAAGAGGCTTACTTTCAAGTACATCACTAACTATGGCAAAACCTGCCCTTTGTATCCCATTCTCCACAAATGAACTTCTATCAGTATATAGGTTAAGGTCAGGATTAGCTAAGGGGACTTCTAAGAGATCATCTTGGGCGGCATAAGTCTGGCCTACAATTTGTTTGCAGTCATGCTCAATTGGTTCCCCATCCTCTGGAAGAAAAGTGGCAGGTTGAGGGTTGCACACGTGCATATTTGAAGCACTGGTCCCTCAAGGAGTAGTGCCTTGTATCTAAGCAGGTGGTTGTCTGATAGCCATAAACTTCCTTTGGCACGCAGTATGCCATTTACATCATGAGTAGTCCAGATGGTGAGATCCTTTCCTTGTATTATTTGGACAGCCTCTGACACTAAGATGGCCTCCGCCACAACTACCCATAAACAGTGAGGCCAGCCTTTTGCTATTGCATCAATTTCCTTACTTAGGTATGCCACTGGTTGTGGGGTTGTCCCATGAGTCTGAGTAAGGACTCCAAAAGCTATTCTCACTCTCTCTGTGATGTATAAAGAGAAGTTTTGTCTTGTGGGAAGGCTTAAGGCTGGAGTTTGTACAGGGCCTGATTTAAGGTTTTGAAGGCTGTTTCTGCCTCTGGTTCCCATTCTCCTAGATGAGTATTTGCCCTCTGGGTCTCCTTGATTAGAGTATAGAGTGGCCTGGCCATCTCGTTGTATCCAGGGATCCACAGTTGGCAAAAGCCAGTAATTCCAAGGAACCCCTGAAACTGTTTTAATGTCTTAGGGTGAGGATAAGCCAGTATAGGCTGAATTCATTCTTTGCTGTGGGCCCTTGTTCCTCTGGCTAAGATTAGGCCTAGATATTTGACTTGTAGGCAGATCTGGGCCTTCAATTTAGACATCTTGTACCCCTGATTAGCTAGAAAGTTCAAGAGATCTAGAGTAGCCTGCTGGCATGAGGCTTCTGAACTGGTAGCCAAACGTAAATCATCCACATATGAAAGACCAGAGTGTCTGGACTTGAGAAGCAGCCTAGATCTTGGGCCAGTGCCTGACCAAACAGATGAGAGCTATCCCTAAACCCTTGAGGCAAGACCGTCCACCTAAGTTGGGATGTGTGGTCTGAGGGATCCTCAAAGGCAAAGAAAAACTGGAAGTCAGAGTGCAGGGGAATGCAGAAGAAGGCATCCTTGAGGTCCAGAACAGTGAACCATTCTGCTTCCTCTGGTGTTTGAGAGAGCAGGGTATAGGAGTTGGGTACAGCTGGATATAGAGGAATTACCACCTCATCGATGAGACTAAGATCCTGCACTAGTCTCCACTGACCATTCGGTTTGTGTACTCATAAAATTGGGGTGTTGCAGGAACTGCTGCATTTTCTTACTGGGCCTTGAACTTTTAAATGTCTAACAATATCCTGTAATCCTTTATGAGCTTCAGGCCTGAAGGGTATTGCCTTTGATAAGGAAAAGTGGTGGGGTTTTAGCTTGATTTGAACTGGGTGGGCATTTTTTACCCTTCCAAATTGTCCTTCCAATGCCCAGACTTCAGGGTTGATTCCCTCCTCCAGTAGGGTACAATGAATGGGTAACTTGTCCCCCATATTCATGTAGATAATAGCTCCAGCTTTGGCTAATATGTCCCTCCCTAATAACGGTGTGGGACTTTCAGACATAACAAGAAAGGCACGTGAAAAGTGCAAAGTCTCCCAGTTACAACTGAGGAGGTGGGAGAAATACTTGGTTACAAGCTGTCCCAGGATTCCTCAGGAAACGGACCATGAGGACAGCTGTCTGGGGCAGGAGATTAACACTGAGAAGGCTGCACCATTGTCCAAGAGGAAGTCAATTTCCTGGCCCTCAATGGTTAAACGTACCCAGGGCTCAGTGAGGGTGATGACATGAGCTGGCGCTTGCACCAGGCACCCTCAGTCCTGTTGTTGGATCATCTGGTTGGGGGCTTCTGGCCTAGAGGACCCTTGTCCTCTGGGTCAGTGTGCCTTCCAGTGATTGCTTTGACATAGTGGACATGGGTGAGGGGGCGGCTTGTTTCTCATTGGAGAATCTTTTTTAAAGGGTCCCTGCAAACCACACTGATAACAAGCTCTACCGGGTGATTGGCCTGCTCCATTTTCTGTCCTATCTGAACCACCAAGGTTTGTTTGTCTGAGGGCCATGACTAAGGCTGCAGCCTTTCTCTGATCTCGCTTTTCCTTTGGGCCTGTTCCTCTAGGTCCCTATTATAGAACACCAAGGTTGCCAGGTTTAATAATGCCTCCAAATTTTGTTCAGGGCCCAGGGCTAGCTTTGGTAGCTTTCTCCAGATATCTGTGACTGATTGGATAATAAACTTACTTTTTAGGATCAATTGACCCTTGAGGGAGCTGGGTGACAGGGGAGTATATTTTCTTAAGGCCTCCCATAGCCGCTTGAGGAAGGCAGTAGGATTTTCTTTGTTTTTCTGAGTTATTGTGGACATCATTGAATAATTCATGGGCTTTTTCCTAATTCTCCTTAGTCCTTCTAGAACACAGGTCAACAGATGTTCATGACTCCAGTCCCCATGATCTGAGTCTAGGTCCCAGTGGGGATCCATACTGGTGATGGCTTGCTGACTGGTAGGGAATTTGTCCCTTTCTTCGGCTGTCATTCTATCATTTACTTGACTAAGATACCAAACTCTCGGGCTGCAGCTAAAGCTGCATTCATTTCATTAAAGGCCAGGGTTTGACCTAACAGTAGCATGATATCTCTCCAAATGATGTCAAAGGTCTAGACCCTGTAGAACATCTATATACCTATCAGGATCATCTGAAAACTTCCCCAGGTCTTCCTTGATCTGCTTTAAATCAGAGAGGGAGAAGGGGACATGTACCTGGGTTGGGCCAAATTCCCCTCCCCCTATAGCTTGAAGGGGACATAACCGATAGCCCGGGGGGCGGGGGGAGGTTGTGGTCCCTTGGAGATTTCTTTGTTTGTTTCCTTCTGGGTGGGGGAGATTAGAGGAGGCTCACCATTAACAGGAAGGGGAGCTGTAGGGAGGCTAGGATGTGGGGGTAAGCTGAGAGGTCCTCCTGTGGGATGTAGATTGCAAGCTTTGCATAGTTGTGGATTACCCTTCAATGAAAAGAAAGCTTGGACATAAGGTATTTCACTCCATTTGCCTTCCCTTTTATAGAAAAGGTTAAGCTGCAGGATAGTATTGTAATTTACACTTCCCTCAGGTGGCCATTTTTCCCCATCAGAGAGAGAATATTGGGGCCAGGCCGTAGTGCAAAAAATAAATAAATAAACAAAATAAGCCATGTCTTTTTCAGGGTTTGTGGGCCAAATTGGTCCCAATGGCTTAGGATGCATTTCAAGGGTGAGTTTTTGATGCCTGAGTGTTTCCCATCTAAAACAGAAAGAAAAAACTGCCCAGGGTTTTGGTCTGTTTCTCCCCCTGCCCAAGAACGCACAACGGTCTCTGGACCCTGCTGTTTGGAATAGTTACGCTCACTGAAGCAGCAGCAGAAACACTTGTTTTCCTCCTAGACCACAAAGAGGACTGAGGAAGGTCAGATTTAGTGGCCCTTACTGATGCATTCTTGAAAACCTGTACCCGTGCCTTTCCTCTTAGACCACAAAGAGGATCGAGAAATGTCGGATTTAGTGGCCCTTACCGACGCATTCTCAAAAACCTGCTAGTTAGAGTCCTAAATGTTTTCTCCTGTTGGTATTGGGACCTTACCCTTGTCCTATAAAGACGATATGCCTCAAAATGGAGTGAAAGGCCATATCTTGAGGGAGGGAAGGGATCTCCAGGGTTGGAAGAGTGATACCTTTTGTCCTCACTTCTCATCATATGAATAGGAAGGATGTCCCCCCAATTTAGGAGTCTATAATTTCTGAGGCCCCCATATCCTAGCTTCAGGTATAGCCTTTGTTAGGCCTGCTAGTCTGAGGAGGGATCCTAAAAGGATAGATGGTGTTCCAGATAGTCTGCCCAATGGGGCTCCAGTAAAAAATTATGTGTCCCAGGGTGCCTATTTCCCATTGAAGAATTTTGGTTCTTTCTGATTGGTGAGCCCAGGTGCCTAAAGAAGGGAACAGAGTCCTGAAATCTCTATTAGAAATCATCCTTATAGGAGAAACTAGGGAGTGGTTTTTAGAAGCAGGACTAGGCTTGGAGAAGAGAGGCAAAAGGAAGTTTGACTGACAGGCATTAGGACCCAGGAGGCAAGGGTCAGGATAAATAGGATAGATAGGCAAGTCTCACTTGGGTGATGTAACTGAGAGCTCCGCTCATGGCTGCAGGGACAACTAACTTTTTGTTGGGACCCTGGAGCTGAATGGCTTTCCTCTCTGCTGACCCTCGGCTCAGCCCAGAAGTGCAGGAAAAGCGGAAGCTGGTTCCAGGAAAAGCAATGGTCCTGACTTCAAAGAGTCAGGGATTGTTGGAGAGCCCTTTCCCAGAAAGCCTGAAACCTATGTCTTTAGTCTGGCAGCCACACTAGTCACTTTTAACTGGCCAAGAGGTGCCCAGTGTTTAGGTCCCGAATTCTAAGGAAAAATAGGACAGAATAGCAAGTGAAAGGGGTCCAATGGTACTCACCGCACGGCAATATCCTGGATGAGCCCCCAAGATGTGTCCAGAGTTGGTTCCTGCCACTGGCTTCATGGTCTCACTGACTTTAAGAATGAAGCCATGGACTTTTGTGGTGAGTGTTACAACTCTTAAAGATGGCACGGACCCAAAGAGTGAGCAGTAGCAAGGTTTATCTTAAAGAGCAAAAGAACAAGTTTGAACAGCATGGAAGGGGACCCGAGTGGGTTGTCACTGCTGGCTGGGGTGGCCAGCTCTTATTCACTTATTGTGCCTTCCCATGTTCCATTTCTGTCCTATCAGAGTGCCCCTTTTTCAATCCTCCCCGTGATTGGCTACTTTTAGAATCCTGCTGATTGGTGCATTTTACAAAGCGCTGACTGGTGCGTTTTACAGAGTGCTGATTGGTGCATTTTACAGAGTGCTGATTGCTGTGTTTTATAGAGCGCTGATTGGTACATTTTACAATCCTCTTGTAAGACAGAAAAGTTCCCCAAGTCCCCACTCGACCCAGGAAGTCCAGCTGGCCTGCCCTGTCACTGGGATTACAGGCATGAGCCACCATGCCCAGCCAATTTTTGTATTTTTGTAGAGACAGGATTTCATCATGTTGTCCAGGCTGGTCTTGAACTTCTGACCTCAGGTGATCCACCTGCCTTGGTCTCCCAAAGTGCTGGGATTACAGGCGTGATCCACTGCACCCAACCTGAACACATTTTTTAGCAGCTGGGCAACAATAGATATCAGAAAACACTTGCCATTTATTTATAACCTAAGCAGCATCTCTATATACTCCCATCTCCCAGCATTTAAAGTTTTTGGTGTAAGTGCCAAAGTTGTGCATTTCCTGTACAAGTCAAACCATGGAATTATATTTATGATCCCCAAACAAAAAGTGTCAAAAGTGATCCAGAGTTTCTCATCCTGTGGTGGAACATCTTTACCAACAATGTTTTACCTCTGCTTCAACAATTTGGCCTAGTCAAAGACACCTGCTCACATGTAAATATGGAAGATGTCTCAGGGGCCATGTCACATCTGTCCCTTGGGGAGATCCCAGCTATGACACAGCCTTTTGTATCCTCAGAAGAATGGAAGGAGTGGTGGGAACAGGGCCAGGCTGATTATATGGGAGCAGATTCCTTTGACAACATAAAGAGGAAACTTGACACTTACCTCCAGTAGAAACACTGCATATTCCTGTGGACGCATCCACTTCACAAGCCTTGTTTCAAATACTAAGTATATAGAGCTGGGCTGAGAAAAGTCTGTTACAGTTGGCAGAGGTTTTCACTAAAATGTAGCAGATGAGAGGTTTTGTAGGACAACAGGTGAGAACTGGGCAAAAGTTGTGAAGCAGCAATTCTGTTATATGGACAGTGTTCTGCTTTTTAATCCTATTTAGCTCATCTCAGAAATTCTCACTTTTGTTGATTGCCAACAATCAACTCAAGGGAAACTCAATATTAAGCTATTAAGATGACTATTATCAGTTCTTAAAATCTGCAGAGCATGATTCCAAATCACTCACTCCCTTTGGAAGCAGACATGGCATTTATCCCTTGCTTGCTTGCTGGTTGTACCTACTTTTTATTAGACCTGCATATTAGAATTGCCCAATGCTGCCAGAGTGAGTAATTGTAATTCTGCTTTCAGGTAAAGATAGCCTATATTAACACTGTTGAGTGATTCAAAAACGTTATCAACAAATAGTATTCACTCATTTTATTTCCTGGTCTTAGTTTCTGAAGATGTTCACCAGTTTTCTATGTACAGTAAGACACCATGCTAAAATGCTTTTGTTCAGTTCTGTATATTTGAAAATAGCAAATTCAGTTCTCTGATGGTTACCTGCAGTGGCACCCTGTATGAAAAATGAAGAAAAATAAAATAAAATAAAATAAAATAAAATAAAATAAAGGATATATCTCTCATTTTGTAGAGATGCTAAATAATTAAGCTCGTTTGATGTATTAAATGTATAGAAAGTCATTATTACTGTCAAATAATAAGTCATACTAGGTTTTTTTCTGTTACATTTATGGGTATATTATTGATATAAATTTTCTAGAGTAATATAGAATTCTTAAAAATCTAGTATATTATCAGTCATGATTTTGGTTATTAGATTGTATGTCTCAAAAATAAATACATTTACTTGTCAATTGCTGATTATAATAAATGTTCATCAGATTTTAAACATGGCTAATTTGTCTCTATCATCCAGGGTTTTCATTTTTTTCTAGTGGCATCTAATCAGATGCATGGAAAAGATTCTAACAAGTACTCCTAAAACAAGTTTCTAATAACTTTAAGATCAATAGACTAAAAGTTTTCCAAAACTCTGATAAATTCACAAAACTGCTAATTAAGATCAAAGGAAACAAAAATTAATTTCATGAAATTGAATAACTGATGAAGATGTTTTTATGGCTTTTATTTTAAAACTTGGTTTTTTACTTAAATGTTTTGTTTTCCAGATTTAAAGAAATTTTCTCTTAAGCTATCTATAGTTTACAGCAATTTGGTAAAGTATACTTTTGTGAACAAAGGTGGAAGCATGTGCTTTTCCTCCCTACTTGATCGCTCCAAAATTCAGAAGTTATTTGTGAATTTTCTTATGGCAATATGGTTATTTGCATAAGTTCAGTAAAAATCTGTTCTCTCTTTATAACAGGATACAATTGGAAACATGGGTTATATTACCAATGCCTTGAATAAAATATCGTATTTGAAAGCGTGAATAGAACACCTGGTTTCAAGAGTTCTCAGCCTTACAGTGACGTGAGTAAACTCTTATCACTTCCTGGCAGGCCCAGGAACCTTCACACTGTAGGAAAATCTAAAGTCTTCCTTGGTTTTGGCTTCCTAGCCCCAAGAAGTTTTTAAATCTGACATTTCTATGTGATCAATGTAGAGAGAAACTATTTCTAAAAGAAAAACTATAATACACCTGTTATTAGATTGTAGCCCTGTGCATTGTTTTTGAGTTCTTATTATCTACCTATAGCCAAGATTAGATTCTAAATTCTTCTGCATCCCCCCAATCCAACTTGCCTCCATGAGAATACTAAAAACAGGGCCAGGTGTGATGGTTCACGCCTGTAATCCCAGCACTTTGTGAGGCCAAGGTGGGTGGATCACTTGAAGTCAGGAGTTCAAGACCAGCCTGGCCAACATGGTGAAACCCCATCTTGACCTACCAAAAAAAAAAAAAAAAAGCAATTAGCAGGGTAGCAGGGCATGGTGGTATGTGCCTGTAATTCCAACGGTGACTTGGGAAGCTAAGGCAGAAGAATAGCTTGAGCCCAGAAGGCAGAGGTTTCAGTGAGCCGAGATTGTGCCACTGCTCCAGCCTGGGAGACAAAGTGACACTGTCTCAGAAAAAAGAAAAGCAAAAAAAAGTAAAGAAAATACTAAAAATGGGAACTGTTTTGTTCCTGAAGCCCTATAATTCAAAACTAGATGAATTTTAAAGAATAAGTCTTATGCTTGATATATGGACCACATAAAAATCGCACGACACTGCTCAATGCCATCATCAGAGATATTCATACTGCAAACCAGGACATTTCCATGCTATAGACAGCTTTTCTCAAGAGGTCAGAACAACACTCCATATCATGAGACTCTTTTCTTTTTTAGACAGGGTCTCATTTTCTGGCCCAGGCTGGAGTGCTATAGTGTGGTGTGATCTTGGCTCACTGCAACCTCTGATTGTCAGGCTCAGGTGATCCTCCCACCTCAGCTTACCAAGTAGCTGAGACTACAGGTGTGCAACACCATGCCCTGCTAATTTTTCTGTTTTTAGTAGAGATGGGGTTTCTCCATGTTGCCCAGGCTGGTCTTGAACTCCTGGGCTCAAGCGATCCACCCACCTTGGCCTCAAAAAATGCTGGGATTATAGGTGTGAGCCAGTGAGCCCGGCCCATGAGACTCTTAATGCTTACCTTTCCACTTGACAGGATAATAGTCGTTTGATTCATTCAATTGGTTGCCTTTAAGCCTAGTTCATAGCTGAAAACCATTATGCTAACTAGGATTGTCATAACACTATTAGTTTTACTTTATATTTTACCTTTTAAAATTTGTATCTGTTACCTGTTAAACTTTTGAAGAAGTACAACTCCTAACAGAATAATTCTGGTCCTGAACTTTGAGATTATAGCAAAAACTACAGAACAGACAAAATTGGATTTAACAATAAACGCCAGGTACACTTAGCCTGACAGCCACTCTTTTCAAACCTCCCTTGTTGCTCAAATGTGCCTTCAAAGGTTTTGACACTGACTCCTAGTCACCAATCACTTCTTCAACATGGGACCAGACCAGCAACCTGGGGCAGGTCCATCCTGGCACCAAGGGACAATCAAAACCTACCTACAGGATGATTGATCAGCGATGCTTTTGGAGAAAGATCTTTCTCAAAGGGGGGAATGTAAAAGTGCTCAGAATTAAAATAGAGTCACTTATGTTGAAACAAAACAAAGCCCTGACAAATAGAGCCAGGGAAGACCATGAAGGGAGGGTTCTCATGTACATATGACTAACTATTACAGGCAGTGGCTCACGCCTGTAATCCCAGCTTTGGGAGGCTGAGGCGGGTGGATCACGAGGTCAGGAGATTAAGACCATCCTGGCTAGCATGGTGAAACCCTGTCTCTACTAAAAATACAAAAAAATTAGCCGGACTTGGTGGCAGGCACCTGTAGTCCCAGCTACTCAGGAGGCTGAGGCGGGAGAATGGCGTGAACCCAGGAGGCGGAGCTTGCAGTGAGCCGAGATCACAGCCACTGCACTCCAGCCTGGGTGACAGAGCGAGACTCCGTCTCAAAAAAAAAAAAAAAAAAAAAAAAAAGGCCAGGCCGGGCGCGGTGGCTCAAGCCTGTAATCCCAGCACTTTGGGAGGCCGATACGGGTGGATCACGAGGTCAGGAGATCGAGACCATCCTGGCTAACACGGTGAAACCCCGCCTCTACTAAAAAATACAAAAAACTAGCCGGGCAAGGTGGCGGGCGCCTGTAGTCCCAGCTACTTGGGAGGCTGAGAAAGAAGAATGGCGTAAACCCGGGAGGCGGAGCTTGCAAGTGAGCTGAGATCCGGCCACTGCACTCCAGCCTGGAGTCTGTCCAGGCTGGACTCTGGACTCTGTCTCAAAAAAAAAAAAAAAAAAAAAAAAAAAAAAAAAGCCTAACTACAAGAATTACCACAAAAGATTGCCAAACCCACAACCCTACACAAAGGCCATCACAACTTTACACAAAAATATAATTCTGTGAGGCTATCTGCCCAGCAACTGCCTAACCATTTGCAGGCATTACCCTGGTCATTGATTGGACTGGCATCACCCTTGTTATTGATTCTTGTAGCCAAGGATAATCATCTCAAAACTACTATGTAATCATCTTCTTCGTTTTTCCTTTACATCTTTTCCCATTTAGAAAACAAAAGGTGCAGCTTGCTGCCAGCACTCATTTAATTTTACATAAACACGCTCTTTGGGGCTGAAGCAAATCTGACTGATTTTCAATGTGAAAATAAAACATAAAGAGTATTCTTGGAATTATTTCTAAACAGAACTAACTCAGAATCGTCTGAATCACCAGAATTGTCTATTTAGGAAAAATCAGATTCACCAAGTAACTCTTTGGTCAACAACTGTTTGAGAACAACTAACATCACGTAAAGGAATGCTACGTTTTCTAGGATTTGATTTTCAGCCATCGAGAATTACTGTTGCGTAAATCGAACTACCACTGTTAAAAACAGAATGCTACAGATAAAATGATGTCTTTTGTTTTCAAAATCAATACACTGGGGTGATGCAAACATAATAATATTAATAAAAGCCAGATATTTTGTGGCAAAGTTATCTTGCGGTATGCTGCAGCTGCAAGCACTATTGGCAAGTATTCTTGGGCCAAATGGGAAAAGAATTTAAAAACCTTTGTCTTCCTTTACCTCCCTGAATACACACACAGTTTACTCTAGTACATGTATTCCCATTGCAATGCCCGATTCCAAAATAAACATTTTCTTTTTTTTTTTTTTTTTTTTTTTTTTTTTTGAGACAGAGTTTTGCTATTGTTGCCCAGGCTGGAATAGCATGATCTTGACTCACCACAACCCCTGACTCTCGGGTTCCAGCAATTGTCCTGCCTCGGCCTCCCGAGTAGCTGGGATTACAGGCATGCACCGCCACGCCCATCTAATTTTTGTATTTTTAGTAGAGACGGGGTTTCCCCGTGTTGGTCAGGCTGGTCTCGAACTCCCGACCTCAGGTGATCCACCTACCTTGGCCTCCCAAAGGGCTGGGATTACAGACATAAGCCACCGTGCCTGGCCACATTTTCTTTTAAAGAACTTCTCTCTGTTTATTATTTAGGTTGATAGCATTTACCATGAATGGAATTTGCAGGATTGAAAGTTGCTCTATGTGACTCAGTGAGTGTTGAGTAAATGTGAAGACCTAGGGTATTGCTATACATTTTTTTTTTTTTAATTTTTGACACAGAGTCTTACTTTGTTGCCCAGGCTGGACTGCAGTGGTGTGATCTTGGCTCACTACCACCTCCACCTCCTAGTTTCAAGTGATTCTCCTGCCTCAGCCTCCCAAGTAGCTGGGATTACAGGCATGCACCACCATGCCTGGCTAATTTTTGTATTTTTAGTAGAGACAGGGTTTCGCCATGTTGGCCAGGCTGGTCTCGAACTCCTGACTGCAAGTGATCCACCCGCCTCAGCCTCCCAAAGTGCTTGGATTACAGGCATGAGCCACCACACCCGGCCTGGCTGCTATACAATAGATATTTTATTTTATTTTATTTTGTTTTATTTTATTTTATTTTATTTTATTTTATTTATTTTATTTTATTTATTTTATTTTATTTCATTTCATTTCATTTCATTTCATTTTGAGACAGAGTCTCACTCTGTCGCCCAGGCTGGAGTGCAATACCGCGATCTCGGCTCACTGCAACCCTTGCCTCCTGGGTTCATGCCATTCTCCTGCCTCAGCCTCCCAAGTAGCTGAGACTTCAGGCGCCCACCACCACGCCCGGCTAATGTTTTGTATTTTTAGTAGAGATGGGGTTTCAGTGTGTTAGCCAGGATGGTCTCGATCTCCTGACCTCGTGATCTGCCCACCTTGGCCTCCCAAAGTGCTGGGATTACAGACGTGAGCCACCGTGCCCGGCCTACTATACACTTTCATATGACAGCACAATAGATTTATTTATACTAGCATCACCACAAACATGAGTAATCCATTGAGATACAAAGTTACAATGGCTACAACATCACTAGATGGTAGGAATTTTTCAGCTTCATTATAATCTTATGGGACCATGATCATTCGTGCAGTTCACCATTAACCAAAACGTTGTTATGCAGCATGACTGTCTTTTTGTAACTGGCTTATTTCACTTAGCATAATGTCTTCAAAGTTTATCCATGTTGTAGCATATGTCAGAATTTCCTTTCTTTTTAGGGCTAAATAATATTCCGTTGTACGTGTACACCACATTTTCCTTGTCTTTTCATCTGTTAATGAACACTTGGGTTGCTTCTACATTTTAGTTTTTGTGAATAATGCTGCTATGAATGTGAGCATACAACTTATCTTTGAGACCCTGCTTTCAATAATTTTTTTTTTTTTTTTTTTTGACACAGGGGTCTCACTCTGTCACCCAGGCTGGAGTGCAGTGATGCAATCTCTGCTCACTGCAACCTCCACCAGCCTGGGCTTAAGCAATCCTCCCACCTCAGCCTCCCGAGTAACTGAGACTACAAGGATGTGACACCATGTGCAGCTAAATTTTTGTATTTTTTGGTAGAGACAGGGTCTTGCCATTTTGCCCAGGCTGGTCTTGAACTCATGAGCTCAAGCAATCTACCCAATTTGGCCTCCCAAAGTGCTGGGATTACAGGCATGAGGCACTGCATCCGGCCCGAGACCCTGCTTTCAATTCTTTTGGGTATATACCCAGAAGCCGAGTAGCTACATCATATGGTAACTTTATGTATGTATATAAATATATATACACATATGTTTTTATGTATGTATATAAACATATATACATATATGTATGTATTTTAATATATATACACATATATATGTATGTATTTTTTTTTAATAGAGACAGGTTCTTGCTCTGTTACCCAGGCTAGAGTGCAGTAGTGAGATAATAGCTCACTGTAACCTTGCCTGCCAGGCTCATGTAATCTTCCGGCCTCAGCCTCCTGAGTAAATAGTACTATATGTGCACGCTATCACACTCAGCTAATTTTTTAAACTTTTTGTAGAGATGAGGTCTCACTATGTTGGCCAGACTGATCTTGATCTCTTTGCTTCAAGCAACTGTCCTGCCTCCACCTCCCAAAATGCTGGGATTACAGGCATGAGCTGCTGCATTTGGCCTATATTTTTAATTTGTGGAAAAAACATCATATTGTTTTCCAAAGTTAACTAGTTATTTTTTGCATATGTGAAGGTATGAATAGTTGTATGTTGCTCTTCTATCCGTCTAGCTTACTAAATGATTTTATTCTGCTTTATCTTGAATTATCTTGGGTTGTTGGGGATGCCATTATATCATCTACACATAGAAAGTTTAAACTTTTTCTATTCAATTATTATGCAAAATTAGGCCAGGCGAGGTAACTCATGCCTGTAATCCCCGCATTTTGGGAGGTCGAGGCAGGCAGATCACGAGTTCAGGAGTTTGAGACTAGCCTGGTCAACGTGGCAAAACCCCATCTCTACTAAAAACACAAAAATTAGCCAGGCGTGGTGGCAGGCACCTGTAATCCCAGCTACTTAGGAGGCTGAGGCAGGAGAATCACTTGAACCCGGGAGGGGGAGGTTGCAGTGAGCTGAGATTGCGCCATTGCACTCTGGCCTGAGCGACAACAATGAAACTTCGTCTCAAAAAAAAAAAAAAAAATTATTATCCAAAATTAAAACAATTAGAATTGCCTTCTTGTCTGATTAAACTGGCTAATACCTCAAATACAATGTTAAGTAGTAATAGAGATGGGGGCATCTTGTGCCTGTTCCAGATCTTGGTGGGATTCCCTCTAGCATTTTTCCCATTCCCTTGGGTGCTAGTTTTACGACTAAGGGATATATAATTTGTTAGGTTACTCTGGGATGTTTTCTGGTACCAACAACCAATTCTCCGATTCTCTGGGTACCAAGCAAATGTTCAACAACTCAATTTTGACAGTGACTATCCTGAGTTAGTGCAGACACCACAGATTGAAGTCTCAGTCCCATGACACTGCCCCCACTTCTAATGCCAGTCACACGTCCCAGGCCTCCTGTCCTTCTGACCAACTGACTGTAAATCAGGGGGTCCTGTGACCCTCCCTTTCATGTTTTCTTTTTCTTTTTTTCTTATTTTCAGAGACAGGGTCTTGCTTTGTTACCCAGGCTGGAGTGCATTGGCACGATCGTAGCTCACTGCAGCCTCAAACTCCTGAGCTCAAGCAATTCTCCAACTTCAGCCTTCCTAAGTGCTGCGATTACAGGCATAAGCCACCTCCCCTGGCCTCCCTTCATGTTTTATAATTTGCTATAAGGACTCACAGAATTCAGAACACATCTTAATTATGTTTACCAATTTATTACAAAGGATACAAATGAACAGCCAGACGCAAGGTCCGGAATGGTCCAGAGAACAGGAGCCTTTGTCCTGTGGAGTTGGGGTGTGTCACCTTCCCAGAATACGGATGAAAATTTGGAAGTTCTCTGATCCCCATCGTTTAGGACTTTTTATGGAGGTTTTACCATGCAGCCATAATCAATTATTAACTCAATCTCCAGCTTCTCTCCTCTCCCCATAGGTTTGGGGAGAAAGGGGGGCTGCAAATTCCAGGATTCTAATCAAGGTGACATTTTTCTTTTTTTCTTTTTTTTTTTTTTTTTTGAGACAGAGTCTCACTCTGTTGCCCAGGCTGGAGTGCAGTGATGCCATCTTGGCTCACTTGGCTCTACCTCCCAAGTTTAACTGATTCTCCTGCCTCAGCCTCCCAAGTAGCTGGGATAACAGGCATGCACCACCACATCCAGCTAATTTTTGTATTTTTAGTATAGACGGGGTTTCACCATGTTGGCCAGGATGGCCTCGATCTCCTGACCTCGTGATCTGCCCGCCTCAGCCCCCCAAAGTGCTGGGATTACAGGCAGGAGCCACTGTGCCCGGCCAAGGTGCCATCTTTCTAGCCTCCAACCTGAAGCTATCTAGGGGCCTGCTAAGATTCACAATATCAGAACAAAAGATGCTCCTATCACTCAGGAAATTAGGAGTTTTAGGAGCTCTGTATCAGGAATTGAGGTCAAAGATCAAATACATATTTCTTATTGTGCCACAAATCTTTTATATATTTTTTCTGTTCCATTCATGCTCTTTTTCTGCAGAAACCATCATCTATGCCTATATATTTAATAACACTTTTATGACTTCCATATCTATCATATCTAATGTTCTTTCACTCTGTCTTTTCAAACTATATCCAGTCTGTGTTGAAATTTCTCCTGTTGGCCAGGCACAGTGGCTCACACCTGTAATGCTAGCATTTTGGGAGTCTGAGGTGGGTGAATCATTTGAGGTAAGGAATTCGCAACCAGCCTGACCAACGTGGTGAAAACCCGTTTCTACCAAAAATACAAAAACATTAGCCGGGTGTGGCAGCGCATACCTGTAGTCCCAGCTACTTGGAAGGCTGAGGCAGGAGAATAGTTTGAATGCAGGAGGCGGTGGTTGCAGTGAGCTGAGATCACACCACTGCCCTCCAGCCTGGGTGACAGAGTGAGACTCCATCTCAAAAAAATAAAAAAAAAAAAAAAAAGAAAGAAAGAAAGAAAGAGAGAAAGAAAGAAAGAAAGAAAGAAAGATTTCTCCTGTTGTTTTAAAAACGTATCTTTACAGTTAGTTCATTTGAGTCAGGATCCAAATGAGGTTAACATATTGCATTTGTTTAATATGTCTCTTAGGTATCTTTTAATCTATGACAGCTTCCCTCGATCTCCCTTTTATACCATTTATTGAAGAAACTAAGTCATTTGTTCTGTAGAATTTCCTATAATCTGACTTTGGCTGTTTGCAGCCTCTTGATGTGGTTTTACAAGTTCCTCTATTTTGCACTGCACTCACTGTATTTCCTATAAACTGATCATGAGATACGGGTCTTGATTACATTCTTTTGGCAAGAGTGCTTAATCTGTTACTTCCTATCGTACCACCTTCAGGAAGCACATAATATCTGGCTGTCCCACTTTTGCTGACATTAAAATTAATCAATAAATTTATGTGTGTCTGTGTGATTCATCCATTATTAGGCTCTTCCTCAACTTTTCATCTAATGGTTTTAACACGAATTGAAGATCAATGCCAGACTCCATTATTTTACTAGGGTTTGCAATGTTATTATTCTTTAAATCTCTCATTGCTTTTATGTGCAATACATATTTACATTATGTATACATACTTCTATGTATATAGTTATGTGTTTCATTTTATCACAATCCTTACTTGTTTTGCTGCTCAAACCATCTTATCTTCAGCCAGTAAGATCCCCCTTCAAGGCTGGCTTCTCTAATCCTTTTAAACTGTTATTTTCCATTTCATTTGACACAGCCAATTAAGTAAAAGGAAGCAACATGATGAAATTTGACATCTACCTCAATGATTCTCAATTTCCACTGGAGTAATCCTAAGTGTGAACTTGAATTTCAGAGTCTGAAGAACACTCTGTTTTAAATAACTTACCAAACAGTAAAATTCTTGTTCTACGGAGATGTACCATGTCTATCTTGTGGTTTTATAAATCCTATGTCATATCATAGGAGAATATGTCCCTCAGTCCTATGGTATTATAACATAAAAACCTATTAGGAGTCTTCCTCCACCTCAAAACCAATATACATCACCCATACAGCCTTTCATCTTCAAACTCCTAGCATTTTGAAGCACTTCTCTTTCTCCTGTAGTCTTTGACCTCTCAGACTGCCTTTAGCCAATGAAAATGCTCAAATCTCTTTCTAAAATAAGCAAATAAAAAACTAAACTGTTCCCTACTCTTGACTTTGCATTTATCTCATTTCCCACTTTAAAAAGGTTAAGCTTTTTTTTTTTTTTTTTTTTTTTTTGAGACAAAGTCTTGCTCTGTTGCCGGGGCTGGAGAGCAGTGAGGTGCCCTGGTGCAAACCTAGCTCACTGCAGCCTTAAATGCCTGGGCTCAAGGGCTCAAGGGATCCTCCTAACTCAGCCTCTAAAGTAGCTAGGACTACAGGTACGCACCACCATGCCCAGCTAATTTTTTTATTTGTCGCACATAGAGATGGGGAGAGGGAGCTCTCCCTATGTTGCCCAGGCTGGTCTCAAACTCCTGGCCTCAAGCAATCCTCCCCTTCCAGCTTCTTTTTTTTTTTTTTTAAACAGAGTCTTGCTCTGTTGCCCAGGCTGCAGTGCAGCGGCAAGATCTCGCTCACTGCAGCCCCCGCCTCCCAACTTCAAGCGATTCTCCTGCGTCAGCCTCCCCTGTAGCTGGGATTTCTGGCTCTCGCCACCATGCCCAGCTAATCTTTGTACTTTTTTAGTACAGACAGCATTTCCCCATGTTGGCCAGGCTGGTCTCAAACTCCTGACCTCAAGTGATCCGTCCACCTTGGCCTCCCAAAGTGCTGGGATTACAGGCGTGAGCCACTGCACCTAGCCCCCGCCCTGCTTTTTAAACTGTTGAATTTTAGGTGTGAGCCACCGCAACTGGCTTCAGTTAAGTTTCTTGATGTATCTATTTCTTCAGTTACCAGTTCACTCCACAACTCATTCCAACAGAAAGTATGGTACACATTACTAACTACTGACTCCTGAGGACCCTTTTTTTGGCTTCCAGGCACTCTCCTCCTCTTAAATGTTGATGTTCCCCTAGCTTCTGACTTCAGCATCATGTTCTTGTCTTTCCTAATATGTCTTGGGGTGATCTCTTTATTTTCCTGGTTTAAGTGTAATCATTTTACTGAATGTGCTGGACTCCATGTGGTGCTGTTGCCTGTTGTCCTTTCAAACCTGCTTGATGGGCTTTCTCTGCCCTGGATGAAATCTCAGAAAGTTGCCAGAACTGCTCTAGTCCCTCTGTCACAAGAACAGCCTCTTATTAGACATGAAAATGTTCAAGCCATCAAACGTTATCACAATCAAAAACTTCCACTTAAATGAGAGTTTCTCCCCACCTTCTCTCAGCTTAAGGCCCGGAAACCTGTGGTGTAGAATTGTCACTGAATGTACTGAATATATTCCTTGTAGTAGTGGACATCTGTAGTTCATGTTTCTCTGGCATCTCTTATCTCCTCCCATTTTATTTTAAGAAGCTTCTTCCTTATAGGATGTCTCATTACACGTGACCTGCAGCCACAATGCTGCAAGAGTCAGCCAAGACCTAACGAATCAGAGTAAGTACCTCACTTCCTTCATTACTATGATGATTAGTTGAGAGATGGAGCTGATTAAAGCAATCAGATCTTTGTAGCTAGAACTATCACTGGGGTTGCTGAGCTGGTAGGAGGGATATGAGCCTGGAAACTGGGGGTTATTTTGTTCGCCACAGAGACAGACAGAAAAAGTGGCCCTCCACTTCAGCTAAGCTTCTGTTCCCACAATTGCTTAAGAAATTTATTTTCCCCTCCCTATTTGAATTCATTTGAGATAGCTTTTACAACTTACACTTGAAAAAGACCTAACTGAAACAGATGACCTATAGGAAACTTGAAAATCTCAAACATGTCCAAAAGGGAATTCTTTTTTCTTCCTCTTCTACTTTCATTGCCTCCATTTCTACTAACTCCTCTATTTTCTTTTTTTTTTTTTTTTTTTTTTTTTGAGGCGGAGTCTCGCTCTGTCGCCCAGGCTGGAGTGCAGTGGCGCGATCTCGGCTCACTGCAAGCTCCGCCTCCCGGGTTCCCGCCATTCTCCTGCCTCAGCCTCCCGAGTAGCTGGGACTACAGGCGCCGCCACCACGCCCGGCTAATTTTTTTGTATTTTTAGTGGAGACGGGGTTTCATTGTGTTAGCCAGGATGGTCTCGATCTCCTGACCTCGTGATCCGCCCGTCTCGGCCTCCCAAAGTGCTGGGATTACAGGCTTGAGCCACCGCGCCCGGCCAACTCCTCTATTTTCAAGCCAGAAATCTAGCACTCAACTCTTTCCTCTTCCTCATCCCCTACAAACAACAGATCTCTCAGTCCTGTCTGCTCTCCTTCCTGTCGCTAGAGCCCTTCCCTTCCTTTCCATACATGTCCTAGTCCATCCTCACTTTCTCACTCCCTGGCAATAGCTTCCTTTCCTGATTTTTCTTTGCTGACTTTACCTAATCAAATCTGTTCATCCACCAGAACAATCATTCTAAAACACAAGTCTGGTTTACTGTTTTTGTTGGTGTTGTTGTTGGTTTGTTTTTTGAGATACAGTCTTGCTCTGTCACCCAGGCTGGAATACAGTGGCACGATCTCGGCTCACTGCACCCTCCACTTCGCAGGTTCAAGTGATT
The DNA here is from genome assembly GCF_024542745.1 of Macaca thibetana thibetana. Taxonomy (NCBI): domain Eukaryota; kingdom Metazoa; phylum Chordata; class Mammalia; order Primates; family Cercopithecidae; genus Macaca; species Macaca thibetana. The sequence continues at coordinate 70,946,112 of NC_065585.1, forward strand.
CTCCTGCCTCAGCCTCCTGAGTAGCTGGGATTACAAGCATGTACCACCATGCCTGGCTAATTTTTGTATTTTTAGTAGAGACAGGGTTTCACCATGTTGGCCAGGCTGGTCTCAAACTCCTGACCTCAGGTGATCCACCCGCCTCAGCCTCTCAAAGTGCTGGGATTACAGGCGTGAGCCATCACACCCAACCTGGTTTACCACTTTCTATTTGGAAATACCTCGATGTGCCAAATGATCTCTAAGGTCAAGTCCAGCCCCCTCATTAGCCAACAGAACCTTCCATGAGGGGCACATATTCTGAGAATCACCTCGAGGCTGTGTCACAGGCTAAATATATAAATTCTTCCATGACTTGGTCTTACTTGCCTCTTTGGTTGCATCTTCCACCCTGTCTTTACAATTTCTGTTAGGCAATACCAATCTGTTTGTCATCGCTTGTAAACACCAATCACCTGGTTATGCTTCCTCTCCCAATTCCTTTCCTCTATCCCTTTGCACCTCTGCTAAGATGTTGGCTCTTCCAGACAGATGTCCTTAGCTCCCAGGTGGGGTCAAATGCTCCTACTGTTTGCTTCCATTATAGCCAGTAAGTAACTTTTCCCATATTCTGTTAAATCCTTTCTTAGATCCATCATCCTGAGTATAAGCAATGTGAGGGCAGGGACTATATCTTATTCATCTCTATATCTCTTGTGTCTGGCATTCAATATAGGCTTATTGGACAAAATTACATTTTTAATAATTTTGTTGAACTGAAAATTCACCAATTAGATATATTTGGGGGCATAGATATTCTTGGTAAAATGTAAAATCCATTTTACCTTAAGTTTAACTTAAGTTTCATAGTTCCAAATGAATAAACTTGATCAGTATTACTTTTTTTCTAAAACCTATTGATATGGGTCATTAAATGAAAGGATTCTGAAAGATAATATGTGCACTGGTTGGAGAATTCAATTTTTACAGTCCTAGAGTTAGAATTCCCAAGGTAGATCCTTTGTGTGGATATCGTTACAAACAAAAGCAACATAAAAAAAATATATAATTCCCAAGGCAGAATCTGGATTTTTCTATTCATAAACTGGATGACTTTAGCAAATTATTTAGCCTCTCTAAGCCTGTTTCCTTATTTGTAAGAAGGAAATCATTTTATATACTTCATAGTACTGTTTTAAAGATAAAATAATTGGCTGGGACGGTGGCTCAGGCCTGTAATCCCAGCACTTTGGGAGGCCTAGGCAGGCTGATTGCTTGAGCTTAGGAAGTTCGAGACCAGCCTGTGCAACACGGAGAAACCCTGTCTCTACCAAAACTACAAAAACTTATCTGGGTGTGATAGTACGCCCTGTAGTCCCAGTTACTTGGGAGGTTGAGGCAGGAAAATTGCTTGAACCCAGGAGGGAGAGGTGGAGGTTGCAGTGAGCAGAGATTGCACCACTGCACTCCAGCCTGGGTGACAGGGCAAGACTCCATCTCAAAAAAATAAAAAATAGGCCGGGCGTGGTGGCTCACGCCTGTAATCCCAGCACTTTGGGAAGCCGAGGCAGGTGGATTACCTGGGGTCAGGAGTTTGACACCAGCCTGGCCAACATGGTGAAACCCCGTCTCTACTAAAAATGCAAACAATTAGCTAGGTGTGGTGGTGGGCGCCTGTAATTCCAGCTACTCAGGAGCCTGAAGCAGGAGAATTGCTTGAACCTGGGAAATGAAGGTTACAGTGACCTGAGATCGTGCCACTGCACCCCAGCCTTGGCGACAGAATTAATTAATAAGATAAAATAATTCAAGGCATAGGGTTCAGGACCTGCCACTCTGAAATATGATGGTAGGAGACCAGAATATGCCACCCTAAAATAGACTGTGTGTGTGTGTGTGTTTTTTTTTAAGCATATTGATTATTTTTGGAGAACTGCAGACACAGAAGCTCTGAAAGGTTACCATTTGGTAAAGGAAATATAAAGTAAATTTTCATTTATAAACGCATCTATATCACGAAGAGAGCAACTCTGAAACAACTTTTATCACCTGAGAGACTTAGCTGTATAACAAGGCAACCTTTTTTCATCACACATTTCCTCCTTTCACCCTCCCGTAATTTGTCTCCACTCTCTCCACCAACCGCCAGAAACCTCAGACCCTTTTTGTAGCTCAGCATTACATATAAGCTTCAATCATCTGGCCACTTCTGTAAGTCTCATTTTGGCAGGACTCCTGTGTGCAGGTGTGTAATTAAAATGGTTTTCTGACCAGGCGAGGTGGCTCATGCCTGTAATCACAGCACTTTGGGAGGCCGAGGCGGGCAGATCAGCTGAGGTCAGGAGTTCGAGACCAGCCTGCCCAACATGGTGAAAACCCTGTGTCTACTAAAAATACAAAAATTATCTGGGTGTGATGGCGGATACCTGTAATCCCAGCTACTCAGGGGGCTGAGGCAGGAGAATCTCAGCTACTCAGGTGGCTGAGGCAGGAGAATCTCTTGAATCTGGGAGGTATAGGTTACAGTGAGCCCAGATCACACCATTGCACTCTACCCTAGGCGACAAGAGTAAAACTCCATCTCAATAAATAAATAAATATAAAATAAAATGGTTTTCTTTCTGTTAATCTGCCTTGTGTCCATTTAATTTGTAGACCAGCCAAAGAATCTGAACCTAGGAGGGTAAAAGGATGCACGTTTTTACCCCTACACAAGAAATACAAAGGGTCTCTCACAGTGCTTATGTGGCATATATAAATACTCAATACAAGTTTACTTTTATCATTTTCATTAATAAAGGCAGGTCTGGGAAGATGACATATATAGGGAAGGTAGAACAATCATGAGGCCACCTTTGCACACTGGTGGGTAAGGAGAGGCAACATTCCAACCTTAAATTTCTTTGTTTTGTTTTATTGTATTCTTTCTGTATTTTTGAGACCGGGTCTCTCTGTCACCCAGGCTGGAGTAGGGTGGCACAATCTTGGCTCACTGCAACTTCCACCTTTCAGGCTGAAGCAATCCTCCCACTGCAGCCTTCTTGGTAGCTGCGACTACAGGCACACACCACCACACCTGGCTAATCACTGTATTTTTAGTAGAGACAAGGTTCTGCCATGTCGCCTAGGCTGGTCTCAAAGTCCAGAGCTCAGACGATCCTCCCATCTTGGCCTCCCAAAGTGCTGGGATCACAAGCATGAGCCACCACACCTGGTCTGTTTGTTTTATTGTGTTTTTTAAATTGACAAATAATAATTGCACATATACGTGGTGTACATAGTGATGTTTTAATGCATATACTGCGTAGCGATCAGATCATAGGAATTAGCATATCCATCATCTCAAACATTCATCGTTTTTTGTGTTGAGAACATTTAATATCCTCCTCCTAGCTATCTGAAACTGTTAGCAGTGGAGAATCCATAAGGGTTTGCAGCAACCTCAATTCTTACCTCCTCAAAATAAAGAATTCAGTTGAGGAGCATAAGGTAGAGTAAGAGTCTGAGGCAAGTTTTATTTTATTTTTATTTCATTTTATATTTTGAGACAGTCTCACCCTGTCGCTCAGGCTGGAGTGCAGTGGCGTGATCTCGGCTCACTGCAGCCTCCACCTCCTGGGTTCAAGTGATTCTCATGTCTCAGCCTCCCAAGTAGCTGGAATTACAGGCACTCACCACCACGCCTGGCTAATTTTTGTATTTTTAGTAGAGATGGGGTTTCACCATGTTGGTCAGGCTGGTCTCAAACTTTTGACCTCAAGTGATCCACCTGCCTCAGCCTCCCAAAGGGCTGGGATTAGAGGTGTGAGCTACCATGCCTGGCCCTTCCTTCTAATTTTTTTTTTTTTTTTTTTTTTGGCGAGGCAAGTTTTAGACCAGGAGTGAAAGTTTGTTTAAAGGTTTTAGAGCAGGAACAAAAGGAAGTAAAGTACACTTGGAAGAGGACCAAGCACGCCCCTTGAGAGATTCAAGTGCATGGTCTGACCTTTGACTAGGGGTTTTTTACATTGACATTCTCTGGGAGGGTTGCATCCTTTCTCCTGATTCTTCCCTTGGGGTGGGCTATCCACATGTACTGCAGCCTGCCAGCACTTGCGAGGGGCCACATGCACAGTATTTACTGAAATTGTGCACGTGCTCCCTTGAGGCATTTTTGCCTTACCAGTCAACTGTTCCCAGAAGAAGGTCATATACCAGTTAAATACTCCCATTTTGCCCCTTAGTGTGCATACTTGAGCCTACTTGCCCAACTTCTGAGATCTTATCAGGAAGCTACTGATGACCAGTTTCAGGAGGCTGCCTTTCCCTGGCGCTGGCTGAGACCAATTATTAGTTTAGAGAGACAGTTTAACAATGGCCTGACCATCACCTGATGGTTGCCTGACATTCCTGGTGGGGGTGGGGAGCACTTTCCTGTCCTGCTCTTGTCTGACTACCCACTGTAACAAAACTATATAATATTGTTAACTATAGTCACCCTACAATGCTGTAGAACACAAGAATGTATTCCTCCTATCCAGCTGTAAATTTGTATCTTTTAACAGATCTCTCCCTCCTTTCCTCCTACCCTTCCCAGTCTGTAGTATCCTCTGTTCTACTTTCTACTTCTGAAATCAATCTTTTTAGCTTCCACATATATATGAGTGAGAACATGCATTGTTTAACATTCTGTTCCTGGCTTATTTCACTTAACATAATGTCCTTCAGTTCTATACATGTTGCCATGAATGACAGGATTTCATCCTTTTTTATGGCTGAATAGTATTCTGTGGCATATGTGTACCATATTTTCTTTATGCAGTCGTCTGTTGTTGGACACCTAGCTTGATTCCCTATCTGGGCTCTGGTGAATAGTGCTGCAATAAACAGGGGGGTGCAGATGTCTCTTTGCTGGAATGACTTCCTTTCTTTTGGATAAATTCCCAGTAGAGGGATTGCTGGATCATATGTTAGTTCTATTTTTGTTTTATTTGAGGGACTTCCATCCTGTTCTCCATAGTGGTTCTATTAGTTTGCATTCCCACCAACAGTGTACAAAAGTTCCCCTTTCTCTGCATTTTTACTAGTGTTTGTTACTTTTTGTCTTTGATAGCCATTGTAACTGTGGTGAGTTGTTACTTCATTGTGGTTTTGATTTGCATTTCCCTGATGATTAATGATGCTGAGCATTTTTTAATATATGTGTTGGCCATTTCTTCTTTTGTGAAATGTTTGTTTAGATCATTTACTCATTAAAAAAATCAGATTGTTTGGGGTTTTTTGCTGTTGAGATGTTTCCATTTCTGCTGGGCATGGTAACTCACACCTATAATCCCGGCACTTTGGGAGGCTGAGACAGGAGAATTGCTTTTGTCAAGGAGTTGAAGATCAGCCTGGGCAACATAGTAAGACTCGTCTCTACAAAAAAAAAAAAAAAAAAAAATTAGCCAGGTGCAGCAGTGTGCACCTGTAGTCTCAGCTACTCAAGAGGCTGAGGTGGGAGGATTGCTTGACCCCGGGAGGTCGAGGTGGTGAGCTGTGATTGTGCCACCACACTCCACCTTGGATGACAGAGTGAGACCCTGTCTCAAAAAATAAAATTAAGTTAAAAATTTTGTTTCTTGTATATTCTATATATTAATCCCCTGTCAATGATTAGTTTGCAAATATTTTCTTCTATTTTGTAGGTTGTCTTTTAACTCTGTTGATTGCTTTCTTTGCTATGCAGAAGCTTGTAGTTTATATAATCCCATTTGTTTATTTTTGCTTTTGTTACCTGTGCTTTTGAGGTCTTATTCCCAGACCAATTTCTGGGAATTCCCAGACCTTTTCCCAGACCAATGTTCTGAAGCAGTTCCACTATATCTTCTTCTAGTAGTTGTATGATATTGAATCTTATATTTTGGTCTTTGATCCATTTTGAGTTAATTTTATAGAGTGAAAGGTGGGGATGTAATTTCATAATTTCATTCATGTATTTTTTTTTCTTTTTCTTTTTGAGACAGGGTCTCACTCTGTTGCCCAGGCTGGAGTGCAGCAGCACAGTCATGGCTCACTGCAGCCTCAACTTCCTGGGCCCAAGCCATCCTCCCACCTCAGCTTCCCAAGGAGCTGAGACCACAGACATGTGCCACCATGCCTGGGTGATTTTTTATTTTTGTGGCGACAGGGTCTTGCTGCATTGCCCAGCCTGGTCTCAAACTCTTGGGCTCAACTGATCCTCCTGCCTCAAACTCTTGGGCTCAACTGATCCTCCTGCCTCACCCTTTCAAAGTGCTCGGATTACAGGTGTGAGCCACTGTGCCCAGCCTAGTTTCGTTTTTTTGCATGTGGATATCCAGTTTCTCCAGTACCATTTACTGAAGAGACTGGCCTTTCCTTGGTGAGTATTCTTGGCACCTTTGTTAATAATAAGTTGGTTGTAGATATGTAGATTAATTTCTGGGTTCTCTATTCTGTTCTATTGGTCTGTGTGTCTGTTTTTATGCCAGTACCATGCTGTTTTCATTACTACAACTTTGTAGTATATTTTGAGGTCTGGTAGTATGGATACTTCTAGCTTTGTTCTTTTTGCTCAAGATTCCCTTGGTATTTGGGGTCTTTTGTGGTTCCATACAAATTTTAGAGCTTTTCCCCGTATTTCTGTGAAGAATGCCTGTTGGGATTTTGACTGACTCTGAAGATTGCTTTGAGTAGTATGGTCATTTCAATAATATTAATTCTTCTGATCCACGAGCATGGGATGTCTCTCAATTTGTTTGTATGCTCTTCAGTTTCTTCTGTTTGTATTTTGTAGTTTTCCTTGTAGAGGCCTCGCACTCATTGGTTAAATTTATTCCCAGGTATTTTATTTTATTTTTTGTAGCTACTGTAAATGGGATTGCTTTCTTGACTTCCTTTTCAGCTAGTTGATTGTTAATGTATAGAAACACTACTGATTTTTGTATATTTATTTTGTGCCCTATAACTTTAATTTACCAGTTCTAAGAGTTTTTTGGTAGAGTCTTTAGGTTTTATTGATATATAAGATCATGTCATCTGCAAACAGGGACAATTTGACTTCCTCTTTTCCAATTTGGATGCTTTTTATTTATTTCTCTTGCCTAACTGCTCTGGCTCCAACCTTGAAATTTTGTCTATAGCAAGCTCTGTTCAAAGTGTCTCAGTCCATTTGAGCTGTTATAACAAAATACCATCAACTAGGCAGCCTATAAACAACAGAAACTTATTTCTCACAGTTCTGGAGGTTGGGAAATCTAAGATCAAGGCACTGGAAGGTTCAGTGTCTAATGAGGGCTCACTTACTGGTTTATGGACAGCTATCTTTCCGCTGTGCCTCACACAGTGGGAATTATGAGGGTCTTTATGGGGTCTTTTTTTTTTTTTTTTAAATGGAGTTTCCCTCTTATTGCCCAGGCTGGAGTGCAGTGGCACGATTTCAGCTCACTGCAACTTCTGCCTCCTGGGTTCAAGTGATTTTCCTGCCTCAGCCTCCGGAGTAGCTGGGATTACAGGCAAGCGCCACCACACCCGGCTAATTTTGTATTTTCAGTAGAGACGTGGTTTGTCCATGTTGGTCAGGCTGGTCTTGAACTCCCGACCTCAGGTGATCACCCACCTTGGCCTCTCAAAGTGCTGGGATTACAGGCGTGAGCCACCATGCCTGGCCTGCCCAGACTCTTCTATGTTCATAAGTGATACACAATTTGAGAATATTGGCAGAGGCATTTCTCAGTCACTGTCATATACCCTATTCCTTATCTCCAGTCAACATTGCACCTGCTTACTGGACAGAGAGCACTGAGTAATGAGGAAGGAAAATTAGATATCGCTTCTCGTCAATGTGGTGCTATGCAATTCACAAAGGTCCTTCACATCCATGATCTTTTTTAGACCCTACCATAAATCATGTGTTGGAAATTTTGTTCTCACTTTACAAATAAAGAAGCTAAAGTTTAAAGAAGTTAAATGACCTACTCATTTGGTGTGATATTTCCATCACACCAAAAATAAAACATTAAAATAGTTCTACGGTGGTGAGGAAATTGCTGTTGATCTCAGACTCCCAAAGAACCTCCTATCCATAGCCTCTCAACCACCCCTGAAACCTGGAATTCCCCATGATCTAACTAAAGATACCCAGTCCACTCAGCAGAGACTTTTCAGGACCCCACAGCGGTAATAAGTAGCCTCGTTCTGAATGGTTGGTACCTGCACCACACCTGTTGTTAAACAAGTTTAGTATCACTCCTGGGAAGGATCAAGATGACCACTCAACTCTTCTGGTTCCCAGTCCAGGGTTTTTCGCACAGCATCCTGATTTTCAGGAAGACCAGAAAACAAACAACTGAACAAGAAGAGAACAAGTGTTACAAAATTATGTCTCAAAAAAAAGAAAAAAAAGAAAAGAAAATTTTAGAAGGGCAAGAGATTGAGCTGGTATCTATCTTCATCTCTTCATGAAAAGTTTGTTTTTTTTTTCTTTCCTATAATCCAGCTTTTTTTGTTTGTTTTTTGTTTTGAGACGGAGTCTCACTCTGTCACCCAGGCTGGAGTGCAGTGGCACCATCTTGGCCCACTGCAACCTCTGCCTCCGGGGTTCAAGCCATTCTCCTGTCTCAGCCTCTTGAGTAGCTGGGATTACAAGTGCTCTCACCATGCTTGGCTAATTTTTTGTATTTTTAGTAGAGATGGAGTTTCAGTGTCCTGCCCAGGCTGGTCTCGAACTCCTGACTTCAAGTAATCTGGCTGCCTCGGCCTCCCGAAGTGCTGGGATTACAGATGTGAGCCACCATGCCTGGCCTAAAATCTGGCTTCTGTACAAGGGAAAAGCGATCTTTTTTTTTTTTTTTGAGACGGAGTCTCGCTCTGTCGCCCAGGCTGGAGTGCAGTGGCCGCATCTCAGCTCACTGCAAGCTCCGCCTCCCGGGTCTATGCCATTCTCCTGCCTCAGCCTCCCGAGTAGCTGGGACTACAGGCGCCCGCCACCTCACCCGGCTAGTTTTTTGTATTTTTTAGTAGAGACGGGGCTTCACCGTATTTAGCCAGGCTGGTCTCGATCTCCTGACCTTGTGATCCGCCCGTCTCGGCCTCCCAAAGTGCTGGGATTACAGGCTTGAGCCACCGCGCCCGGCCTTTTTTTTTTTTTTTTTTGAGAAAGAGTCTCCCTCTGTCACTCAGACTGGAGTGCAGTGGCATGGTCTTGGCTCACTGCAACCTCTGCCTCCCGGGTTCAAACTATCCTCCTACCTTAGCCACCCAAGTAACTGGGATTACAGGCACGTGCCACCATGTCTGGCTAATTTTTGTATTTTTAGCAGAGACAGGGTTTCACCATGTTGGCCAGGCTGGTCTCTAACTCCTGACCTCAGGTGATCTGCCCCCCTCAGCCTCCCAAAGTGCTGGGATTACAGGTGTGAGCCACCAAGTCCTGCCTTATCTTGAGGTTTATATACCTCTGCTGCTGATCTGATGGATAAACTTTTTTTTTTTTGGGGTGGGGGACAGGGCCTCACTCTCACCTAGGCTGGAGCACAGTAGCATGATCACAGTTCACTGCAGCCTTGACACCCTTGGCTCAAGTGATCCTCTCAGCTCAGCCTCCCAGGTAGTAGGCATGCGCCACCATGCCCAGCTAATTTTTTTGTAGAGATGGGGTCTTACTATATTGCCCAGGCTAGTCTCAAATTCCTGGGCACAAGTGATCCTCCTGCCTCAGCATCCCAAAATGCTGGGATTATAAGCATGAGCCACCATGCCTGACCCTGATGGATGAACTTCTAAGTGTCCGGTAACTTCCTGAAATACAAATTTTCATGGGTATATGTATTTGTTTGTGGAGTGGGTCCATGGCTTTCATTTAATTTTTAATGAGATCCCTGTCAAAAATAAAAAATAAAAAGAAACCACAGTCTTTTCAAGTAATGGCTTGCTATGAACATGTTTGGTAAGAGGTCTAGGTGAGAAATAAGCAGGGAATATCAAGGGTTGCAGACATGGATAAAAGAACTCTTGCTAGAGAAGGGTAAAAATGGGGAATAAAGTAAAACTTTTCCTGGTAGACAATTTTCTTTGCAAACTATATAGGTATATAAATCAACTGTTTTTGACAGGTAGAATAAGTTACACTCAAAATAAGTCACACGTACAAACCATTGTTATTTTGTTCATTTTCTTCGTCCTTTATTAGAAGACTTAAATGAAATGACTGGTTGGGATATAAGATTATTTTTTAAAATATTCTTTTGCTTTATAGATATGCATTTGTTATCACTCTGAATTATGAATATAGAATTTTTGCTACTTTATGAAATCCCATCTATATTTTGACTGGATTGCATTAGCATTTTAAAATTGTTAACCAAACCCCCTCCACTTCCCAGTATTTCTACATAAATTGCAATGAAGCCAAGTTCATTCCTTAATATATTTACAAAAGTGATTTTTAAACTCAAAATGCTATGTAATTCCCATTGCATTTTATGTTAGACTTTTTAACATGGTATTTTAGACAAATCATGTACAATTTTGATTCTAATAGACGCATGGAATTTGAAATGTGGAAGAAACTATAAAGATTATGCAGTCTGACTTGCTCATTTTATTGATGAGGAAAGAAACCCAGAAAGATTAGAAGACTTACCCAATCTTGTTAATGACAGAGCTAAGATAAGAATACAAGCCTTGGATTCTTAGTTTGGTGCCTTTTCCAAAATCCAGTAACAAACTGTTGGTGACTGAACTGTCTCCATTTCTCTGCTGAGATCAGCCCCTAGGAGACTAAGAACAAACTACTAGGTGGAGGCATAGACTCAAGCAAGGACTCATCAACTCTGCCTTTTCATGCTTCAACAAACAAATGTTCACAGGACTGCTTCTGACTTTCCAGTTTAATAAATCACTAGAACAAAAGCATTCATCAATCACATTACATTATTCGTTGTAGCATTTACCCAGTAGTCCCTTTGTAGGTCCTTTAATGTTACTATTTAGTTTCCCATATTCCCTTTTCTTTACTAGCAGAAAGTCCAGATGCTAACGTAGACCTGTCTCAGGCTCTCTCTTTACCTTGGAAGGGAAGATCTCAGGCACATACACAGCTCAGGTATGTCCAGTTTTTTTGTTTTTGTTTTTGTTTTTTTCTTCCAGGGAAGTGGAGATGCAGGTAGTTTGTGAGATGAGGGAGAATCTCCTCCTTGTAACCTGATGGTCATTTCTAATTGCTGGGGAAATGAAAAAGTGAACATCATTATCAAATCTAACAAAAATAACAATTCCTTAATATTTTCTAATATCTACTCTATATTTAATTTTCTCCAGGTGTCTCAAAAATATCTTTTTTACAGTTTGTTTGAATCTAGATCCAAACAATGTTAACATATGCATTTGTTCAATATATCTCTTACGTGGCCAAGCATGGCCTGTAATCCCAGCACTTTGGAAGGCCAAGGCAGGTGGATCACTTGAGGCCAGGAGTTCGAGACCAGACAAAACCCCGTCTCTACTAAAAATATAAATATATATATATATATATAAATAATTATATATATATATATATAAAATTACATATGATGTTATTGAGAAGATCCAGTAAGGATATGGGAAACTTTAACTTCATTATTGCTGAACTGTTTTCCAAAGTGATTGCACCAGTGTCACTCCTATAGAGTTTATGAGAGCTCCACTTCCTCTCTCACTTTTGGTATTATCAGATTTTTTTTTTTTTTGAGATGACAGGGTCTTGCTCTGTCACCTACACTGGAGTGCACTGGCATTATCCTGTCAGACATTTTAACTTTTGCCTGATAGTAATGATAGTAACGCTTGCTCTGTAGAGATATGAGCCTAGTCTTCAAACATTGCATAATAGTGTTTTAGATATTAACATTATATGCTCACTGGAGATAATTACATACCCCCCACACCATCTGTAAGTCACTGTTTTGGCTCCTATGTCAGGATCTTTTTATTAAATATTAACAAAAGAATGGCTGGGCGCAGTGGTTCACACCTGTAATCCCAGCCCTTTGGGAGGCTGAGGCAGGTGGATTATGAGGTCAGAAGTTCAAGACCAGGCTGGCCAACATGGTGAAACCTCATCTCTACTAAAGATACAAAAAATTACAAAAAATTAGCTGGGCATGGTGGTGTGTACCTGTAATCCCACCTACTTGGGAGGCTGAGAGAGGAGAATCACTTGAACCTGGGAGGCGGAGGTTGCAGTGAGCCAAGATCGCGCCATTGCACTCCAGCCTGGGTGACAGAGTGAGACTCCGTCTCAAAAAAAAAAAAAAAAGAAGACAGGTTATTATGTGCTATTTAGTATTACCTAGAAAGGATTACTGGCATTGACCTTTCCCTCCTGTGAAGATACTTCTAACATATATGAAACCCAAGGGACCAGATACTGGTTCCACTGTGATGAGTGTCAGAATTCTTGTAACCTCTTTTTTCCTCATTAGTATCTGTCATGGTAGGTTGTTGGCTCTGACGATGTCATAATGCTTTGTTTGTAGGGTCATCCGACACTACTTTTTCCATAGGAACAATCAACTTTTAGGCAAAGTGAACCTTGGACAGTAAAACCTGATCTTCTGAGGTCATAGAAATAAAGACATCTCAAAGAAAATATACTGGAAACTTCTTTAAGTTTTCCTCTTTCATTGGGATACGTGGGTTTCCTCACTGTTGTAATGTTGATGACACAACAGGGCTAACACCGGATATGCTTCTGGTTGATTCCGGTTTACCAAGAGCATCCAAACATCCCTCAAGGACACAGTCATTTTGCACAACAAAGGGAAACTCCGCTCATTTCTGGCATTAGGGTGGACATCTGAGAGAGGGGAGGGTATACCACCGTAACTTCTCTAGTGATGAGTAGTGTTTAATATTATGCCATAGACTAACTGGCGTATTTTAAAGATCTTTTTCCTTTTTGAACACATTGCAGATTAGAGAAGTTCCAGAGAACGTAATCTATTTTAAGAGTGTGAAACAGTGATATTCTGCATTGCTTTTATATATTAAAGAAATTTCTAAAAAGAAAGCCGAGTCAATAAAATGACAGATTTTAAGCCTTCATTCTGGTAACATAAAAGCCTTCTACTCATTGTGTCTGCCACCTTAATTTTTAAAGATAGAGCATGAGGTGCAAGCTTTTGGCTTCCATTTTCCTCTTATAAACCAATGACATCTTCAGTTCCAGAATAGCTTTTTTAAAACGTGACTTCTGATAAATGTTGGCAGAACTGGTGCATTCCTAAAATAAATTATGTATGCTCAGCTTTCCCTACCCAAGTTCATCCCTAACTGACCACAAAACTGCCCACCACGAAATAGGCTTAAGAGAAGTCTGGACATAATGGTCTAAGTGTATATAACACAACACTGGTATATTTTTAAAAATTCAGTATATTTAAAAAAATTCATGCCTAGGGTCAATTCTGATAATCAAATTTAGACTGCCGCAACAACCGTAACTACTGTTGATACATGCGAAGTTTAAAACTGAAGGGCTGGGGTAAGGGGCAGAAACTGTACACAACAAACTTCCAAATTTTCTCTCCCCTTTCAGGCAAGTTTCAGCTCCACAAATCTAAATACCCTCGCCTTTAAAATATCAGTGTCGTTTTGCTCTTAAATCCTCATCCCGTTGTACAAGGAAACCTATGTCTCTCTTCCCCAGATTAAGAATACAAGAAGCTTTCCAGGTCTACAAGGACCAGAAAGCAGCTGCGCGGGAAGTTTCATGGGGCCCCAAGGCTCTCAGAGTGGGCTTGACGGTATGGAAAACACATCCCAAGAGAAAAATCTGTGAACCGCACAGCTGTGTTTGGAAAACCAAAACGAAATAGAAAAAAATCTGAGCTGATCCGGACGGCATCAGGATTACGCGGTACACAAGAAGAAAACAACCGTAGCCGGGTCAAAACTGGAGCCGTGTCTCCTCAGTAACCAGAGTAAACGGAAGACCGACGCGGGAGCGGCGAGCCGGACTGAGGCCGAAGGTACTCGGAGCGCCATTTACCACGTCCTCGCCCCGCCCCCTAGCCCCTCCTCCCGTCCGCCCTGCGCGCCAGCCAATCCCCTCGCGCCATCACCTTCCCATCGTAGGCCCCGCCTCCGCGCCCGGGATGTTGAGCCCCCGCGGCGTGACGCGAGCACGGCAGCTCCTCCCCCTGCGTCTCTGGCCTCGCCGGTCTTGGGGGGATGGTTCCATCATGGCGTCAATGCAGGTGAGAGGAGTTTGCTGCATCTGGGCGGGCCAGGGAGCCGCCGAGAGAGTGCCAGCGTTCGGGCGGGGGTGGCGTCCGCGATTCGGGGACACCCGGGCGGGTTCGGGATCGGCCCGGGTGGCTTGTTTTCCTTCAGCTCAGGGCGTCGGGGGAGGGGTAAGAGGCGGCGAGAGACGTTGGGGGGGTGCGGTATCCGTCGGTCGAAGCGGACACCAGCCGGCCGGGAAGTTGAGTGATAAAGGAGGCTTGCAGGAGAAAGAGCGAAGTCTGGTGTTGGCAGCCTCAGAATCGGCTCCCCGCACACACACACACACACGGCCACTGCCAGTCTGCTGCCCGCCAGTCCCAGGGTTGCCTTTACCCCCGCTGTCCCTGGCCCGACGGAAACAGCTGCGCCCGCGGTTGTTGCCGGGGCAGGGGCGGCGAGGGGCTGAGTGTGGGGGAGCCGAGAAGGCGTCTCCGGAGAAGGCGACTGGCTGCGGACGGCGCTTAGCGGCCTCTGCGCCGGCCTCCCACGCCGGGCCCCCCAGACTGCTTGGCCCCGTCTCTCTCTTCTTCCCTTTGACTCTTAATCCTGTGCCCGTGGGTATCCTCTCTTTCCATCAGCCTCGGCATTCTCGCGGACATTACTTCAGCAGTCCAGTGTCTCCTCCTCTCGAAGCTGCCCCGAGTCCACTGCCTGATGGGCGATCTCCCGAGAGCCAAGTCCTCAGCCCCCTGAAACCTTTCGGGATAGCTCGCCCTTTATTTTGTTTCCCCCTACAAGGCCCCACCCTTGCGGTCGCGATAAGGCTATACATCTCTTTGCCCTTATTCGCAGACCTTTAGTGGAACCTTAGTTTGGTAGGAGGCGTTTGTTAACCTGTGCCACATCCACCCGACTTAGCAAGGCGTGGTTTTCTGGCTTTCCAACTTAATTTACTCCTTTTTCCCGAATTCAGGGAGTTGCGGGTTTTTTGTGTTTTTGTTTTCAGGCAAAGATGGCAACCACAATTGTAGTTTTGTAGAGATTGGCTGCGTTATCTATAGCCTGCATTTAATTCATAGGTGAAGACTAGCGGTATCAAAGACATTGGAAGAGAAAGTAGAACACTCAATAGGAGTGTCAGCTGAATACTCTTTAGCGTTTTAATAATATCCCCTTGGGTAAAGAGACCACGTTTTCTTAGAAGTGTTTTTTGCTTTTGTTTCTGAAAGAAGCAAGTCTCTGTTCCTCCTCCATTTTTTTTTTCTTTTCTCTGCTAAAAGTGTTTTTCTTCCCTTTTCTGCAACTTCTTCCTCTTTTGTACAAATATATCTTTGCTTCACATTTACTCCTGTGCTTTTATGTTATTCCTCTTTCAACCTGTTTTCCTTACAATATTCTCTTTACTTTTGCTTCTCCCTCTGGACTTGCCTGCAGAACAGAAAAGTTTTATGTAACATTTCTAGTTGAAGAGATGTCACGAATGGTGCAGGGAAAAAAACAGAAACAATTTCAGGAAACATTATACTTTACACTAGTCCCCCAGAGACGTTAGAGAAGTTTCGTCATTTGAGGCCAAGAAAAGGAACTGTGGAATGCTAGTTGAACAGTAGATGCAATAGGCTACATGACCACTTAAAGATTTTTATCTGTTTTAAGATTAAAGCATTTTTTATGACAAGTTTAAGATTATCTGTATTAAGATTAAAACATTATTTGAGAGTAAAAATTAAGATTAAAATCCACAACACTTGTGATAATATTTGACAAGAGAACGTAGTGTGCCATCTGGTTAGATTTAGTATCTGGAAAAGGCAGATTTGTTTGTAAGAGAAAGGTTGGTAATGTTGAACTTTACATGGTGTCTTTTTTTTTTTTTTTTTTTTTTTTTTTGAGACGGAGTTTAGCTCTTGTTGTCCAGGCTGGAGTGCAGTGGGGGCGATCTCGGCTCACCGCAGCCTCCGCCTCCCGGGTTCAAGTGATTCTCCTGCCTCAGCCTCCCGAGTGGCTGGGATTACAGGCATTGGCCATCACGCCCAGCTAATTTTGTATTTTTAGTAGAGACAGGAGTTTCTCCATGTTGGTCAAGCTGGACTTGAACCCCCGACCTCAGGTGATCCGCCCACTTCGGCCTCCCAAAGTGCTGGGATTACAGGTGTGAGCCACCGTGCCCGGCCTACATGATGTCTTAAGCAATGGAAACAAACACTTGATTGATAGTGCAATAGTGCATTTTTCTGTGCCCTAAGTATTACCTCAGACTGTCTTACCACTCTTTGAAGTTTTTCCTTCACCTTATTCCATCTAAATCTTATCACTCTCTATTCTTCTGTGTTTTCTGGTTAGAGGAATGGAAAATGGATGCTTAACTCTTTTTATTAAAGTAAAAAGTCTTTTCCTTTTGTTTGTATTTTAAAATATCTAGTGCAGATTTTCTGGTAGTATCTTTAAGAATATTTAAATATGTATAAGTCAGGCTTTTTGAAAGACAGCCCTACTTTCTGTGTGGTTATTCTGTATCTTTGTTGTACAGAATTTATATCCTGACTATCTTAATGGCAACATCTGGCTCTTTTAAGACAACTAGATTATACATAAATCTTCAATCAAATTATCAAATTTGTTTAATCACTGAGCCAGTTACGTTTTGGGGGCCCTCTGTGTGTCAGACACTTATCTAGGTGCCGCGGTTATAGCAATGAACAAAAGCGAACAAGATTTTTGCCCTCATGGATTTAATAATAAATAGTCTGGTAAGAAGAGACAGATAATAACAGCATATTTAAGTTAATTGTTTTTTGTTTTTTGTGTTGAGATGGAGTCTCGCTGTGTCGCCCATTCTGGAGTGTAGTGGTGCAGTCACGGCTCACTGCAACCTCTGCTCCCAGGGTTCTAGCAATTCTCCTACTTAGCCTCCTGAGTAGCTGGGATTACGGGTGCTGGCCACCACGACCAGGTAATTTTTTTGCGTTTTTCGTGGAGACTGGGTTTCGCTATGCTGGCCAGGCTGGTCTTGAACTCCTGACCTCAAGTGATCCTCTCGCTTCGGCCTCCCAAAGTGCTAGGATTACAGGTGTGAGCCACTGCACCTGGCCAAGTGTGTTATTATATTAGAAGGTGATAGTGCAGTGGAGAAAAAACATGGAAGGCTAGGAAATTGATCATTTGGGGATTTCGATTAGGAAAAAATAAACTGTAACATGGAATGACCATGTCCTTACTCAAAAAGCTTTTAGTAGATTTCTTTATCTTATCCACACCAGGTGTTGCTGCTGCTGAAGAAGTTACTTAAGCTGTAAGAGGAACTGTATTTTTTTTTATGCCATGTTATACACATGTAACATGGGATTTCATTACCTGATAAAAATTAAATAGTCTTTAGGATCAATGCAGTAAAACAAGTAAGACTTTGAATTTCTTTTGGAGAGTATGTATTTAAAGTTGAGCTAGTAACTGCTTTAATGTATTCTGTCAGTGCGTCTCAACCATCTTTTAGGTTCTGTCCACATAGAAAGTAAGTTTCGAATAGTACACTAAAGTAGATGATGAGATTGGGAGGCTAGAAGCACCTGGCAGCAGCTCCTCATGAAACTCCTGGGATGGGAGATCAATATCCTGGCACACCTGTAAATGCTGGAGACGCTCTGCTCCCTAAAATTGCTAGAGTTCTGCCATATACAATTCAAGATAGTGGTTTTCAGACTTACGTGATCCCTTTGAGGCATCTTTACTCGTTTTTTTTTTCTTTTCCTTCCTATTGTTTCTTCCTAGAAAAAAGTAATGTATCACTAAGTAAGATTACAGTTAAATTACATTTTAAAAAACCTTGTCTTTTTTGGAGACGGTCTCACTGTGTCACCCAGACTGGAGTGCAGTGGCGCAGTCTCAGCGTGCTGCAGTTTCAACCTCCCTGGGCTTAAGTGATCCTTCCATCTCAGCCTCCTGAGTAGCTGTGACTACGGGTTTTTGTGTTTTGTAGAGACAGGTTTCACCGTGTTGCCCAGGCTGGTCTGGAACTCCTGCGCTCAAGCAGTCACCTGCCTCGGCCTCCCCAAATCCTGGGATTACAGGCGTGAGCCAATGTGCCCAGCCTTAAGAAATCATTCTTAAGAGGATGTTGTATTTGTGGTGATACCTAAAATTGACAGGAGTTAAACAGATCTACATTTAATTTTGGTAATTCTAAAAATCTTTTTTTTCGAGACGGAGTCTCGCTCTGTCGCCCAGGCTGGAGTGCAGTGGCACGATCTTGGCTCACTGCAAGCTCCGCCTCCCAGGTTCACCGCATTCTCCTGCCTCAGCCTCCCGAGCAGCAGCTGAGACTACAGGTGCCCGCCACCACGCCCGGCTAATTTTTTTGTATTTTTAGTGGAGATAGGGTTTCACTGTGTTCGCCAGGATGGTCTTGATCTGCTGACCTCGTGATCTGCCATCTCGGCCTCCCAAAGTGTTGGGATTACAGGCGTGAGCCACTGCGCCCTAAAAATCTTAAAATATTACGTGGAAAGTTTCTTGTAGCAAATTTTTAGTTTTAGCATTTTAGGGACTCTGATTATTTGGTAGAAACTTTTACCCCCAAACTACAGAAGCATTATTTTATTGAAGTGAATTTTTATGTGATTCTAAACATTTTTGAAAGTATAGCAGTATTGAGGTATTTTCTCAGGTGAATCCTTAAATTGTATTTTTTTTTGTTAAATGCTTTTTAAAAAAATTTTATAACCTTTTTTTCTTTCCTGTGGATTAATGTTATGAAATACCTGACCTCCTGGATATAATTTCTGATTTTAGAATTTAACTGCTTCAGACTTCTCCTGAGTTAGCAATTTTAACATATACCCTATATACTTTTCTAATTTGACATTCTAGAATTTTTTTTTTTTTTTTTTGAGACAGAGTCTCGCCCCGTCGTCCATGCTGGAGTGCAGTGGCATGATCTGGGCTCACTGCAAGCTCCGCCTCCCAGGTTTATGCCATTCTCCTGCCTCAGCCTCCTGAGTAGTGGGACCACAGGTGTGCGCCACCACCCCTGGCCGATTTTTTTTGTCTGTTTGTATTTTTTTTTTTTTAGTAGAAATGGGGTTTCACCGTGTTAGCCAGGATGGTCCTGATCTCCTGACCTCGTGATCTGCCTTCCTCGGCCTCCCAAAGTGCTGGGATTACAGGAGTGAGCCACTGTGCCCGGCCAGAATTGTTAATTTTAGATACAGCCTCCTGTTACGTTGTGTCTTAAGATCTTAGAAAGTCAGTGCATAGTAGTTGATGTTTGTCAACTCTAAAAACAGTGATATAATTGAGAGAAATGGTCAATTGAATTACCCTTGTGAATTTTCTGCCTTTACTTCCTCTCTTACCTAGCTAGGTCTTAGACTATTAACTGTCAATTTGGCGGGATGGAAGGAGGTTGAGATTTAATAACAGGAGATAAAGTATGAATGTGTGCTTGTTTTCAGACTTAGAAATAATACATTATTTTGGATTATTCACAACTTTTAACATTTTTTCTCAAACAGGGTCTCACTCTGTCACCCAGGCTGGAGTGCAGTGACATGGTCTTGGCTTACTGCACCCTTGTCCTCCCAGGCTCAGGTGATCCTCCCACTTCAGACGCCCAAGCAGCTGGGACCAGACACACCACCATGCCTGGCTAATTTTTGTATTTTTTGTAGAGGTGGGTTTTTGCCCTGTTGCTCAAGTTGGCCTTGAACTCCGGGACTCAGCCATCTGTCCATCTTGGCCTCCTGAAGTGCTGGGATTATGACAGGATGAGCCATTGCCCCCCAGCCCACAGCTCTTTACTCAAATAATTGGCTATAGTGATTTAGAGAGATGGAATATGGACCCTTATGACATTACTGTTACAGAATTCATGTTGCCTTGACGATACCATATCTGTTTATTGATGTCATTATGAAAGGGTTACAACATAATGAAAAGTTAGAAAATAGGCTGGACATGGTAGCTCAAGCCTGTAATCCCAGCACGTTGGGAGGCGGAGTTGGGCGGATCACCTGAGGTCAGGAGATCGAGACCAGCCCGGCCAACATGGTGAAACCTAGTCTCTACTAAAAATACAAAAAAAATTAGCCAGGCATGGTAGAGCACATCTGTAATCCCAGCTATTTGGAGGCTGAGGCAGGAGAATCCCTTGAGCCCAGGAGGTGGAGACGCCTGGCAGTGAGCCGAGATCATGTCACTGCACTCCAGCCTGGGTGACAGAGTGAGACTCCGGCTCAAAAAAAAAAAAAAAGGGAAAAAGGATTATCTTTGAACAGTAAAAAATTACCATTATAATTTTACTCAGTACACAAGTATACACATGATGAGAACATCTTTTTAAAATCTGATATATAAAGTAACCTTGTATTATAAACTCAGGAATATTTCTTATTTTCTTAGCTATAAAAACTATAAATAGTTTAGTAAATGCTTAATTCTTGACTGAAAAGTTACATAATTACACCAATGATTTCTCTATGATGCCAAACTGTGTTCATTGCTTACACCTTCAGAGCATCAACAGATTTCAGAGCTTAGTTTCTAATCCTAGCTTCACTACTCAGTTACTATGTAATTTTGAGTAAGTCACTTTCCAAATAAGTACATACTTACCAGAAGTTACTGCTACTTCTCTATTAGAATGAAATTAGGTTAGTTGACTTCCTCTTTTATAAAGAATATGAAGATACTATGAAGAACATTAAACTTAAGGCAAACACATGCAGCAAGAAAATAAGCCACTTTTTTGGTGCATTATATAAATATGAATTTTAAATTATCCCTTTATAGGTACTGAAGCTTACTATTATAGAATTGCTTAATAGACTGACCTAAAATAGAATTAAACTAAAAGAATTTGCTATTTAGGAATGCTTTTTGAAGTGTTAAGTAATGGACAAATATTTACTGTAGTCACTATGTGCACATTAAAGAGATAGAGGGAAAGTATTTTTTCCTGCCTTCATGAAGCAGGAAATCTAAAGCAGAAAGTAATGTCAGATTATCCTTGAAGGCTGGCCACCACGCCTGGCCTTCAAAGATAATCTTCATTATCAAGGAGAATTTTTAAGGTGGGGTGATCCCAGCGTGGGACAAAAATTAGCTGGCTGTGGTGGCACATGCCTGTGGTCCCAGCTACTTGGGGAGCTGAGGTGGGAGGCACCTGAGCTCAGGGAGTTTGAGGCTGCAGCGAGCCAGGATTGTGCCACTGTACTTCAGCGTGGGTAACAGAGTGAGACCCTGTCTCAAAAAATTTATGTAAAAATAATAAGGTACCACTGCACTCCAGCATGGGCGACAGAGTGAGACCCTGTCTCAAAAAATATATATAAAAATAAAATATAAAGTGGGATGATCTGGGATCTCTCTGAAAATATAGTTCTCCTTAGTATTTACCTAAATTGAGCATTTGTTAGATGAATTTTATTCCATCTTTATGTCATTGCTGTCTGCTTCATTATGAGTAGTATCTGCAAAATACTTGTTCATGTTTGTCAGGTATTAAAATGTCCTCATTTGAAAGCCTTTATTTGTGAATGTAGTTCTTGGATCACCAAGAAACAGTGCATGGTTTTGAGCTGTTTTATTCTAAGAAAAGACTCTACTTTCATTTAGCAGCTTTGGTAAAACTTCATTAGAGATAAAGAACGCAGGCTCTATAATCAAAAGACCCAGATTCAAGTCCTGTTTCACTACTTTTTAAAAAGCTATATTGCACAAAAATCAGTATGGAGTGTAGTGGGTAAGACAAAAACAGATTAGCAGATAGGTAATCATATAAAACTGTGTTTTTTTGTTTATCTTACCCAAACTTGTTTTCTATAGTATTTCCCCCGTTGGTATATGGGCAACCTCATTCCATTTGCTCAGCCAGAAACCTTGGGTTCATTCTACCCTACAGTCAAACCATTAGCAAATCATTAGCAAATTTCTATCTGCTCTGCTTTCAAAATATATCCGGAATTCAACTGTTTTTTTGAATTCCTGATGTAAATACAGTTGACATCCTCATTTCTTGCCTAGATTATATTAGCAGTGTCATACTGGTTTTGCTACTTCTGCCCTCATCTGTTTACTTATCCCTTTAGATTCCCAATAGATTCTTTCAAAACAAAAGTCATGTCATTTCACTCATAATCCTACTGTGGCTTCCCTCTCTTCCTCAGAATATAATCCAAATTTCATGTTATGGCCTAGGAGGCCTTAACCTTTCCCAGGTACTCTTGTCTCTGTAGCCTTATTGGCCTTCTTGCTACTCCTGCTTGTTATTTTCTCTATTTGGAATGCTCTTCTCACACATCTGGATGGCTTTTTTTTTTTTTTTTCACTCAGAGCTTTGTTCAAATATCTCTCTCTCTCTCTCTCTCTCTCTCTCTCTATATATATATATAAAGAGAGCCCTTTCTGACCACCCAATATAAAATAGCTCTCCCATCCCAGCACTAATAATTTCCTTTACCTTGATAAATTCTTCATACCTTTGGCTATTATTTATTAATTAGCTTATTTACTATTTTCTTGGATGTAACCTAGTGCCTGACATGTAGGAGGGTTCAGTAAATGTCGAATAAATGAATAAGTAAGCACAGCTTTTGGAATCAGATAACCATGGGTTTGATTTCTAGTTTTGTTGCTTAATAGCTGTGTAACCTCCCACCCCCCAAACATAAAATAGGAATGATAAAAACAAATAGGTTATTTCATTTCCTAGATCTTTGGAATTGGTGAGTTACCTTTTAATGCTATACGCTTCCCATTTTAAGCCAACTCTACTAGATGCTTTTTTTTTTTTTTTTTTTCTGGTTTCTAGTCCCTGCACTAGCTATCAATGGAAAAAATAGATTTCCTTTATGAACATGTGTTACATGAGGTCTTTCTTTGTATTTTCAGACCACAGGAAGGAGGGTGGAAGTATGGTTTCCAGTAAGTGTGTGTTTTTTGCCAATCCTCTTCAAAACTTGAGAATTAGTCAAATAAAATTGTGAGCTTTTAACATCCTTTTAATGCACATTTTTTCTTCTAATCAAAATATCCACGTATCATAAAACTTACCCTTTTAAAGTGTACAATTCAGTGGTTTTTAATATATTCAGAACCATCACTGCTGTTTGCAGAACATTTTCATCACCCCAGAAAGAAAGTCCTTATCCATTAGCAGTCACTCCCTATTTCCCCCTTTTCCCAGTATCTGGAAACCACTCATCTATTTTTCGTCTCTGGATTGGTCTATTCTGGTTATTTTGTGAGTGGAATTATATATAATCTTTTGTGCCTGGCTTCTTTCACTTAGCTGTTTGTTTGAGACAGGTGAGACAGGGTCTCATTTTGTCGCCCAGGCTGGAGTGCAGTGACACCATAGGCTCACTGCAACCTCTGCCTCCTGTGTTCAAGCGATCCTCCTGCCTCAGCCTCCCTAGTAGCTGGTACTACAGGCATGCACCACCATACTCGGCTAATTTTTGTAGTCCCCCCCCGCCCCGCCCCCGAGACAGAGTCTTGCTGTGTCTCCCAGATTGGAGTGCAGTGGCACCATCTCAGCTCACTGCAGCCTCTGCCTCCCAGGTTTAAGCGATTCTTTTTCCTCAGCCTCCCGAGTAGCTGGGACTGCAGGCATGAGCCACCATGTCTGGCTATACTTTTTTTGGAATTTTTAGTAAGACGTGGTTTCACGATGTTGGCCAATCTGGTCTCTTAACTCCTGACCTCAAGAGATCCACCTGTCTCGGCCTCTTAAAGTGCTGGGATTACAGGTGTGAGCCATTGTGCCCAGCTAATTTTTGTATTTTTATAGAGACAAGGTTTCACCATGTTGGCCAGGCTGGTCTCGAACTCCTAGACCTCGTGATCTGCCCGCCTCAGCCTCCCAAAGTGCTGGGATTACAGGCATGAGCCACTGTGCCCAGCTAAGTTTTGTATTTTTGTAGAGACGGGGTTTCACCATGTTGGCCAGGCTGGTCTCGAGCTCCTAGACCTCATGATCCGCCTGCCTCGGCCTCCCAAGGTGCTGGGATTGCAGGCGTGAGCCACTGCGCCTGGCCTTAAAAAAATTTTTGTATAGACAGTTTCACTGTGTTGCCCAGGCTGATTTTGAAACTTCCAGTCTCAGCAGCCCTTCTCCCTGGGCTTCCCAAAGTGTTGCAGTTACTGGCCTGAGCCACCATGCCCAGTTCATAATGTTTCTGAGGTTCATCCATGTTGTATCTTGTATGAATACTTCATTCCTTTTTGTAGCCAAATAATGGCCCATTTTTTGGTTATACCACAGTTAATCCATTCACCAGTTATTTAAATATCAGATATTTGGGTTTCCTGTTTTCATTCGTCAATGGATTAATTGACAGTTTGGATTGTTTCCCCTTTTTAGTTAGTATGAATAATGCTGTGAACATATATGTACAAGTTTTTATGTCGGCTTGTGTTTTAATTTGTTTGTGTTATATACCTTGCATGTAGGAGGACCTCAATAAATGTTGAACGAATGGGTCATACAGTAACTGTGTTTAAACTTTCTAAGTCTGTAGAGAAAGAACAATGATTTTTCTCCTGTACTCGCCCACAACACTTGATTCTCTTTTTCTGACACCAGATATGTGGGGTTTTTTTTTTTTTCACACCAAGCAGTTTTTCAATACCAGCTTGGTATTCTATAATTCATTTCTAGCACTAACCAGAGTTAAGGGTTCAGTCTCACAGGACTGGCCCCCACTTTAGACACCAGTCACAAGTTGTGAGTTCCCAGGTTACCCACAACTTGTGTCCGACTTGGCTACAAATTGGAGGTTCCCACAACCCCCTTCTTGGGTTCATTAATTTGCTAGATCAGCTCACAGAAATCAGGGAAGACAGTATACTCACAATTGCCAATGTATTACAAAGGATATTGTAAAGGATACAATTCAACAGCCAGATGAAGCTATGCATATGTGAGGTTTGTAAGGGTCATGAACCCAGAAGCCTTTGGCCCCATGGAGTATGTGGCTATGTTCTTACTCACCAATTCAAAAGCTCTCCAAACTCTGTTTTCGGGTTTTTATGAGGCTTCGTTACTTATGCACAATTGATGAAATCATTGGCTATTGGTGTTCGATTCAACCCTGAGCCCCTCCCTTCTTCCCCAAAGATTTGTGGGGTGGGGCTGAATGTTTCCACCCTCTAATCACATGGTTGGTTCCTTTGGCTGCCAGTCCCCATTCTGAGGCTCTCCAGGAACCCCCAGCCACCAGTCATGGTATTAACATATAAAAAAGATTCCAAGGGTTTTAGGAGCTAGATGAAGACCAAATACGTATTTCTTGTTGTAAATCACAATACCACACTAAGGAATTGCCAAACTTTTCCACAGCAAGTGCAGCATTATGCATTCCTGTGAGCAGGGTGCAAGAACTCCAGTTCCTATGTTTGGCCAGTGTTTATTATGGTGGTTTTTTGATGATGGCATCCTAGTGTGAAGTGGCATCTCATTATGGTTTTGGTTTGCATTTCACTAATGACTAATGATGTATTAAGTGTCTTTTCTTGTGCTTATTGGTATTTCGGTGGAGAAATATTCAAATTTTTTGCCCATTAAAATTTTTTTGTTGTTGAGACGGGGCCTCACTCTGTCACTCACGCTGAAGTGGCTGTGGCATGATCTTGGCTCACTGAAACCTTCACCTCCCAGGTTCAAGCGATTCTCCTGCCTCAGCCTCCTGAGTAGCTGGGAATACAGGCATGTGCTACCGTGCCCAGCTAATTTTTTTTTTTGTTTGTTTTTTGAGACAGAGTCTCGCCTCGCCCTGTCGCCAGGCTGGAGTACAGTGGCACGATCTTGGCTCACTGCAGCCGCTGCCTCCCGGGTTCAAGTGATTCTCCTGCTTCAGCCTTCCGAGTAGCTGGGATTACAGGTGTGCGCCACCACGCCTGGCTAATTTTTGTAGTTTTAGTAGAGATGGGGTTTCACCTTGTTGGCCAGGATAGTCTCAATCTCTTGACCTCGTGATCCGTCCACCTCAGTCTCCCAAAGTGCTGGGATTGCAGGTGTGAGCCACTGCACCCGGCCCTAGTTTTTATATTTTAGTAGAGATGGAGTTTTGCCATGTTGGCCAGGCTGGTCTCAAACTCCTGGCCTTAAGTGATCCACCTGCCTCAGCCTCCCAATGTGCTGAGATTACAGGCGTGAGCCACCGCACCTGGTCCTAAACAATTTGTCATTTTGTTGAATTGTAAGAATTCTTTATGTATTTAGACTACATGTCCTTTATTAGACATTATTTATTACATTTGCAAAAATTTCCTCTTTTTTTTGAGACGGAGTCTCGCTCTGTCACCAGGCTGGAATGCAGTGGCATGATCTCAGTTCATTGCAACCTCTGCCTCCTGGGTTCAAGCGATTCTCCTGCCTCAGCCTCCTGAGTAGCTGGGACTACAGGTGCGTGCCACCACACCTAGCTAATTTTGTGTTTTTACTAGAGATGGGGTTTCACCATATTGGCCAGTATGGTCTTGATTTCCTGACCTCATAGATCTGCCCACCTTGGCCTCCCAAAGTGCTGGAATTACAGGCATGAGCCACTGCACCCAGCCAATTTCCTTTACTTCTGTGGGCCGTGTTTTCATCATCTTGATAGTGTCATTTGAAGCACAAAAATTAATTTTGGCAAAATTTATGTTTTTTTTCTTTGTGTATTTGTGTCATATCTAAGAAATCATTGCCTAATCCAGGGGGTCATGGAGATTTGCATCTAAGTGTTTTTCTGAAAATATAATAATTCTAGCTTTTACATTTGGATCTTTGATACATTTTGAATTCATTTTTGCATATAATATAGGGATTATTTAGTTTCATAGCATTAATATGGCAGCTTGTTTTCCATTTGAAGTTGTATAGGACCAAGCTGAGAGTCCATCAGGTTTGATAGTATCAAGTTGGATTCAGGTTACGTCTCTGGGTGAGTGGAGAGCTGTTTTTCACATAAGAATTTATATTGCAGTCCTACTACTAAAAAATGTGATTCTAATATAAAATATTGCTGACTATATATATATATACACACACATATATATACACACACATATAATTTTTTGTTTTGTTTTGTTTTTTTGAGACTTTGTCAAGCAGTTCTCCTGCGTCAGCCTCCTGAATAGCTGGGACTATAGGCGCGCCTGCCACACCTGGCTAATTTTTGTATATTTAGTAGAGATGAGGTTTCACATGTTGGCCAGGATGGTCTTGATCTCTTGACCTCATGATCTGCCTACCTCAGCCTTCCAAAGTGCTGGGATTACAGGCGTGAACCACCGCTCCTGGCCTGCTGAGAATTTTTTTTTTTTTTTTTTTTTTTTTTTTTGAGACGGAGTCTCGCTGTGTCGCCCAGGCTGGAGTGCAGTGGCTGAATCTCAGCTCCCTGCAAGCTCCGCCTCCCGGGTTCATGCCATTCTCCTGCCTCAGCCTCCCGTGTAGCTGGGACCACAGGCGCCCGCCACCACGCCCGGCTAATTTTTTTTTTGTATTTTTAGTAGAGACGAGGTTTCACCGTGTTAGCCAGGATAGTCTCAATCTCCTGACCTTGTGATCCGCCCGTCTCGGCCTCCCAAAGTGCTGGGGTTACAGGCGTGAGCCACCGCGCCCGGCCTGCTGAGAATATTTTTATGTTCACCTATAAGCCTTTATTGTAATTAAAAGAGGCATATCAACTTCAGTCTTTAGACTTAGAAAATCTTCGAGCCGGGGACATCTCAGGTGTCATCTAGTCTAACCACCTTGCCTTTTCTTTAAATATTGCTGCATTTTATGTTTAGAGATAGTTCATAAAATAAAATTTAAAATAATTTAAAATAAAAATCTTTTGTACTACGTGAAAGGAACATATATTAAGGAAATCGAGTAATAGGTTTTAAAAATATTGAGATCTGATAAAAGAAAACTTGTTATATTCTTAGGAAAACAATTTAAGGATTCTAGTGGAGAAAATTACCTTGTTGGGCATATTTTTTGTTTGTTTTGAGACAAAGTTTTACTCTCACCCAGGCAGTAGTGCAGTCACAGCTCACTGCAGCCTTGACCTTCTGGACCCAAGCGATTCTCCCACCTTAGCCTGCTGAGTAATGCCACTACGCCTGGCTAATTTTTGTATTTTTGGTAGAGATGAGGTTTTGCCATATTGCCTAGGCTGGTCTTGAACTCCTGGGCTCAAGCAGTCCTCCTGCCTCAGCCTCCCAAAGTGCTGGGATTACAGACACAGAATTCATTTCTTTATAACAATTAGTTTAGGTTACCTTGATTTGTTTCTATAGTCCAGTCCCATTATTCATGAATTCTGTATTTGTGAATTCACTTCTTCGTAAAACTTATTTGTAACTCTAAAATTGATACTTGCAGTGCCTTTTTTTTTTTTTCTTTTTTTCTTTTTGCCTTTGCACACTTAAAGAGCAGTGAAGAATTTGTCATTCTATGCACACACTCCCAGCTGAGGTCAAATAATACTACACTCAGCTCATATTCAGTTATTTTTGAGGTCTGTTTTGTGCCACATTATTTAGCTTTTTTGTGCTTTTTGTTAGTAATTTCACTGTTTAACTTATGTGCTGTTTAGTGTTCCTATGTATACATGAAGGCTGTGCTGTGCCTTTTGGAGAAAATTTGTTCAGGCATACATTATAGTGCTGTTGGCTGTGGGTTTGATATTAATCAACAATATATAGTAAATAAGAAGCCGGGCATGGTAGCTCATTCCCGTAATCCCGGCACTTTGGGAGGCTGAGGTAGGTGGATAACTTGTCGGGAGTTTGAGACCAGCCTCAACGTGACAAAACCTCGTCACTACTAAAAATACCCCCCCACCACCACACCCCAAAAGTTTCCTGGGCATGGTGGTATGCACCTGTAATCCCAGCTACTCGGGAGGCTGAGGCAGGAGAATTGTTTGAACCTGGGAGGCGGAGGTTGGGTTGCAGTGAGCCAAGATCATGCCACTGCACTCCATCCTGGGCCATAGAGTGAGACTCTGTCTCAAAAAAGAAAGTCTTTAGAGAAACACAAGTTACTTTTGATTGGTTGAAGAAAATAATGTGACCAGAGGCTGGCAGGAATCTAACCCTGTATTTCCTCTAACTGTGGATTCCATATTTACTAATTCAGTGTTTGCCACAACTTTGTAGAGAACTTAACGACTGTGAATAATGAGAATTGACTGTATTTTAATTTTAAAAAAGTTTTTTTAGAGACAGTCTCACTCTGTCACCCGGTGCAGTGGCATGATCTTATCTCTCTGCAACCTCCCAGGTTCAAGTGATTCTTGTGCCTTAGCCTTCCAAGTAGCTGGGATTACAGTCATGCACCACCATGCCTGGCTAATTTTTGTATTTTTAGTGGAGACGAGGTTTACCATGTTGGCCAGGCTGGTCTTGAACCCCTGACCTCAAGTGATCTGCCTGTCTCAGCCTCCCAAAGTGCGGGGATTACAGGTGTGAGCCACTGTGCCCAGCTGTATTTTGATTTAAGTTTCAGTATACTTTTGATTTGAAAGTGTTGAAGTCCAGTTAAAACTAGTAAAAGGTAATGTTGTTACATCCAGGTTTCTTGTTTGATTCTGATTTAATTTTCTACTATAGATCATACCTTCCTCCTTTTTTTTTTTTTTTTTTTTTTTTTGAGTTAATCATGTAGTTTAAACCGGTGGTTTTCAACTTTGATATCACATCGAAATCACCTGGGAAACTTAAAAAAAAAATACTATCCCCAGGCTATGATTATTTAATTGCTGGGAGTGCATCCTGGGTATTGTAATTTTTCTTAGCTCTTCAGGTAATTTTTTTTTTTTTTTGAGATGATGTCTCTGTCACCCAGGCTGGAGTGCCCTGGCATGATCTCGGCTCACTGCACTCTCTGCCTCTCAGGTTCAAGTGATTCTTTTGCCTCAGCCTCCCGAGTAGCTGGGATTACAGGCACCACAACGCCTGGCTATTTTTTGTATTTTTAATAGAGACGGGTTTCATCATGTTGGCCAGGCTAGTCTCGAATCCTGACCTCACATGATCTGCCCATCTTGGCCTCCCGAAGTGCTAGGATTACAGGCGTGAGCCACTGCAGCTGGCCTTCAGGTAATTTTAATGTGCAGCCAAAGTTGTAGACTCATCTTCACTACAATGCAGGAATTTAGGTGTGCCAATTATGTAAATTGGATAAGTTGTAATACATCTCCTTGTATCTGTTTTCGAGTTCAGGAGACATTTCAAAGTTTAATCCTCTTGAAAGATTTAAGAATCAAATTTAGGATTGGAAATATCTGTATTTGTTTTGTTCCTACCTAATTATAGTTCTGTCAAAGACCACACGTTTCCTGTACATATCTGAGCACTTATTGACTGTTTTATCAACTTTAGTAAAATGTTTTGTTTGATAGCTATTTTACACAACAAAGTATCTGTCATGAGAATTTTTTGTGGAGCAGTTTTAGTGAACTGAGTACATTAAGATGTGGCTATTGGGTGGTTCCATAGGCTTGTTATGAGCTCAGTGATTCTTCTTTCATGCCAATAGAGTCCACCTAAACAAAATTTAAAAATATTTTATTATATCATGAATTGTTGGAGTTGAATATGCATAAAAATCTCATTTAAAACATAATCTGGGCTGGTCATGGTGGCTCACGCCTGGGATCCCAGCACTTTGGGAGGCCAAGGAGGGAGGATTGCTTGGAGCCAGGAGTTGAGACCAACCTGGACAATGGCAGGACTCTATCTCTACAAAAAGTAGTAACACAAGTAATCTTAGGGGCCTGTGTCAAACCATATCAGGGCCCTATATTTAAAAAAGAATAGTCCTTTCTAGGTACTTGGAATGATATTCTTGTTTTTGAGTCTTTTTGCCCTTCATTGGGGTTGTCATTATTGCTAGTCCTTGTATCTCCCATTCTATGACCTATGCTGAACTTATCAGTCCACTAAAATTCTTGAGAATCAAATTATTTATGACTCTGACCCCTGGGACACAAGAGTGTCCTTATGGATATTACTATATATGTGGAGATTCTGTCAGTATCCTTTACTTGCTAGGAATATTTAGCAATTATTATTAGTGACTTTTTATGTTGAATTTCCATTTTATTTTTATTATTTTTTTAGAAATAGGACCTCACTCTGTTGCCCAGGATAGAATGCAGTGGTACAACTGTACCTTACTGTAACATTGAACTTCTAGGATCAAGGGATCCTTCTGCCTCAGTCTTCCGAGTAGCTAAGACTACAGGTACATGCCACCATGCTCAACTAATTTCTAAAATTTTTTGTAATGTTACCCAAGTTGGTCTCAAACTCTGCCTCAAGCGATCCTCCTCCCTTGGCCTCCTAAGGTGCTGGGGTTACAGGCATGAGCCACCATGTCTAGCCTGAATTTCCATTTTGAATTCTGGGCAGTTTTGATAGCTCCCCATCTTGTTTTTTTTTTGTTTTGTTTTTTTTATTGTTCTAGGTTTTTTGTTTGTTTTTAAAACTTACCTAGCAGGTAATTTAGTTAGCCCCTCCACTCTTTGAACTTTCTTCCTGAATTCAAATTTTAGTCAAAATCCTCTTTAGTTCTTTATAACTCTATACTTTGACATCATAAATCCACCAACCTGAGACTCATCCTCACAGCTGTACATACTTCTTAGTACCTTGTGTGCCCCCATATCATGTTTTACCTCTTTCATAGGGTTTTTCACTTCTGCCTTGTAGCTATTTTAAAGACACTTTGTCTTTATTAGATTTTTAATGAGGGCAGTGCTTACTGGCAATAATCACTCAAATGTTTTCTGGGTTAATAAATAAAAGAAAGATAAATAGTGCTGTTTTCAAAATAGGCCAGAAGTGATAGGAAAACACAGTTGGGTATATTGCCTTCTTGCCTTATCTCTGATTCCATTGCTGTCTATCTTTTGCTTCTGCCTTGGCCCAGTTAGAGAAAGTCAAGAATTGGGTTGAATAGGAAAATTTATACAGCATTTAAAAGTCAGGATAAGCTTCCTGTTAATGATGCACGTCTTTCAGCTCAGTT
The DNA here is from genome assembly GCF_024542745.1 of Macaca thibetana thibetana. NCBI lineage: Eukaryota > Metazoa > Chordata > Mammalia > Primates > Cercopithecidae > Macaca > Macaca thibetana. Next base: position 70,978,282 of record NC_065585.1, read on the forward strand.
AATATTTCGTTGGTAATTCTTTCACTTTGCAGATAATGCTTCAATGAGAGTATCTTTTCTTCACTCCCACCACTGCTCCCTGCTCCTGGTGGTAGATTTTTTCTTAAGCTTCCTGTATGTAACCTTTACTGACAGCAAATAATTTTAGGTCTTGCTTCATTGATAGTAAGATTATGGGATTACTTTCTTTCCAAACTCAAATATGTTGTGTCTCTGTATACTTTTCCTCATTTCTGAAATTGTATTGTTTTTCCAAATGTTTTATTTATAAGGTGTGTCTGGGAGTAGAACTGTGTGTGCTTAGAGAAGATGGGAGTATTTTGGTATAGGGAGCTTGTGTTTGATTCTTTTAGATGTTGCAGAGGACAGAACATCTGTTAATGTCTATGAAATACAGATTGGGTTTCTGAAACATAGTTACAGCTTTTGCATGCTGACAGAGCTTTACTTCAGATTCTTCTAATTTACAGTTAACCCTTGAACAACAGGAAGCCAACAACCTGTGCAGTCAAAAATCCATATATAACTTTACTTCCCAAAAACTTAAGTACTAATAGCTTACTGTTAACTGGAAACCTAACCTATAAGATAAACAGTCGATTAACACATATTTTGTGTGATATATGTATTATATACTCTATTCTTACAATAAAGTAAGAGAAAAAATGTTATTAAGAAAATCATGAAAGAAAATATATTTACTATTCATTAAGTGCTCTGTCACCCAGGCTGGAGTACAGTGGCATGATCTCAGCTCACTGCAGCCTCTGCCTCCTGGGTTCAAGTGATTCTCCTGCTTCAGCTGGGATTACAGACTCGCGCCACTACGCCCAGCTGATTGTTATTGTATTTTTAGTAGAGATGAGGTTTTACCATGTTGGCCAGGCTGGTCTCAAACTCTGGGCTTCAAGTGATCCCCCTGCCTCAGCCTCCCACAGTGCTGGGATTACAGGCGTGGGCCACCATTCCCAGCTAGTCACAAAAATCTTTATCCTTGTTATAGGCTGAGAAGAGGAAGAGGAGGGTTTGGTCTTGCTGTCTCAGGAGTGACAAAGGCAGAAGAAAATCCATGTATAAGTGGACCTGTGCAGTTCAAACCTGTGTTGTTGAGGGTCAGCTGTACTTGCGGAAATTGCTCAGTTTAGAAGACTCTCACCAAAAAGAAAACAAAAAAACCACCACACACACACACAAACACAAACCCTCCAATGATAGGGAAGATTGGTTCAGTCCTTGCAAGCCTTGCAAGTTTGTGATGAAAATGATACAAGTAACAGAAAGTTAAGACAGTTAATGGTGATGGCTTGGAAAGGATTACCTATGATCCTAAAAAGTAAAAATAGTGTTAAAAGGTACTAGCTGCTGCTTTTTTTCAGCACCTTTTCTAACATTGACTTTTTTTTTTTTTTGTATCTGCTTATGACTGAAGTCAGAGTTTTCTTTTAAAAATGTGTCACATTTTAAAATTATTTTAAATCTTCATGAACTGGCAACAGTTAATATACTGAATTTTTAAAAATTCAGCTACTGTAGTTTTCATAATTGAAAATGATTGAAAGTTAAACTGATAATTTCTTGAATTGGCAACATAGGATGCCAAAATTGATTTTATAAATCAGTATTTGTACTTTTCATATTTCTTAATTCCTTCTTAGAATGAAACTTGTTATAAATACATTTTACGTTCTTTTTTTTTTTTTTTTTTTCATTGAGATGAAGTCTTGCTCTATCACCCAGGCGGTAGTGCAGTGGCACAGTCTTGGCTCACTGCAGCCTCCACCTCCGGGGTTCAAGCAATTCTCCTGCCTCAGCCTCCCGAGTAGCTGGGACTACAGGCGCGTACCACCACACCCGGCTAATTTTTGTGTTTTTAGTAGAGACTGGGTCTCACCATGTTGGCCAGACTGGTCTCAAACTCCTGACCTCAGGTGATCCACCCACCTCGGCCTCCCAAAGTGCTGGGATTACAGGTTTGTGAGCCACCATGCCTTGCCTAACTTTTGGATTTTTAGTAGAGATGGTTCTCACCATGTTGGCCAGCCTGGTCTCGAAACTCCTGACCTTGTGATCTGCCCGTCTCGGCCTCCTAAAGTGCTGGGATTACAGGCGTGAGCCACTGTGCCCAGCCCAAAAGTTGTTTTTAAGAAGGCTTAGAAGATTGAACTTGCTCTTTATCAAAATACCGGTCTTACATACTTGCAGTCTTTTGTAATACATTATTATATTTTGGAACACATACACTGAAACTATTCTAGTGAAAAAAGTTGGTATTTTTATTTTGGTCAGTTCTCTGTATATGAGATACTTTGTTATCTACCTTAAGTGCCAGGGTTTAAACATTTTTGCTGTATTTTTCAGCTTAGAAAATCTTCCTATAAGAATTAAATGTGATTTTTTTTTTCCTACTTGTTAATGACTCTGACCAGCATTATAGAAGTTTCCACCTAGTATGTCAGGAGAAAGAATTGATAAAATCCCTAAAATCACAGTATAGTGTACTTGAGCATACTAAAGAAGAAAACAAATCACTCTCTTCCTTGAATTAAAAAGTTGCCCAAACTGTCTTGTGTTATGTGTATATTTGGACTTGACAAAGTAACTATCCTGGAACCATAAAGTTAGTAGTTCATTTTAAGATTTTAGGCTGGGCATGGTGGCTCACGTCTATTATCCCAGCACTTTGGGAAGCCAAGGTGGGCGGATCACTTGAGGCCAGGAGTTTGAGACCAGTCTGGCCAACATGGCAAAACCCCCTTTCTACTAAAAATATAAAAATGAACCAGGCGTGGTGGCATGTGCCAATAGTCCCAGCTACTTGGGAGGCTGAGGCACAAGAATGAATTGAACCCGGGAGGTGGAGACTGCAGTGAGCCAAGATCACACCACTGCACTCCAGTCTGGGCGATAGAGCAAGACCCTGTCTCAAAAAAAAAAAAAATTATTCCTGCTGATGGAAATCTTCTGTGTAAATAGCGCTTAGAAATGCTTAAGTGTGGCTAGGTGCAGTGGCTCATGCCTGTAATCTCAGCATTTTGGGAGGCCAGGGCGGACAGATCACTTGAGGTCAGGAGTTCAAGACCAGACCAACGAGACCCTGTCTCTACTAAAAATACAAAAATTAGCCAGGCCTGGTGGTGCACACCTGTAATCCCAGCTACTGGGGAGGCTGAGGCAAGAGAATTGCTTGAACCTGTGAGGTGGAGATTGCAGTGAGCCAAGATCACACTACTGCGTTCCAGCCTGGGCGACAGAGCAAGGCTCCATCTCAAAAAAAAAAAAAAAAATGCATAAGTGTATATAATTTGTCTATGTTTAAGTGGTTAAAAGTAGAAAGTGGGGAGGAGGGAATTGTTTATACCGAATAGCATTTCGTACAATGTTAAATTGAAAATGGTAATAGGACAAGATGCAAGGTAATGATGACATGAGTTTTAACCTATTTGTTATCAAAATGGTAATTTGTTTATTTGGTTGACTGAAACAGTTTGTACTGAAGCCAAATTTATTTTATTAGTTTTTTGGAACATTTTAAACCATTATAGTTGTTTAGGGGTACGGATATATGGAAATAACACTAGCATTAGACGAAGATAATATAGAAAAGTACTAAAAACATAATGGGAATATAAACTAGATATAAAACTATAGAAAAGTAATTACAGATACATGATTGAATTAGGCTGAACAATATGTATAAAGGCTCCTAATATAGCTTTAACTTGTGAAAATGAGTAGAATAACCTAGGTTCTGGGATTTTTAAAAGGAACTTTAGAAATCATTTAATAAGTAATGATTTAATTAATAATTAAATGATTTTTTATTAACAAAATAAGTCCAGAAAGTAACACAACTTTCATACCTACACACTTACAGACCATATTATACAGCACTGTTTACAGTCAAGAAATGTGAACAGGGCTGGGTGCATCGGCTTACGCCTGTAATCCTAGCATTTTGGGAGGCCAAGGTGGGTGGATTACTTGAGGTCAGAAGTTTGAGACCAGCCTGGTCAACACAGTGAAACTCCGTCTCTACCAAAAAATACAAAAAAATTTAGCTGGGTGTGGTGGCATGTGTCTGTAAGCCCAGCTACTTGGGAGGCTGAGGCAGGACAATTGCTTGAACCCGGGAGGTGGAGGTTGCAGTGAGCCAAGATCGCGCCACTGCACTCCAGCATGGGTGACAGTGAGACCTTGTCTCAAAAAAAAAAGTAAATATGAAGATGAAGTATCAAATTCATAACTGCATAAAATTTCATAATCACCTTCTGTTGCTATTGCTGTGAGCTCAAGTGTTGGGAATATCTGCTTAACATGCTGTATGACCCTCTGCATGAGCAGTTTGTCTCACCTTTAAATTGCCTATTGCAGTAAAAAGTGATCTGTCACTATTCTAGTGTATTTTTCATTGTGTTTTAGTGCAGTACCGCAAACTTTGAATCAAACACCATGGAATCCATACAAAATGCCACTAGTGATGCTGGAAGTACCCCAAAGAAGCAGAGAAAAGTCATGACATTACCATAAACAGTTGAACTGCTTGATATGTACTGTAGATTTACAGTTGTGGTTGCCTACCATTTCAGATAGATTATTCCTCTTATAAACAGATGACATAAATTTATGGGATTGATAAGTACAGCATAGTGCTGTAAATGTATTTTCTCTTCCTTAATGATTTTCTTAACATTTTATTTTCTCTAGCTTACTTTATTGTAAGAACACAGTATATAATATACACAACATGTTAATTGACTTTATGTAACTGATAAATAACGTAAGACTTCTGGTCAACAGGTTTATTAGTAGCTGAGTTTTGGGGGAGTCAGAAGTTACATGTGGATTTTCGACTGGGGCTTGGTTCCCCAACTCCCAAATTATTCAGCGGTTAACTGTATTTGTAATTCATACTTTTCAGAGAACTCTACTTGACAGAAGAAAACTATTCTCAGAGAATCTATGGTACCAATTGTATCCATCTGAGATGAGTTTATTAGAAAACTAGATTTTATGTTCACTGGAAAATATTGACCTCAGCAATAAAAATGACAATGACAATGCAGTACATCTTTTCTAAAAAATACATTTATTAGAAGAATGTTCTAACAGTAATGCTCGTTATATTACAAATCGCCAGATGTTTATTCTTTTGAGACTAAATCTATTAGAAGGAAAGATCTAACCTAGATATCTTTTTAATTCATAGAACTGAAAAGCTCTACCTTTCGGTGTAGAGAGTTGAGCATCAATATTTATTCTAACAATATGCCATGATCTACTTAGCTATGTACCTGTTGTTTCCTTTTCTTTCTTCTTTTTTTTTTTTTTTTTTTTTTACTCCGAGGCATTTGTATTGCCTCCCCTAATTTTATGGTATTCTTTAGTATAAATTTTTAAGAATGGTGTTACTAAGTCATAGAATCAATATTTTTCTTTCTTTTTTGAGACAGAGTCTCATGCTGTCACCCATGCTGGAGTGCAGTGGCACAGTCAGGGCTCGCTACAGCTTTGACCTTTCAGGCAGAAGTGATCCTCCCGGAGTCCTCAGCCTCCTGAGTAGCTGGGACTACAAGCGTGCACCACCATGCCCAGCTAATTTTTCATTTTTTGTAGAGATGGGGGTCTTACTGTGTTGCCATAGATGGCCTTGAACTCCTAGACTCAAGCGATCTTCTCACCTTGGCCTCCCAAAATGCTGGGATTACAGGCATGACCCACCATGCCGACTTTATTTACTTTATAAGAAAGTTGGTTACGGTAAACTGTTTTAGTATCATCTTTTATTGCTTTTTATTTCCCATTTAATTTTTTTCCTTATTGTCATCTATGAATATTAACACTACTTTAATATGTTTATTTGGAACTTTAAGCTTGAAAATAGTTGTATCTTCCAGCCCATTTCATTGTATTCTTTCAATAACAATCTGAGGTATTTAATTATGAAGATACTAAGGTACACATCATTACTTATCCAAAGTTGCATGTATTATGCACTCCTACAAATCAGAGATTAAGTTTCCAGTTAAATATATCTTGATGGGCCAGGTGCAATGGTTCACACCTCTAATCCCAGTGCATTTTGAGGCTGAGGCAGGAGGATTGCTTAAGGCCAGGAGTTAAATTCCAAACCTGGGCAGTATAGATCCTGTCTCTATAAAAAATAAACTAGCTGGGCATGGCGGCACACACCTGTAGCCCAGCTACTCGAGAGGCTGAGGCGGGAGCATTGTAGGGAGCTATGATTGTGCCACTATGTTCCATCCTGGGCAACTAAGACTTTGCCAAATAAATAATCAGTCTAACCAACTATTTTATCTTTCTTGTCAGGCTGCTATACCTCAATGCCTTAGACTGAGTAATTATAAACAACAGAAATTTAGTCCTCTCAGTTCTGGAGGCTGGGAAGTCCAAGATCCAGGGTGCTAGCAGATTCAGTAGTCCAGAATGACACCTTCTGACTGTGTCCTCAGGTGGCAGCAAGGCAAATTAACTCTCTCCCTTCTTATAGGCACTAATCCCATTCACCAGTTTTCCACCCTCATGACCTAGTCACCTTCCCTCAAAGGCTCCACCTCTTAATTCCAGTACCTTGGGAATTAGATTTCAGCATATGAATTTTGGAGGGATGTAAATGTTCAGACCATAGAATATCCCGTACAGCACCTAACTTACAGTCTTAAAGTTTGCATTTTGCTTACATTTTGAAGAAATACATGACATGACATACCCTAGTATACTAACACGTAGTTTACATAGTTCTTTTGTGAGATTTGTAGTTCAATTTGTTGGTGAAACCAAACTTCCCACCTTTTGAAGGTGGCATTATTGGTCATTTTATTCAGCATATTTAATACTTTGTGTTAGACCCTGGCTATAGATTTTTTACCACATAACATGCTTTATGACATTTATGTAACTCTTAATTTGTATATATACATATCAGAATCTTTGAAGGTAGCTTAGCCTGCCAAAACCTGGAAGGTAAAAAAATTTGAATTGCATTTTTACAAGAAAAAAAAATTTATTCTTCCAAAGTAAAATAAAAACAGTTGGCTTAAATGAAACCATTAACTCTGTCAGGCTTAGTGCTAATTACTGCTTTTCATCTATGGCATGAAATGCAGGGATCAATGAGAGAAAGATACAGAACTGTATTTTACTTCATTCTGAGTCAAGGTTTTCAGAAAACAAATATTTCATCTGGAGTGTTCATTTCCTGAATACTAGACACATAACTTCTGAACTAGCTTGAGAAATTAAAATTTGATTCTGGGATTGTAAACTCTTCCCCTTGGAGCCAAGCAGGTTTAAGGTACATGTACATACATTGGATTCATGGTAGAGAGCATACCCACCCTAAAGAGAGCAGCTCTATTTAAAGGGAATAGTCATTGTTCAGTTCTGACTGGTTCTGTTGTTTTGTTCTGTCAATCTGAATGTTCACAGAAACCTTGAACTGGTCAGGTCCAAAACTAATCTTAATCTCAGCTGCCTCCAACCCTTCATAAACAGAGCAGCAACCTGTATTGCTCCTCTTTCCTCTCCCCTCCCTCTCCCTTCTTGTTTCTCCCCATCTCTCCTTTTTCCTTCCCCCTTCCTTTTTATCTTCCCCTTCCTCCACCTTTTCTTTTTTTTTTTAAAAAAAAAAAAAAAAAAAAAAAAAAAGACCAGGTCTTACTGTGTCACCCAGGCTGGTCTTGAACTCCTGCCTCAGCCTCTCAAGTACTTGGGATTATAGGCCAAGAAGTCACCATGCCTGGCTTCTTCCTGTATTTCTTTTATAGTTAGAACACTGTCATCGATCCAGACTAATACTCTGGAGTCAGCCTCATTTCTTCTCTTTCTTACTTTCCACATCCATTTATCACCAAATCTAGTTCATTCTGCATCCTAATGAAGTCCTTTGATTCCTCTAGTTGTTCATTAGTAATGTCTTAACTCTAATTTTTTTTCTAGTAGTTTTCAGCCTGTCTTCAGTCTTAACTTCTCCAGTACATCTGCCACACTGTTGTCAGCATGATCATATTTTTATTTAAAAAATATTTTACACGTTTATTGTTGAATATTAGAAAATACAGATTCGTGGAAAGAAAAATCACTGTCCCAAGGAGATCACTGGATGGTGAGATTAAGGGGTGATTTTAATTTTTAAAAATGTGTATTTTTTTCCTGTATAGATGTAACACCCGTTGAAAACACAATCCCTTGTAAAGGCTCTAATTCTGTACTCAGCATCTAGCTGATCTCTTCTTTCTCAGATATTTTACATGTGATTTATCACCACCTTTCTCTCACCTTTATCCTTCTCTTCAATATTTACATATGCAGAAGTTTCTCCTAACAAACACCTGCCTCTGCCTCAGTTCTGCTACCACCCTGTTGCTTTCTTTCTCTTCACATATGTAAGAGTGTCCAAAAAAAAGATAATGAAACATGCATACAGAAGAATTTAAAAATCATAGGTGAGGCTGGGCATGGTATCTCACACCTATAATCTCAGCACTTTGGGAGGCTGAGGTGGAAGGATCGCTTGAGCCCAGGAGTTCAAGACCAGCCTGCGCAACGTGGCGCAACCCTGTCTCTACAAAAATTAGCAGGGTTTGGTGGTAGGTGCCTATGTTTCCAGCTACTTGGGAGGCTGAGGTGGGAAGATTACCGGAGCCCAGGAAGCAGAGGTTGCATTAAGCCGAGATTGCGCCACTGTACTCCAGCCTAGGCAACAGAGTGAGACCCTATCTCAAAAAAAGTTAAGTAAAAATATAAAAATGAAAATCATAGGTGAATATTTTAAAGAATATTTATGGCCGGGCGCGGTGGCTCAAGCCTGTAATCCTAGCACTTTGGGAGGCCGAGACGGGCAGATCACGAGGTCAGGAGATCGAGACCATCCTGGCTAACACGGTGAAACCCCGTCTCTACTAAAAAAAAAAAAAAAAACCCAAAAAAAAACTAGCCGGGCGTGGTGGCGGGCGCCTGTAGTCCCAGCTACTCGGGAGGCTGAGGCAGGAGAATGGCGTAAACCCGGGAGGCGGAGCTTGCAGTGAGCTGAGGTCTGGCCACTGCACTCCAGCCTGGGCGACACAGCGAGTCTCAAAAAAAGAAAAAAAAAAAAGAATATTTATAAAATACTCACATTGCTTAAGGAATAAAAGTTGCCATTATCTTTGAAGCCTCTTCTGTGGCCTGCTTTTTTTTTTTTTTTTTTTTTTTTTTTTTTTTAATGTCCCGCTGATTGTACCTCACTACTTCCCACAGTAAATTGCAGTCTTGGATTTTATGTTTGTGATCCTTTATTTTTTCCTTATAGATTTACTTTAAACAATATATTTTGTCTGTTTTTAAAGTTTAGATAAATGGACTCATACTGTTAGTAATTCTTTGTGACTTTTATCATTTCAAGATTAATCCATCTTTGTAGCAGTACGTTTGTAAGGCTAAGTAAGTAGTATTTCATGGTATAAACCATCACACTTGATCAGTTTTACTCCTGACGTGTTATGAACAGTCCTGCTTTAAATATTGTAACACATTTTCATGGTTTTCTTTTAGGGTATTGACCTACAAGTGCAAGTGCTAGGTTATGGCATGTCTGTTCCCATTTTACTAGATAATGCCGTACTGTTCCAAAGTAATTACATCAGTTTATGCTCTTACTGGTAGCACCTGAGTTCCAGGGATACCACATCCTCCCCAACACTTGACTTATTTTGGTGAAAGATACTTCTTATGTTTCTATTTTCTATTTCCTTAGCTAATAAGAATAATTGAGTATAATTGTATATGTTTTGGGGCCATTTGTGGCTCTTCTATTAAATGCCTATTCTTACCTTTTGACTGTTTTTCAATTTGGTTATCCTTTTGTTTGCTTTTTGGTCTGCTTGAGCTGTTACTGAGGTGTTAATAATAAAATCTTCTGTGAAGATAGACTTGTAGATTTTCCTTTGCTTATCTATTTTGAGTTTGTTATTAAGTGTATACAGGTTTTATGTTCATGGTGACTATATCATTATATAGTTATTCTCTATCTTTTATTATTTTTGACGTTAACATTTATTTCACTTGATACTAATATAACGATGCCAGCTTTGTTTCTTAAAACTTCTCCTAGTATCTTTTTTCTATCCTTTGACTCTGAACCTTTCTGTGCTCTTAACATTTTAGTAATATCTTTTAAAAAATCTCAAATAGCTATACTTTTTAACCAATCTAATATTCTTTACTGTTTACTAAAGAACAGTCCAATTTTTAATGAGTAACTGATATAATAGGATTTATTTCCTTCCTTTTAAGTGCTTTTCATTTGTCATTTCTTCCTATGTGTCTTTCCTTATTTTGAATTGATTTCTTTTTCTGTTTTCTCATTCTATTTTTTCCTACCTCTACTAGTTTGGAAGTTACGCACAATTAATTTTTTTTTTTTTTTTTTTTTGAGACGATGGAGTTTTGCTCTTGTTGCCCAAGCTGGAGTGCAATGGCGCGATCTCGGCTCACTACAATCTCCGCCTTCCAGGTTCAAGCAATTCTCCTGTCTCAGCCTCCCAAGTAGTTGAGATTACAGGCACCCGCCACCACGCCCAGCTGATTTTTGTATTTTTAGTAGAGTCAGGGTTTCACCAAGTTGGCCAGGCTGGTCTCGAACTCCTAACCTCAGGTGATCCACCTGCCTTGGCCTCCCAAAGTGCTGGGATTACATGTGTGAGCCACCGCTCCTGGCCTACAATTTTTTTTAGATGTTACTTTAGCTGTTTTTTTGCATTTATTTTACTGTTATTTTTTATTGAAAGTTTTTGTTATGAAAAATCTCAAGCATACAGAAAAGTAGAAACAGTGTGACACCACTGTAGCTTTTGTGTAGATTCAACAATTAATATTTTCCATATTTGCTTTTTCCTTGTTGTTTAATACACTTTTTTTTTGCTTTTGTGGACAGCTTTATTGAGAAATAATTCACATAACATACTCATCCATTTAAAATGACTTTTAATATATTTGTGGAGTTGTGCAACTATCACCACAGTCAATTTTAGATCAGTTTGATAAATGTTTTTACTGAAATACAACAAACAGGGGTGTGCACAAATCTACATGTAAAGTTCATATATTCACAAAGTGAATACACCTTTGTAATCACCTTACATAAAAAAATAGAATGGTAGCTCCACCTTGGAAGCCTCCCTTATGTCCATTCCTAAGCACTACTTCTTCTCTCTCCTAAAGGTAATCACATCCTGATTTCTTTTTTGTTTTTCTTTTGAGACAGGATCTCACTCTGTCACCCCTGTTGGTGTGCAGTGGTGAGATCACGGCTCACGGCAGCCTCCAATTCCTAGGCTCAGGTGTTCCTCCCACCTTAGTCTCCTGTCTCCTGAGTAATTGAGACCATAGGCACACACCACCATACCTGGCTAATTTTTTTATTATTTGTAGAAACATGGTCTCCCTATGTTGCCCAGGCTATTTTCAAACTCCTGTATATTGTAAGTATTCACATATTTTAGTGCTGAGTACTAATGTGTTTGGTGGTGTGCTGCTTTATAAACTTTTTTTAAAAATCTAAAACATTTTTAATTTTGAAACACATCTGCCCCAAGAGTTTTTTTCTTTTTCTTTTTTTTTTTTTGAGATGGAGTTTCACTCTTGTTGCCCAGGCTGGAGTGCAGTGGCGCAATATTGGCTCACTGCAACCTCTGCTTCCCGGATTCAAACGATTCTCCTGCCTCAGCCTCCTGAGTAGCTGGGGCTACAGGCATGCGCCACCACACCTGGCTAATTTTGTGTTTTTAGTAGAGATGAGGTTTCACCATGTTAGTCATGCTGGTCTCGAACTCCTGACCTCAGGTGATCCACCCATCTCAGCCTCACAAAGTGCTGGGATTATAGGTGTGAGCCACTGTGCCCAGCCAAGAGTTGTTTCATAAGGAACTGTGGGCCTGTATTGTTTTGTTCAGTGTTTAGATGTACATACTTTTTTAAGTGTCTGCTCACCATTCTTTGATCTCAGATCTGTCCCTTGGGATCATTTTCCAGAAGGAATTCAGGGTTTATTCTTTTGTTGGTTACTGTTGGTAGTAAACTGTTTTGTCTGCACATATCTTTATTTCATCCATTTTTTTTTTAAACTTAGTTTTGTTTGGTATAGGAGTTGAAATTGGCGGTTAGTTTTACTTACATAAAATATATTTTTACTGATTTCTAGTGCTGACATCATTGTTCTTAAAGTGGTAGCCTTCTTGTTTCTGTAACTTTGTAGGTAATCTATCTTTTGTCTATGGCATTAGAATTAGCTCTTTTTAATTGGTGTTTTATGCTTTGACAGTGATGTTTAAGTTTGGGTGTCTTCTGTTTATGCTGCTTAGATTTAGTTGGGCTTCATTGACCTGAAGGCTGATGTCTTTAACAATTCTGGGAGATTCTCAGGCATTATTATTATTGTTGTTGTTATTATATTTTTTGAGATGGAGTCTTGCTCTGATGCCAGACTGGAGTGCAGTTGCGTGATCTTGACTCACTGCAACCTCCGCCTCCCAGGTTCAAGCAATTCGCCTGCCTCAGCCTCCAGAATAGCTGGGACTACAGGCACGCACCACTATGCATTATTATTTAAGAAACATTTATAGAAAATGTTGCTTTCTGTTCTCTTTTTTTTTTTTTTTTTTTTTTTTTTTTTTTTTGGTCTCTGTACCTTTCTTTCATGTTTTCATTATCTATTTCTCTGAGTTATATCCTGGATAATTTCTTCATACCATCTTCCTCAGCAGAAATTCTTTCTTCACCTGTGGTTAGTTTCTTTACCCATTGAGGTTTTCCTTTTTTCTTTTAAAGAGACAGGGTCTCTCTTTCTGTCACCCAGGCTGGAGTGCAGTGGCTAGATCATAGCTCACTATAACCTAAACTCCTGGGCTCAAGAAATCTTCCTGCCTCAGTTTCCTGAGTAGCTAGGACGACAGGCGTATACTACCACCATGCCTGGCTAATTTTTAATTTTTTTATAGAGATGTGGTCTTGCGGTGTTGCCCAGGTTGGTATTATACACCTGGTTGCAACTGATCTTCCTGCCTTGGCCTCCCAAAGTGTTTGGATTACAGGCGCAAGCCATTGTGCTGGGTCAAAAAACTTTTATTTAGATGTAATTTACATGCCATAAAATAGTCCCATTTCTACACTCAATAATTTTAATTTACTTACTCTGTTGTGCAACCATACCCATAATTTAACTTTAGAAATCTTTATCATGCCCAAAAAGCAACCTTTGTGTCCATAAGTAGTCACTCTCCATCACCCCGTTCTCCTTTCCCAGCCCCTGGCAACCACCAGCTTACCTTCCGTCTCTATAGATTTGCCTATTATGGACATTTCATATCAGTGGAATCATACAACATGTGGTCTTTTGTGACTGGCTTCATTCAAAAACATAATGTTTTTGAGGTTCATTTGTGTTGTAAAATGCGTCAGCACTTCATTCTTTTTGAAGGCGAAATAATATTCCATTGCATGGTTGTAACATTTTTTTCATCCATTCTTCAGTTAGTGGGCATTTGGGTTGTTTTTTGGCATTATGAATAATGCTGCTATGAATGTTTGTGTATATGTTTTTGTGTGAATGTGTTTTCGTCATCCATTGAGTTTAGTTTATTTTTTAATTATACAGAAAATATACTTCTACATTTTTGTAAAAGAGCCAAATAATATAAAGAAAGGTATGTAGTGCATACAGTATGTCCTCTTTCTCCACTGCCTTTTCCAACTGTAAAATAATTGAGTGTGCTTTTTTTTTGGTCTTTTGTATGCATTTATATATTTGTGTAATTACACCTCTTTTATTTTAAGATAAAATACATGTATTTTTGAGGCTTGCTTTTTCTTTATTTCAGTATGTTTTGGAGTTCTTTATTTTTTTGTTAGTACTCAGGTCCATGTCATTCTTAACTGTTGCATAGTCTTAGTTTGCTATGCCATAATTTGTGTAATTTACCTATTGATATATATTTCTAGATGTTTTACAGCAAAACTATTTTATATGTATCTTTCTGCGATTCTGAGTAGTGAAATTGTTGCCTCAAAGGATAGAATTTGGATTTCTCCAGGATTTATGTTTGTATTTGTTTCTGCCAGTTACTTTGAGGCCACCACTTCCTGGACTACTTTTGATTAAATTCTTGCTTAATGTTCTCAGGTAGCAGGAATTCAGGCTATGAATCCATGTGGGTTGAGGTTATGAAATTTCAGGGGAGAATTTTTTTCTTCCTTCACCCATTGCTAAGTTTAAAGTAGGCAAATATCATTGTTGTCTCTTGCCCTTTTTCTTGTTGACCTTTACATTGAGGGATCATAGTTTCAGGTAACTCCTCTGTTAGCATCTTCACTTTGGTTTTGCTATTGGGTTTGTTTGAAATCTCCATGGCAAAATCCAGTCCTAATCCTTACATTTCAGAGCTCCTGCGTTCACTTTGTCTTTGTTTTCTCTGTAATTATCCAGGGTATATTCTCTGCCATTGTGCTGGAAAAGAAAGTCTGGTTAGTCCTTGAAACATATTCTTCCTTGGCTTTCTGCATACCACAGTCCTGGTTTTTCTCCGCTCACCACTCTTCTTTTGGACACTACTGTACTCTGAAAGCATGGAGAAATTATTGGCACATTTGTCTCCTTTTGTGGGCTGTGGGCTCTTACTAGCAGAAATCATTAAGTCCTGACACTTTTTGCATTTCCGTCAGACTTTTGAATGAATACCTCCATTGCATTCTCTTTCCTGAAAGGGAAAACAGTTTCATTAAGTAACTGTTAGAAATGTCATCAGAATTCAGTAGGAGGGAAAATGCTTCCTTGCTCTGCATGAGTTTAGTTCTGTTTAAAAAAAAAAAAAGTAAAACTAATTTGTTGCCTCACATTTCCCTCTGAAAGGAGAAATGGCCACTGTTAGAATTGTTTAATGTTGTTAGGGAAAAATAATATGTACTTATTAGTGCAATGCTATTAATATTAACGTGTATGGTATTCCTATTTTTTCCATCGTGCTCTCCTGTTTTTAACCTTCCATCTTTAGTTGGTTGTTAGATGAAATTGGAGAAAATGTTCTTGGTCATTTTATATACAGTTGTATTAGCAACCATTATCATATATTCCCACATTTTTAATGATTTTTCTTCACTTTGTATTTTTTCCTTCCCTGAATGTTTCCACCCTTTAGGATAGTTTCTCAAAGTGTCAAGTTGAGATAAAACTTTACAAAATGTGAGACCTGTATGCCTCACCTATCCCCTTAATTTGCTTTATTTTTCTTCAAATTTTAATATATCATGTAGTACAGTGGACTTACTACAGGGGTTGAGGAGAAAATTTATGTAACATCAAAAGGATGCTCAAGAGATTACCATACCCACTTTTCCCTGTGTTGCACTATCACCTCTCCAAGAATCACTGTGAAGGTTGCTTCACATCAAAGGTCAATCAGATGTTTGCATAGGACTGTGACCTTTGTAACATCACTTCAGCCTCTGATTGACTGCTTTCTGCAACTAATCAGACTGATTGTGGGCCACCACTTCATTACTTGAAGTGAACACCAAGTTGCCAATGGGAAACCTCTAGAGGGTATTTGAACCCAAGAAGATTCTGTATCTGGGCACCCTTTACCATTATGTTCAGAAGACCAGGGATAATTATACCAATAAAGTGCTTTTTTAGTTTGCTTTTGTTTTCTTGTGTTTTGCTTGGTAGTTAAGCAGATTGATTCTCCTTTATGTTCTTGCTTCTTCTACTAAGAAGGGTTATTATTCTTGACTTAGTAAAGTTCTCAAGATCTGGAAGATTTCCACAGCAGTGTTTCCCTAAATACAGTCCTTGAAACAAGGCTTGAGACGATCTACACTCAAAGGGTTCTATTATCTTTGGAAACCTCTTTTTTGTTGTTGGGAGTTTTTTGTTTATTTTATTTTATTGGGATGGAGTCTTGCCCTGTAGCCCAGGCTGCATGCATTCATGTGATCTAGGCTTACTGCAACCTCCGCCTCCCGGGTTCAAGCTATTCTTGTGCCTTAGCCTCCCGAGTAGCTGGGATTACAGGCGCATGCTACCACTCCTGGCTAATTTTTGTATTTGTGGTAGAGACGGGATTTTGTCATGTTGCCCAGACTGGACTTGAACTCCTGACCTCAGGCATTACGTGCTCATTGACCTCCCAAAGTGCTGGAATTACAGGCTTGAGCCACCGTGCCTGGCCTTGTTTAGTTTTATTAGAGACAAGTTCTTGCTGTGTTGTCCAGGCTGGACTCCAACTACTAGACTCAAACGATTCTCCTGCCTCAGCCCCTTGAGTAGCTGGGACTACAGGCATGCATCACTGTGCCCAGCTATTTTGGGGAACCTCTTTATGTCATCTTCCCTTTGGACAATCACTGTACAAGTTAGTATATGAAAAGTTTTGTTGAAGAAGCCAGTTCTTCTTTGTTTGACCCAGTTTTTTAAAAAGTGTATGTGATCACAGAACCCTCATTTGTGAATATCAGTAGAAAATAATTAAAACCTTGTTTTAACATAGAAATTTGCTTAAATTTGTCTTTATTCAAAACAAATTAAGCAAATTTGAAGTCCATTACAGTGATTCACAACACAGTTTTCTATCTGTAGTGATGTTGGATGGCTAAGCTAACTTTAAGTGTCATAAATTGAAGACCTAGAAACATTACTTACTGATAGTAATATTTCACTGTCCAGAAAAAAAAAACCAATTTTTAAGCAGAGAACTCTTAAGAAATGAACAGATATCCATACTCGTCTTCTTCACTTTGAGAAAAGACTTATGCTGGGTGCAGTGGGTGGTGCCTGTTGTCCCAGCTACTTGGAAAGCTGCGGCAGGAGTTCTGGACTGTAGTGCGCTATGCTGTTTGGGTGTCCGCGTGGAGTTCGGCATCAATATGGTGACCTCCCGGGAGCAAGGGACCACCAGGTGTGTCTCAGGAGGACGGGTGAACGATCCAGGTCAGAAACAGAGCAGGTCAAATCTCCCATGCCAATCAGTAGTGGGATTGCACCTGTGTACTCCAGCCTGGGCACATAATGAGACCCTGTCTCTGAAGAAAAAAAAAAAGTCATATTAAGAATCTTTATAATCTTGCATGCAATTTTAATAACATTATTTGGTTTTAAAATTTATAATCTTGCATGCAATTATAATATTTGGTTTTAAAATTCATAAATTAGGGACTACTGTGTTTTGTTTTTTTTTGTTTTTGCCTTTTGTACCCTGGAAAAGCATGTCCACTGATAACAAGGGAAGAGGTATACAATCAAAGCTGTACAAATAAGTATGCAAAATACATAGCCATTTTAGGATACCTAGTATGTAGGAAGAAAACCTTAACATATCTCAGATCATAATACGTTGTATTTTGATGTTCTGCTATAAATGATGTTAACAATAACCTTGAAATATTAAACTATGTGCAGGTGATCCTATTTAAGAAAACGAATAGTAGATTATGTATTAAAATTACTTCAAAAATTTTATAAAATCTTTTAAAAATTTTATTAATATTTTCTTTTTTCTTCTGATTTCATTCTTGTCACAAAGCATAAAATTTTTGAAAGGCTTTTTGCATAAAGAGTTACTTTTAGAGTTTCTCTGGAAAGCTTGTCTGTGAAATGACATTCTTTAAGGATTATGGAGAACTATGGCTTTTTTTTTTTTTTTTGACACGCAGTCTCACTGTGTCACCCAGGCTGGAGTACAGTGGTGCAATCTCAGCTCACTGCAACCTCTACCTCCCGGGTTCAAGCAATTCTTCTGCCTCCACCTCCTGAGTAGCTGGGACTACAGGCATGCGCCACCATGCCCGGCCAATTTTTTTAGTATTTTTAGTAGAGACAGGGTTTCACCATGTCAGCCAGGCTGGTCTCGAACTCTTGACCTTGCGATCTGCCCACCTTGGCCTCCCAAAGTGCTGGGATTATAGTCATGAACCACCGCGCCCAGCCGAACTATGGCTTTTATAATTAGAAAGTAGCAAAGGAAGCACTGCTAAAACTTTTAAGCACTTATAACTCAAGCTATTAAGACCTTACCCAAGTTGAGCATCCCCAATCTGAAATGTGAAATGCTCCGAAATCTGAAGCATTTTGAGTAGCAATGTGACACTCAAAGGTAATGTTCATTGGAGCATTTCAGATTCTGGCTTTTTAGATTTGGGATGCTCAGCCAGTAAATCCGAAACAGTTCTGGTCACAAGCAGTTCAAATAATGGCTACTCGACCTATAACCTCAATATAGAAGCTATGACGTCTTGATGTTAGATAGGTAACTGCCTATTCTTCGTAACTACTTTACAGCATCAGTGTTGAAATAATTTTTCCAGTGTGGAAGAAATCGATTTGTTTTGTGAACCAAAACTTCAAAGCTTTTTTTTTTTTTTTTTTTTTTTTAATGTAAGATTAGCCATTATGCAAAACTTACTGGTCAAGCAGTTAATAAAATACACATATTCCATTGAAGAGTTTTGTACCTTTCAGTTTTTGTACATAACAAGGCAATTATAAACTCTGAAAGTTTCTTTGCTTCTTTTGATTGTGATTTTTTATTCTAATTTTTGTTTTATTTTTGAGACAGAATCTCACTGTAACTTAGGCTGTAGTGCAGTGGTACAACTATAGTTTACTGTAGCCTTGGCCTCCTGGACTCAAAAGATCCTCCTACC
The DNA here is from genome assembly GCF_024542745.1 of Macaca thibetana thibetana. NCBI lineage: Eukaryota > Metazoa > Chordata > Mammalia > Primates > Cercopithecidae > Macaca > Macaca thibetana. Next base: position 70,996,969 of record NC_065585.1, read on the forward strand.
TTATCCTCTGAAGTAGCTGGTGCATGCCCCTACACCTGGCTAATTTTTTATTTTTTATTTTTTTGTAGAGAGAGAGTCTCACTATGTTACCCAGGCTGATCTCAAACTGCTGGGCTCAAGCAGTTTTCCCGCCTCTCCCTCCCAAAGTGCTGAGATTATATTCATGAGCCACTACATGCAGCCTACTTTCTTTCCTTCATAAATCTGCCAGTCTTTGGGAACTCATGTTAAAAATTCTAGAAGCTTTTCTAGCTGTAGTTTGAGCATCAGGCTGAACTTTCTCCTCTTTTGCAGTTTGCTTGTATTTTAAAAGCAAATCAGGACTGTACAGTGGCTCACACCTGTAATCTTTTGAGAGGTAAGGGTGGAAGGAGCACTTGAGGCCAGGAGTTTAAGACCAGCCTGTGCAACATAGTGAGACCCCGTCTCTACGAAAAAAAAAAAAAAAAAATTTAAATTAGCCAAGCGTGGTGTTGCACACCTGTAGTCCTAGCTACTCAGGAGACTCAGACAAAAGGATGGCTGGAGCCCAGAAGTTCCAGGCTGCAGTAAGCTAGGATTGTGCCACTGCATGCCTGCCCGAGTGATAGAATGAGGCCCTGTCTCTTAAAAAATAAACAACAACAAACCTAGTCAAACTTTAAGCAGCTACTGTAGCTGTTGTACTTGGTGAGATTGAAGATCCAGTCCTGGAGTTCCTGGAACATCAGAGGATGTGATTCTTCCAGAATCTTTTTGTTGAGCGAAGACTGCCTCTTTTTGACTTGTGACGAGGCCTTACTGGAAAGAAAGGTCATGTAGACCTCCTTTGCCTTTTCCTGCATCTGCTTATCTTGCATTAAAAAAAGAAATCTTTACATGCTAGCCAAAACAAAATATTTTCTTCATTGAATTTCTTTTTAAAAAATTTCCTAAATTTTGTCATGCCTTCTAGGTCTTTCACCGGATTATCCAGGAAAGCCACCCGTTTGGCTGTGCTCTTGAGGCGCTGGTGGCTGCTGCCAGAACTGCTATTACTGTCATGGATGTATTTACTGGTTTATAGGAAAGAATATTATAATGCATACAGATGAAGAGATGCGTCAGGGAAGGGATGTGGAGCTTCCATGTCCTTTCCAGGTGTGCCACCCTCCAGGAAACTCCACACGTTCAGCAGCCTGGAAGCTCTAGTGTTGGAATAGTTTGACAGTAGATTGTGAATTATAGGACAGGCTATTCAACTTTTGAGCAATATGTATATAGAATATATAAGGGGCTAGTAAAGAGAAAGGTATGAACATTTGGAGGAAATGTAATGATTTCAGATTGTAGAAGGATATTATCAAGGATAACTAGAAGGATGTTATGGTTTTTTTTTAAAAGTACAGGCCGAGTGTGGTAGCTCACACCTGTAATCTCAGCACTTTGGGAAGCTGAGGTTGGGAGAATTGCTTGAGGCCAGGTGTTCAGTATCAGCCCGAGCAGCGAAGTGAGACCCCCATCTCTACCAAAAAAAATTAGCTGGGCATTGTGGTGTGTGCCTGTAGTCTCAGGCTACTTGGGAGGCTGAGGTGGGAGGATTCCTTGAGCCCAGGAGTTTGAGGATGTGGTGAGCTGTGATCACACCACCGTACTCCAACCTGGGTGACACAGACCTAGTCTCAAAAAAAAGGACAAATTATTATTGATGTTCTTTTCTAGAAACGACTACAGAAAGAACTGTTGGCTTTGCAAAATGACCCACCTCCTGGGATGACCTTAAATGAAAAAAGTGTTCAAAATTCAATTACACAGTAAGTATTTAATTTTTAAAGTGCTCTTTCTTTTATTATCAATAATGTATGAATGTTCACCCACTTTTTAAAACTACAAAATTATTTTCACATTTCGTTTTATTCTCTTTCACCAAGAGGGAAATACAGTAAACAGATCTTATTCTATGCATTTATATATATAATCAATTTTGTTTTACTATGTTATAAACATTGTTGCATAATTTATAAAGCTGTTTTTAGACTATCTTTGGTACATTTTTTAAAAGTTTTAACTGAGTAGCACTGACTTTGTGATGTGATCCTCATCTATAATATTAAAGAACTGTTTGGTGTGAGGTTTTATCAAATTAAAAATATGTATCTATTTAGGCATATGAAGAGAGTAATAGTCAAGAGGTATCCCATGCCCTAAAAACATTAATTACATCCTGTACAGAAGGGCAGCTAAGTGAAAGTGTGACTCTCAGCAGTCGTTTAATAATTTTGTTAGACAGTGGTAAATGTTCTGAAATCGTGGAGAAATCTAAAATAATTTATCCTCCACTTAGAAGAACCTCTAAAAAGAAAAGGAAAAGTAGCCAGTAAGATAAAAATTGACTATAAACCGGCTTGTAGGACAAATGAGCCAATTCATATATTTGGTGTAGTCTAGGTCCAGGGAGTAAAAATGACCAAAATTCATATAACTTACCCTTTCAGAAGGAACAGTTTTGGGTACCTTTGACTTTGGCATTTGTATCAGTACTTAAGACAGGGGTCAAAACTTTAAGAACAAGAATATTACGAATGGATGTATAGACTCTTTTGAAAAAAAAAAGTAATACACTTCTTTAACTCTGCAACAATCACTTAAAAATATTGTTGAATTCTAAACTGATTTTTTGTGTATATCATATATAGAAAATATAAAACTCTTGTTCTAAAGCAACCAAAAGTGGAGCATACATTTAGAGTGGCATTTGTTGCATATTGTTAAACAAATGAAACTGACTCTTTTTTCATCCTGATGCAGATTATATCCCATTTTAATCTTTTTCCTCTCTCCTTTTATTAATCTACCTCAGAGTATCCTATAACAACTGTCCCTATAGTTCTCAAGGAAACTGATAATAATGAGATTACTTCTTCTTTCATCCTTTATTTTTTTGGGAGGATGGGGAAAACACACAACATAATAATTTATAAAAAGTTAAAGAAACGTTTTAAATTTTTACAAATAGAAACGCTTTAATAGATTACCAGGTAGTTATACCACAAATTATAACAGCCAAAGCAACAATACCTTTATTGTAGAGTAAATCCTATCATATCGAGATACTGGTCAGGTAAGAATTTTTCTTTTAATTTATTGTAAATGAACCGTAAAATTTTTACCTTTGTGCCATCTTCTAGGCTATAAAAATAGTCTTATAAAGAATCAGATTGTTAAGAGTATATGAGATGTAGATATGGATGTGGAAGATCCATGAAGAGGATGATGATGAAAGCACATTAAGAAGCTTTCTGATGGGCACAAAAAGTAGAATGAAGAAGATCTGGTATTTGAGAGCACAACAGGGTGACTATAGTCAACAGTAATTTATTGTGCATTTTCAAATAGTTAAAGTATAATTGGATTGTAACAGAAAGGATAACTGCTTGAGGTGATGGATACCTCATTTACCCAGGTGCAATTATTATGCATTGTGTGCTTGTATCAAAATATCTCATGTGCCCCATAGATACATAACCTACTCTGTACCCACAAAAAAATTTTTTTTTAGTTTTCTGGAAGAAATTTGGTAGCATATATTGAGACCTTAAAAAATACGAACACTATCCTGTTTGACCCACCACACACCATCCTAAGTAACGATCTAGAAAAAGACTTAGAACCAACTATACTAATTTCAACATTACTAATTCTAGGGATAATTTGGGAATAGTGTAAATGTCAATAATATGGAAAAGGTTTGTCAAGGCAGTGCAGTGAAATGGCATCACTTGAATTATAGTCTATAGTCAGCATGTAAGGTAAAAATTTTGTATAGTTATAATTACCTTTGAAAAATCCTTTAAGAAGACCTTATTGGTATGTATCCTCTTTATTAATAAATCCACTAAAGCCAGTTTTTCCTCCAGAGTGGAATAGATGATTGTGTCTTTAACAACCATGGTGTGTGAAGAATAAAAAAATTCTAATGCTTAAACGTTAGAATTAGAGTACTAGGTACTCACAGGTGTTGAAGAACTGAGACTAATTGAGAGAACAACACGTATAGTCTCATCGCATCCTTACTCTGGGGCATCTGCTTGTGATTGGAATCATAAACCCTGATGGTTTAAATTGATGTAATTTAAGTGTGCACAAAATGCAGCTACTCGGCTGCCATTTTGTATAGGCTTTGATGGTATAGGAAACAGCAAAATGACTAGAATGAAATATACCCCCAAAAACTTTAACAGTGATTTTTATTCACTGTTAAATAAACTCACTGGGTGATTTTTATTTCTACTTTTCTGAAGTTTCTACAATGAACATATCTTACTTTTTTAACTAATAAAATCTCATTAGGCCTGGCATGGTGGCTCATGCCTGTAATCTCAATGCTTTGGGAGGCTGAGGTGGGGTGGGAGGATCCCTTGAGCCCAGGAGTTCAAGACGAGCTGGACAACATAGGGAGATCCCATCTCTAGTAAAAAAAAAATTTTTTTTTAAGTTGGCTGGACGTGGTGGTGTGTACCTGTGGTCCCAGCTACCTGGGAGTCTGAGGTGGGAGTCGCTTGAGCCCAGGAAGTCAAGGCTGCAGTGAGCCCTGATTGCACCACAGTTCTCCAGCCTGGGTGACAGAGTGATACCTTGTCTCAAAAAAAAAGGGTTATTAGAAAGTACCATGCACAGGCCAGGCGCAGCGGTTCACACCTGTAATCCCAACACTTTGGGAGGCTGAGGCAGGCAGATCACCTGAGTTCAAGAGTTCGAGACCAGCCTGAACAACATGGAGAACCACCCCCTCTACTAAAAATACAAAAAATTAGCCGGGCATGGTGGTACATGCCTGTAATCCCAGCTACTTGGGAGGCTGAGGCAGGAGAATCACTTGAACCCAGGAGGTGGAGGTTGCGGTGAGCCGAGATTGCGCGATTGCACTCCAGCCTGGGCAACAAGAGCAAAACTCTGTACCAAGAAAAAAAAAAGAAAGTACCATGCACAATGTTGACAGTTATATTGTCTTTGACCTCATGTAGTATCTGCATGTCATGCAGATATTACGAGGATTGATGAGATACTTGGTTAGCTCTTTATTTTTAAAAGTTGTGCTTGTTTGCATAGGTCACATGTAAATTTATGTTGTGTGTCCTCAAATTGCCATATAAACAGAACGAAAGACCACCATTTTTCCTGGGAATATTACTCTGCCTAGTAGATGTGGGTGGAAAATCAAGAAAGGAATTTCAAAGATTAAGAAGGACCTAATATATAAAGAGATAGTTTTTTGTTTTGTATGCAGCTTTTGCATTGCATTTAATTTACCATGTATTGACTGAGTCAGGAATGTGCTAGGTTTTTTACTTATGTAGGGTCGTTTATCTCCAACAACACTATAAGGTGATTATCTTCTGTTTTATTATTGAGGTAGTTAAAACTGGAGAGAGAACATAACTTGCTCACACAACGAGTTAAGATTAACTGTAACTGCCACTTCAGTATAATTTCAGTTATAACTGTTTAATTTCACTATAAAATGTTGTCTCTTGGGTCTGTGGTCGTATCTTTTATTACCATGTATGGTACTCAGCATGCATTCTTAAAATGAATAGCCATGCTCTTAAGAGTCTGTATACTGTAGCTGATTTCTTTTAGAGAATAGGTACATTTATTAGTTTACATAATCCTAAATTCATCGTACGCGTGGTAATGACTAGAATCCCAACACTGTGTTTCCTTTCTTTCTTTTGTTTTCTTGTATTTTAAGTACAAGAAAGTTTAATACCTGAAAAGTTCAAGAGAATTGCCTAGGTGTACAATAATTATAAGTGACAGAGCTATAATTAGGAACACATTGTTAATGACTTCAATTCACTTTTGCTTCTAATGCTGCCCTGTTATCTTTGCTGTCATTATCCCTTATTCTTTCCCCCATCTTAAAGAAAATAACAAGAAATAGTGTATACACTATAAATAACACATTTATGTTTATGATTGTTACATATTAAAACAAAGTAGGCTTGCATAGATGCCATAGAAATGGGCTTTATTAAACAATTGAAACATAGTGAGAGATAAAGAAAAGGCAGTACAAAGCCTTGCTTAATCGTCAAAGTAAGTGGAATGATGTCAATTTAGCTCCCCTTACCCTGTTAATCTTTTCTAGAATGTTGATGAGAAAAATAAATCTGACAGCTACGGTTCTCTGTAGTCATTGTCTATACGGGTTTCTCCATGGCTTCCACCAGTAATAATCAGAAAGACAGTTGATTAGTTTGATGTTATGTATAGAATACTTAATATCAGCATTGTAGAAATGGTACTTTGAAAAAATAAGGTAATGTAAATCAATTAGGAAGAGTACAGGCTTGGGTGTCAGCACACCTTAGTTTGAGATTTGTTTGTTTATTTTGAGATAGTCTTGCTCTGTAGCCCAGGCTGGAGTGCAGTGGCATGATCTTGACTCACTGCAACCTCTGCCTCCCGGGTTCAAGTGATTCTCCTGCCTCAGTCTCCTGAGTAGCTGGGATTACAGGTGCACGTCACCACGCCCAGCTAATTTTTGTATTTTTAGTAGAGACCAGTTTCACCATGTTGGTCAGGCTGGTCTCAAACCTCTGACCTCGTGATCCACCTGCCTCAGCCTCCCAAAGTTCTGGGATTACAGGCGTGAGCCACCGCGCCTGGCCTTGGGTTTTTATTTTGTTGGCTTTTTTAGACCTATCTTTTGCTAGCTGTCTGACCTTGATCTGGTGGTTTCACCCCTGAATGTCAGAGAAGGTCATGAGAATTAACAGTGAGAGAGTTATTGGGAGGCTGGCATGTGCTGTTACACATAAACAACTCTTGTCCCAGTGCTTAGTGTACAGGAAGTACTTGGTGTCCTCTTTTCTCCTCCTTACCCCAGTATCTTAAGTTTTTAATTTGCCTTTTCTATTCTAGGTGGATTGTAGACATGGAAGGTGCACCAGGTACCTTATATGAAGGGGAAAAATTTCAACTTCTATTTAAATTTAGTAGTCGATATCCTTTTGACTCTCCTCAGGTAATTGCCTTGCTTTAAATTTTTTTTTTTTGTATTTTTAGATAGCTAAATGCCAGAGATGTTTGACTCAGTAAAAACATATAAATCATTTATACGTATGTAGATGGATTTGTTATTTCCTTGTTCGTAATATAATCAAGATATGAACATTACACTTAATATTGGGATTAGGGCTTTACTGCATTTTGCGTCTAAAATTGTTTGTTTCTTATCCATAAATACTAGCAGAAAAGGGAATAGAAATCTAACCAGGCCTCTAGGCCAGGGGTCCCCAACCCCTATGCTGTGGACTGGTACTGGTCCCTGGCCTGTTAGGAGTCAGGCCACACAGGAGGTGAGCACCATTACTGCCTGAGCTCCGCCTCCTGTCAGATCAGTAGTGACATCAGATTCGCATAGGAGTACAAGCCTTATTGTGAACTGCACATGCGAGGGATCTAGATAGTACGCTCCTTATGAGAATCTAATGCCTGATGATCTGAGATGGAACACTTTCATCCCAAAACCATCATCCAACCCCCAGCCCCATCCGTGGAAAAATTGTCTTCCACCAAACCGGTCCCTTGTGCCAAAAAGATTGGGGACCACTGCTCTAGGCCATTCGAGAAGTGGCATTTTGGAATAACTGGAGGCGCCTCTCCTAGGTCAGATGATAGAATCACATGGTGAAGAGAAAAGTTCTCTGTTGGAAGGAGTACTTTGATTTTGCATTGACATGCTGTCTTTGCAGCCTTTTAGTACTGGAATGGCAGAGTACATCACCAGATGTTAAATATCTAAACATTGGCCCAAAGTCTGTTTATTATAATTTGATGCCCAGTCAGTTTAGTTAATAACTTAATACTTAGACAAGGGATAATGGTGGTAGAGGAATGTTTTTTGAGAGCTGTTTAACTATGGTAAATGATTAATCAGAGATTAGAGAAAGGAAGACTGTAGGATGACTTCCAGGTTTCTGGCTTGGTAATATAAGTAAATGAGTTACTATAATTACTTATTCTTCAGAGAATTATTGTAACAAAGCACTTAATTTTTAAAATTTGAGGCTTGTAATATCCGTTGGCTAAAGTGATAAGACGTAATGCCAACTCTTTCTAGTATTGCTAGCAAATGAGCTATTCTGTAAAATAGAACCATATACCTGAAATATTTCCCAGATACTGAAAATTTAGCTTGTAGGTGCTGAAGTGTACTATTTGGGGGAAAATCTTATTTCATTGCCACTTTAAACAATATACCAAACACAGCTTAATCTTTTGTTAGTTATGTAAGAGAAGAGATAGAAGTCAGTTACTGTATCATGCTATAAGTAAAGAGGTAATTGTTTTAAAGCATAGATTTAAATGGATACTGACTCCTTAAGTTCTAAAATTTTCATGTGAGCAGAAAACTACTAAGACTTTTAGGACTTATTTTTATCATTTTCATAAAAATTAAAGTGAAAGGGATTATGCTGTTGTGACCACCTCTGGATGTCTATAGTAAGCATTTGTAGACTATAACAAAAAGTCAAAACAAATATCTTCTCTCCAGAAGATTGTCATCACTTCTGTTGTTTTCTGGCTGGTCAGCATCATTTCTGACTATAAATGTGTGGAGACCACTGGATCTCAGTCTGTTTTCATCAATCAGCCTATTTGTCTACATTCATCTAAGTTCATTGATGGTATAGGAAGGAAGAATATTTCACACCAACTCAGAAGCTTTTGACTAGGGAGATATTGGGGGAAGGCTTACTCTGGGAACTTACCAATTTTTCACCAGAGGAAAATAATATTTCTTTAAGCATGAAACCAAGTCAAAAACGTGTTCTCTAAACTCTTTCCTTAATATTGAATTCTAAATCAAATATCAAACTTAAACATTATGTTGAATTTCTTCTTTAATATTTCTGTAAGTTAAGCATTTGTTGTAAATTCTCCCTATCATCCTACTTCAAATTCATTTTATCCTCCTTCCCTGATTTTATTTCTACCTGCTTTTCTAACATTGGTGTTATCCAGGTTCTTTATTCAGCACTGTGTTACTCTTCTCACTCTTCTTTCACCTTCAATCACTTTAAGCAGCTAACTCAGATCTACAGCTCTGGGAACACCTCTTTTTTTAAGGCTTAATTTCATACCGTTGTTGAAATACTTGAGTACCTCCAGACATCTCAAATTTAACACAACTAAATTTGACCTTTCCAATAACAAAGCACATTTTGTTTTTCTTTATCCTGGGTTACTGTCCACCTATCTATTTTATGTTCAGTTTTTCTCTTTTCCACACCCCTCCTTCCTACATTTGAAAGGTAGCCCACTCTTTTCTTAATGTCAGTGCTGTAGTGTGGTTTTTTGTTTGTTTGTTTTTGTTTTGTTGTTTTTGAGACAGAGTCTCACTTTGTCACCCAGGTTGGAGTGCAGTGGCGCAGTCTTGGCTCACTGCAACCGCTGCCACCTGGGTTCAAGTGATCCTCCCATATCAGCTTCCCAAGCAGCTGGGACTACAGGTGCATGCCACCACACCCAGCTAATTTTTATATTTTTTGTAGAGATGGGGTCTTGCCATATTGCCCAGACTAGTCTCGAGCTCCTGGGCTCAAGTGATCAGCCCACCTCCTTGGCCTCCCAAAGTGCTGGGATTACATGTGTGAGCCACCATGCCTGGCCTAGTCCAGGTTTTTATCTTTTAATTGAACTATTACAGTAGCTTTTAGTTCTTTGGATTCCTATGCATCCTTTCATGGTGCCATTAGATTTCTTTGAAGGCACAGTTGTCTCATTGGTTACATACCACACACATGCACATGCACATGCACACACACACACATACACAGACACCCCCCCACTCCACCGCCCCCCACATATACACACACACAGTCTCACTCCACCATCCCCAGAATTCCCCACCCCCTCACAGTAAAACCTCTTAATGTTTCTTTATTTCCTGTGGAATCAAGTTTTTAGCCTGGCATTCAAGTCCCTGTGTAGTCACATCCAAATATAACTTTTTCTGCACCTGCATGCATTCTTTATGGTAATATTTCTATAGTACTTCATAATTTAACTTCCATTCTGATTTTGTCTTCTAACATCTTTTAATGAAGTGGTTAGGGGAGGTAGATTCATCCTCATTTTATATGTGAAGAAATTGAAACTTGTAGAAGTGAAGTGCCTTGTTCACGTTTTAATACCTAGTTTATAGAACAATTAAGACTCAAACCCAAGTCTTTCCTTTCCTCCTTTGCCATACTGCCAATTAGATGAGAGTACCAGTATGGGAAAAAATGCCTATTTATCTATGTAGTAATTTTCTCTCTGAAAGTGAAAGATTATATGTGGAATGAATGATACTTTTGAAAGCTCTAAGCCAGTTATTCTCGCTCTTTTTGAAATATAAGGATTCCTTTTTTAATTTACTGTTTGGTGGGGTGGGTGGGGTGGAGACAGAGTCTCCCTCTGTCATCTGCCTGTGCTGTGGTGTAATCATAGCTCACTGCAGCCTCCAACTCCTGGGCTCAAATGATCCTTCCACCTCAGCCTCCAGAGTAGCAGGGACACAGCCATGTGCCACCATGCCTAGCTTGGTTTTTTTATTTTGTTATTTTGTTTTTATTTTTTTGAGATAGAGTCTCTCTCTGTTGCCCAGGCTAGAGTGCAGTGGTGCTATCTCTGCTCACTGCAACCTCTGCTTCCTGGGCTTAAACCGTCCTCCCACCTCAGCCACTCCGAGTATCTGCAACTACAGGTATGCACCACCATGCCCAGCTAAATTTTTTTGTATTTTTGGTAGTAGAGACAAGGTTTCGCCATGTTGGTCCAACTGGTCTTGAACTCCTGTCCTCAAGTGATCCGCCTGCCTCGGCCTGTCAGAGTACTGGTATCATAGGCATGCCCAGTGAGGATTCCTTTTTAATATCAGTTAATTCTGTAGCCCCTCACATGGCATAGAGGTTGTATATTCTAATATCCATTGATTGGGAAAATGGCAGCACTACTGTTAGGCCAGTAATACTTCAAAATTTTTTAAAAGGTATTTATACATAATCTGTATAGTTTTAACATAATTATAAGGAGTCAAACATCAGTGTTTGAAGGGCTTATAGACTTCAAGATTTTTCCAATAACTGAAACTCTCCAGAGATCCACTGCCCTGGGAAAGTGGCTGGAACCAGTCCTCTAGGGCAGTAAAATTCCCCCAAAATTTTATTTGATGAAACTCTGTAGCATTAGCACTTGTTAGATAAATTAGTCTTTCATCTTTCTGGCTGGGCATGGTACTCATGCCTGTAATCTAGGCACTTTGAAAGGCCAAGGCAGGTGGATCACTTCAGCCACCTGCTGTTTGAGACCAGCCTGGGCAACGTAGGGCAACCCTATCTCTAAAAAAAAGAAAGAAAAAGAAGTCTTTCATCTTTCCATGCAATGAGCAGTACTGAGTTTATCACTAGTTACAAGAGTAGAATTTGGAAAGTATTTCTAGAATAGATCAATCTCATTGTGAAATTACTGCTTTTATACCTTTAAATGAGATTGGTAAGACTGTTACACACCATTATGGTTTGTTGTGTTTTTCCTCCTACCAGATATATTTTATGTCTCATGTTGTGTCCTGCCTTATAATGAAAAAATTACCTATCAAATATGTTTGGCTCAGTCATTTGCCTTAAAAGAAAGAATAACAACAAACAATTTGTCAGTTAATATGGAAACAGAGATGAGGCATCTTTTCATCACTGCTTGCCACTAATGTACATTTACTGTCAGCCATACAGAAAGTATCTTTCTGTATACATATTCTGTTTTCTTATGCTAGGATACAGGTAAATGTTTGGTTAATTCAACATGTATTGGGCATGTATTGTGTATCAAATACTGTTTCTTGAGAGAGGGGAGAGAGTACAGAGATTTAAAAGGCATTGGGCCTGCCTTTAAACAGTTTATAATCTGTTTAGTATTTGGATAGGTAAATATTCATTCCATATTTCTTGAGGATGTATCATGGGACAAACACTGTGCTGGGTGCTGGTAATTCAATGAGGGCCAAAACTGCAACAGCAACAACAATCTTGCTTACATGGAGTTTGCATTCTTGTGGGGAGAGACAGTAAGCAATGAGTAAAATACATATAGTATGGAAGATGGTGGGGGAAAAGTACAGAAGGGGAGACAAGGGTGTTGAAATACTGAATAGAGTCGTTGGGAAAGATTTCACTGAGCAGGTGACATTGGAGGAGAGATCTGAAAGATGTACAGGAGTAAACCATTTGAAAGAGGAGAGAAAGAACAGGTGAAGACAAAATGCAAAGACTCTAAATCTGGAATATGCAGGACAGGTCCCTGGAGTGTTGTATAAACAGGAAGGGGAGTGTAAGGCTGAGGTCAGTGTATTAGGCCATTTTTGCACTGCCATAAAGAAATACCTGATGCTGGGTAATTTATAAAGAAAAGAGGTTTAATTGGTTCACATTTCTGCAGGCTGTACAAGAAGCATAGTGCCACCATCTGCTTCTGGTGATGGCCTCAAGACGCTTACTGTCATGGCAGAAGGTGAAAAGGGAGCAGGTGTCTCACATGGCGAGAGTCAGAGCAGAGTCAGTGGCGAGGTGCCACACATTTTCAAACAACCAGATCTCACGAGAACTCATTCACTGTTGAGGACATCACCAGGCCATTCATGAGGGCACCCACCCCGAGTGACCCAAACACCTCCCACCAGGCCCCACCTCCAACATTGGGGGTTACATTTCAACATGAGATTTGGAGGGGACAAATATCCAAACTGTATTAGTCAGAGAGATCATTTGGGCTGGAGGGGTCATCACGGATTGTATAGGATATTTATAGCCCATTGTAAGAATTTTGACTCTTTACTCTTAGTGAGATGGGGAAGCCTTTGGAAGGTTTTGAGCAGAGGAACGATGTAGTCCTATTTAAAGTTAAAAGGAACAGTCTGGCTGTTGTATGGCATATAAACTGTTCAGGGCATAAAGGTGCAAGGAGATCAGATAGGCCATTAAAGTAACCCAGGTGAGAGATGATGGTGACTTGCACCAGAAGGGTAGCAGTGGACGTTTTGGAAAGTGGTCATGTTTTGGATCTGTTTTAAAGTTTGAATGAACAGGATTTACTAATGGATTAATTTGGAGTATGACTGAAGGAGGAGTCAAGGAAGACTCCATGATTTTTGGCATATGCAACTGTACACACAATTAACTGAAGTGTAAATTGTATGCCTTGGGAGCAAAAGGGAAAGCAACCAATTTAGAATACTCTAAGGGGGCAAAGAAAAACTTACTTGAACTGGTAGAACTGGGCCTTAAAGGACAAAAAGAGTTTATGTGAAAAGTATAGGGCAAGGTGTGAAAGGACTTGGCCTCCTCACGTTTGTGAGGATAGGCTCTTGTAGTTTTATGTGTCGATATATGGGGGATTACAGCAGAAGATGAGAGAGGAAGGTTATTTTGGGGCTCATCAAAAAGGATCTTACAGTGTGAAAGAAGCTTGACATTTCTATCATAGGTATTAGGAGGGATGGCCCATCTCCATCAAAACTCTGAAATCCACAACTGGGCATGGTGGCTCATGCCTGTAATCCCAGCACTTTGGGAGGCCAAGGCAGACAGGTCACTTGAGGTCAGGAGTTGGAGACTAGCCTGGCCAACATGGTGAAACCCATACTAAAAATGCAAAAATTAGCTGGGCATGGTGGTGTGCACCTGTAGTCCCAGCTATTCGGCAGGCTGAGGCAGAAGGATTGCTTGAACCTGGAAGGTGGAGGTTGCAGTGAGCCGAGATCGTGCCACTGCATTCCAGCCTGGCGACAGAGGGAGACTCCATCTCCAAACAAAACAAAAAAAATCTCTGAAGTCCTCAAGCTTAGTATCTTGACTCTTACTACTTTTCCTTTCTACATCCAAGAGAAAGTTCTTCTATTCCTTTACATATCCAGTATTTGTACCCCTTTCCTCTGTTAAAGCATTCTATTTGAGTGAAACAAATCTGAAATACATCTGTATTATATTTATTTATTATTATTATTACTATTATTATTATTGAGATGGAGTCTCGCCCTGTCGCCCAGGCTTCAGTGCAGTGGCATGATCTTGGCTTATCACAGCCTCCGCCTTCCAGATTCAAGCAATTCTCCTGCCAGTAGCTGGGATTACAGGTGTGCACCACCACACCCAGCTAATTTTTTTTCGTATCTTTAGTAGAAATGGAGTTTCCCCATGTTGGCCAGGCTGGTCTCGAACTCCTGACCTTGTAATCTGCCCACCTCAGCCTCCCAAAGTGCTGAGATTATAGGCGTGAGCCACCATGCCCGGCCACTTTTATTTATTTTTTATTGAGACAGAGTCTCACTCTGTTGCCCAGGCTGGAGTGCAGTGGCGCGATCTTGGCTCACTGCAACCTCTGCCTCCCGGGTTCAAACGATTCTCCTCCCTCAGCCTCCAGAGTAGCTGGGATTACAGGTGCACACCACAACGCCCAGCTCATTTTTGTGTTTTTAGTAGAGACGAGGTTTTGCCATGTTAGCCAGGCTGGTCTGGAACTCCTAACCTCAAGTGATCCACCCGCCTTGGCCTCCCAAAGTGCTGGGATGACAGATGTGAGCCACCGTGCCCGGCTTTATACTACCTTTAAATGTCTCAGTTGTACAGGGTTGTTATTTTTGAGATTTTTTTTTTTTTTTTTTTTTTGAGATGGAGTCTTGCTCTTGTTGCTCAGGCTGGAGTGCAATGGCATGATCTCAGCTCACTGCAACCTTCGCCTCTCAGGTTCAAGCGATTCTCCTGCCTCAGCCTCCTGAGTCCCTGAGATTACAGGCGCCCACCACCATGCTCAGCTAATTTTTTGTAGTTTTTAGTAAAGACAGGATTTCACCATGTTGGCCAGGCTGGTCCCAAACTCCTGACCTCAGGTGATCCACCCACCTTGGCCTCGCAAACTGCTGGGATTACAGGCTTGAGACTCCGTGCCCGGCCTTGTTTTAGAGATTTTTAGCTAATTTTTGATGAAAACATCTTCAGTATTTTAGAAATAGGGAAAATGTTTATTTTAGAGGGAAGAGAGGGAAGGGGACAGTGTCTCTTTGATTTGAAGCCATTTTGTTGCTAAGAGTGGTGCTGAAAGTACAATTGTCTTGATTATAAAGCTTTAGAAGTACTGAGGCAAAAGAGTAATTGCCTTCCTCTTCATCCTCATTCCCCACTCCTATTCATGCCTCCTTACCACAGACCCTTTTCTGTTGCTCAAAACTCATTCATTGCAGAGATCCAGAACCTATCTTCATGATGTCCTCATCTTGTCTTTTTTTCCTGGACTGGTTTTCCATGGTTTTCATAGGGTGATGTTCAAGCTTTCCAAAGTCTTTGAATAACAATTTTTATTGCCTTCAATTGTCAAGCATCTTGGACACCTGACAAGAAGGTGAACAGTGAACCCTGTTCACTGAAGCCTGGGGGGTCACGGAGAAAGAAGATAGAGGATTAGATTAGTAGGCTAAAAGAACATAGAATATAAAGGGAAGAGAATGATGACCATCCAAGGCAATCCAAGTTTAGTTTTGTGTGTCCAATAATTTTGTCTTTGCACTATTGCTGCATGTCACTGGTTATTATAGAATATCAGGGAACACTTATGGATGCTTGCTGGTATATATGAGAGGACTAAAAAGAGAGAATTGAATTGAAAGCTATGCTAAGATTCCAATCTCCAGTCATTTTAATCAAATACCATTTATGGTAGACTACCTATATGTTATATATAAATATCTGATTTAGTTTCCATTACAACAGTAAACTGATTGCTTGTACGTTCAGTTTATGTAGTTACACATTAAGTACCATCATCTGCATTAAGTACTATCTTATAATAATTGTAATCAGAGAACATATTTTCCTCATACTGTCCCTGGAAAAACCTTGGTATCCATATCGTAAATTGGCTTTTATAATTCTGTTTTTTACTGCTCATTTGTATATACTGTGTTTTGACCTAGCTTGACACCATATTAGGTGATTGACTTTCTAACTACCTCTACAGCTCTAGTCTGAACAGTAGGGCGCCTCCTTTGTGGTAAGATCTCAGTACCATAAGGTCTTTCAGTATTGGGCTTGATGTTTGAAAATTCTTGAATTTCATATTAGAAAGTTACCTGATATCCATCCTTTGTTTTGTTCTTAGCAATAATGCAGAGGTTTTTGGTAAACTGTATTTTATATAGAAGTGTACAATTATTTTATATAGAAGTGTACAATTATAAGTCTACTTTCAATTATTGATTTTTATTAAGTCATTGTAAATATTGGTAACTATAATATTGAGCTATTGAGCTATTTCTCTGACTACACCAAATTTGAGCGGGTTTTTTTTTTTTTTCTCCCCGAGTCAGGGTCTCACTCTGTTGCTCAGGCTGAAGTGCCATAGGCTATCATAACTCAACTGCAACCTCAGACTCCTGGCTCAAACAGTCCTCTCACCTTAGCCTCCTGAGTAGTTGGGACTACAGGAGCATGCCACCACATGCGGCTAGTTACTTTTTTTTTTTTTTTTTTTTTTTTTTTTTAGGGATGGGGTCTTGCTTTGTTGCCCAGGCTGGTCTTGAACTCCAGGGCTCAAGTGATCCTCCTACATTGACCTCCCAAAGTGCTAGGATTACAGGTGCGAGTCACCATCCCCAGCCCCTGTTCATTCTTATTTTTGATTTTTATCACTATGGTGGCTTTCAGTTTAGATTTTAGTAGTTTCATGAAAGGCACTACATTCACAGTACCCAAAAGTTACCCAGAGATTGGCCTGCTTAAAATTTTAGGTTGGTTGTGGGATAAACATACTTACCTCCAAAATGATACATACCCTGAGCACAATTATTTCTCTCTTAGCTCTCACTTGCTTTTGAATAAACCGTACTGCTCGGGAGAAGTTTGGAAATGTAGTAATAATTAAAGACTGCTTCTAGTCTGGTTGCGGTGGCTCACACCTGTAATCCCAGCACTCTGGGAGGCTGAGGTGGGTGGATCACGAGGTCATGAGTTTGAGACCAGTCTGGCCAACATATAGTGAAACCCCATCTCTACTAAAAATACAAAAAATTAGCCAGGCGTGGTGGTGTGTGCCTGTAATCCCAGCTACTATGGAAGGCTGAGGCAGGAGAATCGTGTGAACCCAGGAGGCAGAGCTTGCAGTGAGCAGAGATCGTGCCATTGCACTCCAGCCTGGGCAACAGTGCGAGACTCCGTCTCAAAAAAAAAGACCGTTTCTGATGCATTCAGAACTTCAAACTTGAGTCATATACGTTAGGTCTAAGAGCCTTTTGTAAAACTGTATTTCCATCAGATAGTTCCTTAAAAATCTGTAATTCCATTTTACTTAGTGTAATTTATGCAGCGAGGAATGTCTGTGGTCTCCGTTGTTGGCTGTTCATATGACTGCTTTGAATAAATTCCCAAAGTTCCTATGGTTTCAAATTTATTGTGTTCAGTTGTTTTGTCACATCAGTTCTAGTTAGTTTTATCAGCTACTTGAGACTCCAGAAAGTTTTTTTTGAACTTTAGAAACAGTTTAATAATTTGTTTGTAGAAACTACTTGACTGCATTAAAAAACTGAAATGTTCACTTTCTCCTTTGGCTTGTAGTGAGTATTAAATAAATGAGGATGGCTAACAGTATGCAGTCGAAGAAATTCTGCCTTGGTTACTCTCCCCATGCAGAGAACCAGATTAGCAAAGTTTATATTAAAACCATCTGTGGGGCCAGGTGCAGTGACTCATGCCTGGAACCCCAGCACTTTGGGAGGCTGAGGTGGGTGGATCACCTGAGGTCAAGAGTTCAAGACCAGCTTGGTCAACGTGGTGAAACCCCATCTCTACTAAAAATACAAAAAATTAGCTGGGTGTGGTGGCAGGCACCTGTAATCGCAGCTACTGGAGAGGCTGAGGCAGGAGAATCACTTGAACCTGGGAGGTGGGGGTTGCAGTGAGCCAAGGTGGTACCATTGCACTCCAGCCTGGGCAACAAGAGCAAAACTCTGTCTGGGGGGAAAAAAACAAAACAAACAAAAAAATCTGTGGAAACTGTGCTTATTTGTCCCTTGTATGAATGAACTATTGAAAAAAAAATTCCTTTTATTTCAGAAATTCACGTCTGGCATGTAAATTCACCTTTCTATGTTTACAAACTTCTAAAATTTTGTATCTGGCAGGTTAGGTCCTAGGGGTTGCCTATTATCTAATATATGCAAATAATTAATTCCCCTGGTTTTGGTTGCTAAAAGTTTTAGGGTTGCTGCATTTGCCCTGCATGCAGTATGTTAAAAAGCCCCTGCTGTTTTATTTAAAGGTTATTGAGATCTGAATTATTTTTTATCTCAATCCCCTTCTACTTCACAGTTGTTTCTGTTTTCTTCATTACTGGTTCTAACAAAATGTCTGCTGCATCTGCTGTAGGTGTTTTCTACTGCTACTTACTCATCACTTTTCTTTCTCTTTTCTCCTGAGTTCCTTTTGGTTCATGCCTACTTAGTGGCTCTCAGGCCAAGTGATTTAGTTTATAACCTTTTCTCTTTAGGAAAAATACTGCTTTCCTTGTGCTCTGAATTGGCTGGGTGAAACATGGTGTGGTAACCTTCGTGTTGCTATTTTCTTTAAAGGTTGGTGATTCAGTTTTGCCAAAGAAGATAATTTGGCTGTTTTTTGTTTTTTTGGCACTTTCAGATCGCAATTCTTCTTAACTTCTTGATAGAGACCTTACTGGGAAAAATATCTTTTTTTTTTTTTTTTTTTTTTTTTTGGAAGATGGAGTTTCGCTCTTATCACCCAGGCTGGAGTGCAATGGTGTGATTTCAGCTCACTGTCACCTCTGCCTCCCAGGTTCAAGGGATTCTCCTGCCTCAGCCTCCCAAGTAGCTGGGATGACAAGCGTGTGCCACCACTGCCAGCTAATTATTTGTGTTTTTTAGTAGAGACGGGGTTTCGCCCTGTTGGCCAGGCTGGTCTCAAACTCCTGACCTCAGGTGATCCACCCACCTCGGCCTCCCAAAGTGCTGGGATTACAGGCACGAGCCACACCGAAAAATATCTTTAAAAAAAATAATCGTGGCCAAAGAAGAAACTCTTGGGTATTGCTTGTGTTTTAATGAAAATATCCTAATTATCAAATGGCTTTTTATGGCAAAATGAATACCCCAAGGCATGTATCCGTAAGATTTGTAAACTCCCATTCTGTACATCTACAACACATGGGAATATCAGATGCATATGATGTAATAAACTATAGTTCATATTTATTAAAAATAAAATTTCACTAAAAAACACTTGTGGACAGACTCCAGTGTGGAACTATAAGACCATTTAAGCGTTTGTTTTCTTTTACAGAACAGTACTTTTTTTTTAGCAAAAAGTAATTAAGAGGGTACTAGCACCGGTAGATGTAATTGAGATAAATGGCATGCTTAGAGCATAGCCATTACAAAGTCAAAGTCCTTTCAGGGAGTCTTCTGCAGTTAGGTAGGATAAGTGACTTGATTTCTCTTATTTTGAGACGTTACTTTTGTTTTTTAGCTTTTTTTTTTAATTAGTGGGAATGGAGGGTTGATGTCCAGAATTTAAAGAAAAGAAATACATGCAAATATGGAAAATCGTTCCTTTGGGGAAAAAATGCTCTTTGCTGTCTTATCTAGTCTTAGTCAAGGAAATATGTCCCATAGGTTAATATATCTGAAATATTAGAAGACTCCTACTCATATGAAAGACTGCTTTATTAACATGTAAATCTTTGTAAAATTGTAACAAAATCAGATTCATAGCTAGATATTGAAAATATATATAAAACCTTAGCTTATGGTAATTTCCTATAACATATTCCATATTAAACTATAGCATACCTTATTCTATTCATATTTACCTCACTGGTTCTTTTTTCTGCTCTATAAAGAGAAAAAAGGGTATGCCTAAAGCAATACTGTATATCTTTTATTGTTTGTGCTACAACTTAAGGTAAGATTTCTCCTTACTGATATTCTGCTGTACTTGGTGTGAGGCGGTTTGCAGGGCTGAGAGAGATACTGTAAATCTGATTTAGGAATTGTTGGTTTATATCTGATGAGTTCTATAAAAATCTCATCATACTTACTAAATCAGAATCTGTGAAAGTAGGACACTGGAATTTGTATTTTTAAGCAGATATTCCAGCTATGTGGTTTTTTTTGTTTTGTTTTTTTGTTTGTTTTTTTGGCAAGGTCAGGAATTAGGAATTACTACTAACCTGCAGAATAAATACAGACACAGTGTAAACATAAGACTTCTGCTTTCTTTGAGCAACTTTGGACTATGCTTACAGATTCCTCAGGATACATGAATTTATTCTCCTGCCTATTTGCTTAGGTAAATAAGTTTAAGAAAAACTACTGTAAGATATTTGTTGAATTATTAGAGCAAAGGAATGAAATAATAGATTTATTACCATTCAAAACATTGCTGAGACAAGATAGAGAAAGGAAAAGTAGTGTTAGAAGAATTGAGTAAAAGGAAAAGGAGAGTAGAACTGCAAATTGGGAGACTTGGTCAACTTTTGTATTTTTCGTCTAGGCACGTAGGTATTTACTGATTAACAGCTAGTAACTTGTGCCCATCATAATGGATGTGTAAGTTTAGACGAGGTGGAATGTATAACAATCATTTCCCTTTGCCACATGCACCTTAGAGCTAACATTGTTAACAGGTAGTAGTAGTAGGAGTGTTCCTACCACCTGTCATTCATATTTTCCCAAAATTGAATATTTTTGTTTGGAATTTTAACATACTTGATTTTTATATGCAGAGAGCAATGAAGAGAATTTGAAAAATCATTCTTATAAATGTAGTTGTCTTTCACTAGTGAAAAATACGTAGTAGTTTAGAATTTTTAAGGATAATTTATCAAAAATAACAGAAATAAAAAATAATGTGGCTTCTTTTCCCTACTACGTGGTTATTCATTCAGTGAAACCAATACTTACTGAGTTAATGAGAGTAAACAAATAAGCAGTTGTTTATCATGTTCCTGGCACTGATTTTGGTGGTTTTTTGTTTTTTTTTTAATAATGAATACTTGTTATATGTGGAGAATATTTTAGTTTTTGGTAATAGAGAATATTTGAGTTTTAATGGAATTTTATTCTCTCTTAGGTCATGTTTACTGGTGAAAATATTCCTGTTCATCCTCATGTTTATAGCAATGGTCATATCTGTTTATCCATTCTAACAGAAGACTGGTCCCCAGCACTCTCAGTCCAATCAGTTTGTCTTAGCATTATTAGCATGCTTTCCAGCTGCAAGGAAAAGGTAGGACTTTTCAGAATTATTCCAGATAGTATCTCTTCTTCTTTCAGTTTAAGTAGATAAACAATTTTAATATGTAATTCTCTTTATTTAGAGGAAGGACTTATGCTTTTTATCTTAAAATTATGGGGAATTTCATGTTTAGTAATAAATTCAAAAGTTATTTTGATACCTTTCATTCCAAATAGAAGTTTTACATGTTGAATGGGGTAGAAGCCAGATTTACTGTTTTATATTTTTTTAAACAGAAAATGTACGGTATGTTCTTAAATCTGATTTTATTCCCAAAAGCATGCACAGGGTAAACGTGTACAAGAAATTCTTTTTGTAGATTTCACAATGGAAAGCCTCAGAAAAGTGCATCATAGCTTCCTTCTCCCCTCTGCCAGCTCCCACCCTATCAGCCTGTTTCAGGAAATTTTTCAGGAACCAGAGCTTTCCTGTCCTAATGATTAGGTTGAAGGAGGAAGACTAGTTTACCAGTAGAATTTTCAGGACGTTTCTTCCTGTTCTCCTTTATTAATCCACAGATTCTATGTCTAATGGAAGTGGGGGGAGGGAAAAACAGAAAGAAAAAAATCACTTATGAAATTTAAAATGTAGGCCGGGCATGGTGGCTCAACACCTGTAATCCCAGCACTTTGGGAGGCCTAGGCAGGTGAATCACCTGCGGTCAGGAGTTCGAGACCAACGTGGCCAACATGGTGAAACCTTGTCTCTACTAAAAATACAAAAATTAACTGGGTGTGATGGTGTATGCCTGTAATCCCATCTCCTCAGGAGACTGAGGTAGGAGAATCGCTTGAACCCAAGAGGCGGAGGTTGCAGTGAGCCAAGATCACGCCACTACACTCCAACCTGGGCAACAGAGCGAGGCTCCATCTCAAAAAAATAATAATAAAATAAATTTTTAAAATATATATATATAAGTTTAGGATACCCTTTAAATGTGTCTGAATCCTCTGTGCACTTCTGACCCTCTTGTCATTCCTGCTTAAGGGTTAGTATAGCATAACATTTATGTATTTCTACATTTTAAAACCCCTCCTAAATCTCCATGAGGGTTTCCTTTTGCATTCTGTTTTAAACAGCTTTGCCCTAGAGGTTAGGGAGCTATTTGTGTTTTACAATTTTCTTCCCTTTTCTCCAAGTTGAACTGAATGTCATTTTTAGTAAATTAGTATTTGGAGAACTTTTAAGATAATAGTTCATTTTTAAATGATAGGTTATTTAGAATCTGAAGCACTCTAAGCCACAGCATGTGAAATAATGGGTTAAGTTGGGTTTTTTTGTTTTTGTTTTTTTTACTCATTTATTGCTTATTGCTGTTATATTTTCTCCTCTTACCCAGCCCCAACACACAGACACGTTTTAAACTTTTATGTGTAGGGCAAAGCAGTTTGTGGGTACAAGGCCTTCTGTGTTCCTGTTATGCTTAAATACTGTAGAAAGGTGAGATGGTCACGACAGGATTTAGTAAGAAAGTTATTAAGAGATGAACGTCAGCGATATCTGTACATAGCCTTGCATGTGCCTCATGACTAGATTTTTACATTTCAATATAATGATTTATTATTAAAAACTAAAGAATGACTATATTCTGTATACTTCCTTCATCTTCCTCTAACCCTCACCATTCCCCTTACATTCCAGTTGTCTGCTAGTAGTGTTTCTTGCATACTTAGTATAGACTAATTTTTCCATTTAAAGCAGTAATAAACTATATTTTTACTGTAATAGTTGTATAATATGTTTAATCAAGATGATAATCTGGAAATCAAGATTTCCGTGAAATACGATAAAATTCAAAAAACATTTACTAGGTACCTAGTGTGTGCTACTTTTACTGTGCTAAGTGGTAAGTTACAAAGATGAAGAGGAAAATTTGCTTTGGCATTGAGAGGATCTAGCTCCAAAGAAACCTTAAAAAGTGTTTTAGGCCAGGTGCAGTGGCTCATGCCTGTAATCCTAGCACTCTGGGAGGCCTAGAGGGGTGGAGCACTTGAGGCCAGGAGTTCGAGACCGGCCTAGGCAAAATGGCTAAACCCTGTCTACTAAAAATAGAAAAATTAGCAGGGTGTGATGGCGCATGCCTGTAGTCCCAGCTACTCGGGAGGCTGATCACAAGACTTGCCTAATCCCAGGAGGCTGAAGTTGCAGTAAGCTGATATCATGCCACTGCACTCCAAACTGGGTAACAGAGCAAGAATCTGTCTCAAAAAAAAAGAAAGAAAAAAGAAAAGTATTTTAAATACCTACCTACACATTTTACTATTAAAACAGGTAAACTTTATTCTGTAGTGAACATGGTTCTATGGGCTTTACTTTGTTAATTCTACTGCTATTAAAATATTTTACCTTAGGTGTTTAAAATTTTAGTCATAATTCTTTTATTCCAGTTTCCTTTTAAACAATCAGGAGTGGTTCCATAAGCTGAAGGTATTTAAATCCAGTATGCCATTAGAGTGCAGTGGATTAAAGATAATTTCTGATATTGAGATCACAGGCCTTTCAGTAAATTTCACTTTATTCGCATGCCTTTATAATATACTTACATTGTTCAAACTTTTCAGTTTGTATTCCATTCCTAAAACAATTTTGTAAGACATCTTTCGTATAGTTTCTTTTCCAAGAACTATATCTCCCTGATCACTTGTCAGGGAGATAAATGATTTAAGCAAATAGAATTGAGTATTTCTTTTTTCTAAATATGTATTTTTTGAAGAGTTTTCTGATGATTCTTGGGTTCTAATCAATACATACCTAAAATGAGTTTGTGAAATTATTTGCTCTAGTAATACCAATTCCATATGAACATAGATTTGACTTTGTAGAATCATCCCTTCCTTGAAGTAGTCAGGCATCTAATTTCATAATATTCATTTTTTTAGGAATTTTCTCAAATTGTGTGCACAGATTAACTTGGAACACTTAAATACCTTGAATGTCTTGTGCTCTAATATTTCTTTTTGTTAAATAAAATTACTATTAATATTAACACATAAGAACATTATGAGGCTCAACTAGGCTGATAGTTACATATATGAGTTTTAGAAATGCCAAATGAACTAGCTGTTTTCCTTCCTGCTATCACAGAGTCCTACTCACCATTGCTTTCTGGTTAGACTTTCCTTCAATGATGTCAATACCAAATTCACTTATTTTCATTAGCCTCAGGTAGAGGAAAGGATTCCCTTAATCTCTCATTTTCATTAGCTTAACTAAGCAGATTTAAGTCTGAAAATAAATTCTGCATATACACTATAAAATATTTAATGATAGGAAAATAATCAAGTTATTGGAATGATTCTGAAAGGCATAAAAGAGACTTAAGGATAGCTATCATAGTATCTATAAACTTTAATATAGCTTTAATATAAATTTGATGTTTCCAAGTCTTTGTAGAGAGTATACATTTTCTTTTCTCTGGTCAGCATCCAACAGATTTCAGGAAAAATCTCTTCCATAATGTATCTTCAGTGTTGTTGGCATCGCTTTATCTGAGGTAGCTCCCTTGCAGAGCTGCCATATATTTCTCTTATTGTTCTAGTCAGGGCATATGTTCAGCAGAAAGGCCAATTACAGCAGAAATGCCAATATATATTTTTCCCATTTTTTCTCTTAAATACTGTTTAGAAACTGAATCTTCTGGTCTATCTTTGATGGTATCCTATTACAGTAAAAATATAGTTCTTTGTGGAGGTGTGTACGTTGCTATACTTCTCCAGACAAATCTAGTTTAGTAGACTTTTCTGTTTTTTTTGGTTTTGTTTTGGTTTGTTTCGAGATGGAGTCTGGTTCTGTCTCCCAGGCTGGAGTGCAGTGACGCAATCTCGGCTCACCGCAAGCTCTGACTCCCGGGTGCACACCATTCTCCTGCCTCAGCCTCCCGAGTTAGCTAGGACTACAGACGCCCGCCACCACGCCCAGTTAATTATTATTATTTTTTTAAATATTTTTAGTAGAGACAGGGTTTCAGCGTGTTAGCCAGGATGTTCTCGATCTCCTGACCTCGTGATCTGCCCGCCTGGGCCTCCCAAAGTGCTGGGATTACAGGTGTGAGCCACCGCGCCTGGCCTTTTGTTTTGTTTTATTATTTATTTATTTTTTGAGACAGAGTCTTACTCTGTCACCCAGGCTAGAATGCAGTGGCACCATCTCAGCCCACTGCAACCTGGGTTCAAGCAATTGTCCTGCCCTAGCCTCCCAAGTACCTGAGATTACAGGTGCCCACCACCACTCCCGGCTATGTTTAAATTATGTGAATTTATGTTAAATTATGTGAATTTGCCTTTTCTCATCAGTCCTTCTTCATTCCCCTTATAATTAATTTAATTTTTTTGTTTGGTTGGTTGGTTGGTTGGTTTTCAGACAAGAGTCTCACTCTGTTGCCAGGCTGGAGTGCAATGGCACGATCTTGGCTCACTGCAACCTCTGCCTCCTGGGTTCAATCAATTCTCCTGCCTCAGCTTCCCAAGTAGCTGGGATTATAGGCGCGCACCACCACGCCCAGCTAATTTTTTTGTATTTTTAGTAGAGACTGGGTTTCACCATGTTGGCCAGGCTGGAACCTAACACAGACCACACTCAAACACCCTTATTATGCCTTTTTTAAATTTAGGTGTTAAGCATACACATTTCCTGGAATACATCTATAGTTTTTATTCTTTTAGATATATGTTTTTTACGCATTCTGTTAATCTTGCTTAAGCTTTTATTAAAACTGTCACCCTCTTAGTTTTTCTGTTTTTCGACTTACGTATTTAAATTATTTTTTGTTTCAGAGACGACCACCAGATAATTCTTTTTATGTGCGAACATGTAACAAGAATCCAAAGAAAACAAAATGGTGGTATCATGGTAAGCAGTTTGAATTTGTAGTAACTTTTTAGCATTTTGATTTGAAGATTATATATATTTGCTGTAAGACTTGGAGAAAAGAAGGGAAGCTATAATTGGTGTTATATTTATGTTATTTATGTAGTTTGGAGACGCATAATCGCCAAGTAAGCCAAGAAGTACCAAAAAAAATAGACTTTCAAACCAAATTAACCTTTCACATAATGTAAAATAGTCTGAAGTTCATACAGTAATTCATTTTTCCAATAAATCAGATTAAAGTTATCCCTTCCTCTTTCACCTCTCCCCTCAATGCAAATGAGCTATTTTTAAAAGGTACTGGATTCTTATTCTCCTGAATTATGACTGTTCTAGTCCAGTCCCCAATCCTGGGTACATAAAACTTTTTTTTTTCATTTACAGATAATTCTGTTTAAAATATCCTTGGTTCATTGATTTGGCGATGGCCATTCTTATCTCTTAATATATTTTCTCCTCTTGCTTGAACACTGAATGTTTGAATCATTCCCCTCCACCATTCTCCCTTTAAGGAACAACTTTGTTTTGAAAATGAGTTTCATAGCAATCAAGGAATGGAAATATTTGTTATACATTGAGATGGTAAAGCAACTGTTCTGTCATCCAACTAGGATGGCTACAGAGAATCTTCTTTGAACTTCTCCTTCACTTTTTTTCCTTCACTTTTAAAAAGCTAATACATTTCAGCTGTGTTGCCTTTTCTCATCAGTCCTTCTTCATTCCCCTTATAATTAATTTAATTTTTTTGTTTGGTTGGTTGGTTGGTTGGTTTTCAGACAAGAGTCTCACTCTGTTGCCAGGCTGGAGTGCAATGGCACGATCTTGGCTCACTGCAACCTCTGCCTCCTGGGTTCAATCAATTCTCCTGCCTCAGCTTCCCAAGTAGCTGGGATTATAGGCGCGCACCATGCTCTTTTCTCCTATATATATATCAGAATAGCAGTCACAGTCAATGTGAATAATAGCTTGTCCTGGCATTATAGGTAAATTTGGGTAATCTTATCAAAGATAATCATACACTTATAAAAAGCGTAACATTAATTTTTTTTATTAGAACTTTCCACAGGTCAGCGTATCTTTTTCTGCTTAGCTCTAAGTGTTATACTGCTTAGTTCCAGTATAAGACCTAGTTACCAAGACATATGGACTCTTGATGTTTCTTAGCATCATCTAATTTTCAAAGGATTACAGAGCAGGCCAGTTTCCTTATGTGACTTTCAAGGCTAGGCAGAAAGTTCAGAAACTGAACAAAGGCTTACTAAGAATTGGATAAACATTTCTATAGAATTATAAACACTTAGCATTTCAGTTTCTAGAAACTAAGCGGAATTGTATACCTCAGGTCTCAAGCTCCACAGTCCTCCTGTGTGGTGCTTCCCGACATACTTGGGTCAAGGTGAGTCAGTGTTTGCCAGATCTAAGCAAAGAGGCAAGAGAGGTTTGGTTTAGATTAATGACTATATGTATACTTCCTGGATGCTGGATGCAGGATGGAGTCACAGTTAATGAAAAACAACAAATCTGAAATTCACTTCATTTCCTGGTTTTATATGAGGAGGACTCTGCTGACATGCTAAAGCTGAGCTGCCAGATACCAGTGTTAAAAGAGACCTCTTTCAGCTTAAATTTGTGGTTTTCTACATTATTAGTTAGAATCCTTTAAGAATTAGGCCAGTCAGTTTACCCCACTGGTATTGTCTTTGTATGCATCATAGCTTATATTTATTTCTTTTGAGGTTCTTACTTACCACACAGTGATTTATTACCATGTAAAAAGTCACCTCATTAGTGTTTAGAGGCCTTTGGATATATTAAATAAAAAGTTGTATTGATAGTGACTACACATTTCTTTATTACTTACTTGAAGTTGACTATCAATGTGTTTTCCAGAATTCCTTTATGGTTTCTGTTCACTAAGAAATTGAAGTCATACCTGCTTTGAAATGCAAATTTATTCATTGCCATTGCCAGTTAAGGCAATTGGGGAGTGGGAGGGGATTCTTATGCTTTGAATAATCAATTGAGCAGGGAGAATAGGGTTAAAAAAAAATAAAGAAGCCTAACCAAAATAGGTACGCAAAATAGACAACTCACCTCAGCATACAGATGGGTTAAGGATTTTTTTTTATGATTCAGGGCTAGAATCTTCCTTAGAAAACAGATCTGCTTATAGTTCCATGCACAAATAAATGAATGATTGAGGCCTCAAAGTTCTATATCATAAAACAGACATGATGATTGTTCTTGGGAAGGATAGAAAGTATCTTTTGAACATGTCTCTTTGTGAGACCATAAAAATAATTTCAGTGAGGTAGCCAACTAAAGTCCATTAGTTGTATGGTCCATTTGTTTTCTGAGGTCAGTATCAGGCATATACAACTTAATTTCATAAATGATTTGCTTTCCACAGAGGGGAGGACAGATTTGTGGCTGGCTGGAACCATTCTCCTTAAAGTGTTAGAAAATTGAATGGTTAGTTATAAACTATAGGTTGAATATCCCTTATTTGAAATGGTTGGTGCCAGAAGTGTTTTGGGTTTCTTTTTTTTTTTCCTCAAATATTTACATATACATAATGAGCTATCTTGGGGATGGGAGCCAAGTCTAAACATGAAATTTATGTATGTTTCACATATACATTAAACACATAATCTGAGGGTAATTTTATATAAAACTTCATTTATTTTTTGAGACAGAATCTCTGTCACTTAGGCTGGAGTGCAGTGGTGCGATCATGGCTCACTGCAGCCTCAACTTCCCGGGCTCAGGTGATCCTCCCACCTCAGTGTCCCAAGTAGCTGGGACTACAGGCAATGTACCACCATGCCGAGCTAATTTTTGTATATTTTGCAGGAGGTGTAGGTGGGATTTCACTATGTTGCCCAGATTGGTCTCAAATTCCTGGACTCAAGCAATCTGCCTCAGCCTCCCACAGCGCTGGGATTGCAGGCATGAGCTACCACACTGGACCTATACAGCATTTTAAATATTTTTTTGCATGAAGCAAAGTTTTAACTCTGACCTGTCACATGAGGGCAGGTCTGGAATTTTCCACTTTTAGTGTCAGTTTGATGCTTAAAAAGTTTCAGATTTTGGATTTAGGATGTTCACCCCATGTAACTTAAGGCTCCTGTCGAAGGTTGGTTTCAGAGACGTAGGCTCATAGGAAATGAATTGTTATAATGTTTAGATGGCATATCCAACAAAATGAGTCTGTAATTTGGGGGAGGCGTAGAGGAATACTGGTTTTTAAAAACCATGGACTGCATGCTGATTCTGTTCAGCTGGAATATTTCTATAGCATATAAAGACTACAAGAGGGCAGGAGCATAAAATTGTCTCAGACTAGTAGTATCAAACTCCTTTTCTTCCTGCCTTATGGTTGCTGTCCATAGATTTACCTGTGTTGTGAACTTTTTTATTTGTACTACCTTTTGGAGTTACAAAACCATTTACTAAATTCCTGAGTCTAAACTTTTACTCTGTTTGTGCTTCTGTTTCCTGCTGATTAACAAGTCTGTTGTCTGCCTACTTT
This sequence comes from Macaca thibetana thibetana, assembly GCF_024542745.1. Classification (NCBI taxonomy): domain Eukaryota; kingdom Metazoa; phylum Chordata; class Mammalia; order Primates; family Cercopithecidae; genus Macaca; species Macaca thibetana. The sequence continues at coordinate 71,026,672 of NC_065585.1, forward strand.
GAAATATTTCTTGAATTAGTTCATTAAAGGAAAATTTTAATTCCCTAAATTGTTGAGAGGCAAAACTAAATATTTTTTCTTTCTTGGAGGTAGCATACACTTCATATCCACTGACCTATATTACTGTGTTCCTTCTTTTTCTAGTCTTCTGTCTCTGGGGACATACAAGGAGATGGGTTTCCATGATAGTTGGAAAACTATATGATAGTTTTTATTCTCAGGAGAAAACTAAATGACCTTCTTCTAATCTAGTTCTCTCTCATTTACATTTCTCAGAAGCACAGTGAAGTTAGCCATGGTCGGTGTCACCTCTTTGAAACTGGTAGTCTGTATGTTATATTTGAAAGTGTAATTTTAGTAAAGGTTTCTGAAGTTCCAGGAAAAATATAAATGGTTAATATTAGATTTTTCTTTAAGCCATTGTCTTGTCATAAATACTTTAGCCAAGAGATTAAATACACCATTCTTTTACCACCTTTTGTTGGCCTGTATTTGTCTTGACCCAAAATGGGTTTACTCAGTTATTTATTTATTTATTTAGGTTGGGGGGTTAGTCTGTCCTGGTATCCAATAACACTTTCTTCTGGCTAGCAAACTGTGTTCTTTCTACTAATGGATAAGTTTTTTGCTTCTTAGTTATGACCATCCTATTTAGAAAAAGGATGGCCGTGACTTTGGCTCATACCTGTATCTATACTTAGAATTTGCTTATAAACTCTTGATTACATATAGCCATCATGGATTTGTAATCCCGCAAGTCCCTGTGGATCTAGCTATTATAGATCATTTGTTTCTTCAAAACTAGGTGGGTAGTATCATAACAGGGATTGAGATATGGAAAATAGCTTCACAAAGATACCGTTATCATTTTGGTAGCACATTCTGCAGAAACCCACTATACTAAAATGAACAAGCTAATAAAGATGCATTTATGCTACCACCTGTCAAAGATGGCATGTGGAGATACAAGTTTATTGGTAGTTAACTAGATAACATTATGTTCAAATTGAATTTTATCTGTCACTTTTCTTATTGTATACATTGTTATCTTGTATCACCTTAAAATTTATCCTCAGTAGTTTGACATATTAGGTAGAATTTAGTGCCATCTTTTAGCTTAGAGATTTGAGTATGATTAGTTTTAGTGTTAGTTTTAGGGACCAACCCTATTGTTACTCTATTGCAGAAGTGATGTTTTAAGGAACTTCTTCATATTCCTAAGTTTGTTTTATATCCATAACAAGTATATGTTCTCTGTTCCAAGTACCACAATAATTTAAAGAACATCCCTTTTTTTTTTTGGAGACGGTGTTGCCTAGGGATCACGGCTCACTGCTGCCTCAACCTCTGAGACTCAAGCGATCCTCCCACCTCAGCCTCAGCGTCCCAAGTAGCTGGGACTACAGGCATGCACTACCATGCCAGGCTAATTTTTGTATTTTTTTAGAGGCAAGATTTTGCCATATTGCCTAGGCTGGTCTTGAACTCCTGGGCTCAAGCAGTTCATCCACCTCAGCCTCCCAAAATGCTGGAATTACAGGCGTGAGCCACTTTGCATTGCCAAAAAAATTGTGAGTGAACCTTACAGGATATAAACTACTTGTTTTCTTAAAGATACTATTCTTATTTATTTTAAGGCATCTAATGAATTAGGGATGATTTATTTTTAAACTCTAGTCTGTTTGGAATACTCTGAGTTTACCCAGCTTAGAAGTCAGATTTTACTGGTTTTTAATTAGCGGTATATCAATTCTAACATGAGACAGTGTATTAATGTTTTGTGTTGCTCTAAAGAAACACCTGAGACTAATTTATAAGAAGAGAAGTTTGTTTGGCTCATAGTTTGGCAGACTCTACAGAAGCATAGTGCCGGCATCTGCTTCTGGTGAGGCCTCAGGAAGCTTTTACTCATGGTGGAAGGTGAAGGGAGAGCAGGCAAGTCACATGGCAAGAGAGGGAGCAAGAGACAGAGGAAGGAGGTCCCAGACTCTTTAACAGCCAGATCTCAAGTGAACTAATGACTGCAAGGAGGGCACCAAACCATTCCTGAGGGATCTGCCCCCATGACCCAAACACCTCCCCATTAGACCCCTCTCCAACATGGGGGATCACTCATTTCAGCATGAGATTTGAAGGGGCAGATACCCAAACTATATCAGACAGTTTGTAAAATATTTTGGCTAGGATTTCAGAATTTTTCCTTGAGTGCTTTCACAACTCTTGGCCACCAGTCTTAGTTTCTTTATGTAGCTTCCTTCTGAAGAATAACATCCTCAGAATAAATGTTTCAGATATGTTTCGTGAAATTTTATAAAATAAATAATGAATTCTAAAGTTGTCTGTGTTACATATATATGTGTTGAGACTACCAGAAGTTATTATTAAATAATGACCCCATTTGCATATGTATCTATACTTGCTGAAAGCTTATTTTCTCTCCTTTTTTTTTTTTTTTTTTTTTTTTTTTGAGACATAGCTTCCCTCTGTCTCCCAGGCTGGAGTGCAGTGGCGCAGTCTTGGGTCACTGCAACCACTGCCTCCCGGATTCGAGCAATTCCCTTGCCTCAGCCTCCTGAGTAGCTGGGACCATTGGTGTGTACCACCATGCCCAGCTAATTTTTGTATTTTTAGTAGAGAGAGGATTTCACCATGTTGGCCAGGCTGGTCTCAAACTCCTGACCTCAAGTGATCTGCCTGCCTTGGCCTCCCAAAGTGCTGGGATTACAGGTGTGAGCCACCATGTCCAGCCTGAAAGCTTATTTTCTAAAGAGAGATTAATCTTAACTGTTTATTGATTTGGAGATTGTATCTCATTGGTAAAGAAAGGTTACTTCCTTCACAGTCTAAAGACAAATTGTGTATTATTCTGTGTTAAATAGCATGGCACTGTTGATCAGGAGTTTACGTCCTATCTCATTACAATGTGAACTTGTTGCCCATAAAATAATTCTCTTAAGATTAATACATCCTGAATATGTACTAACATGTCATATCAGTTTATTATTTTAAATAGAATGTACTAATAACATATCATTTTAAGGTTTGTGGGAACTATTTCTCTGAAAGAATAAAACTTAATTTATCACTGTATAATTGAACACAGATTACACTTTGTATTCACAGGTTTGGGGGAGGCAGATCAGACATGTAAACTGTGTACTTCTTGCTAATTGAAATTATTTCTACATTAAACAAACTTGTAGAATTTACTTATACATGCTTGACTTTTTAATTATCTTTTTTCTCCTTTTCTTAAAGATGATACTTGTTGATGCCACTGTTATCATCCTCCTAGCCAGAAGATAGTCCTACTGAGAAAATGAGCACTTTGATCATTCAGTCTTTGAACTTTAACCTTTGACTGGAAGTGACCTATAGGCAATGAAGACTACTTCCTTTTACTGCATTTTTACTTGTGTGCATTCTGGGCGCATGTTGATCGCTGGTTCAGTCCAGGCAACTGACATGCTTTTATTAGTCATACAGTATTAATGCAGGTGTCAGGAAACGTCAAATATAATTCCATTTTTTATTTTTATTTTTTTAAGCTTTTGGAAAAGCTCCAGGTCCTTATGTATTGTGCAATAACAATGACTTCCTTGGCGGTTTTGGTACGTTCATTGCCGGCAATGGACGTTGTAACAGGAAAAGTTTTCATTAACTCCTGCCACTCAATGATTAATGCATGATAGGGCCTATGAAATGAACTTGTCGGTTATAGTGGGAATATAAATAAAGTGAGGGATCCAACATTACTTTAAAAGTCACCCCAACTGTTTATATTTGGATTCTATGCACTGTGATCCTAAGGTTAACAGCATGAATTAACATGCGCCTTTAAAGGACTGTAATGAAAGATCATTGCGTATTTATTGAATTGTTTATATCTACTGTCAAGTTGTTTTGACATGGAAGATTTTCAAGTAACATTGGCAGAGAGGTACAGTATGTTATCCCTATGGTGAAAATAAATTCATTTGTTGTATATAGTTCCTCAATCTCTGAAGTAAAGGTATGAGTAATATAGGGTATGAATGGTTTAATCAAGGCTTTATTTTGGAAGTAAGAAAAATGGCAGTGATGATTAAATTGCTGCAGTCCATAATTTGGGCTTGTTATTTGTACATTAAAGATTTTTTCCAAGTAGGTTACACTCTGTTCACTTCCTGCTAGCCATCAGCATGAGCCCTACTGCCTAAACACTATTTCATTTATTTATGTTTGGAAAACCCGTAAACATTTTTGTTTGCAATCTTGTTTCTTTTATTATAAGTCAAGTTTGAATGTTACAGTACTTTTATTGAAAAACTTTTGTTAAGTTTTTTCTTGTAAATTTTCTTTACTTGTAAGTATCATCTTGTCCTTTAATCCTGTACCCTAAAATAAGAAATACATTTTTGACAGAGGCTTAATGTTTTAACAAAAGAGTGTGGACATTTTTATTTTAAAATTTAGGCAAAAATCGCTGTCAAATGGTTGCTTATTTGTCTCACACAGCCATATAGTTTTTCCTGGAGGGTTTTGTTTTGTTGTTGTTGAAAAGACTTTGCTTACAGTTAGATAAAATTTTCTACAGAAAAAAAATCGTTGAAAGGTCCAATTCTCAGTACCATGTGAGTTAATGATACTGCAACTAAGTTCTTTTTAAGAAGTGATTAATGTATTTTATAAATTACCTTTTCACATATGCAAAATCTGTTTCTACTACAGTGTTATTTTTACTAATGCCTTATTGTTGCACTCTTTTTGAAATATCCTGCAGTGAATATATGAATCAATTTGGGCTTAAAACTAAAAGCCAGTTGGCTGAAAGGTTTGAAATATGTACCCCAGTAAAACCATTCAATCAATAATTGGTAAATATTTTAAAATTGTTTTTAATCTGTATAGATGACATTTTGTAGCTTTGTACATGTTGTTAATTAAGGGCATATAATTTTACACTCTAAAAGTATAATTGCTGAACTCAGGGGTGGGTAGACTTCAAAAATATGTCTGCTATAGAAATAACTTGAAAAAAAAATTAAAACCATGGCCAGCCACCAAATTGTGGACACTGTTTATATACCGCTAGTTAACAATTACCACTTTTAAAAAATTATAAACATTTTTGTTCTGTCTTGACTAGATAAATATAAATTCTCACAGTGATCTCTGTCAGTTTTATTAGTTGACCTGTTTAACCAAGACAGAAAGTCTTTGAATTACTCAGAGTTTTAAACTGCTTTTAATATGAAAATTGCAGCTGTAAATTATGTATTTTCATATTTTACATAACTGCTCTACACTACCGTTTGACTTGATCTTTTTCTGGGGGTTGGGGAGAAATCTCTCTCCATATTGCTGGTTCTCTTACTAAAATGCTTTTATAAAGAAATGACCGGTGACATTTATTCACCAAAGGAATTAATATACTGGGTCAAAGATTAACAATGCTATACTATAGAGTAATAGGTCATATATAGCCTCAATTGAGTTTTTTATAACAATATTTTAACATACCTCTCTCTCTACATATAAATACCATAAACTAAAATGAAACAGAGGAAAGTAGAAGAAAATGAAATAATTTCGGTACATCTTACGGTTTAAAGAGAAGAAAATAAGGTGAAATATCCTAAAATATAGGAGCACAAACATTTAAAATTCATAATCAGGTTAACAACACTCTCTTGAAATTTAGGAATCATTGAAAACTCCTTGCACTTAAATTTAATTTATATGTTAGTTACATTATTAAAAGTCGTAGGACATTTATCTGAGTCATTGCTCTACAGAGCAATTAATGAATGGCTTGTAATAATAAAAAGAATATTTCTCTGTAATGCATTGTTGAAAGACAACCAGAATATCAAGAAAATGTATATAGGGATATGCTACTTGCCCCCTCCCTGCATTTCCTCGTGGGGCACTATTTGCTACATAGGCCTACAGAATTAGACTTTCATACTTAGAAGATAATGTACACTTTTCTTTTTTTATTTATTTATTTATTTATTTTTAGGCCATTCTTCTGGTTTGCCAAATTCTATTAAGACAGTAATACATTTGCTTCCTTATTTATGCATGCTTAGATCATGAACATGGTGCCCTCCCTTTTTTTTTTTTTTTTTTTTTTTTTTTTTTTTTGGTCAAGTAGGGATTAATGCCATAGGTTTTAAAGAGAAGGATTGTTTTCAGTTTTTAAGAGAATTTTTATAAAATACATTTTATGGTTGTTCTCTTAAGGAATTAATATTCACTTCTGAAGCACTTACTTGTAATATATAATTTATCATGTTAGCCAGCAGGGAAATAAAGCATTTTTAATCCCCAGAAGAAAGTGCTGGAAATAGCTTCTATATAGTCAACAGTTCACCTGGAGAAAGATCTTAATCCTTGTTGTTTTGACTAGGAATATCAATATTTGGTATAAAGTAACTAGAATAGTTTACTACTTTTTCCCTTATGAAATTTTAAATATATGCAAATATATACATCATTAGATTCCTGTGGTGGATAGTAATTTCTTCAGATTCTAAAACAGGTGTCTAGTGACTGCTTAATTGTTTCCAAGTTGCGTCAAAGATGAATTGGTAAATAATGGAAATGAGTAGTGATATGAAAATGGTTATGTAACTACATATTACTTGTTTCTGGTAATCAAGTCTTATTTTTTAAAAGCCTATTGTTTTTCAGAATTGAGATATTTAAACCTTGTTATAACTTCTTCCTAAAGATAGAAGAGAAGAGGAGGTACTGTGTGTTCAAAAATTTTTTTTAAATAAAGAATTCAGTGTCACTAGTTCTAAGCCTTTATGGTGACTGCTGCTTATATTTCTTGATCTCATGTTCATTAATTTTTTTGTACATATCTTAGCTGAATGCTTAAAATTTGCAATTGTTTGTAATTGTGTATGTAAATTGCTTTTCGATAAGAACTGAAGCTTAATCATATTACTTTCTGAGAATTCATTATCAAAATCAGCTACTATACTGTTCTGTGTTACAGTAATGCCCTTACTGCCTGTGCATGATTGAGGTCTGTGAAGAAGGTGTCTTTTAATCTGCACCAACTGGCCCCAATCCTCTTTGCAGTCTTTTCTAAATTTTTAAAAATCTGTCCTTTCTTTTTCTTCCTATTTTTCTGTCTCTTCCCACAGATGTTCAGTGTATCAGTCTTCCACAGTTTCCTTTTCTCACTTCTAATTTATTCTCTTTTTTTTTCCTGAAGTTAGGGAATCTACAGAAGGAAGATTATTAAAATTATGCCATGAATTTTTGAAAAATGTAAAATGGCTCTCCTACCTACAAATAAAATACATGGATTTCTGATACTAATTTCAGTTTGTCAGTAGATGGCTACATTTGTTGAATAATTGACTGCTTGGCAAATGAGCTGTTAGCTGTAATTAGTTCTTCACTACTAATATTAAGGAAATTTTGTTATTTTTGGATGAGGACTCTCCCAAAGCCAAATTATTGCCCAAGCAAATTATTTATTTTTCCATTTAAATTTCTAAGTCATTTTGAGATGTGGAATGATTATTATTTTTATTATTTATTTATTTATTTATTTATTTTTGAGACGGAGTCTTGTTCTGTCACCTGGGCTTTAGTGCAGTGGCACAATCTGGCTCATTTCAACCTCCGCCTCCTGGGTCTAAGCGATTCTCCTGCCTTGGCCTCCTGAGTGGCTGGGATTACAGGCATGCACTGCCACACCTGACTAATTTTTGTATTTTTAGTAGAGACAAGGTTTCACCATGTTGGCCAGGCTGGTGTCAAACTCCTGACTTCAAGCTGATCTGCCCACCTCAGCCTCCCAAAGTGTTGTGATTACAGGCATGACCCACTGCACCCAGCCTGGAATCATTTTTTAAAAATAATTTGTGGGAAACTTGCTTTCTCAACATAAATTGTGTGGGGGTTGTTTTTGTTTTTTGAGACAGGTTCTTTCTCTCTTGCCCAGGCTGGAGTGTGCAGTGGAACAATCATTGCAGCCTTGACCTTCTTGGCTCAAGCAATCCTCCTGCCTCCCGAGTAGCTGAGTCTACAGGTGTGTGCCACCATGCCTGAATGGATATGCAGTTTGTTTGTTTTTTTTCTGTTTTTTGTTTTTTCTTTAAGACACGAGGTCTCACCGTGTTGCCCAGGCTGATCTTGAATTCCTGGGCTCAGGCATTCCTCCTGCCTCAGCCTCCCAAAGTGCTGGGATTACAGATGCAAGCCACCATGCCTCATCTGTTTGCTGATTTAAGACAGGTTTATGTGCATTATTATCTTTAGAGGCACGTAGAATCTAGACATATACTTGAAACTTGGCTCTCTATCCTGAAAGTTGAAGTTAGAGTTCTTTGATCCTGGTGAGATGTTAATTGTAATTTTAATTTTCACATGTTAATATTGTGACTTATATTTTGTGATGAGTCTCTAAAATGATTAAATGACTTATTTTTTTTATGAAAAATTTTTTGTTAATAAAATATCAGAGTATTTTGAGTATGTGGAAAGAATGCCTGAATAGAAGCTGATCTATCTTAACATACCTCAATAACTCCAGTTTTAATATGGTGAGTGAGGAGTTGACTGGGAAAAGGAGAGATCCAGTTCTTGTTCTAGTCCTTGGCACATACACTCTCTGGGTTTTGAGAAAAGGATGGTCCTACCACAGTTCTAAGTTGTTTTCTCAAAGGCAAAAACATGATTTTGAAATGGCATCACTTGTCAGATTTTCTGGTATGTGGAAAGATTGAATAATCCTGCATCTTTTGAAGCCTGAAATCTACCATAAGGAACTTGGTAAATTTTGTCAGATACCATGAAAATGCACCTCTTCATAGTTAACCACAGATTGTATATGTAAAGGCAAATTGGTGATCAGGCTCAAGGTAAAATAATTATTTGAATGGATTATTGGGTTGATTAGTAGCCAAAAACTAAATGCATGTTCAGGTCAAAATGAATTTGTTCATTTTAGTTGGTACCATTTTCCTTTTATTATTCAGAACTACAGATTGTGCATTTTATTAATAGGAATGAAAGCTCATGCTTACGGATTTGAGTAGGGTGGATGTATATATTTTATAAATTCAAGTTGCAAAATATGTAAAGTCACTACTTTTTAAATAGAATATAAATGTTAAAACAGACAAATCTATGTTATATATTTTTTAATACATATATCAGACTTGTTAGTTGAATGCAGATTACTTTGTGTGCTTTATGGAATTTCATAACTTTTAATAATAAAGCAGTTGTCACTGGATTTTTTTCTGTAGACTTGAATACTAAATGGGATAGATACCAGACCTCTTTTTGGTTTATGATGTGAAACTTCATTTGTACAGTAGTTTCTCTTCACAAAAGACTGAATTTTAAAGGATTATAGAAACAGGAACATGTCCATTTCCAAAATGAGTGCAACAGAATGAAGATAGTCACTCAAACCATCTATTTAACACATCATCTTTATGTAATATGTAGCTAGTTTTAGTGTTTATGTTTTAATAAGTCCCAATTAAAGACTGAGCGTTTTCAGAGAAGATGGAAATGGAGACCCAGGCACTTGTTTAGAGTTATCGTGAGTCCGATGTTTCTGAACTTCAAGTTGTACAATTAAGGACATACTGTAAGAACTTCTGGATGCTTTCTGGAGTATACAAACAGATCAACTAATGACTTAAATGAGTGACTCTTGAAGCTGCAAGAAGAGGAAGGAAATAACCACAAGAAGGGGCTATCTCAGCGTCTGTTATTTCTGACAGGAAGAATTAAATATGCTCTGCTGGTAATTTCTAAGTGTTCTTTTCTACAGGGGATCTGCTTGCCTCAGGAGCACCTTAATCCTCATTGAGGCAGCCATTCTGCCATAAAAATGATCATGTTTCAAACTGTTCCTGCCGTCCTACACAACTATGTTAGTAGATGGTTAGATAAATATATGAACCATCTTCTTTTGTACTTTGATGGTGCCCTTTTCCTTTATTATAATCCTTAAAGTAATTTCTACTTTCCATAGTAGGATTTGACTTTTCTCCACTACTTTAAGCTACTCTGGATAAGTGATTCTGTTTATGTCCTCCCTATATTTCTCACTGATTTTCACACTAACATAACACATAACAAAGTTAAACATAAGCTAAATTGAAGGATCAAGTGACACAGCTAAGAGTTTTGTGTACTTGGATAATAAAGCTCAAAGCCACAGTGGTTATCTGTCCTGTTGGGAGCCCCTTTCAACCAGTTTTTTTAGTTGCCTGTGAGATTTATTTTTAATGTTTGCCTGCGTGATGCAGAATACATAAGTGGGAATCCCTACACCCTTTACAGTTAAGTGGATTATGGAAATAATAAGGAAAGTTTATCCCAAGATAGGAAGTATCTTCTCATGTGTGTACCTGGCCTTCAAGGACTTAATGTGGGTGAATATATATCATCAGACAAGATCCTAATATAGATGGCTGTATCCTGCAGATAGCCAATTCAACATTAAAATTTTATGTCTCCATATTCACCCCAATGAAAACATATTTCTTTTATCCTGCTATAATTTAATGACATTCCCATCCAACCTAGTTAACCAAGCAGTGATACTCAGTAGTCCTCTCCTTGCATTTTTCAAGTCCTGTTGAGTGTAACCTTAAAATGTCTCTGAGATTTCTACCTTCTCTCCAGTCTCGTTACCATTAGGGCCTTTCACTACCTGGCCTTGGTGTCCCTAGGCTGCTCTTCAGCCATCCACAAACCTTGTTTCATAAGCAGTAGCAATGCAACCCTCCACTGTCCTCTGCTAATGTTCTTCCCTGTTGCTAGACTGTTCATGATCTGCATTTCTACCTGAAAGGTCTAGTTTTCAAAGGTAGCTGAAAGGTTGTCATCCATGTCCTTTCTTCTCTCCCTACCAGTCATCTATCCTGAACTTTTTAACAGTAGGGACAGTGTGGCAATTGTGTTTGTGTCCCCAGCACATAGCACACAGTACCTAGTATACAGTACCTGTAGCACATAGGCATTTAATAAGTGTGTATTGAATTAACTTGGTTATACTTGTATTTTTATCCTAGCTTTCTCAAAGAAACTTAGGTGGTAGCTATTTTGAAACATACATCAAGAAGCACCACCTGAGTAAAATGTTATAGCAGAACCCTGCTCTTTCTATCCCAGAGAGTTTGAGAAAATTACTTTTAAATAAATCATTAATCATTCCTCATTGGTTTTGGCTTCTTTTTTATAGGTGTTTCTCATATCTTTATCTCAGGCAAATTGCTTGTCACAAATTAATTGTTTTAAACTAAATACATCTCAGGAACCATAAAATCATAAAGGTAAACCTGACATAAAGTTAAAAACCAACATTAAGCAGATAATTATTGTGTACCTTTCATGTGCCAAGAAGGATGGCAGATAAAGTATATATCTTCAAAGGGCTTATGTAATAAGGGGGATAATAAATAGAAAAACATATCATAAAATGTTACAAGCCTTAAGAGGTGCAGATAGTTTCTGATTATCACAGAAACATGTCTGCCAAAAGTACTGTAACGCATAAAGATAGACGGGCCAGGCACAGTGGCTCACGCCTGTAATCCCAGCACTTTGGGCGAGTGGATCGCAAGGTCAGGAGCTTGAGACCAGCCTGGCCAACATGGTGAAACCCCGTCTCTACTAAAAATACAAAAATTAATGGCGTCTGTAATCCCAGCTACTTGGGAGACTGAGGCAGGAGAATAGCTTGAATCCGGGAGGCAGAGGTTGCAGTGAATTAAGATCACGCCATTGCACTCCAGTCTGGGACAGCGAGACTCCATCTCCAAAAAAAAAAAAAAAAGACACAGGGGACTCCAAAAGGGAGTGGGGGATAGGTGCCAGGGTTGGAAAAACTACCCATTGGGTACTGTGTTAGCTATTTGGGCAATGGGTTCAATAGAGCCCAAACCCCCAGCATTAGGCAGTAGGTCTGTGTAATCAACCTGCACGTGTACCCTCTGAATTTGTTTTCTTTAATACCGTCATGGGCCAGGCATGGTGGCTCACACGTGTAATCCCAGCACTTTGGGAGGTCAAGGCAGGTGGGTCATTGAGGCCAGGAGGTCGAGACAAGCCTGGCCAACATGGAGAAACCCCATCTTTACTAAAAATACAAAAAAGCTGGGCATGGTGTCACATACCTGTAATCCCACTGTTTGGGAGGCTTAGGCACAAGAATCACTTGAACCTGGGAGGCAGAAGTTTCAGTGAGCTGAGACCATGCACCGCACTCCAGCCTGGGTGACAGCGAAACTCCATTTCAAAAAAATAAACATACTGTCATGATCTGAAAAATGTAAACTTTGTAGATGAGTTTCAGGGAAGAACAGAGTTCCCAAGTACAAAATGCTAGGACAGGAGAGGAATTTGCATGAAGATCAGTACAAAGGACTGTGTGACTGATTGAGGGTGAGCAGGGTATTTGGGATGATGTAGGTCCTTGTGAGTCAGGGTAAGACTGAAGTTATTTGGTCCTTCAGTTTCCACTAGCTGAGAGATGAGCCCAGCAACTAAGAGTTACTTTTGTCCTCCGGGAATTTATCAATTGGGAAGAAATAGTTATGAAACTAAGCCACTGTGTGGGCAATATCACAAGGATAGTTGCCCAGGATATGCCTAAAACAAGGAGCCTGCACTACTACCCCAGCATCCCACCCACCAAGAAATAATTTAAAGCTAGACCCAATGGGTCTACTTCATAGTAAAGATCAGCTAAGTAAACCAGCCATGATTCGGATTTGCACCCACTCTAGGGTGGTTCAGGGAATGTCAAGCCTTGGACTTGGATTAAGGTGTGGTCCCTGACTGGCAGTGTCCTCAGGAGATGACATGCGGAAGCAAATGAAAATCCTCTCTGGAGGAAGATACTTTCTTCCTAGGACATAAAGTTATCACATTCTAGGAAATAAGACACCATGATAAACAACCAGCAGAAACAATATAAACAGATCTAGAAAGCATTAGAGGAGTTTGACATGATCTGATGGGGTTTGCTGATCTGCCTGGCATAACTTGGGATCTTCTGAAGAATGAGAACCTATCTTGTTTGTCTTTATACTCATTTAAATATTGAATGCCTACTGAGTCTCAAGGAACTATGATCAGGCAGGGAAGGCAGACAGGTAATTGAAATACAGTTTGACACTTGGTGTCCTGGGGTAATCACAGAGTGCTGGGTGAGCATCAAGGCCGGAAAAATCAACACAGGGAGTCCAAGAAAGAATTCAGGGAATGTGATGAAATGCAGGATGAGTATTTGCCAGTTAAAGGTGGGAGAGTGAAGATGAGGGCATGTATAAGCACACACTGCAAAGGCCCAGGTATGAGAAAGAACAGTGGTGGGAGCATTGAATTAGAATGGTAAAAAAACCATGTTATGGCCAGGTGAAGTGGCTCATGCCTGTAATCCCAACACTTTGGGAGGCCAAGGCAAGCGGATCACCTGAGGTCAGGAGTTTGAGACCAGCCTAGCCAACAGGGTGAAACTCGTCTCTACTAAAACACAAAAATTAACCAGGCCGGTGGCACGTGCCTGTAATCCCAGCTACTCGGGAGGCTGAGGCAGGAGAATCGCTTGAACCAGGAGACAAAGGTTGCAGTGAGCCGAGATCGCACCACTGCACTCCAGCCTGGGCAACAGAGCAAGCCTCCATCTCAAAAACAAAAATCATGTTATAAAGTTTTGACTTAATATTGTGGGCAAAGGGACTGGTGGAATGAGATTTGCACTTTGGAAAAATTACCTTGGCCTTGGCTGTAGTCTGGAGAATGGATTGGAAGAGTCACAGAGCTGGGAATGTGGGGATGGGAGCAGAACCCAAGAGGCTTTTTCAGTAATCCAGACAAAGGATGATGGCTTGAATTGATTATAATATGAACTATTGGAATAAAGACAGACATAATGGAACAGAATAGAGAGTCCAGAAATACGGCCAACTGATTTTCAAAAAAAGATGCCCAGGCACTTCTGGGTGAAACAACAGTCCATCCAGCGAAAGGCATTAGAACATTTGGACAGCCATATGCAAAAAGCAAAAATCTTACCTAACACTATATACAGAATTAGCCCAAAATCAATCATAGACCTAAATTGAGAGCAAAAATAATAAAACTTCAAAAAGGAGAAAATCTGAGGTCTTGGATTTGACAAAGATTTCTTAACTATGACACAAACTCTAAAAGAATGAGTTGGACTCATCAAAATGTAAAACGGATTCTTCAAAAGACAAACTATAAAAACAAGACAATATCTTTGCAAATTATGTTGATATATCTGATAAAGGATCCATTTATAATTTTTTAAGAACTTAAAATTCAATAACAAAACCCAATGAAGTAATGGACAATTTTGTTTTTTTTACACGAACTGATATGTAACCAAAGAGAATATAGGAATGGCAAACACGTGGAGCACTGCTCAACACCCTTAGTCCTTAGCAAAATACAAATAAAAACAATGATAAAAACGATGAGATCCTACTACACACCAACTGCATTGACCATACCAAGTTTTGGCAAGGATGTGGAGCAATGGAAACTCTCCTACACTGCAGGTGGGAATTTAGAATTGTATAACCACTTTGGAAAATAATTTGGCAGTTTCTTTAAAAGTTATGCACATACCTACTATACAAATCAGCCATTTCACACCTAGCTATTTGCCCAAGAGAAAACATATGTCCACAAAGCGCCTTGTACACTAATGTTTATATGAAACAGAAAACATTTTGTGTTTTATGTAATCTGCCCAAACTAGAAACATCCCAAATGCCCATCAATAGGTGAACAGATAAGCAACTCTCCATACAAGGGAATAATTCAGCAATAAAATAGGAACAAACTATTGATACATGTAATGAAGTTGATGAATCCTGATAAATCTTGGTTATGCTGAGTGAATATAGCCAGGCCAAAAAGCATACATCCTGTATGGCTTTATTTACATAAAATTCTAGAAAACGCATCCTTAGTTACAGTGACAGAATTCGATAAATGTTCGCATAGGGAAATGGGACGGCGGGAAGGGGAGATTACAAAGGGGAAGAAACAAACTTTTGGGAATGATACATATGTTCATTATCTTGATTGTCTTGGTTTCACAGATGTATATGTCAAATTCATCAAATTATACACTTTATTTGTAGATTATTGTACATTATACCTCAATTTAAAAAAAAAATTGGCTAGGCACGGTGGCTCATGCCTGTAATCCCAGCACTTTGGGAGGCCAAGGCAGGCAGATCACGAGGGCAAGAGATCGAGACCATCCTGGCCAGCATGGTGAAACACCGTCTCTACTAAAAATACAAAAAAAATTAGCCTGGCCTAGTGGCACATGCCTGTAGTTCCAGCTACTCAGGAGGCTGAGGCAGAAGAATCACTTGAACCCAGGAGGGGGAGGTTGCAGTGAGCCGAGATCATGTCACTGCACTCCAGCCTGGCAACAGAGCAAGAGTCTGTCTTTAAAAAAAAAAAATTAGGAGGCTTTTAGTAATAAAGACAGGATGATGATGGCTTGAAATAGGGTGTGAGAAAATGGACAAATTCAGCCATAATCAAATTGCCCAAATTCACACACTTTAAATGTGATGGAGCTAGAATTTAAAACCTGAGTCTAGCCTGGGCAACATGGTGAAACTCCACGTCTGCAAAAATATAAAAATTAGCTAGGCATGGTGGTGTGCACCTGTGGTCCCAACTACTTGGGAGGCTGGGATGGGAAGATCACTGCACTCCAGCCTGGATGACAGAGCGAGACTGTTTAAAAATCAAACAAACAAACAAACAAAAAACCCAAACCTGAGTCTGACAAATTCCAAAATCCATGCTCAAAGTCAGTACATTTATACTTGAGATAACCACTATGTTGAGGATGATAGTTTTCACCAAAGAACAAAGTGAAGAAGCAGGTTTGGGAGAAAAGGAGGTGTGCTTACATTCCCCCATTGTACTGAGTATGGTAGCTTATACAGTCAATTAGTAAGTGGAGATGGGAGCTGAAGTTTTTAGGCAGCAATGATATTGAAATATTTAGTGTGATGATTTTACTCAGTTTGTGGGTTAATTGCCCATTAACTGATTGCTGGAAAATAATTTAATGCTTTTTTTTTTTGAAACCAAAAAGAGACTTGGGAGACGGAGGTTGCATTGTGCCACTGCACTCCAACCTGGAGAAAGAGTGACATCCTGTCTCAAAAAAATAAATAAATAATTTTTTTTCCCAGAACTGAAATCTGCCTTCATACTATCTATTACAGATTGAATCGTGTCCTCCAATAAGATGTGTTGAAGTCTTAACTCCCAGTACCTCAAATTGTGACCCTATTTGGAAATAGAGTCATTGCAGATGTCATTAGTTGAGGTGAGGTCATACCGAAGTAGAGTGTGGCCTTAATCCAATAGAATTGGTGTCCTAAGAATTGGAGAAGAGACTCACACACACAGTGGAGAAGACCATGTAGTCGACCATGTAGTCATGGAGTCATGTATCAACAAGCCAGTGAATGCCAGGGATTGCTGGGAACATCAGAGGCTGGAAGAAGCAGGGAAAGGTTCTTCCCTGGAGCTGTGGGAGAGAACGTGATTCTGCTGACACCTTGATCATGGATTTCCAGCCTCCAGAAATGTGAAACAATAAATGTTTGGTTTCTTTTAAGCCATCCAGTTTCAATTACTTTGTTACAGCAGCCCTAACAAACACACACGCACTATCTCTTTTTTCTACTTCTGTCTTCTGGAGACACGGAATAAGTCCTGGTTTCTTTTCCAGATATTTGCAGGTGTTTTGAGAACATATTTCAAGAACATATTTCATGACACAGTGAGGAAAACATCTCCTTTACTGGTTTTTAATGAGATACATTTTCAGATCCTTGGAATGCATTCAGAGCCATTGGAGGTCATGCTGCCCTAAGTAAATCACTGTCACCGAGGAAGGGCAGTTTGTTTACAAACACCCAGATTCCAGATATGAAATGTTTTATCTCAAACACTATTGGAAAAAAATTATAATCTAAAATGATGATTAATTAAAACAACTCAGATCCTTGCATTATTCTTTTGTAGGGTCAAGATTTTCAAAGATGCTTTAAAGTGTAGTAACCAGAACTGATCTTACCACTTCAAATAGTCTAAGATACAAAAGAGAATAGAACTTGCTCTGTGGTTTAGGGCAAGGATTTTCAAGCTGTTTCTCAGAGCTCTAGGAGTTTCTTGCAGTTACCTCAGGGGCACATGTGACTGTATTTCATATTGATATTCTATAGATGTTTGCATTAAGAGAAAGTGTTTGCTGTTGAAAACAAGCTTGAAAAACATTTTTTTCTTTTCTTTCTTTCTTTTTTTTTTTTTTTTTGAGATAGAGTTTTACTCTTGTCACCCAGGCTGGAGTGCAGTGGTGCCATCTCGGCTCACTGCATCCTTCACCTCCCGGGTTCAAGCAATTCTCCTGCCTCAGCCTCCCGAGTAGCTGGGATTATAGGCGCCCACCACCATGCCCAGCTGAGTTTTTTACTTTTAGTACAGATGAGATTTTGCCATGTTGGCCAGGCTGATCTCCAACTCCTGACCTCAGGTGATCCACCTACCTCGGCTTCCCACAGTGCTGGGATTACAGGCGTAAGCCACTGTGCCCGGCCTGTCTGGCTAATATTTTAATTTATTTGTAGAGGCAAGGATCTCACTGTGTTGCCCAGGCTTGAATTCACATTTTTTGGCAGCCACATCACACAAGATTTTGATTGGTAAAAGCCACATCTTTTGTGTTTGTTATATCTGTGTACATAGTTTTGTTTTTGTTTGTTTATTTGTTTTGGTCCCAAGTAAAGTATGATATTCCTATAAGATGTCATCTCACACCAGGCATGGAGGTCCATGCCTGTAGTTCCAGCTACTCAGGACGTTAAAGCCATGGGATAGCTTGAGGCCAGGAGTTTGAGGCCACTGTGTGCTATGATGGAGCCTGTGAATAGCCACTGCACTCCTGCCTGGCAACATAGCGAGATCTTGTCTACAATAAAAAGATTTCATCTGATTTGGTTTTACCCTTCTATTGAGACTTTTTGTTTGTTGGTTTTGTTTTCTTTCTTTTTTTTTTTTTCTGACCCTGTATCCAATAGTGTTTAGTTTTCTTATTCTATCATGCAAAATATTAGCTCTCCCTCTTGCTCCCTCTTGATTAATATCACATCTAAGCATTTGTTCTACATCTTTTCAGTGTGTGGGTTTTTTTTTTTTTTTTTTTTTTTTTGAGACAGAGTCTCAATCTGTTGCCCAGGCTGGAGTGCAGTGGCGCAATCTCGGCTCACTGCAAATTCTGTCTCCCGGGTTCAAGCAATTCTCCTGCCTCAGCCTCCCGAGTAACTGGGACTACAGGCATGTGCCACCATGTCTGAATAGTTTTGTATTTTTAGTAGAGATGGAGTTTCTCCATGTTGATCAGGCTGGTCTTGAACTCCCAACCTCAGGTGATCCACCTGCCTCGCCCTCCCTGCCCTCCCAAAGTGCTGGGATTACAGGCGTGAGCCACTGCACCCGGCTGAGACAGGGTCTTGCTCTGTCACCCAGGCTGGAGTGCAGTGGCGTGATCTCGGCTCACTGCAACCTCTGCCTCCTGGGTTCAAGTGATTCTCCTGCCTCAGCCTCCCAAGTAGCTGGGATTACAGGCATGCACCACGTCTGGTTAATTTTTGTATTTTTAGTAGAGACAGGGTTTTGCCATGTTGGCAGGCCTCAAACTCCTGACCTTAGGTGATCCACCTGCCTTGCCTTTTCAGTGTTTAAAAGCAAAGTAAAGACATAAGCCTACAGCATACCATTTATTATCTCATTTAGCGTCTTCAGCTCAGGATATTATTTAAGCATTGTAACTGCTATCAAACATCATGCTACTATCACTCGAGTTATCTTTCTATAAGGTAGCCCCCCTTATTCACAGTTTTGATTCTCGTATTTTCAGTTGTCCACAGTCAAAAATAGGTCCAAAAATAGGTGAATACAATACAATAAAATATTTTGAGACAGAGAGAGACCACATTCACATAACTTTTATTATAGTATATAGTTGTAATTGGCCTATTTTATTATTAGTGATGATTGTTCATCTCTTACTGTGCCTAATTTAGAAGTTAAACCTTACCATAGGTTTGTCTATGTAGGAAAAAGCATAGTATATAAGGGATTTGGTACTCTTGGCAGTTTCGGCAATTCACTGAGCATTTTGGAACGTATCCCCCGTGGATAAGAGGGAACTGCTATATAAGTTTATCAAAGAAAGGAGATACTGGTTGTTCTGGTGTGACTTGTTTTTGGTGAGTTCAAGCAGGTTCCAAATAGTCATTCCTTTGGTTTCTATTTGAATTAGTGAATTCCACACGTATTGTTTTCCATTTTCTGGTCTGTTGAAATACACAAATTCTAGTCTAAGAAAAAAGTGTCTTGAGTGAGTATGAGGCGGTTACAGCAGCTGTGGGGACCTGCCGTGCCCTGCCTCCATGAAAGAACTTGCTGGAAAGCTGCAGGCAGTGTGGCAGCAGCTGTGGGACCTGCCTCAGTTTCAGAGCCATGGCCACACTTCTTCCACACAGCCCTCAGCCAATGACTGAGCATGGTGGGGGCCTGGCCATTTCTGCTGAGGATGGCACTTCTCTAACACGTAATCCTTGCTCTAAACCTCCACATTGGCTGGCGAGAACTTGTCAGAACTGCCTCCCAGTCCAAAGCTCTGTCTGCCCAAATTTGCCTCTTCTTTACCTTCCCAGGTTTCAGATCTGCATCATTGTTTGGTTTTCTCAGCCCAATCCTCTTCCTCTGTTTTTCACAAACTTACTCCCCTAACAAACCTCTTGCCCTCCTAACTCCAGTGTCTGCTTCCTGGAGGACCCAAATCAACACAGTTGGCACTGGGTGTGGTGCAAGAAGAAGGTACTAAATGGGACATTGAGACCTAACCACTCACTGTCTGTCAGACAGTGAGGACTCCATTCCAGATGGCATGTTTTTAATTACAAACTTCTATATCGAGCTGAGATGAAGCAACAGGGACTGGATTTAAAGAACTAAAAAGCCTGAAAGAACTAACAACTCAGATGAAATACATGAAACAATAGTTTTCAAAACATTGGCTAGCAAGCAAAAAAGGGCATCAGTCACTGAAAGAAGGAAAACAGATGGAGTGAGCCCTACACCGGCCCCAGCTCCCTGCCTGGACAATGCTCCCGACTGCTGGAGCGCAGGGAAGCAGGCATAGCCCAGCCATCCTCCTGACCTGGGGAGACAAAGCCGGAAGTCCAGGGAGGCCCAGGGTGACTGAAGTCCTCAGGTCGGAGTACTAAAGAGGAGAGGGCTTTGTAGAGAGAAGGCCCCAGGTATCTCAGAGGGCAGCCAGTGCGGCTTCAGCATGTGCGGGAGCTGTGAAGCTGAGGAAGGAACCACCCAAAATGAGCGATAGGCAGAGATCACACAAAGCTGGGAAGAGCTTGTGTTCCCTCCAGCCAGAGTGCAAAACCGCTCAGTTCAAGGGGCATAAGGTGGAATATTCAGAAAGCATTGCCTATTATTGAGGAAAAATTAATCCTTAATGAATTCTCTAAAAAAACCTAAAAAGCAAGTCTCAAGAGGATTACTCTTTCCACATAACCAGACTACATTGCAGAACAAAGCTCTAGAATATTTCTAACAAGTATTTTATGTATATAATATATAGATAATTATATATAAATTCATATATGTATGTGTGTATATATATGAACTTAGCACCCAACATTCCAGCTGATGTCACATTATCTACATTGGGATCCTTTTGTCCTAGAAGGGTGTTGTGGGTTGAACTGTGTGCCCTTCAGATTTGAAGTGAGATGCCTTCTCCATTAGTCCGTGTGGTCCCTGGCTATGCCCTTCAATTTCGTGTGTACCTAGTACCTCAGAATGTGATCTTATTTGGAGACAAAGTCTTTACAGAGTTAGTCAAGTTATTATGAAGTCATTAGAACAGGCTTAATGCAATGGGACTGGTATTCTTTCTTTTTTGGGTGGGGGGACAGGGTCTTGCTCTGTCACCCATGCTGGAGTACAGTGGCACAATCTGGGCTCAGTGCAGCCTTCGACTCCCGGGCTCCAGCAATCCTCCCACCTCAGCCTCACTGATAGCTGAGACTACAGGTGCGCATCACCATGCCTGGTTAATTTTTTTTGTAGAGATGGGGTTTTGCCATGTCACCCAGGCTGGTCTTGAACTCCTGGACTCAAGTGATCCACCCACCTCAGGCTCTCAAAGTTCTGGGACTACAGGCATTAGCTACCATACCCAGCCTGGTGTTCTTACAAACGGGGAAATTTGGATACAGAGACACACACAAAGGGAAGAAGATGTGAAGATACAGGAAGAATGTGAAGATAGTCATCTATAAACCAAAGAGAGGCTTGGGACAGACCCTACCCTCTCAGTCTTCACAGGAAACCAACCCTGCCCACACCTTGATCTTGGACTTCTAGCTTCCAGAGCTGTGAGAAAATAAGTGTCTGTCGTTTAAGCCATCCAGTTTGTGGTACTTTATTACACAAACTAGTATAAACAACCCTAGTAAACTAGTACAAATGGCATGCAATTCATTCTCACTGGAATAACACGCTCTGTCATTCTCACTGGAATAACACTCTCTGGGTGTTGGTTTACCTTTTCTGCCTGCAAAGTCTATCAGCCAGCATCACTGTCGGGGGTCTTATGCGGTGCCTGATTCACAGGCATGGATCCCACACCACAGAGCATCTGACCAGGAGACCTACTTCACAGCACAACTCCGGAGGTCACGTGGCCTATCACACAGCACCACCCAAAGTAATCAGCCTGAAAGAACATTAGCACTGCTTACTGGAGGAACAGCTGACTTGTCGGTTTGGAAGCGACACTCTCCAAAGATGGGTGCCATCTTCCGAGATGCTGTATTTGCACTTGACTCACAGGCCTATTTATGGGGCGTTGTTTCTAAGAGGAAGACTATATGGGTCCTGGAACAATGGCCCCCATCCAAGGGGTTCCATTCTTGACAGGTAACACCGCAAGAGTCCCATTGAGGCTGGGTGTGGTGGCTCATGCCTGTGATCCCAGCACTTTGGGAGGCTGAGCCGGGTGGATCATTTGAGGTCAGGAGTTCGAGACCAGCCTGGCCAACATAGTGAAACCTCATCTCTACTAAATATATAAAAAAAAAAAAAAAAAAAAAAATTAGCCGGGCATGGTGGTACACGCTTGTAATCCCAGCAACTTGAGAAGCTGAGGCAGGAGAATTGCTTAAACCTGGGAGGCGGAGGTTGCAGTGAGCCAAGATTGTGCCACTGCACTCCAGCCTGGGCAACAATGCAAGATTCTGTCTCAAAAAAAAAAAAAAAAAAAAAAAAAGAGTCCCATTGAACTCTAAATTATTGCTACTGTCTTAGTACTTGGATTCCTGTGTCCAGAAGCAGGCCGTAAAGAAGGTCATCTTGGTAGGCACAACTGACCCTGATTTCCAGTTCAACCATTCAGAACAGACCACTCAAGGCAATTTCTTACGGATTTAGACTAGAATACATTCTAATTTTGTTTGAATGTATTTTTTTCCTAAGAAGCAATGTTAAAGACCTTTAGTGATAATTCCTAACTGTGAACGTAGTTTCTAGAACAGAAAAGAATTTCTTGGAAAACATTGCCTTCTGTAGTACATGAGAAGAATTGAGTGTCAATACATATAACTCGATAGGAGCAAAAATAACAATACTTCTGGAAATTTGACTTAAGTCATGGAAATTTACTTGATTTGGGGCTTGAAGTAAGCAATATGTCTTTCTGCTTTTATCCGCAGTTGCTTGCATGTTTCCTGTTATAAATGTTTGTCTAATGATGAAACCAACAAAAGTTCTGAACCTTAAGTTCAAATATCAAATTCCCATTTATTCTCATTTCGGTGTTCCTAAAATTATACCTCTAGCTCAAATTTTTAGATGGCCAAAGTGTTTGCTTTATTCACAAAGTTAAAGAGAGCCTTTCAGGAGCTCAAAGCAAGGAGATACTGTTTTACATCCCTGTCTCTTCAGGAAAAGAATTATGACTTTGTTAAATAGAGCATTGCTGAGTGTTGGATCAATTCAACTCAATCTCTTTCCAGTGAGCTTTGGAAGGAGGCCAGACTTCATACTTTAGGGGAATGAAACTCCCCCAGCTGATTCTGATCCAGACCCAGGTTTGAGAATAACTGTTTAACTCACTTCCAAGTTTCTTAGGATACAAGTAATATTTCTCTTTCCAACATAAATCAAGGAGGTCAGAAGACAAAAGTGATTTTCAGCTATAACTCAGCATAAGGAATGTCAATAGTTTTTGGGGAGAATACAGCAAAGCAATAACAGCACAGTTTATACATTTTATTCTCTTGCAGAAAGAGGGGAAGTAAGTTAAGCAACTAATGAAAAATTAAGGGGAAATATGATTTCTATTTAGAATAAAGATGGTATTTTACTGACAGAACTGTTTTGAGATCAGTGGCAAAATCTTCCTAGTTTTCAAAAAGAAATTTCAGGTTACAGTACACTTTAAAAAAAAAAAATCAGACAGTCTCACTCTGGCAGCTGAGCGCAGCAGCACGATCACACTCACTGCAGCCTCCACTTCCTGAGCTCTAGGAATACACATATTTGTAATGTTCCTAAACATCCACCTGTTTCTCCACATTTCACGCGGGACCCACTTTGTATTAGGCCTATTATGGGTTACAAATAGAACTAATGTAAACTAAAAGAGAGTTGCTGGTGTATAAAACCAGAGAGTTTAGAGGTGGGATTGGCTTCAGAACAGCTGGAGGCAGGAGCTCAAAGAAGGTCACCAGGCTCTGGCTCCCACTCCCAGCTCTGCTTCGCTGTATTCTATATACAGAGCCTCCAGAAATGGTGGCCAAGAGTGTCCCTGATAACTCTATCTTCTCAGCCTAGCAACTCAGAAAACAAACATCTCTTTCCCAGCGTTTGTCTATCAACCTCAGAGAAGACACTGGTTGGTCTTCTTTGGAGCCTATGACTGTAGCCTCCCTCAGCCATCGCTGAGGCTGGGGAGATGGGGGCTTTGGCCAGGCCTGGGTCTTAGGGCTGTCTCTGTAGTGGTGGGAATGACAGCCCCATCAGGACCATGTGGAAATGGAGGAGAAGTTTCCCAACACAATGGCAAAGGGGTTGGGGAACTTTGATGAGAAGAGAACATTTATCTTTCCCTACTACTACAGGATTATTGACCAAGTGGAAGCTAATAGATCTAAATTTGTGTGTTTATTTATCTAAAGAATTCTAACCAGGCCAGGTACGGTGACTCATGCCTATAATCCTAGTACTTTGGGAGGCCGAGGCAGGAGGCTGGGTGTGGTGGCAAAAGCTACTACAGTAGCCTGGAGGCCCAGCTACTCAGGAGGCTGAGGTGGGAGGATTGCTTGAGCCCAGGAGGTTGAGGCTGCAGTGAGCCATGATGGTACCACTGCACTCCAGCCTGGGCAACAAGTGAGACACTGTCTCAAAAAAAAAAATAAATAAATAAATAAAATAAAATATTTAAATCGATGAGGTTGTTTTGAAAGTAAAATATCTGGGGAGTGGGGATGGAGGCAGTGGGGTTGTGGATAAGGCAGCCCCACCATCTAGACTGCAGTGGTTTATGTCTATGCTTTCTCTACCATATATATACTTTTTTTTCCACTATGGGACAATATATAAATATTTGCTAAGTGATACTTAAATGATGAAGGAAAGCTAGTATTTTTCCTTTTATGTTTGTTGGTAAACATTCATATAGTATATACAGTAAAGCCTATAGTGAAGCCTGCTCTCTAGCATTTCCTTAACAAAGTCACTAGAAACTTCATTTTGTCATCAATTGTTTCTTTCCTTCCTTCTTTCTTTCTTTCTTTTTCTTTCTTTCTTTCTTTCTCTCTCTCTCTCTTTTTTTCCTTCCTCCCTCCTCCTTCCTCCCTCCCCCCTCCCTTCCTTCCTTCCCCTTCCTTCCTTCCTTCCTTCCTTCCTTCCTTCCTTCCTTCCTTCCTTCCTTCCTTCCTTCCTTCCTTCCTTCCTTCCTTCCTATTTTTTGTTTTCTTTTGACAGAATCTCACTCTTACCCAGGCTGGAGTGCAGTGGCGTGATCTCTCACTGCATCCTCCACCTCCTGGGCTCAAGTTATCCTCCCATCTCAGCCTCCCAAGTAGCTGGGACTACAGATGCCCGCTAGACGCTCAGCTAATTTTTGTGTTTTTGGTAGAGACAGGGTTTCTCCATGTTGCCCAGGCTGGTCTCGAACTGTTGGGCTCAAACCATCCACCCACCTCGGTCTCCCACAGTGCTGGGATTACAGATGTGACCCACTGCGCCTGACTATCAGTTGTATTTTTTTTTTTTTTTTTTTTGAGACAGAGTCTTGCTCTGTCGCCCAGGAGTGCAATGGCTTGATCTCGGCTCACTGCAAACTCCGCCTCTCGGGTTCAAGCAATTCTTCTGCCTCAGCCTCCCAAGTAGCTGAGGTTACAGGTGCCCACCACCTCACCTGGCTAATTTTTGTATTTTTAGTAGAGACGGGGTTTCACCATATTGGCCAGGATGGTCTCGATCTCTTGACCTCAAGTGATCCACCCACCTTGGCTTCCCAAAGTGCTGGGAGTACAGGCATGAGCCACCGTGCCCAGTCCATTAATTGTACTTTCTATTGAGGAATGTTGGAAAGATACTGATAATAGACATTGTAAGAGGTATTGATATGTTTCATAAAGAAACATATTGTATATTTTAGGGGGAAATCACATGTGTTCGTGTAATATATAATTTAGAGGTAAATTATATGTATTAGTATAATACACACATAATATAATTCACTTGAATTCTACTATTTAAAAGAATTGATGGATATCCAATGCACACAGCCCTAACTGTTATGGGATATATATGATATATTAAGTTACATAATGATTTAAGTTTCATTTAAATGGTGATTTGAAATTAAAGGTGATGTGACATAAAAGGTTCCTGTAATGTGTTAAAATATAAAATGAATTAAGAGCTTACAGCACATGAAAAGAATAACATGTCACTAACAATGGATTAATTTTTAAAACCTAAGAATTCAAAGACAAAGAGGTGAAAGCAAAGTGTTAATGCAACACTTCAATAAAACCTACAAAGATGCTACTAAAGGCTAATTTAAATTTGAAAATGCACTAATTCAAGTGTATTTTCAAATTTTTGCTGTTCTATCATAAACCTTAGACAAGATAGATTAAATATAGTATGCTAACTGAATCTTGTAAGTTATTAAATATATGCTAAATACTAGAGCTTCAATAAAATATAGTGTAGAAAATAGGCTATACATTACTTGAGGACTATTTTATCCTTTGTATCAACCCATGTTGTATAAGCAATTGAGGAAATGACAGGACTTGTGCTAAAATTAGTAAACTAGAAATAACTTTCAAATGCTACTATGATGATTGAGATCATTTAAATTACACATTATATGCCAGGCGCGGTGGCTCACGCCTGTAATCCCAGGACTTTGGGAGGCCGAGGCGGGCGGATCACGAGGTCAGGAGATCGAGACCATCCTGGCTAACACGGTGAAACCCTGTCTCTACTAAAAATACAAAAAAAAAAAAATTAGCCGGGCGTGGTGGTGCGTGCCTGTAGTCCCAGTTACTCGGAGGCTGAGGCAGGAGAATGGCGTGAACCCAGGAGGCGGAGCTTGCAGTGAGCGGAGATGGTGCCACTGCACTCCAGCCTGGGCAACAAAGCGAGACTCCGTCTCAAAAAAAAAAAAAAAAAAAAAAAAATTACACATTATTTCTTCATTCAACATGCTTTGTTTAAAATACTAGAAGGAGGCCGGGCACAGTTACTCACGCCTATAATCCCCGCACTTTAGGAGGCCAAGGCTGGTGGATGACTTGAGGTCAGGAGTTCAAGACCAGCCTGGGCAATATGGTGAAACCTCATCTCTACCAAAAATACAAAAATTAGCTGGGCGTGGCAGTGAATGCCTATAATCCTTGCTACTTGGGAGGCTGAGGCAGGAGAATTGCTTGAACCCGGGAAGCAGAGGTTGCAGTGAGCCAATATTGTGCCACTGTACTCCAGCCTGGGTGATAGAGTGAGACCATGTCTCAAAAATATGTATATATACACACACATTTTTCATATATATATATGTATTAAGGAAGTGATTCTGTACATATTAGGAAAGTCACAAAAATGTTGGCTCACTGCAGTGAACATTGCAATGATCAGAAGACACTCCTAAAATTTGATTTTGAGATGTTGTGCTCAACTTTTAAAAAGGACAACTGGAAATTATAAACCTTTTATCACCAATATTTAGGAACCTTTGTTAATAAACCAAATGATTTTCAATTAATTAAAAAGAAAAAATAACAACCAGTTACCCAGCATAGATAAATAATAAATCACTAGCCTTAAAAATAATTTTTCCTCTGAAAAAATTTTTTTTTCTTTTTTTTCTGTTTGAGACAGAGTCTTCCTTTGTTGCCCAGACTGGAGTGCAGTGGCATAATCACGGCTCACTGCATCCTCCACCTCCCAGGCTCAAGTGATCCTTCCACCTCAGCCTCCCAAATAGCTGGGACCACACATGCACGCCACTATGCCCAGATATTTTTTTTTTTTTTTGAGATAGTGTCTTGTTTTGTCAGCCAGGCTGGAGTGCAGTGATATGAACATGGCTCTCTGCAGCCTTGATCTCCTGGGCTCAAGCAGTCCTCCTGCCTCAGCCCCCCAAGTAGCTTGGACTTCAGGCATGCGCCACCATGCCAGGCCTTTTTCTTTCTTTCTTTCTTTCTTTTTGTAGCGATAGGGTCTCACTATGTTGTCCAGGCTGGTCTCCAACTCTTGAGCTCAATCGATCTGCCTGTCTCAGCTTCTCAAAGTGCTGGTATTACAAGTAGGAGCCACCACACCTGGCCGCTCTGAAAATCTTAATAAAGCTTGTAATCTGTTACATGCACAGGAGCAAAATGCCATAAGTATAAGGACAATAAAAGCCACCAATAATTCCATTTCTCAGATATAATATCATAAACTTAATATAGAGAGGCATGTTTATGTACAACTATATACATAAATTTAGTATTGGATTAAAATCAAGCACCAAAAAGCAGTGTGATTCAATATCACGTATCATCAGGGAATTCCAAATTCAAAACAACCACGAGATACCACTACACACCATTAGAATTAACTAAAATCCAGAGCACTGATGCCAAATGCTTGCGATGATGTGAAGCAACACGAACCCCATTGCTGGTGGGAATGGAAAATGGTACAGCCACATTGGAAGACAGTTTGGCAGTTCCTTACAAAACTAAATCATTCTCTTGCCATATGATCCAGCGATCTTGTTTTTAGGTGTTTACTCCAATGAGTTGAAAACTTTACATTCACCAAAAAAACCTGCACACAAATGTGCAGCTTTACTTAGAACTTGGAAGCAACCAGGGTGTCCTTCAGTAAGTGAATGGATAAACCATGGTACATCTAGACAACGGAGTATTATTCAGCGTTAAGAAGAAATAAGCTATCCAGCCATAAAAAGACATGGAGGAAACTTAAATGCATATTACTAAGTGAAATAATCCAATCTGAAAAGGCTACACTGTGTATGATTCCAAGTATATAATATTCTGGAAAAGGCAAAACTATGGAGACAATAAAAAAGATCAGTGGTTGTCAGGGGTTGGGATAGGGAGGAATGAATAGGCAGAGCACAGAGGCTTTTTCGGACAATGAAAATACTCTGCAAGATACTGCAATTGTGGTCACATGTCATTATCCATTTCTCCAAACCCATAGGATGTACACCACCAAGAGTGAACCCTAATATAAACTATGGATGTTAAATATTGACAATGTGGGCCAGGCACGGTGGCTCCCTCCTGTAATCCCAGCACTTTGGGAGGCTGAGGTGGGCAGATCACTTGAGTTCAGGAGTTTGAGACCAGCCTGGCCAACATGGTGAAACCCCACCTTTACCAAAAAATACAAAAATTAGCTGGGCATGGTGGTGTGCACCTGTAGTCCCAGCTACTCGGGAGGCTGAGGTGGGAGGATCACTTGAGCGAGACTCCATCTCAAAAAAAGAAATATATATATATATATACACAAACATATATATATACACATATATATACACACATATATATATACATATATATATACATATATATATATAGAGAGAGAGAGAGAATGTGTATGGATGTTCGTTCATCGTTTGTAACAAGTGTACCACACTGATGGAGGATGTTCAGCTGGGAGAAGGGAGGAGGAGGCATAGGGGAAGTCTAATTTTTGTTCAAGTTTTCTGCAAATCTACAACTACTTAAAAAAATGAAGTCTATTGATTTTTGTTTTAAAAAGCAGTGCTATTATCTCTAAAACCCTTGAGAGTGTCCAGAGTTTAAAAAAAAAAAAAAGGTAAAAACTTATCTGCAGGCAGCAGTGGAGTGAGGGGCTCTCGGGACAAGCTGCCAGGGTTCAGATATTGGCCCTTTCCCTTTATGCCTGAGTGACTTTAGCCAAGTTACTTAACCTCTGCCCCTTGGATTTTGTTTTTAAATATTGAAAACAGGTAGCAGATACTTCCTAGGGCTGTTATAACATGTACATGAGCAAACACATTAAAGCACTTATAGTAAATTATCTATAAATGTTAGCCATTATTATTATTATTACTATTTTGAGATGGAGTCTTGATCTGTTGCCCAGGCTGGAGTGCAGTGACAAAATCTTGGCTCACCAGAACCTCGGCCTCCCAGGTTCAAGTGATTCTCCTGCCTCAGCCTCCCGAGTAGCTCGGACTATAGGCACGCACCACCATGCCCAGCTAATTTTTGTATTTTTAGTAGAGACAGGGTTTCACTATGTTGGCCAGGCTGTTCTTGAACTCTTGACCTCGTGATCCGCCCACCTCGGCCCTCCAGAGTGTTGGCATTATAGGCTGAGCCACTGCGCCCGGCCAGCCATTATTAATTAAACCTGCTCTCCCCGACCCCAACTCTAATAAAGATTAATTAAAATTTTCCTCAATTTTATTCATTTTACGTTTTGTTTTAATTTTCTGTTTTGTGATGTTTTTTGTTTTTGAGACAGAGTCTTGCTCTGTTGCCCAGGCTGGAGTGCAGTGGCATGATCTCGGCTCACTGTAGCCTCCATCTCCTGGGCTCAAGCAATTCTCATGACTCAGCCTCCTGAGTAGCTGAACTACAGGAACACACCACCACACCCGACTGACTTATTTATTTATTTATTTATTTATTTATTTATTTATTTATTTTTGAGAAGGAGTCTCACTCTGTTGCCCAGGCTGGAGTACAGTGGTGCGGTCTCGGCTCACTGCAAGCTCCACCTCCTGGGTTCAAGCGATTCTCCTGCCTCAGCCTCCTGAGTAGCTGGGATTACAGGCGCCCGCCACCACACCTGGCAAATTTTTGTATTTTTAGTGGAGATGGTGTATTTTTAGTAGAGACAGCGTTTCTTGGCTTACAGTCGCATCACTCCAATCTCTGCCTTTGTAGTCACATTGCCTCCTCCTCTTCTGTATGTCTTCTCTGTGTCTACCCCAATATTTCCCCTCCTTTCTCTTATCCATGTGATTGCTTACAAAGTCTAACTGGATAATCTGGGATAAACTTCTCCTTTCAGGATTTGAGTCACATTTTTTGCCATATACGGTGATAGTCACAGGTTCCAGGGATTAGAACACGGAGCTATCTTTTTAGCAGCCGCCATCTGTTCACTACACATAGCCTTTGAGGATTAAAGAGCCTTCTGCAGTCTTGTCTAGGAGCCCAATACCCACTTAGAATATTTGTTTCCATGAGAAAACGAGATCAGAGTTCAAAATGCTATAGAACTTCTACAATGGATCATTTTCTTAATTAGAAAATATCTGAGGCCGGGCACGGTGGCTCACACCTGTAATCCCAGCATTTTGGGAGGCTGAGGCAGGCAGATCACCTGGGGTCAGGAGCTCGAGACCAGCCTGGGCAACATGGTGAAACCCTTCTCTACTAAAAATACAAAAATTAGCGGGCATGGTGGTGTGTGCCTGTAATCCCAGCTACTGAGGAGGCTGAGGCACGATAATCACTTGAACCCAGGAGGTGGAGGTTGCAGTGAGCTGAGATCACGCCACTACACTCCAGTCTAGGTGACAGAGCAAGACTCTTGTCTCCAAAATAATAATAATAATAATAATAATAATAATAATAATAGAAACGTTTTATTGGTTTAAAAAAATCTAATAGTAGTGGATGCCTGCTGAAGCCGATGTATATACTTGGCACACAGATTACACTTCTCAAGGCTCTTTGCCCATCTCTTCTCATTGTCTTTCTTTCTTTCCTTCTTTGTGACGGAGTCTTGCTCTGTCACCCAGGCTGGAGTGCAATGGCGCGATCTCAGCTCACTGCAACCTCCACCTCCCAGGTTCAAGCAATTCTCCTGCCTCAGCCTCCTGAGTAGCTGGGATTACAGGCATGCGCCACTATGCCCGACTAATTTCCGTATTTTTAGTAGAGACGAGGTTCCGCCATGTTGGCCATGCTGGTCTCCAACTCCTGACCTCAGGTGGTCCACCTACTTCAGCCTCCCAAAGTGCTGGGATTACAGGAGGGAGCCACCAAGCCCAGCCTTCATTGTCCACTTTCTTAGTTCCTATGGCATTTCTCTGATGATGGTGTCTAAACTAGCGCCACTACCTGGTCACTGCCTTTTTCCCAGTCACTCTTTATTCCTTTCATTGCTTTGGTTTCAAACCATCTGAAGTTTACCCTCCTCCATTCTTCCCTGCCTCCTTGCTTTCTTTCCTTTCACTTTCCTCTCCTCCTTTTCTCTCTCTTCTCCTCTCCTCCCTCCCTCCTCTCCCTTCCCGCCTTCCTCCAATGCATTCACTATATACATATTGACATATAGCCAGGCCCACTCTCTAATATGTGGGACAAAATACTCTCTAATGTTCTGGAACTTGCTTTTATTTCCCTTCCCTTCCTCCCTCCCCTTTTCCTCTCTCCTTCCTGTTTTTCTACATTCCTTTAAGTTATTTGCTTACTTGCTTGTCATCTGTTGTGGTTATTTTCCTGCCACCTAGGGCAGTTGGTGCTCAGTACCTGTTTGTCCAATGAATGAACTATTGGTGAAAGTAAAAGGTGAAAGTTTCTCACTTTCTGTCCCTTTTCTCCCAGCCCCTAAGGGTAATGAAGGTATACAGTCTGGTGCATCTCTTTTCAGATATTTTTCTACACTTTTACAATGTAAATATGTACACGCAGCCTGGGCTCCCCTTCTAATGTATGGGATTGCATTCTATATACAGTGCTGTGGAACTTGTTTTTGTTTGTGTGTTTTCATTCAATAATGTAACAAGGACATTTTGCCAGGCCAATACCTGTGAATACATCTTCTTTTAAAATCTATGCGCGTCAGACACAATGGCTCACACCTGTAATCCCAGCACTTTGGGAGGCCAAGGCAGGTGAATCACTTGAGGTCAGGAGTTCAAGACCAGGCTGGCCAACATGGTGAAAACCCATCTCTACAAAAAACCCACAAAAATTAGCTGGGTATGGTGGCACATGCCTGTAATCCCAGCTACTTAGGAGGCTGAGGGAGGAGAATCACTTAAACTTGGGTGGTAGACATTGCAGTGAGCTGAGATGGAGCCACTGCACTCCAGCCTGGGTGACAGAGTGAGACTCCAACTCAGAAAACAAAACAAAAACAAGCAAACAAACAAAAACTATGCTGAATTCCATAGTAAAGATGTATTATGACTTTTAACCATCTCTCATTGATGTCCATTTAGCTTGCACCCAGTTTTTGCCATTGTAAAATAATTGCAGCCTTTTCTATAAGTGAATGGTTTTTATTCAATGCTCTGATACAGAACTATCAGACAATTTTATTTTCCTTGCTATTTTTAAATTTTTGGTTCTAGTAGCCTCTTGCTTCTGCAACTATTTTAAGATTTATTCAATAATTGCAAGGATCTAATTCCCCAGTTTCTAGAGCTGTGCTTTTCTTTTTTTTTGAGACGGAGTCTCGCTCTGTCACCCGGGCTGGAGTGCAGTGGCCGGATCTCAGCTCACTGCAAGCTCCGCCTCCCGGGTTTACGCCATTCTCCTCAGCCTCCTGAGTAGCTGGGACTACAGGCGCCCCTCGCCCGGCTAGTTTTTTGTATTTTTTGGTAGAGATGGGGTTTCACCGTGTTAGCCAGGATGATCTTGATCTCCTGACCTCGTGATCCGCCCGTCTCGGCCTCCCAAAGTGCTGGGATTACAGGCTGGAGCCACCGCGCCCGGCCAGAGCTGTGCTTTTCAAAGTTGGCCCATGGCTCTGTGCCATTATATGAACTTTTTTTTTTTTTTTTTTTTTTTTTTGAGATGCAGTTTCACTTTTGTTGCTTAGGCTGGAGTGATCTCAGTTCACTGCAACCTCTGCTTCCCGGGTTCAACAAATTCTCCTGCCTCAGCCTCCTGAGTAGTTGGGATTACAGGTGCCCAGCACCACACCTGACTAATTTTTTATATATATTTTTAGTAGAGACAGGATTTCATCATGTTGCCTAGGCTGGTCTCGATCTCCTGACCGCAGGAAATCCACCCACCTCGGCCTACCAAAGTGCTGGGATTACAGGTGTGAGTCACCGTACCCGGCCTATATGAACCATTTTTTAGCAATTTATAAAGACTGGGCACGGTGGTATGTGCTGTAGTCCCAGATGCTTAGGGGGCTGAGGTGGAAAGATCCTTTGAGTGCAAGAGTTCAAGACCAGCCTGGACAACATAACAAGACCCTGTCCCTAAAAAACAACAAACAGTTTACGAACAGATGAGTATAAAAATTAAGAATGCATATTTAGAAACATTTTTAGCAATTTGTCAGAGTAATATTATACCTCTTTAAGCTAAGAATGAAAATTCAGCCTTGTTTATATGTTTTTTTTTTTTTTTTTTTTTTTTTTTTTTTTTTTTTTTTGAGGCGGAGTCTCGCTCTGTCGCCCAGGCTGGAGTGCAGTGGCCGGATCTCGGCTCACTGCAAGCTCCGCCTCCCGGGTTCCCGCCATTCTCCTGCCTCAGCCTCCCGTGTAGCTGGGACTACAGGCGCCGCCACCACGCCCGGCTAATTTTTTGTATTTTTAGTAGAGACGGGGTTTCACTGTGTTAGCCAGGATGGTCTCGATCTCCTGACCTCGTGATCCGCCCGTCTCGGCCTCCCAAAGTGCTGGGATTACAGGCTTGAGCCACCGCGCCCGGCCTATGTGTTTGTTTTTTTTATTTCATTTTTCTGGTAATTCTTTTTTTTTTTTTTTTTTTTTTTTTTTTTTGAGACAGAGTTTCACTCTTGTCACCCAGGCTGAAGTGCAATGGTGTGATCTCAGCTCACTGCAACCTCCACCTCCCAGGTTTAAGTGATTCTCTAGTCTCAGCCTCCTGAGTACCTCGGATTACAGGCATCTGCCACCATGCCCGGCTAAGTTTTGTATTTTAAGTAGAGACAAGGTTTCTCCATGTGGCCAGGCTGGTCTGAAACTCCTGACCTCAAGTGATCTGCCCGCCTTGGCCTCCCAAAGTGGTAAGATTACATGTGTGAGCCACTGCACCTGACCTGGTAATTCATTTTTATTGTGTTTTTATCAGTCCATGATTGGAAAAAAAAAAGTAACTCAGTACAGTTAGTTCAAGACAAACTGTTCTCGGGTGCTTGCTAAGTACTTTATTTCTGATTTCACGTTCAATCAGAATATTCCTATCTTCATTTGGGAAGTGAGTATATTTTACAATTTAATACCTTCCTTTTCTTAACTTCGTTTTCAAGCATCAGCGTTTAACCAGTTTTATAAGTAAAAAGCTCTTGGCTCAACCTAAGTTTTTCCCTGAATTTAGATTCTTCTTGGCTTCAATTTAACCAGTGCCACCTCTATTTCTGTGCTTCCTTTTCCCAATGCCTTCCTAGATCTTAAATTCAAGAAAATATTGTTCAGGCAGGAAAACAGATTCCAATACTATCCAAAAGTAAAAAGCCATTTTTTGGAAAGGAGTTACGTAATTAGCTAACATTGTTTTAATTTCAATACTGACTCCATTGAGGCTTGGGGAGACTTGTGATGGTGATTTTCAAAAGTAAGTTTTATTTTTATCAAAGTAATGTATGCATATAGCTTAAAATGTCAAACACAACACATAAGAAAAAGCAGGAGTTATCAGCTCTATCTCTTCCTATGTGCCAGTTGAGCTTTCCAGAGGCTACCACTTTCTCTCTTTTTTTTTTTTTGAGACAGAGACTCACTTTGTTTCCCAGGCTGGAGTGCAGGGCGGGTTCAAGCAATTTTCCCACCCTCAGCCTCCCAAGTAGCTGGAGCCACAGGCACGCGCCACCACGCCTGGCTAATGTTTGTATTTTTAGTAGAGAGGGAGTTTCACCATGTTGGCCAGGGTGGTCTCAAACTCCTGATTTTAAGTGATCCGCCCG
Source organism: Macaca thibetana thibetana (assembly GCF_024542745.1). NCBI lineage: Eukaryota > Metazoa > Chordata > Mammalia > Primates > Cercopithecidae > Macaca > Macaca thibetana. The sequence continues at coordinate 71,062,213 of NC_065585.1, forward strand.
CCTCAGCCTCCCAAAGTGCCAAGATTACAGGCGTGAGCCACCACACCAGTCCTTCTCACCTATTTTAGTTATGGCTACTGATACTTAGCTCCATGTATTTTAAAAATTGGGATACAATAATTCACATACCATACAATTCACCCTTTTAAAGTGTACAATGCAGTGTATTTCAGTATGTTGTGCAACCATCACCACAACCTAATTCCATATCATTTCATCATCTTAGAAAGAAGCTCCCTAATTTGTTACGAAAGTAGCTTTTTTTAAAAAAGAAAAAGGCCGGGCGTGGTGGCTCACGCCTGTAATCCCAGAACTTTGGAAGGCTGAGGCAGGTGAATTGCTTGAGGTCAGGAGTTTGAGGCCAGCCTGGGAAACATGGCGAAACCCTGTCTCTACTAAAAATCCAAAAATTAGGCAGATGCCGTGGTTCACACCTGTAATCACAGAACCTTGGGAGGCTGAGGTGGGTGGATCACCTGAGGTCAGGAGTTTGAGGCCAGCCTGGGCAACATGATGAAACCCCGTCTCTGCTAAAACTACAAAAAACTAGCCGGGCATGGTGGCACATGCCTGTGATCCCAGCTACTCAGGAGACTGAGGTGGAAGAATCACATGAGCTCAGGAGTTCAAGGCAGAGAGCTGAGATCACACCACTGCAGCCAGGGAGAAAGAGTGAGACCCTGTCTCAGAGAGAAAAAAAAAAAAAAAAAGGAAGAAAAGAAAAAAGAAAAGAAACGCTGCCCTAGGACATTGTCCTTTTTGTGGTAGAAACAGGGCCTCAGGCTAGCGTATGCTTAAGCTGGAGAAAAGAGGAGCAAGGAGCAATTGAGGAGCAGGAATGTGTCTGTGTCCATTCCTCCGGTGAGTTTCCTTGTGTGGTCACACTTACCCTCAGTGAGCTGGCTGTGTGCTCCCAACCTGACATCCTACCTACCCAGCTACAACTCCATCATCGTGGAAGACAGGAGAATGAATTTCCGTGGACAACGAGTAGCTGGGGAGGGTGAGGGAAGTTTTCGTGTGTGTGTCAGGTGGGTTCACCTGTACCAAGTCTGTGGTCGTTCTTTTACCTTTGCCGCCGGCTCTCTGCCTGGTGTTTGTGAGTCCTGGGCCTCTTTCCAGGGTCAGTTTCACCAGAAAATAAACCTCCTGTCTGCTTGGGAGGCTGAGACAAGAGAGTCGTTGAGGTGTTTGCTGCGGGGGTGGAAACTAATTTAACGGTTCCTTATACAGATTTTCCCCTCAGTTATGCTATAAGCCTGATGCCTTATCTCCTCTAAACACTATCTGGTGCCTCCGTTCCTGAGCTTTGCCAGGATTCTTCTTGTAAAGTCAGCTCATTTTGTATTGGTTAGTGAGGCTTCCGCTTTCCAGACTCATTAAGTTCGTTATCATTGCTCCATCACTTTGTTTCTTCTATTTGTCTTTGTGGGCATATGCCTTTTAAATTCTTCACTTCATCATAATAAGATTTTGGAGGGAGGAGAGATAAATGGATGTGTTCAGACTGCCATTTTAAGCCAGGAGTACCAATTTGAAAAGTGATTTCCATATGCCTTTCAAATTTAGGAGAGAGGTTTATATATGGAAGAGGAGCTATCCAAGAAAAGAGAAAGGAAATGATTCAGATTACACAGAAATGGCTACAGTACACATAATATCATTAATTGCATTATTTTCAGCTTAGCAAAACTCATTGAAATATGACTTTGAAAAAGACACATAGTGAATTTTGAATTAACATCCCTTTCATTTGCTCTTTTTTTTTTTTGAGATGGAGTCTCACTGTGTCGCCCAGACTGGAGTACAGTGGCGCCATCTCTGCTCACTGCAACTTCTGCCTCCTGAGTTCAAGTGATTCTCCTACCTCAGCCTCCCAAGTAGCTGGGATTAAAGGTGCGTGCCGCCACGCCCGGCTAATTTTTGCATTTTTGGTAGAGATGGGGTTTCATCATGTTGGCCAGGCTGGTCTCAAACTCCTGACCTCGAATGATCCACCCGCCTCAGCCTCCCAAAGTGCTGGGATTACAGGTGTGAGCCACTGCACCTGGCCTATTTTCTTTTGTAAGTAGGGGCTGGCAAACTTTTCTATAAAGAGCTATATAGGAAATATTTTTGTTTTGGTGGGGCCCTAGATTCTCTATTAGTACTCAATTCTGCAGATTTATGAAACCAGCCATGGACAATGTATAAATGAAAGAACATAGGTATATTTCAAAAACCCTTTATTTACAAAAACAGGCAGCAGACCAGATTTGATTCACTGACCTCTGCTTTATTTTTATTTATTTATTTTTGTGACCTCTGCTTTTTTTTTTTTTTTTTTTTTTTTTTTTTTTTTTTTCCAGACAGAGTCTCGCACTGTCACCCAGGCTGATGTGCAGTGGTAAGCTCTCAGCTCACTGCAATCTCCACCTCCCGGGTTCAAGCGAGTCTCCTGCCTCAGCCTCCCGGGTAGCTGAGACTACAAGTGTGCACTACGACGTCTGGGTAATTTTTGTATTTTTAGTAGTGATGGGGTTTCACTATGTTGTCCAGGCTGGTCTAGAACTCCTGACCTCGTGATCCGCCCGCCTTGGCCTCCCAAAGTGCTGGGATTATAGGCGTGAGCCACCACGCCCAGCTGGCCTCTGCTTTAAAGCATTGAAATCTATGTTTGTAGACATTGTCATGTCTTCTACTTGTCTTGACTGTTTATTTTCTAATGAAAGGTTGGTGATCACCTGCCTCCAGAGTTGGTGTTGTACATCTTGAATGGACCATCAATAGTCCAAGATGACATTTTAAAGCCAAACATTAAGAAAGTAGAGCTACTAGAGAACAGAGAGAAAGCCTATAAAAGTCAATTGATGGTTAAAGATGGAGGCAAAATTAGCAACGTAATGATCTTTTTCATTTTACCAGAAATACTCCCATTCTTAGCTGAACATCAGAGACTTCTTTTCCACCACAGGTAGAGCCCTTCTGCTTGATCTCCAACTGTGCCTTTGGGTTTCCCAAAATGTGCTCCACTGATGTGCTTCCTGCCAAAAAGTTCCTACGGTCAAATGGGCCTGGGGTACAGAACAGGTCCTATCCCTTTCTTGCAAACTTCATTTATATTGGCAGAAGATTTTGAGAAGTTCTGCAATTAAAAAAATAAAACTTATTTTATTTTTATAAAGACAGAGTGTTACTGTCACACAGGCTGGAGTGCAGTGGCACACTGCAACCTCCAACTCCTGGGCCCAAGCAATCCTCCCACCTCAGCCTTCTGAGTAGAAGGGATTACAGGCATGCGCTACCATGCCTAGGTATTTTTAAAATTTTTTTGTAGAGATGGGGTATTACTCTGTTGCTCAGGCTGATCTCTAACTCCTGGGCCTAAAGGATCCTCTCTCCTCAGCTTCCCAACATGTTGGGATTACAGGAATGAGCCACTGCACCAGGCCACGCTTCTTTAACTTTGTTGAATTCACAGCTTCTTGGATGTATTTAATTAAAGAATTCTTTACTGACAGAACATCTATTAATGTCCGGTGTAATGACTCCAGGGAATTATGCTACATGACGTTCTGGATCAGTCCTGCTTATGATCTAGAATTTGGGAATCCATAGGTTAAAATTCTCCATGCTTAATATTGCTAGCCCTGTCTTTAGACTGGTTCTGGCTTTGTGTTCTGATTTTAGAGGATCCAAGGATAATTCTGACAGTATTCATTGACCCTGTCTCTAAAGGAAGTGCTGGGAAAATTGTGACCTGATAGGATCTAGTGATGAGTATTTTAATTCCTTCTGTTCTTGTAAGAAGGGGGAGACAGACACTAACTAGAAGTGGAAAAGTGGCACCAACATGGGAGTGAAACAGAAAAGACTAGACCATTTCTGTTTTCCTTTTTTGGAGACAGGGTCGCTCTATCATTCAGGCTGGAGTGCAGTGGCATGATCAGAGCTCACTGTAGCCTCAACATCCCGGGCTCCAGCAATCCTCCTACCTCAGTCCCCAAAGTAGCTGGCACTACAGGCGTGCACCACCACACCAGGCTATTTTTTTTTTTTCTTTTTAATTTTAGTAGAGATGAGGTCTTGCTATGTCGCCCAGGCTCGTCTCAAACTCCTGGGCTCAAATGATCCTCCCTCCTTGGCTTCCCAAAGTGCTGGGATTATAAGCATGAGCCACTGTGTCCAGCCTCTAGACCATTTCTAAGGTAAGGGTATTGAGTAAGCTACCAACTAGCTTAAGGGAATTGACGGAGCTTGATAGCCCAAAGACAATATGCGTAGTGTTCTGCGTTGTTTGTTCGCAAAAGCCCCAGCAAACGGGCTCTGTCTTAGTAAATTTGGGCTGTTATAACAAAATACCTTAGACTGGTTGGACGCAGTGGCTCATGCCTGTAATCCCAGCACTTTGAGAGGCTGTGGTGGGTAGATCACTTGAGCTCAAGAGTTTAAGACCAGCCTGGGCAACGTGACAAGACCCTGTCTCAACTAAAAAAAAAAAAAAAAAATTAGCTGGGTGTGGTGGCATGCGCCTGTGGTCCCAGCTATGCAGGAGGCTGAGGTGGGAGGATTGCTTGAGCCCAGGAGGTTGAGGCTGCATTGAGCTGTGTTCGTGCAACTGCACTCCAGTCTGGGCAACAGAGCAAGACTCTGTCTCAAAACAAAACAAAATACCTTAGTCTGTGCATGTTCTGCTCACTCCTTTTCTCTAGGCACAAAGGTGAGGCTTACTCCACAACACTTGTGCTTAAATATCTGTGACTATCCAGAGATGTACTTTAAAAAAAATTTTCACAAAGGCACCATATAGCATAGTGGTGATCCGGTCAGAGTGACTTTGGAAAAGTCAAGGGTATACTTCTTAGTGCAGTTCCAAGCAAATTAGGGAGCTAGGAGCAGAGGTCCCCAAAAGGTTAGAAAAACTCTGAGGAGGTATCATAAACTCATTTCAAACTAAGTAAAGGTTGGCGGTTAAAGCTGGAGGGGAGGAGGAAAGGAAAAGAGTGGGTCAACATACAAGCCTTAAGGTAGCTGTGGTTTTATTGTTCATGGATGTCTGGAACAACACTTAAATGAAGATACCCTTAAGAGGAGAGGATATCTCTTAAGAGGGCACTGAGTTCAGCCCTAGGCATAGAGGCCAGCAGGTCCTAGATAGGAGAAAGTTGTATATTAGATCTTAAAAAATGGTGTGTGTGTGATATACCTTTGTAATAGACCTGTATGTGTACCCCCGATTCTAAAATAAAAGTTGAAAAGGAAAAAAGAGAGGCTGGACACGGTGGCTCACACCTGTAATCTCAGCACTTTGGGAGGCTGATGTGGGTGGATCACTAGGTCAGGAGTTCGAGACCAGCCTGGTCAACATAGTGAAACCCTATCTCTACTAAAAATACAAAAATTAGCTGGGTGTGGTGGTGGGCACCTGTAATCCCTGCTACTTGGGAGGCAGGGGGAGGAGAACTGCTTGAACCTGGGAGGTGGAGGTTGCAGTGAGCCGAGATTGCGCCACTGCACTCCAGCCTGGGTGACAGAGCAAGACTTTGTCTCGGGGGGGAAAAAAAAGGGAAAAAAAGAAATGGTATGTGTGTGTGTGTGTGTGTGTGTGTGTGTGTGTGTGTGTGTGTGTGTGTTGGAGAGCAGTCAACAGGATGGAGAAAGCAACAATTCCAGGAACTTGGATGAAGGGGCAGACAAGCAGATTACCTACACACAGTGGCAGTGATACAGAGAGACTAGAGACAATATCTGAACATACCAGCAGGCCGCACTGCCACTGGCAGGCATGTTTGTTCAATGAGAAAATGAATGAAGGGCTCAGGCCTGCAGGTGATGCTGGGGTAGGGCTGAGAGAGGAAGGAACAAACCCTGCTCTGGGTACTGAGCACTCTGAAACTACTAGCCTGACCCGACCTTGTCAGACAGCCTTCCATTGGTCCCTCCCTAGGCCATTTCCCTACTGAGATCATGGCCCACTTTCAGCTGCAGCATGTCCCAGAAACAGGCCATGACTAAATGTTACATATTGCACGTTACTGCCTGGGAGTTTCCTCCAGCTTCCAACTTACTCCTTCATCTCAGCTGCTACTGCAACTACTGACTGTTTCAACTTGCCTGAAGCATCCCCCCTTGACCTGGGAAGGAGAATAGACTAAAAAAGACTAGTAAGGCCTGTTCCACTTCAATCTGGTATTTGTAATCTCTGTAGTGCAGGTGTGCATATCTGTCTTCAGCACAAGAAAGGTGTTAAATGAATTAAGCCAGCTGAGATGATTCATGCAGACACGCGTAGGTACCAATGGAAGGAAATTTTCTGTGTCACCTTTATATTAACACAGGAGCAATACAGTGAAAAGACATGGTGATATGTTTCAGAGAATGTGTGGAGGTATGTTTTGGTTTTGTTTTTTTGCTTTCTGTTTTTGTTTTTCAGACACAATTTCACTCTGTCACCCAGGCTGGCGTGCAATGGCATGATCTCCGCGCACTGCAACCTCTGCCTCCCAGATTCAAGCGATTCTTGTGCCTCAGCTTCCCAAGTAGCTGGGATTACAGGTGTCTGCTACCATGGGCAGCTAATTTTTGCGTTATTAGTAGAGATGGGTTTTCACCATGTGGGCCAGGCTGATCACGAACTCCTGACCTCAAATGATCCGCCTGCCTTGGCCTCTCAAAGTGCTGGGATTACAGGAGAATGTGTGGAGTTTTAAATGTGATTCTAAGATCCTCTCACGTGCCTCCCATGGAAGGAAAGAATCAGGTGCCCTCCCCTTGAATCTGGACTGTGTGATTTGACCAGTAGAATATGGCAGAATTCAAAGCATATTTGAATTCTGGGCCAGGCTTTAAGAAAGTGGTGACTTTGGCCGGCCGCGATGGCTCAAGCCTGTAATCCCAGCACTTTGGGAGGCCGAGACGGGCGGATCACGAGGTCAGGAGATCGAGACCATCCTGGCTAACACAGTGAAACCCCGTCTCTACTAAAAAATACAAAAAAACTAGCCGGGCGAGGTGGCGGGCGCCTGTAGTCCCAGCTACTCGGGAGGCTGAGGCAGGAGAATGGCGTGAACCCGGGAGGCGGAGCTTGCAGTGAGCTGAGATCCGGCCACTGCACTCCAGCCTGGGCGACAGAGCGAGACTCCGTCTCCAAAAAAAAAAAAAAAAAAAAAAAAAAAAGAAAGTGGTGACTTTTACTTCTTGTTTCTTGGAACCCAACCACCATGCTGTGAGGGGTCCAAATTCAGGGTTTGTTCCTTCCTCTCTAAGCCCTACATAGAGCAGATACATAGAGAAGCCACATGTGGGCGTTCTGGTTGACAGCCCCAGCTGCCGTGCCAGTGGAAAACCATCATCAACTATAGATATGAGTAAGTCTTGGCCGGGCGCAGTGGCTCACCCCTGTAATCCCAGCACTTTGGGAGGCCGAGGTGGGTGGATCACGAGGTCAGGAGATCGAGACCATCCTGGCAAACACAGTGAAACCCCGTCTCTATTAAAAATACAAAAAATTAGCCGGGCGTGGTGGCAGGCGCCTGTAGTCCCAGCTACTCGGGAGGCTAAGCCAGGAGAATGGCATGAACCTGGGAGGCGGAGCTTGCAGTGAGCTGAGATCGCACCACTGCACTACAGGCTGGGCGACAGAGTGAGACTCCGTCTCAAAAAAAAAAAAAAAAAGATATGAGTAAGTCCTTACATGATTTGGGCTCCCAGCCTTTGAGGTGCCCTTAGCTGACACTGCATGGGGCAGAGATAAGATATTGAGCCCTGCCTGAACTTCCAGAATTAAATTGTTGCTTGAAAAGCTGCTACATTTTGGAGTGCCTTATTAAAGTGCAATATGTCTCAAATTCAGAATTCCATTGACAATTAGCCAAGAAAAGAAAAAAATGAGAAGAAACAATTCCAGGAACTTGGGATGAAGGGACAGAGAAATATTAATAGATTGGCCACACACAATGGCAGTGATACAGAGAGATGACAGAAAATTGTTCAGATATTGTCTGTAGTTTCTCTGTATCACTGCCATTGTGTGTGGCCAATCTACTTGTCTGCCCCTTCATCCCCAGTTCCTGGAATTGTTCCTCTTCAATACAGGTATACATAGCCAAAATTTTTAGGTTTTTTCCTCCTTTATAAATGGCAAGAGAAAAAGAATGTTTTATGAAGTTTATAATGAAGTCTTTTGGAAAAGTTATTGAAAAGGAAAGAAGAAGTGAAGCTAAGATGATGTCTGCCAAAACAGTCACGATTAAGAAGTGTTTAAAGAAGTCATTGTGCTTGTTTAAAAAGCAATACTTGCCATCTTTCCCTTCTCCCCTAGCCCCCTCCTCCTTCTCTTGTGTGTAGAGATGTCACAAATTTATTTGCATTGCAAGGACATTTAAATAATAATTAACAAGTTACACTTCTAGGTTTTGTTACATATATAATATATTTGTATAGTTCAAAGAAAAGTATTAGATATTTAAGGTAAAGAGGGTGGAATAAAACCAGCTTCTAGACCTTTTCCCACTCCTAAAAACTAGTGAAATAAAATCTTATTTTCTCCGGAAGCCCATTAGACCAGGCAAAGCTAAGCTAATAGAGGATCTGGGTACAGTTTTCGAGATTAAATATGAACAAAATAAGAATAAAGTATGTTAAATTATGCCATTATTATAGCTAAATAAATAAATAAATGGAACACTGTATTCAAAAGATCAAGGAAGAACTCAAGTTAAAAGAAAAATACCTCATGGAACAGAAGACTATTTCTATGAAGGCTTTGCACTATAGAAAAATGTAACATATTTTTCTGATGGGTTGTCTAATGGATGCCATTTTACTATCCTGAGTCTGCGGAGTATAATACCCTCCATCCTCACATCTCCTAGATGGAGCAGCCACCCTGCTATCGATGCTCCCCTTGTGTCTGAACCTATTTCCCAGCTCCACCAATTCCACAGTAGTGTAATCCCACATCGTGGTGTGTTGCGGTCTTTGAGGTGGGGGCAATTCTTGGGGGCTCCCCCCTGTGACTGCAGTTGGTTCACTTTTATCTTGTTGGTGACCACTGGATGCACAGAGAGGATGGGAACATCTCTGGGCTTGTCTCAGTCCTCACTCTCCTCCCCACTAGAGCTCTCCATGGGGTCCCAGGATGACTTAGTCATTAAAGTCCTGACTCATTGATGTGGCAGCTGACGACTCTTCAAACAGGTTACCTGACAAGGACAAGCCAAGGTTTGTAGAATCTGTCTATTCTATTAAAAAACCTTCAACCTACAGATGATAAAACACAGATTGAGTTGAAAGGCAGACTGTAAAGCTATCTTATCTTGCATTTTAATTAAGAATGAAATCACAACTTAAACAATGCCGTTACAAATTTAAGGAAAAAATTAGAATCAAAATACTAGATAGACTGGCTGATGACCAAATTTCTGGCATGGTGGAAAATGTGAATATCTCCATGAAAAAAAAATTCAGAGACAAGATGATAGATATAGAGAAAAAAGAAAAGTCATTACAAGCATAATTGGGTCCCTATTATTTACTTATTTATTTTTTTGAGATAGGGCCTTACTCTGAGGCTGGAGCGCAGTGGCATAATCATGACTCACTGCAGCTTTCAACTCCTGGGCTCAAGAGATCCTCCCACCTCAGCCCGAGTAGCTGGAACTACAGGCATGCACCATCATGGTTGGCAAATTTTTTCTTTTTATTCTTTTTATTTATTTTTGTTTTTGATTTAATTTAATTTTATTCTTTAGAGACAGAGTCTCACTCTATCACCCAGGCTGGAGTGCAGTGGTACCATCCCAGCTCACTGCAGCCTTGACATCAGTGTCATCCAATCTCAGCCTCCTGAGTAGCTGGGACTGCAGGTGCATGCCACCATGCCCAGATAATTAAAAATATATATTTTTTTTTTTTGGTAAAGACAGGGTCTCATTATGTTGACCAGGCTGGTTTTGAACTCCTGGTCTCAAGTGATCCTCCTGTCTTGGCCTCCTGAAGTGCTGGGATGACAGATATGAGCCACCACACTTGGTTCCTATTATTTGTATTCAAAAAAAATTATTGAACACCATGTGCCATAAGACTTAAAAGAGGACAGGCACTGTGGCTCACACGTGTAATTCTAGCACTTTGGGAGGTCAAGGCAGGAGGATCGCTTGAGCTTGGGATTTCAAGACCAGTCTGGGCAACATAGTGAGACCTTGTCTCTACTAAAAATTTAAAAAATCAGCCAGGCGTGGTGGCACATGCCCATAGTCCCAGCTACTTGGGAGGTTGAGGAGGGAGGATCACTTGAGCCTAGGAGGTCAAGACTGCAGTGAGCCATGATTGTGCCACTGGACTCCAGTCTGGGCAACAGAGCAAGACCCCGTCTCAGGGGAAAAAAAAAAGTCTTAAAAAATAATCTTTCCATACTTCATTAAGTATGTTTTTGTTTCTTTATTCTTTTTTTCTTATTAGTTGAGAGTTTTCTTTTTTAATTGATACATGATATCTGTACATATATATGGGATACATGTAATATTTCGATACATGCATACAATGTATAGTGATCAATCATGGTCATTGGGATATCCATTACCTCAGACATTTATCATTTCTTTGTGTTGAGAACATTTCAGATCTTCTCTGCTAGCAATTTAAAAATATATAATAAATTATTTTTAACTATAGCCACCCTACTGTGCTATTGAACACTAGAACTTATTCTTTCTATCTAACTGTATGTTTGTATCCATTAACCAATCCCTCTTCATTTCCCCCAGTCACCCTTCCCAGCCTCTGGTAACCATCATTCTACTCTCTATCTCCATGAGATCAGCTTTTTTAGCTCCCACGTATGAGTGAGAACATGTGATATTTGTCTTTCTGTGTCTGGCTTATTTCACTTAGCATAATATCCTCAATTCATATATTTTGTCTTAAGGGGTAGGATCTCTTTTTATAAGGCTGAATAATGTTCCATTATACCCATTTATTTGTCTACTCATCCACGGATGGACACTTAGGTTGATTCATATCTTGGCTATTATGAATAGTGCTGCAATGAACATGGGGGTGCAGATATCTCTTTGCTATATATTTTCTTTTCTTTGGATAAATACACAGTGGTGGTTGCTGGGTTGTATGGCAGTTCTATTTTTAGTTGTTTGAGAAACTTCCATACAGTTTTTCATAATGGCTGTACTAATTTACATTCCCACTATCAGTGTACAAGAGTTTCCTTTTCTCTGCATCCTGGCCAGCATTTATCTTTTGTTTTTTTGATAACAGTCATTCTAACTGGGGTAAGATGATAGCTCATTGTGGTTTTGATTTGCATTTTCCAGATGATTAGTAATGTTGAGCATTTTTTCATATACCTGATGTTTCTTATACATAATTGATTACCTTTTTTTTCTTTTGAGACAGGTTCTCTCTCCATTGCCCAGGCTGGAGTGCAGTGGTTTGATCACGGCTCACTGCAGCCTTGACTTCCAGGGCTCAAGTGGTCCTCCCACCTCAGCCTCCCAAGTAGCAGAGACTACAGAAACGCACCACCATACTCGGCTACTTTTTTATTTTTTGTAGAGACAGGATTTGGCCATGTTGCCCAAGCTGGTCTTGAACTCCTGCCCTCAAGCAATCCTCCTGCCTCTGTCTCTCAAAATGCTGGGGTTACAGGCACAAGCGGTGGCACCCAGCCTATTTTGTAACATAATTTATTTCTACTGTTTTTTAGCAGTGTTTTAGGTGGCTAATACCCTAATAATTATTTTGACATTATTATGAAAACAAGTTGAGTTTCGAGCAATAATTTTATTAGTGAACACATAAATATATTGGGAATTTTCAAAAAAAATTTTTTTTGAGATACAGTCTCCCTCTGTCTCCCAGGCTGGGGTGCAGTGGAGCGATCTCGGCTTACTGCAACCTCTGCCTCACAGGTTCAACTGATTCTCCTGCCTCAGCCTCCCAACTAGCTGGGACTACAGGCGCGTGCCACCATGACCGACTAATTTTTTTGTATTTTTGGTAGAGATGGGATTTCACCATGTTGGCCAGGATGGTCTCTATCTTTTGACCTCGTGACCTGCCTGCCTCGATCTCCTAAAGTGCTGGGATTACAGGCGTGAGCCACTGTGCCCGGCCTCATCATTCATTCCCCTGTAAGTTCCACGAGGACAAGGATTTTGCAGATTTTTTTCATTGCTATACATCTGTAGGCCAAGAATAGTATTTGGCACATAGTAGGTATTCAGTAAATATTGGTCAAATTTGCTAATCCCTTCATTTGACAAGCATTTAGTGAGCACTGGGCTAAGTCCCAGAGAGACAAAGAAGAGAAAGTCATTGTTGTTGCCTTCAAGGAGCTTAAGATATAGTAGAAGAAACACATAAAGAGTGTGTAGTGACAAAATTAAATTCAGGGCCATGCAGTGGCTCATTCCTGTAATGCCAGCACTTTGGGAGGCCAAGGAGGGCGGATCACTTGAGGCCAGGAGTTCAAGACCAGTCTAGGCAACATGTCAAAACAAACTGTATCTACTAAAAATACAAAAATTAGCCAGGCCTGCTGGCATATGCCTATAATCCCAGCTACTCAGGAGGCTGAGGCACGAGAATCGATTGCACCCTGTAGGCAGAGGATGCAGTGAACCAAGATCGTACCGCTGTACTCTAGCCTGGGCGAAAGCAAGAACTCTGTCTCAAAAAAAAAAAAAAAAAAAATTCAGATATCATTAATAAAGGAGGGTAACTTCTATGGTGGGTGCTGGGGGCTAGATGAATTTACAGGAAAATACATGTCAGAAAAAGGGCATCATAATATAAGATACAGTATAAGAAAGAAGAGGACATAGAAGGAAACTGGAGTTTGTGATTCTGGAATCTGTCCTGTTCGAACTGCTCAAATCCGATAATGGTGAATTTGAAAGCATTATCTTTTTCCTGATGCTTGAACATTTCACTGCATGGTAACTGGTAAAAATGTGTTGATAAATCAGATGCTTTTTAAAAAAATTTTTAATTTTAAATTTATTTTTATTAAATGGAGGTGGGGTCTCACTTTGCTGCCCTCGCTGGTTTCAAACCCCTGGCTTCAAGAGATCCTCCCACTTCAGCTTTTCAAAGTGCTGGGATTACAGGCATGAGCCACTGTGCCTGGTCTCAGTTGCTTTTAATCGGCTGCCTATTAATAGGTCTACTGTTCTTTATTTATTGATATTTTTTGATATAGGATCTTGCTTTGTTGCCCCGGCTGGAGTGCAGTAATGTGATCTTACCTAACTCCAACCTCTGCCTCCCAGGCTCAAGTGATCCTCCCACCTCAGCCTTCTGAGTAGCTGGGACTACAAGCACACACCACCACGCCCAGGTAGTTTTTCTAATTTTAGTAGAGATGGGGTTTTCACCATTTTGCCCAGACTGGTCTCGAACTCCTGACTTCAGGTGGTATGCCAGTCTCCCAAAGTGCTGGGATTATAGGCGTGAGCCACCGCACCCGGCTGGCCCACTGCTCTTTAAATATTCATTATTTTCAATTCCTATACAAATATTTTATTTTAAAGTAAATCCTAAAATGATTGTAGAGTGGTGTATGGATTTCCATGTCACTCAGGTGATTTCATGTACGGATGCTACATAGCTTGAGCAACTGAAAGTGCTGAGTCAAGTTAGAAAACAATTTCCTTTCTGATAATTGTGACTTAGAAAAGTTCATTCTATTTGGGGTTTACCAATGATTGAAAATCAGTTATGAGGAACAGTTACAGGTGAGATAAAGTTTTCAATTAACTTTAATGATCCAAATCAAAGAGAATGAAATCTGACCACTTCAGAGTTATTTCCAAAAGTATAAACTCATCCATTTATACCAAAGGATTTACTGTCCACCTACTTGCTGTTGGATGCTGGGACTACAGATATGCATGAGACACAGAGCTTGCCTGTCAACAATGCAATGTTTGGTAGATACAGACAGGCTAGAAAACACAATTCTAACATACCTACAATATCAGAGAAGAGGCCAGGCGCGGTGGCTCACGCCTGTAATCCCTGCACTTTGGGAGGCCGAGGCGGGCGGATCACGAGGTCAGCAGATCGAGACCATCCTGGCTAACACGGTGAAACCCCGTCTCTACTAAAATACAAAAAAAAAAAATTAGCCGGGCGCGGTGGCGGGCGCCTGTAGTCCCAGCTACTCCGGAGGCTGAGGCAGGAGAATGGCGCGAACCCGGGAGGCGGAGCTTGCAGTGAGCAGAGATGGTGCCACTGCACTCCAGCCTGGGCGACAGAGTGAAGACTCGGCCTCAAAAAAAAAAAAAAAAAAAAAAAAAAATCAGAGAAGAGAGGTACAAGAGAAGAGCACTGGCCTGCTTAGAGGAGTGTTAGAGAATGCCTCTCAAGGAGGTGATTTCTTTTCTTTTCTTTCTTTTTCTTTTTCTTGAGATAGAGTCTTGCTCTGTTGCCCAGGCTAGAGTGCAGTGACATGATCTCAGCTCACTGCAACCTCCGCCTCCCGAGTTCAAGCAATTCTCCTGCCTCAGCCTCCCAAGTAGTTGGGATTACAGGTGCGTGCCACCACGCCCAGCTAGTTTTTGTATTTTTAGTAGAGATGGGGGTTTCACCATGTTGGCCAGGCTGTTCTCGAACTCGTGACCTCGTGGTCTGCCTGCTTTGGCCTTCCAAAGTGCTGAGGTTACAGGTGTGAGCCACCGCACCCGGCCAAGAAGGTGATTTTTGAATGCCACGAAAGATTATTTGTTCACCAGGCGAGAGAAGGGGTAGCCTGAAGGGAGAGAGAATAGCTTATGGAAAGACACAGAGGTAGGCGGCTTGATCCTTCGTATGGCTGGTGGGAAAGTAAGGTATTCATTCAAAAGATTCAATAATTTCTGGTCCAACTTCTTTCCGTCAGTGATGGACAGGTGGGCCACATATACAACAGTGCTCCCATAAGATTATACAGTTCTTTAAGCTGAGGGCAGTGGTTCACACCTGTAATCCCAGCACTTTGGGAGGCCGAGGTGGGAGGATCACTTGAGGTCAGGAGTTCGAGCCCAACCTGGCCAACATGGTCAAACCCCGTCTCTACTAAAAATACAAAAATTAGCTGGCTTGGTGGCATGTGCCTGTAAACCCAGCTACTAGGGAGGCTGAGGCAGGAGAATCGCTTGAACCCGGGAGGCGGAGGTTGCAGTGAGCTGTGATTGTGCTACTGCATTCCAGCCTGGGTGACAGAGCTGAGACTTCATCTCAAAAAAAGAAAAAAAGAAAGAAAGAAAGAAAAGGATTATACAGTTCTTCTACTGTACGTTTTCTATGTTTAGATACAAATACCTTGTGTTGCAATTGCCTACAGTATTAGCACAGTAACACACTCTACAGGTTTGTAGCCTAGGAGTAACAGCTATATACCATATAGCCAAAGCGAGTAGTTGGCTAGACTACCTAGGTTTGCGTAAGAGCACGCTATGATGTGCACAAAACAACAAAAATCGCTCAATGACACGTTCCTCAGAACATATGCCTGTGGCTAGGTAAGGCATGACTGTATGAGAATGCTGACTAGGTGCGTGAGCCGCTAGAAGGAGCGCTGCAAATTTAGGAAGGATGCAACATGTTCAATACGAGGGAACTGGCAGAGGTGAAAAGGAGGGAAAAAGCATAGGAAAGAGTTCTGGGAGGAAAAATACAGCTGTAGCTAACATTGTACCAGGAGAGGTACTACATGCCCGGCCCTGTTTAAAGGGCTTCATATGTATTGTCACATTTAAATACGAAATATCACATGTAGTCTCCTCTTGAGGTTCAGGATAAGTAACATGCCGGTGGTCTCCTCTCCAGTTAGTAAGCGGATATCCAGCCTTGGTTATCTGACTCTGGAGCCCTTGCTCTTAACCAGGACACACACTGTCTTCCCAGGTGTAGACAGGAGATTGGTTTTAGATGATGACTGAAATCACCGGCCTGGGAGACATTTCTCAGAGAAGTGACACCGGGAAGAAACTCTAGAAATAACGTTGCAAATGAATAAGTTTGTGAAAGCACACTAATAGTTCTATTTCGAAATTTCTTTTATTGTCAGATTATTTTTGGTGCCCTTTACTAAACGAAGTGTTCAATTTCGTCGAGCTTA
The DNA here is from genome assembly GCF_024542745.1 of Macaca thibetana thibetana. Taxonomy (NCBI): domain Eukaryota; kingdom Metazoa; phylum Chordata; class Mammalia; order Primates; family Cercopithecidae; genus Macaca; species Macaca thibetana. The sequence goes on from NC_065585.1 coordinate 71,078,312, forward strand.
ACTGGGTTGAAGTTATCTAGACAAAAGTAATCCACATCAAAACCAGGACGAATCAAGACGTAATTTCTGTTTTCTGGCACTCTTGCCTCATAAATCTAGGATCTAGGGCTTTGTTTTCAATGGTTCTCATTTTTGGCTCCAAGGATTCTTTTTGATGTGACTAATTTTTTCGGTGGAGGAGGAGGTCTGGCCACGCCGCGGGTCTTGGCGAGCAGGTGATTACGGATCCCTGGTGTTTGCTGGACGAGACGGTGAAGCAACCTCCTCCTCGCCCCCTCCCCCGTCTGGAAAGGTGCAGGATCCGCTAAACCGTGTGTCGCACAGCGGCGGCCGGAGCAGACGCGGGATGGTCGCGCGTCCCCTGCACAGCACAGAGGGGCAGCCTGAGAGCCTGGGAAAGGTACGAGCGGGGAATCAGAGCACAGGGTGCGGACCAGAAAGAGCAGACGGTCAGTCGGGGGGGAAGGAAGTTGCCGACTGCAGGTGTGGAAGGGGCTGCCCCAGGCCCACCCCTGGCAGACGAGGGGGCGGGGAGCCGCGCCGGGGACGAGGAGACTGCGGACTGGGCGCGCTCCTAGCGCAGTCGCTCGCCCGCTTGCCCAAGGCCCCCCGGAACGGCCCTCTCTCGGGGGCCCAACTCGCCGCCGCTAGCCCCGCAGAGCTTGCAGCTGGGGGGCCCGGCAGCCGCCAGGGGGCGGGAGCTGCGTCGCGAACAATGGCTGCGCTTGGTCGCGGGCCGGCGAGAGGCGGAGTGGAGATAGAGCCGGTGCCGGGCGCGCGCGCCGGCCGGGCGTGCTGGGGCGCGGGAGCGGCTGCGCAGGCGGGGGCGCGCGGCGCGAGCGCGGGAGGGCGCGGCGGGAGCGCCCGGGAGGCGGGCGGAGGCGGGCGGAGGCGGGGGGCGGGGAGCCCGAGGGGTGGAAGCCGGCGGCGGCCGAGCGGGGTCAGTTCTCTGTACTGTTTGCCAATGTTGGAGCCGTCTGCAAAGTGTTCCTGGCAAGAAGGTAAATACCCTCGTCGGGGGCGCCCGGGAGACCCCGACTTCCGCCCTGCCGGCGGAGGAGGCAGAGGGCGCTGGGGAGCCCTGCAGGTCCGCGGCACGGGGAACCCGGAGAAGAGCGGCCCCCTTCGCGGCCTCCTCTCCCCCGCGCCTTCCCTCCCACCTCGGGCTCTCTCGGGGCAGCAGGGGGGAGGGGAGACCGGCGTGGGAGGGAGGACCGGGAGGCGAAGGATTTGGGGTGGGGGGTGGGGGCGTGTGTGGCGGAGGGGGTGGGACGACACAGGTGTCCTGAGGGGAGGAGCCGGGAGGAACGCGAGGAGGCCGGGCCAAGTCGGGGTGCGGAGGTGGGGGAGGCAGGAACGCGGCTGCGGGCGCGGGAGGCTGGGGTTCTGGGGGGCCGGGGTGGTAGCGGCCGGAAGAGGGGACGGCGAGTGCAGCCACGGTGTGGCTGCGAGGGAGAGGGAGCGCCTGGGGTAGGGCAGGGGAGGGCGGCCTGGGGAGGGTCTGTGGGGAATGGGCCTGGGGGCGCTGGAGGCGGAGCGGCGGGGCCGGGGCGAGCCTGAGGGTGGCGGCGGCGGCTATTTCTGTAGAATGGGCGAGTGGTAAAGACGTAACTTGCCGAAATGGGAGGGTAGGTGGGGCCGAGGGGACAAAATGTATCCTATGACAGGCAAGTTCTGCTGTGGCTCTTACGAACTCCTACCGTGATGGCTCGGCTTAAAGGGGTAGTTGGTGGTAGTGACCTTGCCGGGGTGAAGGGAGTTGGGCGAGGAGACAAAGCTCAGTTACAGAATCCGCTGTGTGAGAGCAGGAACTCCAGTCTCTCCGGGGGCGAGCCGGTGGCTGTGACCTGGGGGCGGGGGGTGCTCCGCAGAGGCTATGGAGGAGCACGCCACAGTGGGATTCTTAGGGAGGGGTGGGGATAATGGCCGTGGGGTTCTGAAAGTCTTTGGAAATGTGTGTAGAATTTTGCATTTGTGAATAATTTTCTTTGGTAAGGGTCCATATTTGCCGTGATGTCCCCCTTCCCCTATCCCCACTACAAAGGGTTAAGAACTGCTTGAGCAGATAGAGAGGGACCATTCAATTAGGGTAGACCTGGGAATTTACCAAAGGATTTTAAAGTGGGTGGATCCTGCAGAAAGAAAGGCTAGAGATGATCTTTTAAAGATATTTTACTGTCAACTGAAAACGTTTATTATTTAATGTTTGATTTCACAATTTTGGTGAACTTTCGCTGAGCATTACTTGGCTTCTGATGCATCCTGTGTTTCAGACCAGCATAGTGAATACTTGAAATAAAATTGGGATGGGCAGGCAGGGTGATAGTAACCTTGGAGGAGAAAAGATTTCAACATTTCTCCAGGGTGTTTCTTCCCCGTCCTTGCTTTCTTTAGATGATTCAAGTATACTGTTGTGAACTGAGCTGCGGTGGAAAAATCTTATTTAATAAAACTATCAAAACCAAGACTTACTCTCCATCTCTGTTTTGTAATATGACCAGGTTTTCATTGTTCAGTTTGTATTTTACTGCAAACAAGAGATATCACATATCACTTTAATTGTAGATTGCTGCTTTTTGCAGCAGGCCTGTATTAAATTTGCGAAGCAGTTATGCAAAACTATGTGGTGTGTTTGTGTTTTCCTGCTATGGTTTCAAGTCAAGTTACCATTGTCACATTTCATTATATGGTAGGCTAGTCTGAAATTTACTCCTAAGTGATAATTAGTTGGTAGGATATGGTACGTACTTGCTCACAAATTACTGCATTTTTTCCCGTAAAAACCAGTATTTTGTATTTGTAAGAATGTTGCTGTATAATCCAAGTACATATTGTTAATTTCAAATAGAATGCTGTGTAATTATTAAATTTTAACTTTATTTGGAAGTAATTTTAAGCTTACAGAAAAATTGCAAGAATAAGAATAATAATACAAAGAATATCTTTGTAACCTTTATTCAGATTCACCTGTTAACATTTTATGCATTTATTACTGCTCTCTATCACACACAAAATGTTTTTCCCCTGGACCATTTAAGAGTAAGTTACATACATTGTGGTCCATAACTCCTAAATACTTGAGCTTGGAAAACCATGTAAATTTTACATTTTAGCTTAACTTGGCTTGTCTGGAATGAAGTGCTAGGAAGAGTGGCTTGGTTTGCTTTTCAATAAATAATGTGAATATAAAAAAATCCAAGATAGTCATCAAGCTTTAAATATATAAACAATCCAGAAATCGAGGCAGAGCGGTTTTCCTGTTTAGGTTCTAGAAGATACGGTAGGGTTTTTTTTTTTTTTTTTTTTTTTTTTCCTTTTGTGCCTACCCTTCTGTTTATTCCTATTATTATCTCCTTTTGTTTTGTACACGTTCGATGCTGGGAATCTGATCATTTATGTGTACAGATCATAAAGAGGGAAAACTCTAGATATTGCAAAATTGAATTCTCTATTAGACTGCATAGTTTGAGACATGCACAGTGTGATTATTCACATATATATATTTGTGCCTCTTATAGGTACACAAAATATTAGATGTCTAGAATCTGTGATAATTATAATTTTTATTTATGTATGCATCGTTTGATTTTAAATAATCCTCCCCAAGTTCTGTATAGGAGCTTTGCCATTATGTTGTCCTAGATGTCAAGCCCTTGACTTTGTTCTAGGAAAAATTATAAGAAGGCAAATCTTTTATTTTTCACCAAACTGATGCTTAAAAAATAAAAAAACATTGGCCAGGGGCAGTGGCTCATGCCTGTAATCCCAGCACTTTGGGAGACCGAGGCAGGTGGATCAGGAGGTCAGGAGTTTGAGACCAGCCTGGCCAACATGGTGAAACTCCATCTCTACTAAAAATACAAAAATTAGCTGGGTGTGGTGGTGTGCGCCTGTAATCCCAGCTACTCGGGAGGCTGAGGCAGGAGAATCACTTGAATTCTGGAGGTGGAGGTTGCAATGAGCTGAGATCGCACCTTTGCGCTCCAGCCTGGGCGACAGAACGAGACTCAGTCTCAAAAAAAAAAAAATTTTTTTTTGTTTTAAAAGAAGACAAGTCTTTTATAATTTGGTGTGTAGTGAAGAAAAGAGGACTTTGGGCCAGAAAGAACTGGGTTGTAAACCTAGCAGCGTGACTGTAGGCAAATAACCCAACCTCTAGAAAAATGGAGATAATGCCCACATCCCAAGGTGAGGAGGATTAAATGAGTTGATGTAAAAATGGCAAAATGTGGCACCTAACTTATACAATTGGTGTCTGATAAATGTTAGTTTCCTTTTTTTTCCCTGGCCTGTGGTATTTAGAGTTTTCCACTAGAATAGTTTGTGAAGTAAGACTTCCATTTTCCTTATGTAAAAGCAGCATTTTTGGGTACCTACTTTAAAAAATCAAAAGGAAAAACATTTTAAAAAACTATTTAAAGGACGCCATGTCTTTTTTAAAGTAAGAAGCATTGGATTGATAGTTTCATAGCAATTTGTAGTTTAAGAATAGGGATAGTAAATTTTTTTTGCTTTTCATGTTGTCAAATAAGACATTTAAGTGAGAATTGCCTATCAACTGTAGGATGGGTGCTGATATAAAATTATACATATTTAATAACAGTGCCATTTTATAAAGTAGTTTAATTATTGGTGATCAGATTTTTGTACAGCTTTTAATTTCTCAGATAATTCACAAAGTACGACTTACATCAGCAGTACATTGCAGTTACAGGTTGGACCATTCTTCATGAGCGTCATGCCTTCCCCTGTTTGTAGTGCCCTCTCCCTATAAACTGTCCTGCCTGTTTTCATTTAGTAGTTTGGAATCTAGAATTGCCTGTCCTAATATGCCTGACCAGATAGGGCATTTCTGGGACACGAGGATACATTTCTCTAAAAGTACTGAGTTGTAATTGGAATCAACTGTAGCTGGAAACTTTTCTGATAGTGGAGGTGGATTTTTTTTTTTAAATTTTTTTTTTTTTTTTTTTTTTTGAGATGGAGTCTTCACTCTGTCACCCAGGCTGAAGTACAGTGGTGTGACCTCCGCTCACTGCAGCGTCCGCCTCCCGGGTTCAAGCGATTTGCCTGCCTCAGTGTCCCGAGTAGCTAGGACTACAGGCGCATGCCACCATGCCCAGCTAATTTTTGTATTTTTAGTTGAGACGGTTTTGCCATGTAGGCCAGGCTGGTCTCGAACTCCTGACCTTAGTGATCCATCTGCCTCAGCCTCCAAAAGTGCTGGGATTACAGGCGTGAACCACTGCACCCTGCCCTGCTGAGGAGGTGGATTTTATGAAACCATAGGTAGTATAAAACTGCTCTGCATTTTATTGATACGTCTTGATATTTTAGCAAATTGTTTAAAATATATGACAGTAGACTGGGCATATCTTTAAAGTAGAAACAGAGTCTTAAAGACATGTGCCACTGTGAGCATTCTGAATTGTCCATGGTATAATTACAAATTACAAATTTTAAATTGATATAAATCTGATATAACTGGTTTCGTTAAAAAAGTAGAATTTTCAGAATGTTAGCCAATGACAGAGTGCTGTTATAGACATACTAGTTTCATGTGTTTTAATTTATCCAGCTCTTTATATTGTGAAGAAAAGGCATACAGAATATTTAAATTGTATGGTTAATTTTATGTTCATAAAGTTTTCTTTTTTGTTACTTCATGGAATATCTTTTCTGTGTCAGAAGATTAGAACTTTCAGGCTGTGCACCGTGGCTCACGCCTGTAATCTCAGCACTTTGAGAGGCCAAGGCGGATGGATCACCTGAGGCCAGGAGTTGGAGACCAGCCTGGCCAACATGGTGAAACCCCCTCTCTACTAAAAATACAAAAATTAGCCAGGCATGGTGGTGTGTGCCTGTATCTCCAGCTACTGGGGAGGCTGAGGCAGGAGAATTGCTTGAGCGTGGGAGATGGAGGTTGCAGTGAGCTGAGATTGAGCTGTTGCACTCCAATCTGGGTGACAGGGCGAGACTCCGTCTCAAAAAAAGGATAAAAAAAGTTTAGAACTTTCAAAAAGGTACCCCAATATCTTACTGTACTTACTTCTTGGAATCAGCCACCAGTGTTACCAGTCTCTGATATTGAAGAAATACGTAGAGCTCTGTAGATAAGCGTTTGTAACTTTAGAAGTTTATACTAATAAAGACAAAATGGAATTTTTCAAAGTTGGTGAATGCTTAATAATGTTAAATTTTTTTTTTTTTTTTTTTTTTGAGACGAAGTCTTGTTCTGTTACCTGGGCTAGAGTGCAGTGGCATGATCTTGGCTCACTGCAACCTCGGCCTCCCGGGTTCAAGTGATTCTCCTGCCTCAGCCTCCCAAGTAGCTGGGATTACAGGTGTGTGTTACCATACCCAGCTAATTTTTATATTTTTAGTAGAGACAGGGTTCACCATGTTGGCCAGGCTGGTCTCGAACTCCTGCCCTCAGGTGATCCACCCGCCTCGGCCTCCCAGAGTGCTGAGATTACAAGCTGAGCCACTGCGCCCGACCAGTAATATTAAATTCTAGAAAGCAAGGGACACTACATCACTGAGATGGTTTAGTGGTTATTTACATTTTACTTTTTAAATGAACTGTTTTCAGTTAAAAAAAGTTGATTGGTTGTGTTTGTATTTTTAGTTATAGCTAGTGTATTTTTTTAATGAGATACTCCATTCCTATTGAAAATGCGTGTATTTTAACACCATATGACTAATGCTACACTTGTTAATAATCTCATTTTTTGAATTGAAAATGTAAATGTTTAAGTTTTATAATTTGCCACTTTGCCGTCCTAATGTTACTCATTTGCTCATGTTGAACAGGGATTTTATTTTATTTTTTGCCTAGCCAAATATTAATACCTAAAACACCATAGGAGTATTGAATTATAGAGTTGGACAGGATTGTCTTATTTATTGTTGCATAGCACATTGCACCAGAATTTAAGGACTGAAGACAGCAAACATTATCTTACCGTTTCTGTGGGTTAGAAATCTCGGTGCAGCTTAGCTGGATGCCTGTGGCTTATGAAAGAGGTGGTAGTCAAGCTGTCAGTTGGGGCTGCAGTCGCATCTGGAAGCTTTCCTGGTGGAAGATGTTTCTGAACTCATTCATGTGGCTCTTGCAGGGTTCAGTTTCTTGGGGCTCTTGGACTGAAGAAATCAATTTTTGCTGGCTGTTGGCCAGAGGTTTTTCTCAGTTCTTTGCCTTGTGGGCCTCTCCAAAGGGCCCCACAGTTTAGCATCTGCTTCCCTCTGAGCAAATGAGTGAGAGAAGGTGATGCCCAATAATTTTTATAACCTAATCTTGGAAGTGGTATCTCATTATTTCTGCTATATTCTATTTGTTAGAGGCTGCCTACCGCAAGGACTTTAGCTTACTTTTTAAAGATTGAAGAAAAAAAAAGAAGAGAGAAAAAGAAGAACTCAAAGATACACAAAGTAATTTGACCAAGGCTCGGAAGGTAATCTCCTGAAGAACTTTGACTAAAACTCAAATTCACTAATACCCAGGCCTTGTGCTCTTTATACAGCATCCCATTCTCATAGGAAATGTGAAAGTAATTAGAAATAAAAATTGATGCAGATTGCAGATGCTGTGGACACTTATTGTAAGAAAAATATTAAAAGTTTTCAAAGTCATTTGGAATTGACTCTAGTTTGTCATCTTGAAAAAATGGTAACCAAATACGAGTGTGTGTTTGTGTATGTGTGTGTGTGCTTACAAAACATTTGCTTCTAAGGGCAAGTTCAATATTAAAATTTAACAACATAAAAGTTTCTCCACTAGTGATTAGATATAGGCCTTTTGCTGTGTATCACAACTGTATTGTTGCTTTGTAGATAATTTTTAGGGGAGAGGTCTGTACATAATTTATATTTTATATGAACTTTTTTTCATTACAAGATCTCATGATTTATTTGTTTATAATTTGGACTTTCCTGCCCTTCATTGGCATCTGTTTTTAAATTAATTTCTTTTTTCTTTTTTTTGAGATGGAGTCTCACTCTGTCACCTAGGCTGGAGTGCCATGGCATGATCTTGGCTTACTGCAACCTCTGCCTGCTGGGTTCAAGCGATTCTCTTGCCTCAGCCTCCCTAGTAGCTGGGATTACAGGCACTTGCCACCATGCCCGGCTAATTTTTGTAGTTTTAGTAGAGGCAGGATTTTCACCATGTTGGCCAAGCTGGTCTCAAACTCCTGACCTCAAATGATCCACCCAACTTGGCCTCCCAAAATGCTGGGATTACTGTGCCCAGCCTGACATTTTATTATGCATACTATTTTTATACTGATGATAACAGACAAAATGACAGAGAAAAGTAAAATATTCAGCAAGATAATTGTACTATATGCTCTTTTCCATACCATCTAAGAGAATACTTGTGGTGTTGCATCTTCTTTAGGATTAATTTATCATATAGAAAATGGGAACAAAGCTGTTTAAAACAGGACTGCAAAAAGAGAGTATATGTTAAATATTAACCTGAAACTCTCAGATTTATTTTTAACAGCTTCACTTTTGTTGGGATTGTCTTAGAAATCTAGAAGCAGAAGGAGCTTTGTTCAGATCTGTACTGTCCAGTATGGTGGACACTAGTGATGTGCTTATTTAAGTTAACATGAAAGAAAATTAAACGTTTATTTTCTTGATTGCTCTAGCCACATTTCAAATGCTCAGTAGCCGCATGTGGCTAATGACTACCAGATTGTATAGTACAAGTACAGAACATTTTTATCATCATAGAAAGTTCTATGGAGATCTGGATAAATTACATTTTATGTTTGATTTTTATCAAGGGCATGTGTTTAAAATACCAGTCATTGAGGTTATCAACTAAGTTGAACTTTATTTCTTCATTTTCATTTTCCAGTTTTGGGAGCCGTGAGGGATACAGCAGTTTGGTCAATATTGTCTTAACATGCTTCAAATAAATCAGGTGAGTTTGTGTTAAGACATTTTTCATGCGTACATTGTGCTTTGGCTGTAAATTGTGGAACATTTTAACTCAGCTTTTCTTTTCTATACCTGTAACCTGACTCATCACTTTTTAAAACAGTTACCTACTGTATAGTCATCATTGGAGGCTGTGTAGGGCAGGTTGTTTAAGGATTAGAATGATCTTCTGAAAGTTGATAACTTCTGGTTGTGCAAGGCAGAAGGTTTGTCTGTTCTTCTTGATGTCACATCCCTTTAGGACTTGTTAATGTGTTCAGAATGCTTATCATGATATAGCTTCAATAGGTGGCAGTTCTGCAGACTCAAAGCATTTTTAGTGACAAATCTTGTGAAGTAGTTGTATCTGTTTAAAAAAAAAAAGATTCACTTTCCAGGGCACTGAAAAACTCTAGAAGGAAGTGCTCTGATAAACTACAGCGTATAATACTTTAGACTCACTGAAAGAAGTGTTTTTCTTAGTTCTTGAGGTTTTTCCAAGAACTTTATACATTTAATTTTACCTTTACCAGTTAAATAGAACATTGTATCGTAACTATAGTGTTAGAAAATATTTTTGGCCAGGCTGGGTGGTTCACACCTGTAGTCCCAGCATTTTGGGAGGTGAGGTGGGAGGATCTCTTGAGCACAGGAGTTTGAGCCAGACTGGGCAACATAGTGAGACCCTGTCTCTTAAAAAAAAAAAAAAGGGAAAGAAACAAAGTAATTTTATTTCTTTTGGTTGCAAATCATGAGAGAAGGAATTAAACTATTTTTTTTTTTTCCTGTGATTAAAAAAATAATTGGCTGGGCACAGTGGCTCACGCCTATAATCCCAGCACTTTAGGAGGCCGAGGCAGGCGGATCACTTGAGGACAGGAGTTTGAGACCAGCCTCGCCAACATGGAGAAACCCTACTAAAAACCCTCTACTAAAAAATACAAAATTAGCCAGGTGTGGCGGTGCATGCCTGTAATCCCAGCTACTCAGGAGGCTGAGGCAGGAGAATCACTTGAACCCGGGAGGCGGAGGTTGCGGTGAGGCGGAGGTTGCGGTGAGCCAAGATTGTGCCATTGCACTCCAGCCTGGGCAAAAAGAGTGAAACTCTGTCTCAAAAAAAAAAAAAAAAAGTAATCTTGGCCAGGCGCGGTCACTCAGGCCTGTAATCCTAGCATTTTGGGAGGCTGAGGCAGGTAGATCACCTGAAGTCAGGAGATCAAGACCAGCCTGGCCAACATGGTGAAACCCTATCTCTACTAAAAATACAAAAAAATCAGCCGGTTGTGGTGGTGCATACCTGTAATCCCAGCTACTTGGGAGGCTGAGGCAGGAGAATTGCTTGAATCCAGGAGGCGGAGGTTGCAGTAAACTGAGATCACACCATTGCACTCTAGCCTGGGCGACAGAGCAAGACTCCGTTCCAAAAAAAAAAAAAAAAGAAAGTAATCTTGACCCCCTGCCCTCTGATATATAGTCCTGCTCACCTTGCCTGAGAAATCCCTAGTTCCTGTGCATCCCATGCCATCTCTAAGCTAATGACAGAAGTTTATACCTGGTCTAGGCCTCTTTTTCTGAGCTCCAGACTCAGGTAGCATTTACCACCTTGATCTCTTGGATGTCTTTATACATCTTGGACTTAATGTGTGCCCAAGAAATAATCTCAATGCTTCAGTTATACTGGACTGTTTCAGTTCCTAGATTGGGTAAGGTTGTTCTGGCTGCAAGGATTTGCACAGATTTCCTCTGCCTGGACCTCTCTTCCCCTCCCCTGGGTTTGGCTTGCTTGACTGCAGTCCTGCTGTATGCTGTCATAGCACTTGCTCTTTAGTTTAATAACATGACATTTGCAGTTATAGTCAAATATGTAATTATTTGTTTTAACATCTGTCTCCCTTGTTAGTATGTTTCATGAAGACAGACAGTGACTTTTCTTGTTTACTGTTATATCCCCAGGTCCTAGAATAAACAATGTAAATAGTTTTCATACATTTATTTGTTGGGTGTATGAACATACGAATGGTGCTAGAGTTGTCACTAAAGCAAGGGGATATTTATTTTTCAACAATAAGCACGTAATTATGTTGTCAGTTTTGGTGTTATATGCTGCTGTGTTACTCAAATGCAACTAACTCTCCCTCATGTAAAGTTGTTATTTGGTTTTCTAGAAACTTTCCTTGTGCAACAAAAATTAGTTTAATCAAAAACATTACTAATAATTTAAGGAAATTGTAGAGCTGTCCTGTGCTTAGTGCTTCCTGTTACCTCACAGCTGCTCTCAAATCCCAGTGGAAGCATTATGAGACCTTATTTGCAAACTGTTATAGGTGTGAAGTTGCCACTAAAATTATTTGGTTACAGTTAAAATAATTTTTCATATTCTGCCACAGACATTTGGAAATGATCATTTTATGCCAGCCAACTTCATTGAAAATTATAGTTTATGGATTAGTCCTAATGAGGATTTACTAACTGGCTATGTTGCAGGTCATGTTGAATCAGGCACTGCAAACAGTTCCTAGGCAACGCTCTACATGGCCACAAGCAATTCCCTGGATGTTGGCTAGAAGTTGTACACAGTGCCTGGAGATATACATACTTAACTTGTACAGGTTGAGTATTCCTTATCCAAAATGCTTGGCACCGGAAGTGTTTCCTATTTCAAATTTTTTTAGATTTTGGAATTTTGCCTACTGGTTGAGCGTCCCTAATACAGAAATCCAAAATCCAGAATGCTCCAATGAGCATTTCCTTTGAGCATTATGTTGGTACAAAAGAAGTTTGAAATCTTGGAGATTTTGGATTTCAGATTTTTGGATTTGGGATGCTCAACCTTAACAGACGTGTATTCCTAGAATAAGAGATCCCTCCATCTTGTTACTGACTATAACTGTCATCCCCCAAACTGTTCAAGTTTGAGATAAAGACTCTCTTCAGCTAAACATAGAGTTGAATTCTTAAACTCATGAGTAATTTTTGAATCTTACTTTCTCGGCAACCACTTTCTCATAACAGTGAGGGTTCTCAAGGTAAATGTATAAAGGGGCCAGCTGTGGTGGCCCATGCCTGTAATCCCAGCACTTTGGGAGGCCGAAGTGGGAGGATTGCTTGAGACCAGGATTTTGAGACCAGCTTGGGCAGCATAGTAGGACCCTGTCTCTACAAAAAAAAAAAAAATAAGTTAGATATGGTGACACATGCCTGTAGTCTTAGCTACTTGGGAGGCCGGGGTGGAGGATCACTTGAGCCTGGGAGGTTGAAGCTGCAGTGAACTGTGATCATGCCACTGCACTCCAGTCTGGGTAACAGAATGAGACCCTAGGCATGCAAAGGGGACTTGAGTTGATTCTCAGCTTGAAACAGTTGAGATTTTTACTGTGTGATTTTCAACATTGTCTCTAGGATTACTACTACATTTTTATTTGGGAAGTCTTTTGTTTTCTCAAGATACCTGAATTAGATGCTTTTTATTTATGTATTTATTTATTTATTTTTGAGATGGAGTCTCACTCTGTTGCCCAGACTGGAGTGCAGTGGCATGATCTCGCCTCACTGCAACCTCCGCCTTTCGGGTTCAAGCAATTCTTCTGCCTCAGCCACCTGAGTAGCTGGGATCACAAGCACACGCCACCATGCCTGGCTAAGTTTTGTATTCTTAGTAGAGACGGAGTTTCACCATGTTGGTCAGGCTGGTCTTGAACTCCTGACCTCGTGATCTGCCTGCCTTGGCCTTTCAAAGTGCTGGGATTACAGACGTGAGCCACTGTGCCCAGGCTACATGGTTTTTTATTTGTAACAGATTCTTCCATATGTGTTACTAAAACTAATGAAAAACTAGGCTATTGAATACCAGGTTATTTGTTACTAACTTTGCCTAACTTTAGTATTACCATGGAACATGAATGTTCCATGTTCTGTTAAGATAATAGCACTTTTCTGCCTTTAAATTGTGATCGTAGTTATTGTTTTTGCCTTTTAAGAATGTGTGTTATTATCCATGTGCAACTTATGCTTACTGTAGAAAATTAGGTGTGATAAGCAAAAAAAAAAAAACCCCAAAAACAAACAAAAAAAATCACAAAAAATTCCACTTCTTTTACAGAGATAATCACTGGTAACATTTTGGGGTGTATACTTCTAGATTTTTTTTCTATGCAGGTATGTTTTTATGTGAATATATGTTACTTTTTAAAAACTGGGTTTATACAATATGTAATGTTTTGAAGTGATTTAATAATAATTCTTAGTTTGGATGTACTAAAATTTAACCAAGCCCTTATTGTTGGACAGATTTTTGTATTGTAGTTAGTGCCATAGTGAATTTTTGTAATATACATCTGTTTGTCTAATTATTTTCTTAGAATTGATTATTTGAAATGGAAATACTAGTCAAAGATGTATGTGGATTTTAAAGATATTTGGTGTATAGCCCCCTAAAAGACAAAGTTATATCTGCCAGAAGTGTATCTACCTGTTTCCTTACTTCCTTGACAAAATTTCAGTCTTTGCCAATCTGTCTGACAAAAGGTGGTATTTTACTTTGTGTTTCTGTAATATTTAAATAGTTCTTGTTCTTTCGTGTTTTGCCTTTTGTGAATTGCTTATATATGTCTACTGTCGTCTATTTCTTTTTATTTGTAAATAACATTTTTTGGATTATGTCCCCTGATAATTTTCTGAGTATTTATAATCATTACTCTATACTTTTTACTCATTATTCAACAGATAACTAATAGGAGTATACTAGTTTCTGGGGTACCATAATATGATGAGTATGGTATATTTTGGTCCTTTCTCCCGGATCATTAATTATAGGTCCCCTGGGAAAAGGAACTCATTTTAACAGTAAGCTACAGCAAATGTAAATTACGAAGATACATGCTGTGAATAATATTTTTAAATGAGTAGCTGAAATAGGGCCAAGTTTTGGAGATTAGCTAGTGAGGTAGACTTGACAGGTCAGTGTGTCCTAAGGAATTGGAAAAGTCTGTATTAGGCAGTTGTTGTATTGGGAGAGCCTAGCAACTGGGAATTTACAGGGATCAAAGTAGTCTGGTAGTTCTTTTTAGTGAGGTTTGGTAGTAGATGTTGGGAACATGGAAGCTAAGAGGAAGCTTTAAGGCCTAACTGAAGTGGAAGGGATGACGGCAGGACAAGACAGAATTTTTCTGTGTCAAAGGAGTAGGAGAACCCTGTAGGGCAAGAGGGAGCTAGGTGTTACAAAAAAAAAAAAAAAAAAGACAGTTTTTATTACACTGGATAGTGTAAGACCAGAGTATGATTACCAAGAAACAAGTCTAGAGTTTAAAGAATAATGATGGCTATCTCAGAGGTTTGTTGTGAGGAGTAATTGAGATAACAAAGGCAAAATGCTTAGCATTGCTCCTGTTACTACTGCTATTAATTTGACTATTAATATTGCTCTTGGCTGTTGCTGCCTGACTCTGGAAATTGGTGGGAAAGGAGGGCAGACGGCAGACATTTAGGTAGATAATTGAGTAAAGTATTTGGGGGAATGAACCACTTTCTCAAGCCCACATTGGCTTCGAGGTTCTCCTGCTTCTTGCCACAAGCACCAGGAACTCTATTCTTTCCTCTTAAAAGTTGCTGCTACTTAGTAGTAGTTACTTTTTTTCCCAAGACTGGGTGTGGGGATCTATAATCTGCTCACATCTCTTGTCGCGTAGGATATAGCCTACCGTTAGGGGATAAGAAAAATAGTAAACATCAGGAGGTTAAAATGTGTAAGACAGACTTCTACTTTCGCCTATGCTGGTATAATGGGAACTGGATTTATTTTATGTGTAGCCAGCTTCCAAGATGGCCCCCAATGATCCCTGCATCCTGGTATTTACACCACGGTGTAATCCCCATACACATTACATTGAGGTTTATCTGTGGAACCAATAGAACGTGACAGAAGTGATGGATCATTTCTTAGGATAGGTTATTTATTTATTTATTTTTTTGAGACAAAGTCTGGCTCTGTCGCCCAGGCTGGAGTGCAGTGGCGTGATCTCGGCTCACTGCAAGCTTCGCCTCTCGGGTTCACACCATTCTCCTGCCTCAGCTTCTCTAGTAGCTGGGACTACAGGCACCCGCCACCACGCCCGGCTAATTTTTTGTATTTTTAGTAGAAACGAGGTTTCACCGTGTTCGCCGGGATGATCTCGATATCCTGACCTTGTGATCCGCCCGCCTCGGCCTCCCAAAGTGCTGGGATTACAGGCGTGAGCCACCGCACCCGGCCACGATAGGTTATTTATAAAACAAATATGACTCCGCCTCCTTCCCTTACTACCCCCAGCCTTGGATTACTTACTCTGAGAATTGTTAGCTGCTATGTTGTGAACGGCCCGATGGAGAGGCCCATGCTGTGAGAAACTGAGACCTTTTGCCAACAGCCAACAAGGAACTGAGGCTTCTGGCCAACAGCATGTGAGTGAGCCTTCTTGGAAGCAGATGTCCCAGCTTTAGTCAGGCTTCCAGTCCTAAACATCTGTCCTGCTGACATCTTGACTGCAACCTCATGAGAGATCCTGAGCCAGAACTACCCGTCTAAGCAGTTCCCTGATTACCAACCCTCAGAAACTGTGTGAAATAAATAATTTTTAAAAAAAAAATTTTTTTAGTTTTTTTGAGTTGGAGTCTTGGTCTGTCACCCAGGCTAGAGTGTAGTGACACGATCTCAGCTCACTGTAACCTTTTGTCTCCCAGGTTCAAGTGATTCTCCTGCCTCAGCCTCCTGAGTAGCTGGGGCTACAGACGTGCACCACCACACCTGGCTAATTTTTGTATTTTTAGTAGAGATAGGGTTTCACCATGTTGGGCAGGCTGGTCTCAAACTCCTGACCTCAGGTGATCCTCCTGCCTCAGCCTCCCAAAGTGCTGGGATTACAGGCGTGAGTCACTGTACCTGGCCAATGCTTGATTTTTAAAGCCACAAAATTGGAGGTAATTTGTTATGTAGCAAAAATGTACTCATTCTCCTTAAATAACTTGAGAATTTATAAAATATATAAACAATAGCTTTTAGACATTGGTGACAGGCAGCACCAGACTGTGATCCCTGAGAGAATAGGAACAAGTGAGGGTAAAGCCCTTCAATTGTAACAGCTTACTGCAGAGCCTAGAGGTAGTTTGTTGGTTGCAGTGCAAGGTGTGGAGGAACCAAAACAGAGCCCAGCAGTCCTACTGAGATAAAAAGACAAAGATAAAAATTTGGGAAGATCAAGGTGGTTAGAATTGCAGGGCAGAGTACCAGAGAAAAAAGAGCTATGAGGGTTGGAATTGGCACTGGGGAAGCATACACTAGAAAACAAGAGAGCATGAACAAGTGAGCATGCATTTTGGAGATCTCCAGAGGGTTCTCCTGGAGTCTTTTGCTGAGTTCTGATTTTGTAGATGCTTGACAGGCCCTACCTGAGGCCAGAGAAAAATATAGCACTTCTGGAAAGCACTAAGAAAAACAATTTCCAGAGTTCACATGAGGCTTCAAATAGTCGTGTTCCTGTTGGATGTCGTAGAATACGTAGGGCGCTGGGAAGAGTCCTCAGAAGGGTTCCAAATGATTCCAAGTAACTTAATTGCACTGAAACACTATTTAGAAGAATACAACAAAATTCAGAACCCAACAATGTAAAATTTAGTTTTTGTCATTCAGTCACAAAATGCTTGCTTCAACATTAGCAATGGATAGAACATCTAGACAGAATATCGGTAAGGAACTAGAGGATGAACAGCAGTATAAATCAGCTAGACCTAACAGACATACACAGAATATTCAGCAACAGCAAAATATATATTCTTTTTTTTTTTTTTTGTCTTTATTTTTTTGGGAGACGGAGTCTCACTCTGTTGCCCAGGCTGGAGTGCAATGTCTTCATCTTGACTCACTGCAACCTCCGCCTCTGGGGTTCAAGTGATTCCCCTGCCTCAGCTTCCTGAGTAGCTAGAATTACAGGTGTCCACCACCACACTTGGCTATTTTTGTATTTTTAGTAGAGACAGGGTTTTGCCGTGTTGGCCAGGCTAGTCTCAGACTCCTGATCTCAGGTGATTCACCTGCCTCCGGCCTTCCAAAGTGCGGGGATTATAGGCGTGAGCCACTTGCATCCTGCCAAAATATGTATTCTTTTAAAGTGTACATGAAACATTCTCCGGGCTGTATTAGACCACAAAACAAGTTTCAGTAAATTTAAAAAGATTGAAATCATGCTATGCATCTTCTCCAGTCACAGTGGAATGAAGTTAGTAATGATTAACAGAAGGAATACTGGAAAATTTACAAATATATGGAAATTTACAAATATATGAAAATTAGAGAATACTTAGAGGTAAACTAAAATGGAAACAATATATGTGATTTAAATGATGCAGTGAAAACAGTCCTGAGAGGGAAATTATTAGCAATAAACATCTACATAAAAGAATAAGAAATATCTCAAATAACTGTACTGTACATCTTAAAGAAACCAGAAAATGCAAAGCTACCAGAAAAAAGGGAAGTAAATAAAGATTAGAGTGGAGAAAAATGAAATAGAGAATAGGAAAATAATATAGAGAATTAGTGAAACCAGAAGTTTGTTTCTTTAAAAGATCAATGAAACTGACAAACCTTTCGCTAGACTGACAAAGAAAAAGTGCAGAGAGGTATAACTAAAACTAGACGTGAGTACGGGGACATTACTACTGACCTTAAAGAAACAAAAAGGATTAAAGAGAATACTATGAGCAATTTTATGCCACAGATTAGATAACCTACATGAAATGGACACATTTTAAGAAATTTAGAAATGTGAAATGGACACATTTTAGAAATATAAATTACTAAAACTGACTCAGAAGAAGAAATAGAAAATATAACAGACTTACAAGTGAACAGATTGAATTAGTTTAAAAACCTTCCAAACTAAGATTACTTGAGCCTGGGAGGTTGAGACTGCAGTGATCCATGATTATGCCATTGCACTCCAACCTGGGTGATAGAGTGAGACCCTATCTCAAAACAAAACAAAAACTCCCAATCAAAAGTCCAGTACCATATGGCTTCTCTGGTGGATTCTACCACATATTTAAATATTTGAAGAGTATGGAATCCCTCTCATACTCTTCCAAAAAATTGGAGAGGAGAGAATAAGAATACTTCCTAACTCACTCTTTGAGGCCAGTATTATTACCCTGATACCAAAGCCAAACAAAGACATAATGAGAAAATTACAAGCCAATATTCCTTATTAATACAGATGCAAAAATCTTCAACAAAATACTAGCAAACTGAATCTAGCAGCATATTTAAAGGA
Organism: Macaca thibetana thibetana; assembly: GCF_024542745.1. Taxonomy (NCBI): domain Eukaryota; kingdom Metazoa; phylum Chordata; class Mammalia; order Primates; family Cercopithecidae; genus Macaca; species Macaca thibetana. The sequence continues at coordinate 71,096,539 of NC_065585.1, forward strand.
ATATGCACCATGGCCTGGTGGGACTTATTCCCAGGAATGTAAGGGTGGTATAGTACAACACATTAATAGATCGAAGGGGGGAAAACCCCCACATGTTTCAATTGATACGGAAGGCACTTGACAAAATTCAGCAGCTGTTCGTGATAGAAATGCTCAAAATTAGGAATAGCAGGGAACTTTTTTTTTTTTTTTTAACATTTCCTCAACATTGAGCATTTATGAAAAAACCCACAGCTAATACCCAACTCAATAGTAAAAGACTGAAATCTTTGCCCTTATGATCAGGAACAAGGCATGGATACCCATTCTCACCACAGTTATTCAAATTACAGTGGAAGTTACAGCCAGAGCAGTGTGACAAGAAAAGGAAACAAAGACATACAGATTTGGAAGGAAGAAATAAAACTGTCTCTATTTGCAGATGACATAGTCCTGTATATAGAAATCCCAAAGAATCCAGAAAAACCTCTGCTAAAGCTAATAAATAACTTGAGCAAAGTTGTAGGTACAATATAATGCACACACAAAATTTGTGTTTCTGTATACTGGCAATGAACAATCCAAAAAGAAATTTAAAAAGATTGCATTTATAGTAACATCCAAAAGCCTAAAGGAGTCGACTTGCTTACGAAAGACTTGTGCACTGAAAACTACAAAACATGTTGAAATAAAGAAGACCTAAATAAGTGCAAAGACGTTTTGTGTTCACGAATTGGAAGACTTTACATTGCCATTAGGATGGCAGTACTGTCCAAAGCAATCTCCAGGTTCAATGCAATCTCTATCAAAATTCCATTGGCCTTTTTTTTTTTTGCAAAAGTTGGAAAGCTGATCCTCATATTCATATGGAATTGCAACAGATCCAAATAGCCAAAACAGCCTTGAAAAAGAAGAATAAAGCCAGAGGACTTATATTTCCCAATTATGAAACTTACTGCAAAGCTACAATAATCAAAATAGTGTGGTACTGGCATAAGGATAGATGTATAGACGATAGAATAAAATTGAGAGTCCAGAATTAATATATCTGTAGGCAAGTGATTTTTAACAAACATGCCGAGATGATTCAGTGGGGAAAGAATAATCTCTTCAACAAATGGTTTGGGGGCCTCTGGAAATGCACATGCAAAACAATAAAGTTGGAACCCTACTTCATGCCATGTATAAAAATTAACTTATAATGGACCAATGGCCAAATACAAGAATGAAAACTTACAACTCAACAACAACAAAAAGCTCACCTAAAAAAATGGGCAAAGGACTTGGAATAGACAGTTACTCTAAGAAGATAAACACATCATTAATGCTCAACATCATTAGTGATCAAGGAGATGCAAATGAAAACCACAGTGAGATACCACTTCACACCTACTAGGATGGCCAGAATCAAAAGACCGGCAGTAACTAGTTTTGAGGATGATGTGGAGGAACTAGAGCCCTTATATGTTGCTGGTGGGAATGTTAAATGGTTCAGCCTCCGTGGGGAAAAGAGTTTGACAGTTCCTCAAAGGAACACATAGACTTGTCGTATGACCCAACAATTCCACTCATAGGTATATACCCTAAATAATTGAAAGCAGGTACTCAAACAAATACATGACCACACATGTTCATAGCAGCACTATTTACACTAGCTAAATGGTGGAAACAACCCAAATGTCCATCAGCGTATGAATGAGTAAACAAATTGTAGTAGTCTACATTCCATAAAGTATTGTCTAGCAATAAAGAAATGAAGTACAGATACGTGCTATGATGCAGATGGACCTAGAAAACATATTAAGTGAAAGAAGACACACAAATGGTCACTTATTGTATGATTCCATTTGTGTGAAATATTCACAATAGGTATTCTGTGAGACAGAATGCAGATTGTTGCTTGCCAGGGCCTGGGGTTAAGGGTGAATGAGAAGCAACTGTGTAATAGATACTGAATTCCCTTTTGGGGTGATAACAGTGTTTTGGAACTAGGTATAGGTGGTAGTTGTACAACACTGTGAATGGACTGAGTACCACAGGAATGTTCACTTTATTATTTATTTATTTATTTTTTTGAGACGGAGTCTCCCTCTGTTGCTCAGTCTGGAGTGCAGTGGCGTGATCTCAGCTAACTGCAACCTCCACCTCCTGTGTTCAAGGGATTCTCCTGCCTCAGCCTCCCCAGTAGGTGGGATTACAGGCAGCTGCTGCCACGCCCAGCTAATTTTCATATTTTTAGTAGAGACGAGGTTTCACCATGTTGGCCAGGCTGGTCTTGAATTCCTGACTTCAAGTGATCCACCCGCCTCGGCCTCCCAAAGTGCTGGGATTACAGGAGTGAGCCACCGTGCCCAGCCAAATGTTCACTTTAAATAGATTAATTAGATATTATATCAATTTTACCTCAATAAAATATTAAAATGCTTACAAAGAAGAATGAAAATATGACCCATAGCCAGGATTTAAACATTTCCTGAATAGAGACCCAGAAATGATAAAGATGATTGATTTAGCAGACAAAGATATAGAAAGAGTTGCTGCTAATGTGCTCTAAATGTTTAAGAAGCGAGGGGAAAACAGAAAGATGATGTAGAAATACATAGAAGATATAAAAATAGAGATGAAGAATGCAATATCTGAAATAAAATATATATTGGATGGGATTAATAGCAGGTAAGACACACATCAGTGGGCTTGAATAGATAACAATAGTGACTATCCAAAATGAAGCACAGGGTGGAAGGACTAAAGAAAAAAACAGAGCATCAGTGAGCTGTGGGAAATATCGAGTGGTTTAAGACATGTGTAATTAGAATCCTAGGAGAAGGGAGGGGCAACAGAAAATATTATAAGAAATAATGACTTTATTTTATTTCAACAGGTTTTTGGGAAATAGGTGGTGTTTGGTTACATGAATAAGTTCTTTAGTGGTGATTTCTGAGACTTTGGTGCACCCATCAGCCAAGCAGTGTACACTGTACTCAGTGTGTAGTTGTAGTCTTTTCTACCTCATACCACTTCCACCCTTTCCCCAAGTCCCCAAAGTCCACTGTATCATTCTTACACCTTTACATCCTCACAAGCTTAGCTCCCACTTATGAGTGAGAACGTATGATGTTTGGTTTTCCATTCCAGAGTTACTTCAGTTAGAATAAGTCCCCAGTTCCATCCAGGTTGCTGCGAATGACATTAAGAAATAATGACTTTGAACCCCTGTTCTCTGTTTAGTGGAAACTATAAACCTGTAGATGATGGTAAGAAGTCAACCTAAAAGTAGAAGGAATATTTAAAAAAAAAAAAAAAAAAAAAAAAAAAAAGAAAACCGACCAAGCACATCATAATCAAATAGCTGAAAATTGGTGGTATTGAAATAAAAATTTTGTTGTTGTTGAGACAGGTCTTGCTCTGTCTCCCAGGCTGGAGTGCAGTGGCACAATCATGGCTCACTGCAGCTTTGACCTCCCAGGGTGAAGCAGTCTTCCCACCTCAGCCTCTCAAGTAGCCGGGACTACAGACATGCACCACTATACTCAGCTAATTTTTGTGTATTTTGTTGAGAAGGGGTTTTGGCATGTTGCTCAGGTTGGTCTCCCAACTCCTGGACTTAAGTGATTCGCCTGCCTCGACCTCCCAAAGTGCTGGGATTACAGGCATGAGCCCACCATGGTTGGTTAATTTTTATATTTTTAGTAGAGATGGGGTTTCACCGTGTTGGCCAGGCTGGTCTTGAACTCCTGACCTCAAGTGATCCGCCCACCTTGGCCTCCCAAAGTGTTGGGATTACAGGTGTGAGCCACCACACCTGGCCCATTTTTGACTTTTAAAAAGATAATTGACTAAAACAGAAATACTAACAATGCCTTGAGGGCTTATACATAGAAATTAATTGATGTCAGTAGCATAAAGAATGGGGTAAGGGGTAGGGAAGTACAGAATTTTTAGGTGCTTGTATCATACATGAAGTGGTATGATATTTGAAGGTAAGCTGTGTATGTTTTACAACAATTCCTATACGACAAAATTAAAATAGTAAGCCTATGTAGGATGTAAAATGGATACTAAAAAATAATCAGTCTAAAAGAAGATAGATAAAGATGAAGAAAGGAACACATAACAGGACAAAAAATTAGCAAAACAGTAGATGTAAATCTAGTAATATTGATAATTATAATAAATGTAAATGACTTAAATGCTCAATTTAAAAGGCAAAGATTGTCAGATTCTATAGAAAAGCAAGACTCAAGTACAGATGCTCCTTGACTTATGATGGTGTTAGGTCCTGATAAACCCATTGTAAGTTGAAAATATTGAAAGTAAAAAATGTATTTCATACACATAATTAACTGGGCATGGTGACTCATGCCTGTATCCCAGCACTTTGGGAGGCCAAGGCTGGCAGATCATTTGGACCTAGGAGTTCAAGACCTGCCTGGACAACATGGTGAAAACCCGTTTCTACAAAAAATACAAAAATAAGCTGAATGTGGTGGTGTGCACCTGTAGTCCTAGCTACTCGGGAGGCTGAGGTGGGAGGGTTGTTTGAGCCCAGGAGGTCAAGGCTGCAGTGAGTTATATGTCTTCACTGCATTCTAGTCTGGGTGACAGAGTGGGACCTTGTCTCAAAAAATATATATATACATATATATATATATGCACACACACACAACCTACTGAACATCATAGCTTAGCCAGGCCTACCTTAAATGTGCTCAGAACACTTAAGTTAGCCTACAGTTGGGTAAAATCATCTAACATACAGCCTATTTTATAATAAAGTGTTAAATATGTCATAATTTATTGAATGTGATACTGAAAGTGAAAAATAGAATGCTTGTATAGGTACTTCAGTATGGTTTCTACTGAGTGCGTATCACTTTGTCACTATGGTAAAGTTGAATCATATGGTGAACCATCGTAAGTCAGGGACGTATATTTACGATGTTTACAAGAAACTCATTTGAAATAGACACAGATAGATTAAATATACAAGGACAGATGGGGACTTTTGCATCTGGTCCATGTGGTGTAACAAGGATCGTGTTTACTGTCCTCTTGAAACAATCCTACCCCTCTTCTCCAAAAAAACCAAAATATGTAGAAACAACGATTAAGACATTCAGGTCAGTGATTCTTGAGAGAGAAGAAACAAACAAGGTGAGTCTTACAATTGCCCCAGGCCTACTGCAGTGAGAGATTTTCCAGCATGTGACATAGAAAGTAGAAACTGAATTGTGGAGCCTGGCAGACTCTGAGTTGAGAAGATGTTGCTGCTCTGGAGCAAACTAGTAAATTATAAAAACAAGACTTGAACAAACTATTTCCAAATTACTCAACTGTATCCCTGGACAAAGTCCAAAAAGATTTATAGGAGTTATATAGCAAGGTAAAATTAACAGGGTATGTCATTCAGTGAAAGATTACCATGTATGCAAAGAAGCATGAAATATGACCCATAATTATGAGAATCATCAATCAAAATTGACACAGAACTGACACAGATGATAGAATTAGCAGAGGGCATTAAAACATTATAACTGTATTCCATATATTCAAAAAGTTAGAGATATAGAAGAGACAAAAAGACCCATATCAAACTTACAACGATGAAAACTACAACTGAGATGAAAAATATACGGTGTGAGATTAATGGTAAATTAGACATTGCAGAAAAAATTACGAATGAACTTGAAGGCAGAACAATAGAAACCATCCAGAATGAAGCATAGAGAAAAAAGAAAAAAAAGTCAGTGAGCTGTGGGACACTCAAACAGCCAAACAGATGAATAATTATGGTTCTCAAAGGAAGTAATACACAGAAGAATATATTTTAAGAAATAATGGCCAAAAATGTTTTAGATTTACAGATAAATTAAATGAGTTTCAAGTATAAGAAACATAAAACTACACCAAGGTATAGCAGGTCCTCAAATAATGTTACTTTCAACATCATTTTGTCATGATGTTGATGAGAGAAAAAGAATTGATTCCTGGCTGGGGCCATGACTGGTGTGATGTTTGCATGTTCTTCCCATGTCTGCATGGGTTTTCTTTGGGACTTCAGTTTCCTCCCACATTAGGTAGATGTGAGCATTAGGTTAATTGGCTTCTCTCGATTGCCAAAGATGTGCACATTAGGTTAATTGGCTTCTCTAGATTGTTCCAGTATGAGTGAGTGAGTCGGTGTGTGTGTGTGTGTGTGTGTGTGTGTGTGCGTGCGCGCGTGCACTCTAGTATGGAATAGCATCCTCTCTAAGGCTGGTTTCTGCCTTGTCCCCTGAACAGCTAGGATATGCTCTGACCACCTGTGACCCTGAACTAGAAAAATTGGGTAAATAATTATCTTAGTTGTTTTTATTAATCTTTCTTAAGTGTATGTGTAGCTCACATTTATTTCACTGTTTAATATTAGAAGTGTTTTGGTATTTATTTAGAAGTTTGGTGATGTTTTTGTAACTAGAAATACACTGTAGGAACTTAACCCTTGTTTATATCGATTGGACCATGGTAAAATTGGTTCTGTTCTACTTTGTTTCACTTGAAGTTGCAGGTTCCAAGAACCTATTGGTGATGTTAAGTGAGGACTTACTGTACTTTATAATCAAATTGTTGAAAGCAAATGATAAAGAGAAAATCTCAAAAGCAGTCAGAGAAAGAGGTATGGTCATTTTGTGTGTAGAGGAAGAACGATAAAGATGATTATCTTAATAGATTTATCAGAAATGATATAAGCCAAAAAACTGGGGAAAGCATCTTTAAAATACTGAAAGATGAAAAATGCCAATCCATAATTCTATATCTGACAAAAATATGTTTCTAAAGCAAAGATGAGATAAAGATGTTTACAACACAGAAGTTGAAATAATTTATTGCTAACATTTCCCCTCTGGAAGAAAATTTAAAAGCAATCCTTCAGACAGCGGGAAAGTGATACCAGATACAAATATGGAGTTACATGAAAGAAAGAACACTGGAAATGGTAACTACTTGGGTAAATACATCATTTTTTTTTCTTATTAGTTAAATCTCCTTAAAAGATAACTGACTGTTTAAAGCAAAAATATTAACAAGCTGTTATGGGGTTTATAACTTACCTAAAAGTAAAATGCATGATAACAATAGCTAAAAGGCAGGGAGGGAGAAATGGAGGTATACTGTTATAAGATTCTTTTGCTCTGTGTGAGGTGATAGTATCACTGGAAGGTAGACTGTGGTAAGTTAAAAATGTATACTATAAACTCTAGCCCCTAAAATAGCAAAATAGTTACAATAATAAGCCAATAAAAGAGAGTTACAATAATAAGCTAATAAAAACAAGATAAAATGGAGTCACACAAAATAATTCAACAAAGGTCAAAAAAGAAGAAAAAAGGAACAAACATCAAATATATAATAAATATAAAAAAAAAATAGCAAGATGATAGAATCAAACCTAACCATATGAATAATCAAACTAAATGTAAATCATCTAAACACTCCAAAGACTGAATTTGTCAGATTGGATATAAAAGCAAGATCCAACTATATGCTTGCCTACAAGAAATAGTTTATAAACATAAATAGGTTAAAAGTAAAAGAATGGGAAAAGACATAATATGGTAACCTAGTCAAAAGCAACTTGGAGTGGCTATATTAATATCAAAGTATATTTCAGAGCAAGGAATATTTCCAGGGATAAAGAAGGTCATTTTCATTTATAATGGTAAAGAGGTCAGTTAAGAGGACATAATGATGTTACATGTTTATGCACCTAATAACAAAGCTTCAAAACACATGAAACAAAAACGAATAGAAATGCAAGGAGAAATTGCGAAATCCAGTCATAATTGGATATTTTAGTAACCCCTGTCAATAATTGATACAAATGGACAGAAAATCATCAGAAATATAGTAGACTTGAATAACTGTTAACCAACCTGACCTGATTGCATTTATAGAACACTCTACCTAAAAAGAGTAGAATACACATTTGTTCACAAGTTTATACAAAACATTTACAATGATAAACCATAGTTTGGGCCATAGAGCACCTTTTTTTTTTTTTTTTTTTTTGGAGGTGGGGTTTTGCTTTGTTCACACTGTAGTGAAGTGGTACCACCGTGGCTCGCTGCAGCCTTGACCTCCTGGGCTCAAACAGCCCTCCCATTTCAGCTCCCCAAGTATCTAAGACTATAGATGTGTGCCGCCACACCCAGCTAATATTCTTTTTTTTTTTTTTTTTTATAGTGTTGGGATCTTACTGTGTTTCCCAGACTGGTCTAGAACTCCTGGGTTCAGGTGATCCTCCTGCCTCTGCCTCCCAAACTCCTAGGATTACATGTGTGAGCCACGGTGCCTGGCCATGAAACAGTCTTAAATGAATTCAGAAGGATTCAAGTGATTAAAACATTTTATCTGATTACAGTGGAATTAGGAATCATTAACAGAAAGATTCTTGGGAAATCTCCAAATATTTGGAAATTAAAAAATACAAGTAATCTGTGATTTAGAAAGAAGGAAAAGTAAATTAGAAAGTATTTTACGGCCGGGCGCGGTGGCTCAAGCCTGTAATCCCAGCACTTTGGGAGGCCGAGACGGGCGGATCATGAGGTCAGGAGATCGAGACCATCCTGGCTAACACGGTGAAACCCCGTCTCTACTAAAAAATACAAAAAGCTAGCCAGGCGAGGTGGCGGGCGCCTGTAGTCCCAGCTACTCGGGAGGCTGAGACAGGAGAATGGCGTAAACCTGGGAGGCGGAGCTTGCAGTGAGCTGAGATCCGGCCACTGCACTCCATCCAGCCCAGGCGACAGAGCGAGACTCCGTCTCAAAAAAAAAAAAAGAAAGTATTTTACACTAAATGACAACAGCAATACAACATTAGAAGATATTACTAAAACAGTATTTAGGGAGAAATTTATAGCATCAAATGTATATATTTTGAAAGAATGAACTCAAATAACTCAAATGAATTCAGCTTCCATCTTAAGAGAGTAGAAAAAGAAGAGCAAATTAATCCCAAAGGAAGAAGAAGAAAATGGATAACGTGAATAGCTTTTTTTTTTCTTTCTTTCTGAGACAGGGTCTCACTTTCGCCCAGGCTGGAGAACAATGGTCCAATGATAGCTCACTGTGGCCTTGACCTCAAGTGATCTTCCTACTTCAGCCTCCTAGCTGGGATATCAGGCACATGCTACCATGCCTGGCTAATTTTTTTATTTTTAATTTTTGTAGAGATAAGGTTTCACCATGTTGCACTGACTGGTCTCCAACTCCTGGGCTCAAGTGATCCTCTTGCCTTGGCCTGAAGTGGTAGGATTACAGACATGAGCTATCATGCCTGGCCCTGAGTAGCTTTTTATGTGTTAAAGAAATAAAAATTGTAGTAAAAGTCTACTTACAAAGAAAACTCTAGGTCCGGATAGTTTCACTGGTGAATTATACCAGTTAAGGAAAAATAATATCAATTTTATATGCTTTTAAAAATACTGAAGTGGAAGGAATTTTTTACAAGGCTCATGATGCCAGCATTACTGGGATACCAGAATCAGACAAATACATTTTAAGGAAATTACAGACCAGTATGTCTCATAAATATAATTGCAAAAATCTAAACAAAGTTTCAACAGTTTATTAAAATCTAATTCAACAGTTTATTAAATCTAATTCAACAGTTTATTAAAAGGATAATATGTCATGACGATGTGGGGTTTATCCCAGGAATGTGGGGTTGGTTTAATGTTCAAAAAAATCAGTAGTGTAATTCACCATATTAACGGACTAAAGAGCAAAAATCACATGATCTCCATAGATACAGAAAAATCGTTTGATAAAATCCAGTATTCAGTATCTTAAAGACTTTCGCCAAACTAGGAGTGGAAGTGAACTTTCCCAGTCTGCTAATGTGTTTCTGTGAAAAACCTTATTAGCTGACCTTGTACTTACTGGTGAAAAACTGGACACTTTTTGTTTTTTTTGAGACAGGAGTCTCGCTCTGTCGCCCAGGCTGGAGTGGCGCTATCTTGACTCACTGAAAGCCCTGCCTCCTGGGTTCACGCCATTCTTCTGCCTCAGCCTCCTGAGTAACTGGGACTACAGGCAACCGCTACTACGCCCGGCTAATTTTTTTTGTATTTTTTAGTAGAGATGGGGTTTCACCGGGTTAGCCAGGATGGTCTCGATCTCCAGACCTCGTGATCCATCCGTCTTGGCCTTCCAAAGTACTGGGATTACAGGCGTGAGCCACCGCGCCGGGCCAAAACTGGACACTTTTTTTAAAAAAGAAGACAGGATGTCCACTTTAACCAGTTCCATTTGACGTTGCCGTGGAGGTTCTAGCCCATAGCATCATGCAAGAGAAGGAAATACATGGTATTCAGATTGGAAATAAATGAATAAAACTGTCCTTATTCACAGATGACCTGACTGTCTACGTAGAAAATCTGGTGGAATCCTACAAGAACTAATGGATTAGTATAGCAGAGTTGCAGGATAGAAGAGCACTATGCAAAAACCAATTGTGTTTCTGTACCTTAGCAGAGAACAATCGTAAATGAAAATAAAAGAGTAGCATTTTCAAAAGCATCAAAAATATGAACTACTTAGGGATAAGTCTAACAAAATATGTTAAAGAAAATGAGAACTACAAAATACTGCTGCAAGAAATTAAAGGATACCTAAATAAGATACAGTTGATTCTCATTATTCATGGATTCCTTACCTGGGAATTGGCTTACTAATTTTTATTTGTAACCCCAAAACCAATACTTGCAGTGCTTTTGTGGTCATTCTCAGACACCTGCAGGGGCAAAACATTTTGAATCACCCAGTGCACACATACCCAGATGGGATTGAACAAGACAGTGCTCTGCTTTCTTATTTTAGTTTCATACTGTAAGCAAATAGCCCTTTCTTGGTTTATTTAGTGCTGTATTTTTTGCATGTTTGTGCTTTTTGTTGGTTATTTTGATGTTTACAAAGGTGGTTATTTTGATGTTTAAAATTATGTTTAAAATGTAATGTTTAAGTGCCATATAGTGTTTCTAAGTACAAGGATGCTCTGATATGCCTTACAGAGAAAATATGTGTATTAGATAAGCTTTATTTAGGCAAGAGTTAGACAGTACTGTTGGACGTGAGTTCAATGTTAATGAGTAACAACATATATTAGTAATACATATTAAACAAGAAGTCTTTAAACAGAAACACATAAAACATGACATATGATCAGTTCACAAAAATGTGACCAGAAGCTTGCAAGAACCTAATACTTTAGTTCTCCTGGGAGCAATGGTTCAATAATTGCTAATTCACATAATAGTCATTGACGTATTATTATATCAATAATGAGAAGTGGCTGTATATCCTGTTCCAAAGTTGAGTTGGAAGACTCAACTTTGTTAAAATGTTGATTTTCACCAAATTACTCAGTAGATTTAAGAAACATATTACAATCTTTGCAGGCTTTTTTATAGAAATGCACAAGGTGATTCTAAAATTCGTATGGAAATTTAAAGAACTTTAAACAACTGTGAAAAAGAACAGTGAGGGAGCCAACACTACCTAATTTCAAGAATTATAAAGCTGTAGTAAAAATAGTTTGGCATAAAAATAGGTAAATAGGCGGGAGAATCGCTTGAACCCAGGAGGCGGAGGTTGCAGTGAACCGAGATTATGCCACTGCACTCCAGCCTGGGCGACAGAGCGAGACTCCGTCTCAAAAAAAAAAAAAAAAAAAAAAAAAAAAAGTGAAAACAGAATTGGTAGTCCAGAAATAAACTCAGATATATGTAGATAACTGATAATTTTGACAAAGGCATAAAGACAATGTAGTGGGAGAAACGTAGCTTTTTCCACAATGGGAAACAATTGGATATTGATATATGAAAAATGGATTCATACCTTGTACTGTGTATAAAAACTAACTCAAAATGGCTTCTGAACTTAAATGTAAAACCTAAAACTATAATGTTCATGGAAAAAAACAGGAGAAAAAAATTTTTAGACCTCAGGTAATAATTTCTTAGATATGCATTAAAAGTACAAACTATAAAAATTGATAAATTAGACTTTATTAAAATTAAAATCTGCTCTTTAAAAGACACGGGCAAGAGAATAGAGAAGCCACAGTTTGGGAAAAAAATTTTTATTTTTTTCCTAGTGATTCCCCTTTATTATTTTCCAAGGTGACTGTCCATTTGCTCCAACATTGTTAGCAATTCATCTTTTTCCTACTACTTTATTTTTTTGGAGACAGAGTCATGCTCTGTTCCCCAGGCTGGATTGCAGTGGCACCATCTCGGCTCACTGCAGCCCCTCACCTCTTGGGCTCAAGCGATTCTTGTGCCTCAGCCTCCTGAGTAGGTGGGATCACAGGCACACACTACCATGCCCAGCTAATTTTTATATTTTTAATAAGAGACGGGGTTTCACCATGTTGCCCAGACTGATTTTGAACTCCTGCCCTGAAATGATCCATCTGTCTCCGCCTCCCAAAGTGCTGGGATTACAGGCGTGAGCCACCGCGCCTGGCCTGGAAGAAAATCTTTACCAAGCATATGTCTAATCAATAACTTGTATGTAGGATGTATAAAGAACTCTTCAAATTCAGCAATAAGAAAAAAAAGAAGTGGTAAATATTTAGACACTTCACCACAGGAGATACAGATGGCATATAAGCAAATGAAAAAAAGTTAATTAACAGTATTCATTAGGGAGATGCAAATTAAAATCATGAGATATCCTTATACACATATTTAGAATGACTGAAGTTAAGAAGACTGACCAAACTAAATACTGTTAAGGACACACTATGTTTTTGTCCTGTTGAAATCTCTAGATCGCTTCATTCGAAAAGTCAGAGATGGAGGCACAACACGGCCTACTTTGAATCAGATCCTTGAGCATTATTTTTCTGTTTTTCAGGACAATGGTGGTACTGTCAAGACTAGAAAGAACTTACTCTGGCCGGGCGTGGTGGCTCACGCCTGTAATTCCAGCACTTTGGGAGGCCAAGGCGGGTGGGTCACCTCAGGTCGGGAGTTTGAGACCTGCCTGACCAACATGGAGAAACCCCGTCTCTACTAAAAATACAAAATATTAGCCGGGCATGGTGGCGGGCGCCTGTAGTCCCAGCTACTTGGGAGGCTGAGGCAGGAGAATGGCTTGAACCCAGGAGGCAGAGCTTGCAGTGAGCCGAGATTGTGCCACTGCACTCCAGCCTGGGCAACTGAGCAAGACTCCATCTCAAAAAAAAAAAAAAAAAAAGGCCGGGCGTGGTGGCGCATGCCTGTAATCCTAGCTACTTGGGAGGCTGAGGCAGGAGAATCGCTTGAGCTTGGGAGGCGGAGCTTGCTGCGAGCCGAGATCGCTCCGCACCACTGCACTTTAGCCTCGGCGACAGAGCGAGACTCTGTCTCAAAAAAAAAAATAAAAATAAAAAAAAAAAGATAAATATACGATCAGACAGTAAGCTGCTGTAACTTTCGTCATTCACGTTTGCAGAGTTTTCCCATGTCGGTTCATAAGCACTGTACCTCTTTCTCTTTTCAAAGCTGCATAATTCATGTAGTTTATTTAATCAATTTTTGGTAAATATTAATATTTATCTTATTTATAGTTTTTGCTGTTGTAGTCTTGTTTTCCAGATTATCATTGCAAACATCTTCCTGTAGTATGAATCCTCAGATTAATAATTGCTGTTTTAAAGATAGGTACAATTGAAACTTTAATCAGTGTTGCGTATCAGAAATTTTGTACTAATTTGTATTTGCACCAACAGAATTCGCACACATTTTCCCCACATACTTGTTAATACTTAAATGATTATTTAAAAAAAAAACTTTTATCCGTCTTAATAGGGGAAAATTATATATCATTGGAATTTGAATTTTTCTTTCTTTCTTTTTTTTTTTTTTTTTTAAGACAGTCTCACTCTGTTGCCCAGGCTGGAGTGTAGTGTTGCCATCTTGGTTCACTGCAACTTCCACCTCCTAGGTTCAAGCAATTCTGGTGCCTCAGCCTCCCAAGTAGCTGGGACTATAGGCATGCGCCACCATGCCTGGCTGATTTTTTTATTTTTCATAGAGACAGGGTTTCACCATGTTGGCCAGGCTCTTTAACATTCTTTTGAACAGGTATGTTTACTCAAGAAATTATGTGAATTAATTGTGTGTACCTTTGTCCTTTTTTCCTATTGGCTTTTAAAAAAATTATTTATATTATCTTTTTATTTTATGAATATTAACAGTTGGTCTTCATTTTTTTTTTTTTTTTTTCTTTTGAGACGGAGTCTGGCTGTGTTGCTCAGGGTGGAGTGCAGTGGTGCGATCTTGGCTCACTGCAGCCACCAACTACCTCCCAGGTTCAAGTGATTCTCCCGCCTCAGCCTCCCGAGTAGCTGAAATTACAGGTCCCCGCCATCATGCCTGGCTAATTTGTGTATTTTTGTAGAGACAGGGTTTCACCATGTTGGCCAGGCTGGTCTGGAACTCCTGGCCTCAGGTGATCTGCCCGCCTTGACCTCCCAAAGTGCTGGGATTCCAAACATGAGCCACCACGCCCAGCCTTTGTTCACATATTGCGAGTATTTCTTCCCCAGCGCATAGATTCTTTTTTAGTGTCATAGGTGGTATGGTTTTTTCTATAGAGGTTTTATATTTTTATGTTGTTAACTCTCAGTTTTTGCCTTTATGGCTTCTAGGTTCCTTTTCATATCTAGGAAGGCCTTCTGTGTTACAGGAGTATGACAGATATTTAGCCAAGTTTCCTTTAGTTTTTGTGATATTTTTGTATTTTGCATTTTAATATTTCTGAAATTTATCTTTGTTTATGTGAGAGAGGAGCTTAAATTTTTTCCTAATGGACAGACTGTGAAAAATGGAGCAGTTTGATGCCTGGGTAGTTAATCGATAATTTTGCTTGGACAAGCCTTATGTTAGGGTCTAATTTGAAAACAGAAGGTTTGTTTTAGTTAATAGCTGTGGACGTGTCTGTCACATTGCTCCTAGAAGGCAAGAGCCCATGAAAGTGTCCTTTGCTCTTTTGACTTTTTTCTTTCTTATTTTACTTGGGAATTAGGATGAGTTCACTCCAATAGCAGAGAATAGACAAAGGGGAACCAGTAAAGAGACATAGAAACTGTGTTTAAGGCTGGGTGCGGTGGCTTATGCCTGTAGTCCCAGCACTTTGGGAGGCTGAGGTGGGTGGATCACCTGAGATCAGGAGTTCGAGATCAGCCTGACCAACACGGAGAAACCCCGTCTCTACTAAAAATACAGAATTAGCCGGGCATGGTGGCACATGCCTGTAATTCCAGCCTGCTTGGAAGGCTGAGGCAGGAGAATCACTTGAACCCAGGAGGCGGAGGTTGCGGTGAGCCAAGATCGCGCCATTGCACTCCAGCCTGGGCAACAAGAGCGAAACTGTCTCAAAGAAGGAACGAAAGAAAGAAAGAAAGAAAGAAAGAAAGAAAAAAAAATAAACTGTGTTCAGGTCATTTCTGGGACCAAGGATGGAAAGGATTCCTCGGAATGATTTGCCTTGCGAAGTGAGGTAGTCTGTGACCTTCCTAGCAAGAGTTCTGGCTGGAATATAGCTACTATTAGAAATGTTTGCTACTTTAAGTTCTGGTTTAGGAAACTTTTGGTGTTCTAGTGAATTCCAGTTACAGAGTTTTATTCTGCTGTTTTTCCTCATGCGTTCTGTATTCTGTCAGTGGTCTGCTTGCATTTGCCAGAAAGTTATGTGTTTTATGTGCTTTCTCCTGCGTCTATACTTCTTGAAAAACTTGGAATGTCTTTCATCTTCTCTTCTTACCTAGGTGAACTTTTGCTTTCCTTATCTAATCACCACCTCTTAAAATTTGCCTTTGCTTACCGCCCTTGTCTAAGGAGTTTCTGTAACAGCTTTATTATAGTACTTATCATATTGTGATTTATTGTGTTTGTCTATTGTCTGTGTCTGTGTCTGTGTCTTCTACAGACTGTGAACTCCTTTGGGTACAGATCGTTTTGCCTGTTCATTGAAAACTAAGCTACATTATTTTGTAGCTTGTTCAATGACTTGAACACAGTTTCTGTGTTTATTCACTGGTTCCTACACATACAAATGAACAGGCAAAATGAAGATTCACGTTCCAGAGAGTCCAGGACATTTTGTGAAAACATAAAAATAGAGTGAATCTAAAAATAGAATGTATTTATGTTTTTGTTGGATATGCAAATACTGTTGTTATAAATATGTATTTTACCAGTGTTTCTTATCAAAGTTGTAAGTTACATCTAATCAAGTTTCATATCAGTGAAGGTAGAATATTTCCTAGCACATATTAACCTTTAATATAATTTATATCATATTTGAGAATTTTTCAGTGGAAACAAGCTTATGGGTTTATAAGTCAGTGGAAAAAATAATAACAAATACATGCTTTTCACAGACTACTACAGAAATATATTTGTTTTTTGTTTTGTTTTGTTTTGAGAGAGGATCTCACTCTGTCACCCAGGCTGGATTGCAGTCTGGAACTCCTGGGCTCAAGCAATCCTTCTATCTCAGCCGTCTGAGTATCAAGGATTATAGGCGTGTGCCATGACATATGGCTTATATTTTTATTTTTTTGTAGAGATGAGGTCTCACTGTGTTGTCCAGGCTGTTCTCAAATCCCTGGTCTTAAGTGATTCTCCTGCCTCTGCCTCCCAAAGTAGCTGGGATTACAGATGTGAGCTACTACGCCCAGCCAAGAAGTTTATTTGTATGAATAAAATCAATTTATCCTAACAGAATATTTTAACTAAGAATATTTTTACTTAGTTTTACAAACTCTTTTTTCGTGACTTTCTATGTCACTGTTTTAATATTTGATGATAGTGTAATTGTTGTAACAAATGTTTAAATCAGAATAATAATGAATTTTTAATCATTGTTAGCAGTGTTTGGTATAATCTCATTCAATCCATACAATTATCCAGTGAGATAAGAACAACTATTATCTCTATTTTACTCTTTTGAAAAGTGAGATTTAAGTACTTTCTCAAGGTCACACAGATATTAGTAAGTGACAGAGATATCCAAAACAGGCTCTTAACCATCATGTGGCCGATGCTCTTTCAAAGTGGCAGAGTCTGAGATTGTGAATCCACTTTTTTAATTTTATTTACTTCTAAGTAGGTCTCTACTATTCCAGCCACCAAATTGACTTGAAGCCTATTTCAAAATATCTTCAGTGATAACATCTATAGGTCTTTGAAAATATATGCCTATGTAACGTTATATGCATTTCTAACTTTTTTGCACTGTTGACTTCTCTAAAAAAGATTTATATAGTTTGTTTATGTGTCTCAGATTTTATAGACCAGTTTGTTTTTATAGATGCTCTATCCAAATTTTTGTGTAATTTAAAAGTTATTGCTGTATTACTGAGCTCTCTGTCAAGTAGGAATGCTGTTAAGATTTCTCTTTAAGTAAAGGAACAACTATTTGTTTTAATCCGCTTTAAAAATAAAACATTACAACTATGACTAATTATTTCCTAATTTATCGACTTTAAACATTTTGATTTTAATTATGAAGCTTCATCAAAGTGGGATCTTGGACACTTCTCACACCAAAACTTCAGTCACCCATTAAAATGTGTTATTGGATTCATGTTAACTTTTATGAAGCAGGAAGTCAGAATTAATGGAATATAAGTTTTATACCTTGTTATTTGTTAACATTTTCCTTTAAAGGATTTAGATTAGGTTTTCATATCAAACAGGGTTTCATTATAAATGAACCATTTAAATCACTTTTTAATATGTTTAGAACCTATGCTATTAGCAATTTTCATAGTATAAAATTTTCACGCTATGTTCGTATGCTTCTAATATTTTTTGCATTGTAGCAGATGAATATTCAGCATTACTGAATTTTGAAAATTACACAGTGGTAGTATAAATACTATTTGTGTTATGCAAAATTGGCTGATTTTTATCAGACTTTAATATTTTCTCATTTTTAACCAATTATTCTGCTTTTGCTCTTTGATATTAAATTGGCTGTGCTGTCTGTTGCACTTGAATTCATGCGATGGTGTGCAAAAGCCAAAACTGATTATAGTCTCAGGTTACCTTTTCTTTTCTTATATCGACTGACTTTCCAAATTGAACAGGATGTTTTATAAAATTTGTGTGATACGCAATGGAATAGGTAAAATGCAGATTTTCTCAAAACTGTCTTGACTTTTTTTTTGTGCTTTTCCCAAAGGTAATAATTACTAGGGTTTTTTTTTTTTTTTTTTTTTTTAGTTTGGAAACCACTTAAAATGGCTTAATTGTATAATCTACTGTCAACTGCCTTGGCCCTACAATTGGTTGCTTAGATCCTCTTTCTTTTTACTTATGTCTTACCGGGTGCTTATGTAGTTTTCATATAAAATAGTTTCTTAATCATAATGATCACAATCAAGCCATTTTACAAATTATTGGGCCTGTTAAGAGTATTAGAAATGTAAAAGAATATTATTTTTAATATTAAACTTTGGCCTGGGAAGTTTGTAGATGAAGTTCCTAAAGCCAGCCATTTTCATTCATTTTAAGTATTCTCATTGTGAGTACAATTGAACTGTATTTATTGTGACTATAGTTTAAATGAGCAGGAAGTAATCCACTTGCATGTTTTATGCTTAGATTTTAAAATATTTTTTGGCTTTTTTTTATGGGAAGTGAAAGAAAAAAGTAAGTGTGTCTATAAATGAGAGAAAGGAAAAATATAGGATAAAATAATGTGGTATTAGAAAAATATTCTAAAGCTATAATAGTACCTTGTATTTGCGATATAGTTTAGAAAACCACATCATACATTTACAACTCTTAATCTCACAACAACTTTGGGACATAAGCGGGTTAGATTTATTTCCCTTATTTTATGGAAAGAAGGCTTAGTGAGTTTAAGTAAAATCATTGAGACCTTTTCGGTTAGAGAGGACTTCCTAAACAAGACATAAAAAGCACAGACCATAAAAGGAAAAGTTGAAAACTATAATAAAAAAAAAAAAAAAAAAAAAAAAAAAAAAAGGATAGAAGCCTGTAGTTCCAGCTACTTGGGAGGCTGATTAGGGAGAATAGCTTGAGCCCGGGGTTTTAGTCCAGCCTGGGCAACACAGTGAGACTCTGTCTCCGAACAAAAAAACCCCAAACAAACAAAAAATAGTAGTGGAGAAAAATATCCAAAGAACAATAATGGGATACTGTTTGTCAAATGTCAAATTATCAGAAATTAAAATACTTGATTATATTCCATGTTTTTGAGCTTGAGGAGAAATGGTAGGGGAAGGTAATTTGGTACAGTCATTTTGAGAGCTATTTGACAGCGTACTCTCTTTAAGAGTGAAGAACTGGAAACAACCCAGTGTCTCAGTAGAGGAGTGGATAAGAAAACTGGTGCAATATTGTAATAGAAATTCTATGGTAATTAAAATTAATGTGCTAGATCTATATAAGTAAAAGTCTTGAGAACACAATGAAGAGTGAAGAAAGTAAACTGTGAGAATGTTTATTGTAATACTATAATACCATTTATGTGAGTATAGAACCACATACATCAATAATCTATAAAAGATATAAGGAACTTAACAGGAATGGAATATCATCTTTTTTGTAATAAGAGTTAAACATGGAACATGGTTAATAAGCACTGGGTGTTAGCTACATGGGCACTTGTTAAATTATTCTTTTTACAACTTTGAAAATTTATTTTAAAAAACAGAAAGGGAAGTTAATTTACTTAGAGTTACAGAAAAATTGTAGTTGGAAGAGCTAGTACTTAAACTTAGGACCTGATTCCCAAGTCTAGAGCTTTTTCTAACATGCTACCTCATAATGAGAAGGAAAAAAATTGAGATGAAAGGATCAAGAAGGTAGACAAAATTTAGTTTCATAGTAATAAGAACCAGGAAACATGTGTTTCTAGTAAATTTTTTGAGGGGAAAGTTTATAAGATAAATAAAAAATTATAAATTTACTTTAAAATCTTTAAGCATGCTGTTTTATACGTAGAACAACTTAGGTATTTAGGAAAAATTTTACCTTAATTTATCGTTTAAAATGTGATACCTATTTTTGTTGCATGTAATGGAAGACATTAGGTAATCTGAATTTTTACAATACAACATTCATGAAAATAATTTAAATATACAGTCTGCCTTCAATCTAACAAAGTCAAAACTAGTTTTTCTTCCATTTTGTAAAGTCATTCTTCACAAAAACTTTATAGCCTTTTTATTTACAGCTTCTCTCCAAGATAAAATGGCAAACCCAAAAGAGAAAACTGCAATGTGTCTGGTAAATGAGTTAGCCCGTTTCAATAGAGTCCAACCCCAGTATAAACTTCTGAATGAAAGAGGGCCTGCTCATTCAAAGGTAAGGTTATGAAGAGAGGTGGTGAGACATACTTATCAAACTAACAGATTTATCGTCTCAGATTTTAATTGTGCTTTATTTTGGGGAGTGGGGGTTTGGCGGATGGCTTGAAGGCTTTTAGTTCTACATTAATAATATTTCAAAGTATGTAACTAAACTATTTTGTAGTTCACTATGGTTTACAAAGCTCTTTTAGATGTGGTACTTCATATAAATCTTAATAAAACCACATGAGATATGGATTTTTGATTTCTATTTTGTAAATTAAACTCAGGCACAGGAAAGTTAAGTGACTTGCTTAATAGTTCACAAGTGCCAGTGCCAGTACTTGAATGTATTTTCTTTGGCTCTCAAGTATGGTGTGCTTTCCATTAAATCACAGCTGCTAAAGTAGAAATGGAGACAGTAAATATACCAACAGTTACCTAGTGAGATATCTTTTCCAATGTGATATTTAGTTCTAACGTTAATCATTTATAAAAGTGGTATATACCACTGTTGTTATTATCTCTGCATTCACTTATATTGTTTTGTTAAATGGAAAGCAGTTTTTATTTATAGCTGTATACATTTATGTTTGCAAATACACATGTTACAAATCTACAACTAATGTATTTATGTTTGAGCTCTTCAGTTGCTTAAAATATCTTAGTTGTGCATAATTTCCTGTAGCACATTTAAATCTTGGCTATTGGAGATTATCATAATGATCATAAAATTTGTGTATAATGTGGCAGCATTTGTTCTCTAGGGGTTGATAAACTTCTTAAAGCAACTGGCTATTGGGTTATTTGCATCCTAGCATCTCCTACAAACTAAGGAAAATAAGAGGAAACTACAGTTTATCAATTTTGTTTTCTATTAGTGGTTTTTATGAAGGATTTAGGGGCAACAATTTAATTTGTTCATGTCTTTTATTCTTGCTTTAGCAGAAAAGATAGTTGTAGCCTTCGTCTACCTTTCCAGGTATATGTCCTAACTCTCTTTCTGGCTCATTCTGCCCTTAATCATGTTGAACTGTTTGCATTTCTCAGAATGCTTCATGTTCTTTTCAAATCTCTCTGCCTTTGCCTAAGTTGCATTGTCTTTCTGCCTTGAAGGTCCTTTTGCCCTTATTAATTGTTGAGCTCTCAGCTCCATGTTACATCTTCCACACGTTTGTGAAACCTCTGATCTCTCTACTGGGCCTCCAGCAGGACCTGTAGTTCTCTGTGGTAGCTGTTACTGTGTTGTAGTACAGTAATATATGTTGGTTATTAGTTTTGTGCTAGACTGAGCTTATTTATGGGTGTGTATTTTACTCTTCTACATTTCTTGGTCCCTGTAGTATATACTCTTTGCTCCTCATTGCCAGTTCCAGGTGTCCTTCCTTGAGACAGTCTCCCAGTTTTGAGTTTCGTATTAGCAGACATGCCTCATGATGCCTACATTGCCTCATGATAGTCACATCTGGGTGATTACATCACATTTCTTATGGCTCACTTTCATTCTCTTCAGCATTTCCCATTTTAATTTTTGGTGATTTCAACACCTAAACAGATGATTGTTCCAATATGTTGACCTTTCAGTTCCTTTAACGTCTCCAGTGATCTTGTTCTCTACTCTTCTTCAGCCACTCATGCCTATAATCACATTCTTGACTTTATCATTACCAATAACTGCATAATGTTAATTTCAGTCTTTCATCTTTCTGTAACACTTGCCTCCTAACTTTCTAGTTCATTCCCTGTGGTAATTTGACTTCCACAGTCCTTTCATACTGCAGATCCATTGATTCTGCCACCTTTTTACTTTTCCTCACTTTCCCCAATCCTCACATAGCTCTTTAACCTGCTTAAATGTTATGTGCCTTTTATGTACGTACCCTCAGCTGACTTGCCCAGCTCCTCCATTGTGTCCTGGATCCCAACCCATTTCACCTCTTCAAGGCCATTTCTCCAGTTTTGCTTCTTCTGCCTTCTTCTCCCAAGAGTGAAGAGCTAGACTACTCTTAACAGTTAGTGACACCATCCCTATCCTCTATATGTGGTAAAGGAAGGCCAGGCTACCTGGGAAGTTTCTGGAGGACTCTTAGGAGGATTTGGATTTCCTTAAGATTCTTTAGGAATCCATTGTAATTTTTGGAAGGGTTTATGAATTGGCCTTGTATCTATCTCCTTGTCTCACTGCTGGGGTTTTAAAGGCTAAACAGGTTTGTTGTGATGAAAGTAGACAACAGTGGGTCTCTTCTTATTTCTCGATAGTCCCAGGATTCCCTTGATTTTAAGGAGATTTGGAGATCCCTTTTGCCAACCTATGCCTGTTGCTGCAGGTGCTTTGGTGATAGACCACCCCCCTTAGCCTGTAGCTTGCTTATTTTGTAAAAGAGTACTAGAATAATTGGCATGTTCTTGAGTGAAACATGATATTTATGAGTTTACATAATAATATAGTTAATATTAATCCTAATTGGCTAAGTCTGGATCCTTTTTGTGAAAAGCAAAATCATTTTCATTCATGCATGTCTATCAGTGGCCTTTAGATGAGACATAAAATGTATTTTAATGAAGTTAATGATGATCTCTGGTAAGAAAAATTTAAACCTAGTTTTAACTTATTAATTTTCTTGGGGCTGGCGTGGTGACTCATGCCTGTAATCCCAGAAATTTGGGAGGGCGAGGCGGGAGGATCACTTGAGGTCGGGAGTTTGAGAACAGCATGGCCAACATGGCAAAACACCGTCTTTACTAAAAATACAAAAATTAGCCAGGGTGTGGTGGCACGTGCCTATAATCCACCTACTTGGGAGGCTGAGGCAGGAGAATCGCTTGAACCTGGCAAGTGGAGGTTGCAGTGAGCCAAGATCATACCACTGCACTACAGTTTGGGCTACAGAGTGAGACTCGGTCTCAAAAAAAATTTTTTTTTTTTTGTCGGTACATTAATTATATGGCAGTTCACACACACACTACACATATGCTGACATATTGATAAGTGGTTCTCATCTTTGGCTGTTAATTGGAATCATTTTGGGAGCTTTAAAAAATACTTATGCCTGAGTCTCATCCCCTTAATTTAATCAGTCTTGGGTGAAGCCCACACATCAGGAATTTTTTAAAGCTCTGAAGTGACTCAAAAGTACAGCCAGAGTTGGGAAACGCAGGACAGAGGTTAATGTCTTCAGTGTGGTATGGAATTATCTTCTCATATATCATGCTGACAGGTAGTGACCTATCTTACGTTTATATGCTTTCCTCTTTCCCCCATTAAGTATCACAGATTCTGAACAACTTTTAATATGTGACTATTAAAAAAATAATTTTGATCTTTGCCTTGCCTTCTTTTATTTTTCTGCTCAGTTTTTAATTGAACTCTGAAACAAGTTAGTATACCTTATAATAATGGGAGTTATTGTAATATTGCTTTGTTTCCTAGGTACCTGTATACAGTTATTTTTTCTACAGATTATTGTTTTGGTTTGCTCAAATCTCGAAAGAAGGCTGTTTTAATTAGAATATGAGGAAGAGAGCCATGAATAACATAAAATGGTATTTTCTTCTTTTCCATTATTTTCCTATTCTGATAATTTGTTGGTAGGCATGGCTAAGTTTCAAGTAAATTGCACTAGTGCTGATACTTTGAGATGGTTTACTTTGGAAAGGGTATCACTGAGGGAGGCAGTGTCATTCACTGGCCCTTAAACCAAATAGTCTTTAAAAAAAAAAATCTTTGTTAGAGTTGCCCAGCTTGATCTTTGCCCTTCATTGCCCAGCTTGTGTGACCTTGAACAACTAAAGTCTCAGTTTTCTTATCTGTAAATGGAGTAATATAATACCTCATAAAGTGGTATAATGGAGCGACGATTTGTAAGTTCTTCAGCATTGTGTTGACGATGGAGGTACTCAAATAATTATATTATTGCTTATTAGTCATATATAGGACTAAAACAACCACTTAGTAGAAGGTCTGTTGAGTATTTACTATGTGACAGGCACTGTTCCTGCACTGAAAATAAATAAGGTGCATATCATGCTGTTAGGAGCTTTGTCTCATAACATTCATTATGAAACCCACCAACATCTTAAGATCTTACTTTTGCCTGTAATCCCAGCACTTTGGGAGGCCAAGGTGGGCAGATTATGAGGTCAGGAGATCAAGATGATCCTGGTCAAAATGGTGAAGCCCTGTCTCTACTAAAACTATAAAAATTAGCTGGCCATGGTGGCGTGCACCTTTAGTCCCAGCTACTCGGGAGACCGAGGCAGGAGAATTGCTTGAATGTGGGAGGCGGAGGTTGCCGTGAGCCGAGATCGCACCACTGCACTCCAGCCTGGAGACAGAGGGATACTCTGTTTCAAAAAACCCAAAAAAACAAACAAAAAAAAAAAAACAAAAACAAAAACAAAAAAACTTAATTTTAGTTTATTATGAAAAATTTGAAATAGACACCAATGTTAAACTTCAACATTATCAATATTTTGCCAAGATAAATTTATTTACCACCCCCTACCCACTTTTTTCAACTGAAGTTCTTAAAAGAATTATGTCTGTTCACTCATAAGTGCTTTGGTATGCATCTGTAACTGATAAGGACCTTTAAAAAAATTGCCCACTGCACCGTCATTATGAGTAGATTAATAAGCCCAAATATTATGTAATACATGGTCTGTATCCATCTTTATTAGACTTAAAAATGTCTTTTTACATTTGCTTTATTCAAATAGGGTCCAAACAAGGATTGTGTATTACATTTGGTAGCTATATCTCTTTGGTCTCTTTTATTTATTAATACTAACACTCCCTTTATCCCCATCCCCTCTTTTCCTATGACATTGATTTGTTGCAGAAATAGAGTAATTTGTCCTATAAAATGTTCTACATCGTGAATTTGGCTGATTGTATGTAGGGATTGTTATATGAGGGGATTTCATCAATTGGATGAGTATCGAGCTAGAACAGAGATTTTGAGCTGTAGGATATGCCTCTTGAATACATAATTTTCAGACATGATGAAATCATCATTTTCTTTCTATGTACATTTGCAATGGGCATATAGAGAGTAAGGATAGTGGAAGGGAAATGTAGTAAAGAGTCATGAGAGAGAATATACTAAAAAGATGGGAGAACATTTTTTGAAGCAATGCAAACTGATTTCTTTCATAATTTAACCCATGCCAAAAGTATTGTTTCTGCTTTATATCTATGTGGAAAAAAAAGAACAAACATTTCCAGTGTCCCACAGAATTTTTTCGTTGCTTGTTGTAATCATCTCTCTTTGTACCTGGGACCCCACACAACTACTAATCTGCTTTCTGTGACTGTAGATTAGTTTGCAGTTTCTAAAACTATATAAATGTAATCATATAGTGGTATGTACTCCTACCAGACTGTTTTCACTTAGCGTAGTTATTTCGAGTTTGCTCATGCTTTTTGTGTGTCAGTATTTCTTCCTTTTTATTATTGAGTAGTAGTCCATTATGTGGATATAGCACACTTCGTTTTTTGGATATTCATCTGTTGATGCATATTTTGATTGTTTTTAGCTTTTTGCTATTATAATAAAGCTAATTTGAACATCTGTATAGAAGTCTTCACGTAGACATTGTGTTAGTCCATTCTTGTGTTGCTATAAATACCTGAGACTGGCTAATTTATAGGAAAAGAGGTTTAGTTAGCTCATGGTTCTGCAGGCTCTACAGGAAGCATAGCAGCATCTGCTTTTGTGGGGGGGCCTCAGGATACTTCCAATCATGGTGGAAATAAAAGGCATGTCGTATGGTAAAAGCAGGAGCAATGTGGGGATTGGGTGGGGCGGAGGTCCCACACACTTTTATATGACCAGATCTCATGAGAACTCACTATTGTGAGGACAGTAGCAAGGGATGGCGCTAAACCATTCATGAGAAATCCACCCCCATGATCCAGTCCCCAGACCCCACCTCCAACACTGGGGATTACAATCCAACATGAAATTTGGTGGGGACACAGACCCAAACCATATCAGACATATATTACCTTTTCTCTTTCTCTATTTTATTTTCTCTGTTTCTTTGGTAATAAGAGTGCCAGGAACATGTTGCAGATGCATGTTTAACTTTTTAAGACATTGCCAGATTTTTTTTTGCAAAAGTAGTTGTACCATTTTACATTCTCCTCAGCGGTGTATGAGCGTTCTAGTTTTTCTGCCCCCTTGCCTACAGGTTATATAGTCAGCCTTTCTAATTTTAGCCATTCTAATAGGTATGTGGTGGTATCTCATTGTGGTTTCAGTTTGCACTTCCGTAGTGACTGATAATGTTGGCCATCTTTTTGTGTGTTTGTCATCAGTGTATACTTTTAGTGAAGTGTCTGTGCAGATCTTTGCCCATTATTTTTTATTGGGTTGTTTGTTTTATTGTTCAGTTTTGAGAGTTCTTTATTCTGTTTGGTGCATATGTTTATAGTTGTTTTATCTTCTTGATGAATTGACCCTTTTATCAATAATAATGTTCTTTGTCTCTTTTTTAATTAAAAAATTATTTTTAATTTTTGTGGGTACATAGTAGGTATATATATTTATGAGGTGTATATATTTATGTGGTACATGAGATATTTTGGTATCTCATGTATACAATGCCTACAATGTATTTGGTACGTTGCATGTACCAAAATTTCTATGTGAAAAAAAGAACAAACATTTCCATTGTCTCACAAAATTTTCTCATTCTTTGTTGTAATCATCTCTCTTTGTACCTGAGACCCCAGGCAGCTACTAATCTTTTCTTCACATACATATTTCAGATAGATTAGACATGCAGTGCATAACAATCACATAATGGAAATTGGGTATCCAAAGCCTCAAGCATTTATCCTTTGTGTTACAAACAATCTAATTATACTCTTTTAGTTATTTTAAAGTGTAAAATTAAATTATTATTGACTATAGTCCCCCTGTGTGCTGCTGTCAAATACTAGGTCTTATCCATTCTTTCTATTTTTTTTGGTACCCATTAACCATCATCCCATCCCTTCATCCTCCTTGCTACTTTTCCCAGTCTCTAGTAACCATCCTTCTATTCTCTCTCTCTGTGAATTCAATTGTTTTGATTTTTAGAGCTCACAAATAAGTGAGAACATGCAATGTTTGTCTTTCTGTGCCTGGCTTATTTCACTTAACATAGTGACCTCCAGTTCTATTCATGTTACTGCAAATGACAGGATCTCATTCTTTTTTATGGCTGAATAGTACTCCATTGTGTATAAATACCACTCTTTATCCGTTCATCTGTTGATGGACATTTAGGTTGATTCCAAATCTTAGCTATTGTAAGCACTCCTAACAAACATGGGAGTGCAGATATCTCTTCAATATATGATTCCTTTTCTTTTGGGAATATACCTAGCAGTGGGATTGCTGGATTGTATGGTAGTTCTATTTTCAGTTTTTTGAGGAACCTCCAAACTGTTCTCTATAGTGGTTGTACTAATTTACATTCCTACTAACAACGTATGAGGGTGCCCTTTTCTCCACATCCTTGCCAGCATTTATTATTGCCTGACTTTTGGATAAAAGCCATTTTAACTTGAGCAAGATGGTATCTCAGTGTAGTTTTGTTTTGTAGTTCTCTGATGATCAGTGATGTTGAGCACTTTTTCATATACCTGTTTGCTGTTTAAATTGGATTATTAGATTTTTTTTCCTGTAGAGTTATTTGAGCTTCTTATATATTCTGATTATTAATACCTTGTCAGATGGATAGTTTGCACATATTTCTCTCCCATTCTGTGGGTTGTTTCTTCACTTTGTTGACTGTTTCCTTTGCTGTGCAGAAGGCTTTTAACTTGATGTAATCCCATTTGTCCATTTTTGCCTGTGATTGTGGGGTATTACTCAGGAAATGTTTGCTCACTCCAGTGTCCTGAAGATTTTCCCCAATGTTTTCTTGTAATAGTTTCATAGTTTGCGGTCTTAGATTTAAGTCTTTAATCCATTTTGATTTGATTTTTTTGTATATGGCAATAGATAGGGGTCTAATTTCATTTTTCTGCATATGGATATCCAGTTTTCCCAGTACTATTTATTGAAGAGACTGTTTTTTCCTCAGTGTATGTTCTTGACATCATTGTCGAAAATGAGTTCATTGTAGGTGTATGGATTTGTTTCTGGATTCTCTATTCTGTTTCATTGGTCTGTGTGTTTGTTTTTATGCCAGTACCATTTTGTTTTGGTTTCTATAGCTCTGTAGTGTAATTTGAAGTCAGGTAATGTGGTCCCTCCAGTTATGTTCTTTTTGCTCAGGATAGCTTGGC
This sequence comes from Macaca thibetana thibetana, assembly GCF_024542745.1. Classification (NCBI taxonomy): domain Eukaryota; kingdom Metazoa; phylum Chordata; class Mammalia; order Primates; family Cercopithecidae; genus Macaca; species Macaca thibetana. The sequence continues at coordinate 71,125,158 of NC_065585.1, forward strand.
TATTCTGGGTCTTTTGTGATTCTATATAAATTTTAGGATTGTGTTTTCTATTTTTCTGAAGAGTGTCATTGATATTTTGATAGAGATTGCGTTGAGTCTGTAGGTTGCTTTGATTCTTCCAATCTATTTTTTTGTGTCCTCTTCAGTTTCTTTCATCAGTGTTTTATAATTTTTATTGTAGAGATTGTACACTTCCTTGATTGAGTTAATTCCTAGGTATTAAATTTTATTTAAGGCTATTATAAATGGGATTACTTTTTTGATTTCTTTTTCAGATTGTTCACTGTTGGCATATAGAAATGCTACTGATTTAGTATGTTTATTTTGTATCTTGCAACTTTACTAAATTTGTTTATCTTTCTAATAGTTTTTGTGGGGAAAAGAAAGAGAGATCAGCCTGTTACTGTGTCTATATAGAAAGAAGTAGACACAAGAGACTCCATTTTGTTCTGTATTTGAGATGCTGTTAATCTGTGACCCTGCCCCCAACCTTGTCCTTGCAAGAGACATGTGCTGCGGTGACTCAAGGTTTAATGGATTTTGGGCTGTGCAGGATGTGTCTTTGTTAAACAAGTGCCTGAAGGCAGCTTGCTGGTTAAAAGTCATCACCATTCTCTTAATTTCAACTACCCAGGGACACGTACACGGCCAAAGGTCACAGGGACCTCTGCCTAGGAAAGCTAGGTATTGTCCAAGGTTTCTCCCCATGTGATAGGCTGAAGTAATGCTAAAAGGTTTATGGAGATGTTTGCATATGCATCTCAAGGCACAGCATTTTCCTTTAAACTTATTCATGTCACAGAGGTTTTTGTTCATATGTCTTACTGCTGATATCCTCCCTACAATGATCCTATTGTCCTGCCACTCCCTTATCTTTAAGATGGTAAAGATAATTATCAGTATATACTAAGGGAACTCAGAGACCGGTGCAGGCGTGGGTCCTCTGTGCTGAGCGCCGGTCCCCTGGGCCCCCGCTTTTCTTTCTCTATACTTTGTCTCTGTGTCTCATTTCTTTTCTCAAGTCTCTCGTTCCACCTAACGAGAAACACCCACAGGTGTGGAGGGGCAGGCCACCCTTTCAGTTTTTTGTTGGAGTCTTTAGGTTTTTTAAAAATATAAGATCATATCATCTGCAAACAATGATAATTTGACTTCTTCTTTTCCAATTTGGATGCCCTTTCTTTCTTTCTCTTGTCTGATTGCTCTAGCTAGTACTTTCAGTATTATTTTGAATAACAGTGGTGAAAGTGGGCATCTTTGTTGTGTTACAGACCTAAGAGGAAAGGCTCATTATGATACTAGTCATGGATCTGTCATATATGGCTTTTATTATGTTCAGGCATGTTCCTTTTATACCCAGTTATTTGAGAGTTTTCATCACGAAGTGATGTTGAACTTTTATCAGATGCTTTTTGGCATCAATTGAAATGTATGGTTTTTGTCCTTCATTTTGTTGATATAATTTGTCACATTGATTGGTTTGTGTGTGTTGAACCATCCTTGCATCCCTGTGATAAATCCCACTTAGTAGTGATGAATGATCTTTTAAATGTATTGTTGGATTAGGTTTGCTAGTATTTTGTTGAGAGTTTTGGCATCAATATTCATCAGAGATACTGGTCTGTAGGTTTTTTTTTTTCTTTTTTTTTGATGTGTGTTTGGTTTTTGGTATCAGGGTAATACTGGCCTCATAGAATGAGTTTGGAAGCATTCTCTCCTCCTCTGTTTTTCAGAATAGTTTGAGTAGGATTGGTATTAGTTCCACTTTAAATATTTGGTAGAATTCAGCAGTGAAGCTATTGGGTCCCGGCCTTTTCTTTACTGGGAAAGTTTTCATTACTGCTTTGATCTCCTCACTTGTTACTGGTCTGCTCAGCTTTTGGATTTCTTCCTAGTTCAATCTTTGTAGGGTGTATATGTCTAGGAATTTGTCTGTTTCTTGAAGATTTTTCAATTTTTTGGCATATAGTTGCTCATAGTAGTTGCTAATGATCCTTTGAATTTCTATTGTATCAGTTGTAATGTCTCCTTTTTCATCTACGGTTTTATTTACTTGGGCCTTTCTTTTTTTTTTAGTCTGGCTAAAGCTTTGTCAAATATGTTTATCTTCTAAAACACCAACTTTTTTTATTGATCTTGTATAATTTTTTCATTTCAAATTCATTTATTTCTGCTCTGATCTTTATTATTTCTTTTCTTCTACTAATTTTGAGCTTAGTTTGCTGTTATTTTTCTAGTTTTAACTTTAAGGTGCATTGTTAGATTGTTTGAAATTTTTCCAGTTTTTTGATGTAGGTGCATATAGCTATAAGCTTCCCTCTGAATACTGCCTTTGCTGTATCCTGTAGGCTTTGGTTTATCATTTGTTTCAAGAAATTTTTCAATTCCCTTCTTAATTTCTTCACTGAAGTGGTCATTCAGGAGCATATTGTTTAATTCTTATGTGTTTGTGTAGTTTCCAAAATTCCTCTTGTTACTGATTTGTAGTTATATTCCATTGTGGTCAGTGAAGATGCTTGATATTAATTCAGGTTTTCTTTCTTTCTTTCTCTCTCTCTCTCTCTCTCTCTCTCTCTCTCTCTCTTTCTCTTTCTTTTCTTTCTTTCTTTCTTTCTTTTTTTCTTTCTTTTCTTTTCTTTCTTTCTTTCTTTCTTTCTTTTCTTTCTTTCTTTCTTTCTTTCTTTCTTTCTTTCTTTCTTCTCTCTCTCTCTCTTTCTTTCTTTCTCTTTCCTTTCTTTCCTTTCGTTTTCCTTTCTTCCTTTCTTTCCTTCCTTTCTTTCCTTTCTTTCTTTTCTGTGTTTTAAGACTTGTTTTGTGAACTAACATGGTTTATCCTTGAGAATGATCCATGTGTTGAGGAGAAAAATGTGTATTCTGCAGCCTTTGGATGAAATGTGTAAATATCTATTAGATCCATTTTGTCTATAGTGCAGAATAACTCTGATGTTTCTTTGTTGATTTTCTTTCTGGGAGATCTGTGCAGTGCTGAAAGTGGGGTGTTGAAGTCTCCAGCTGTTGTATTGGGGTCTATCTTTCTCTTTTGCTGTAATAATATTTGCTTTATGTATCTGAGTGCTCCAGTATTGGTTGTGTATATATTTATAATTGTTATATCCTCTTGCTGAATTGACGCCTTTATCATTATATAATGACCTTTTTTTGTCTCTCCTTAGAGTTTTTGTCTTGAAATCTGTACTCCTTTTTCTGATACGAGTATAGCTATGTCTGCTCTTTTTTGTTTCCATTGCCATGGAATATGTTTTTCCATCCCTCTCTTTTCCATCTGTGTGTGTCTTCATAGGTGGGGTGTGTTTCTTGTAGGCAACAGATCATTGGATCTTGTTTGTGCCTCCATTCAGCTACTCTGTGTCTTTTGACTAATGAGTTTAGTTCATTTACATTCAGTGTTATTATTGCTAAGTAGGAACTTTCTCCTGCCATTTTGTTACTTGTTTTCCTGTGGTTTTTGGTCTTTTCTTCCTTCTTTCCTTTTTTCCTGTGTTCCTTTTAGTGAAAGGATTTTCTGTGGTGGTATGCTTTAATTTATTGCTTTTTTTTTTGGATGTGTATCTGTTGTATGTTTTTTGATTCAAGGTTACCATGAGACTTACAGATGCTGTCTTTTTAAAAATAAATTTTTTTATTTTTTAAAAATTTTATTATTATTTGTTTTTGAGACAGAGTATTGCTCTGTCTCCCAGGCTGGAGTGCAGTGGCGTGATCTTGGCTTACTGCAGTCTCTGCCTCCCAGGTTCAAGTGATTCTCATGCCTCAGCCTCCCGAGTAACTGGGGTTACATGTGTACTCCACCACGCCTGGCTAATTTTTCTATTTTTAGTAGAGATGGGGTTTCGCTGTGATGGCAAGTCTGGTCTCAAACTCCTGGCCTCAAGCAATCCACCTGCCTCGGCCTCCCAAAGTACTGGGATTACAGGTGTGAGCCACTGCGCCAGTGCAAATACTATCTTATAACCCATTATTTTAAACTGATGACAGCTTAACACAATTGCATAAACAAACTTGCAAAAAGAAAGTTAATAAAAACTCTACACTTTAACTTTGTCCCTGCTGCCTGCTTTTTAACTTTTTGTTGTTTCTCTTTATGTCTTATTTCACTATTTCTTGAAAAGTTGTTGTAGCTGTTATTTTTGATTGATTCATTATTTCATCTTTCTACTTCAGTTAAGAGTACTTTATACACCACAGATACAGTGTTATACTCTTCTGTATTTTTCTGTATGCTTACCATTACCAGTGAGTTTTGTACCTTCAGATGATTTCTTCTTTCATTAATACCCTTTTCTTTCAGATTGAAGAACTCCCTTTAGCATTTCTTGTAGAACAAGTCTGGTGTTGATGAAGTCCCTCAGATTTTGTTTGTCTGGGAAAGTCTTTATCTCGCCTTCGTACTTAAAGGATATTTTCATCAGATATACTATTCTAGGTGAAAGTTTTTTTCCTTCAGCACTTTTAAAATATGTCTTGCCATACTCTCCTAACCTTTAAGGTTTCCACTGAAAAGTCTGCTGCCGATTAGCTGGGTATGGTGGTGCACACCTGTAATTCCAGCTACTCGGGAGGCTGAGGCAGGATAATTGCCTGAACCCGGGAGGTGGAGATTGTAGCGAGCCAAGATCCCAAGATCGTGTCACTGCACTCCAGCTTGGGTGACAGAGCGAGACTCTGTTTCAAAACAAAACAAAACAAACAAAAAAACAAAAGTCTGCTGCCAATTGTATTGGAGCTCCATTGTATGTTATTTTTTTCTTTTTTCTGGCTGTTTTTAGGATCCTTTCTTTATCTTTGACCTTTGGGAATTTGATTCTTAAATGCTTTCTTAAATCTTTGACCTTTGGGAATTTGATTCTTAAATGCTTTGAGGTAGTCTTCATTGGGTTAAATCTGCTTGGTGTTCTATAACCTTGTATTTGAATGTTGTTATCATTCTGGTTTGGGAAATTATCTGTTATTATCCCTTTGAATAAAGTTTCTACTGTTACTTCTTTTTCTACCTTTTTTTTCTACCTTTTCTTTAAGGCCAGTAAATCTTAGATTTGCCCATTTAAGGCTATTTTCTAGATGTTTTTGGTGTGCTTCATTGCTTTTTATTTTGTTTTCTTTTGTCTTTTCTATCTGTGTAATTTCAAATAGCCTGTCTTCAAGCTCACTAATTCTTTCTTCTTAATGAGAAGAGATTAAGAAGAGAAGAGAGAAGAGTCTCTTCTTAATGAGAAGAGACTTTGATGTAGTCCACATCATGTCAGTTGCATTTTTAACTCTGGAATATAAGCTTGATTCTTTTTAATTTTGATCTCTTTGTCAAATTTATCTGATAAGAATTCCGAATTCCCTTTCTGTGTTGTCTTGAATTTCTTTGAGTTTCCTCAAAACAGCTATTTTGAATTATCTGCCTGAAACGTCATATATCTCTCTTTTTCCAAGTTTGATCCCTTGTGCTTTATATTAGTTCATTTGGTTAGGTCATATTTTCCTGAATGGTGTTGATGGTTGTAGATATTGGTTGGTGTCTGGGCTTTAAACAGTTGGGTATTTACTGTAGTCTTCAGAGTCTGAGCTTGTTTATGCCTGTCCTTGGGAAGTCTTTTCAGGAATTTGAACGATCGTGGGCCCCAATCCCAACAATGCTGTGGCTTTTGGAGACTTGTTAGAGGTATAGCCTTGGCAGCCTTGAATAAGATCTGGAAGAATTCTCAGGATTACCAGGCAGAGATTGTTGTTCTTTTTCCTTACTTTCTCCCAAACAAATTGGAGGGCTAAGTCACTTGGAATTGGGGGTGTGGTGATGCAGGCACCTCTTTGGTCATCATCCCTGGGATTGCTGTGGGTCAGACCTGAAGCCAGCGCAGCACTGGCCTTGCCCAAGGCCCTTCCCTTCAGGGTGGCGGGTTTTTCCTCAGGGTCCAGGTGTGTCCAGAGATGCTGTCTGAGAGCCAGGGATTGGAATCAAAAACCTTAGCAATTTACCTGATGTTTTCTTCTATTGTGGCTAAGCTGGCACTCAATCCATAATACAAAGGTTCTCCCACTCTTCCCTCCCCTTTCCACAGGCACAGGAACCTCTCCTTGTGGCTACCAACACCACCACTGGTCCACGGGCTCACCCTTCAGGTCAGTGGGCTCCCTGAAGTAGATCCGGAAATGCTGTCCAGTGTAGGTGTGGACTCAGGGACCCCAAGAGCCTGCTTTTTGCTCTTCCCCACTGTGACTGAGCTGGTACCTAGGGTACAAGACAATATTCCCTTTACTTTTTCCTCTGCTTTTCTTAAACAGGAGTCTTTCACCATAGCCACCATAGCTGGGAATGTGCTGGGTCACCCCTGAAACCAGCACATGTCAGAGCCCAGGGCCCACTGCATACTCCCTGGGTATCAGTGGTGATTATTCGGGACCCATTGGTTCTTTGGTCAGCAGGTAATGAATCCTGCCAGGATTGAGTTCTTACCCTCAAGGCAGTGGGTTCCTTTCTGGCCCATGGTGTGTCTACAGATGTTGTCTTGGAGCTAGGGCCTGGAATGGGGGCCTCACGGCTCTGCCTGGTGCCTTATCCTATGGTGGCTTAGCTGATATCCAAAATATAAGACAAAGTTCTCTTTTTTCTTCACTTTCCCCTCCTTAAGCAGAAGGAAGTAGACACTTTCATTGCTACAAGTTGCACTGCCTGGGGTTAGGGTAGGGATGGCATAAGCACTCCCTTAGCCATTCCAGCTGGTGTCTGCCTAGGTTGTGTGCCGTCCTAGTTCACTGTAAGCCCAGCCTCACACTAGGAGTTGCCTAGAAGTATAGTCCTAGACTGCCTTTCAGATTTATCTAGGACCCTGGAGCACTTCAGCCTGTGGTGGCAAGTCTTGCCAAGAAATTCAAGTTCCAACTGCTATGATGGGCAATTCCCCTCCGGTTCGTGCTGGTCCAGATCCTCCCTCCCTATGCAGGTGCTGGCTGAGCTCAGCACGTCTTCATTGTCTGCTGTGCCAGGGCAGCACTGAGTTTAATGTACTGTTTTCCAATACTGTGCTCTCCTTTCTCAGAGTGTACAGATTTTCTCTCCACACCACATGGCTGCTGCTGGGAGTGTGGCAGAGGGTTGGTGTTGGCAATTCAGGACTCTCCTACCCTCCTCAATGCCTCTTTTGGCAATATGAAGTTAAAGCCAGGTACTGTTATTGTCCACCTGATTTTTGTTTCTTGTAATGGTGCTTTTCTGTGTCCATAGTTGTTAAAATTTGGTGTTCCAGTGGGAGTGATGATTGGGATATGCTTCTATTCCACCATCTTGCTCCACCCTCCTCTGTAATTTTACTCTACCCTCCTCTGTAATTTTTCTCTACCCTGCTCTGTAATTTTACCCAGTGAACATACTTTGTGTGTGGTCTGAATTCTTTGTATTTATTGAGACTTATTTTGTGGCCCAGAAAATGGTCCGTCTTGGTAAACGCTCTGTGAACAATAGAGAACAAGTGTATATTCTACTTTTCTTGGTTGGAGTATTCTAACAGTATTGATCAGATTGTGTTGGCTGATGGTATTGTTCAACTGTACTATATTCTTGGTGATTTTTTTTTTTTTTTGCTTGTATCAGTTTTTGATAAGGAGTATTAAATCTGACTTTAATTGTCAATTTTCTAGTTTAAATTTTGTCAGTTTTTGCTTCATTTATTTAAGCTGTGTTATTAGGTGCCTAAATGTTTAGGATAACAGTGTCTTCTTAATTGCTTTCTTTATTCATATGAAATGACCTTTGTTACCACTGGTAACAGTCTTTACTCTGGAATCCACTTAGTCTGATATATATAGCCATTCTAATTTCTCCTTGATTTATGTGAGTATATGTTTTTTGTCCTATTACTTTAAAACTGTATGTGCTTTTATATTGGAAGTACAGTTTTTTTTAGGTAGCATGTAGTTTGATTTTGCATTTTATCTAGTTTGACAATCTCTGACTTTCAAATGGGGGCATTTACACCGTTTTGTCCTAATTTTCATAACTAACCATGTGTTCTTATTGGCCCCATTTCATTAAAGAGGTAAGAAACTGAAAGTTAGAAAGAATAATTGACTGCCCAGTATTGTACATAGTAAATGGTCAAGCTGTGGCTTAAATTCATAAACAGTCTCCAGCATTCCGTCTTAAAACTACTAAACTTTTACTGTAGTAGGAATCTTAAGAGAGATTTTAGAAAAGCTTAAGATTGTCATGGAAATACTTACATTTTACAGAAAGTTCATGTTGATGGTGGTGAGAATGGTAGTTTCAGTGGGAAAGTTTGATATTAAGGGAACTGCTTTAAGATAATAGAAAGAATTTTTTTTTCTATACTTTCAACACTGCACTTAAATTTTTTTTTTTTAATTAAAAAATTTGTTTTTGAGATAAGGCCTTGCTCTGTTGCCCAGGCTAGAGTACAGTTGTGCAGTCATAGCTCACTGCAGCGTTGATCTCCTGGGCACAAGGAATCTCCCTGCTTCAGCCTCCTCAGTAGCTGATACTACAGGTGCACACCACCATGCCTGGAGAATATTTTACATTTTTAGTAGGGCCGAGCTCTCTCTGTGTTACCCAGGCTGGTCTCGAACTTCTAAGCTCAAGTGATCCTCCCACCTTGGCCTCCCAAAGTGCTAGGATTCCAGGCATAAGCCACCACACCTGGCTGTAATACTTCATTTCTGACACTAAATATGTGGGGTTTTTTCCCACGCCAGCAAATTCTTGAATTGTCCCCATACACTGACTGGATGGTCCTACTGTTTAACTAAATTCTGACACTAACTGCCCATGGTTAGTGTAGACCCTGCAGGTTAAGGGCTCAGTCCCACAACACTGCTCTCACTTCACATGACAGTCACAAATCTGGGTCTTCTAAACTTGTGACCAACTGGCTGTAAACTGGGGGTTCCCAGCACCCTCTTCTCAGGTTCCATAATTTGTTATAACAGCTCGCAAGACTCAGGGGAATGCATACTTACATTTACTAGTTTTGTTATAAAAAATATTCTAAAGTATATGGGTGAACAGCCAGATAGAGAGTACATAGGAGGGCCAGGCGCGGTGGCTCACGCCTGTAATCCCAGCACTTTGGGAGGCTGAGGCAGGTGGATCACAAGGTCAAGAGTTCGAGACCAGTCTGGCCAACATGGTGAAACCCCATCTGTACTAAAAATACAAAAATTAGCCGGGCGTGGTGGCGTGTGCCTGTGATCCCAGCTACTTGGGGGGCTGAGGCAGGAGAATTGCTTGAACTTGGGTGGTGGAGGTTGCAGCGAGCCGAGATTGTGCCATTGCACTCTAGCCTGGGCAACAGAGCAAGACTCTATCTCTGGGGAAAAAAAAAAAGAAAAAGTACATAGGACGAAGTGTGTGAGAAGGGAAATGGAGCTTCCAAGCCCTGTCTGGGTGTGCCACCCTGCAGCACCTCAGTGTGTTCAGCCTGCAAGCTTTTTGAACCCTATCTTTTAGGGATATTTACGGAGGCTCCATCACATAGTCATGATTGATTATTAACTCAGTTTCCAGCCCCTCTTTCCTCCATGGCGGATAGGAATGGGGTGGGGCTAAAAATGAAGTTTCTAACCATGGCTTAGTTTTTCTGGTGACTAGCCCTCAGACTAGCTCTCTATCCAGGGGCCTGCCAAGAGTTGGCTCATTAGAATACAAATTTCCTGTCACCCGGGAAATTCCAAGTAATTTAAGAGCTCTGTGTTAGAAATTGGGATCAAAGACCAAATATTAGAACAAAAATGCTCCTAGCTCTCCTGTCCCTCGAGAAATTACAAGGTTTTGGGAGCTCTGTGTTAGGAACCAGGGCCACAGACCAAATACCTATTTCTTATATGCCACAGCTGGTATTGTGATAGTTTAGGGGAGAGGTACTGATATTCTCCACTAAGACATTGGTGCATGTATATATCTTAGTATAAAGAAAGGAGGCCAGGTCTGAAAAACATTTAAGTTGAATCAATAGTTGTTAATTGGAAGCAGGAGAGAAGGGAAGACCTCTCGAAGGTGTCTGGCTCATGAGATTGGGAAAATGGTGACATTTGGATGATTAGGAGGCAGGAAAGATAAGAGATAGGAGCTAAATGAAGTATACTGAGTCTGAGTATATAGGAGCCTTAGACTAAGGAGGTGACAATAGAAATTACAAGGAAGAGTTATGAGATGTTAAATAAGCCTTAGGAAGGCAAGGATAAAGGAAACTAATGAGGTTTGAACCTGAACTGTTGGGAGATAATGAATACAACATTTTGGGGTGTGAACTGATTTGGACCGGGTAGAGTGGAGCAGGCAATGTTTTGTTTGATCTTTACCTCTTGAGTTTGTGGAAATACCAAGTAGACAATTAGATTTATGTGGTTGTTGTTTGGGAGAGGTCAGATCTGGAGACATGCAGAGTAAATTTAATATGCTTTCCTGATGCAATCAGGAATCTCAAGGTCATTTATTTGGGTATTTCTGTTTTCAAGCATATGAGCTATATGTAAGATTATATATATTATATATATCATGTGAAACCTTCAGACTTTCTTATTTTTGGCAAAGTTCTTTGTTAAATACCGAAATTTGAAGGAAAACAAAGAGCTAGTCATTGAAAAATCATTGCGAAACCAGACAGATATTAAAGATACATTTTAGGTATATATTTTAAACTGAATTAGAATAAAAGAAAAATTAATCACTTTAAACAGGTATGTTTATGTTGTGAATTTCAAATGACAAATCCCAATTCTCTATTTTGAATAATTAAAAATCTACAGAAAAAATGGAAAGAGGGGTGTAATAGACACTCATGTATGTTTTAGATTCACTGATTGTTAATTTATTTGCCACATTTGCTACATTACTTTATTTCTGGCTCCCTCTATATTGACATACACTTTTTCCTTGAACAATTTGAAAGTAAATTTCAGCTACCATGACACTTCACTTTTAAATACTTACATGTCTATCTTGTAAGACTAAAGGCGTTCTTCTTCATAACCACAATACTGTTAATCACACAAGAAATTTAATCCTGGCTAAACCTATTACTTAATATATAGTTCATAGTCACATCTCCCCAGTTGTCCTCTAAATGTCCTTTATAGCTTTTTTTTCCCCTTCCCATTTCAGATATAATCAAGGATCATGAGTTGTATTTATCATGTCTTTTCATGTCTCTTTAATGTCCTCCCTGCCTTTTTTTTTTTTTTTTACCTTTTATGACATTGACATTTTTGGAGCCTAGGCCATTTGTTTTATAGAATATCCTGTAATCTAGATCTCTCTGATTGTTTCCCTATGATTAGATTCAGATTAAACATTTTTGGCCAAGATTACTACATGGTTGTTGATGTGTACTTCTCATTGGATCGTATCAGGGGGTACATGATGTCAATTTGCATGATTATTGGTGATGCTGACTTAGTGAAGGTATCTGATCTCCTTTCTGCAATAAAACATATTTTTTGTAATTAATAAGTAATTTTAAGTTAATCCCTAGTATTCCTAGAAAGTAATAAGCAGTCTGGAGTGAAACCAATTATGTGCATATCATGTAACTTGATTCTAAATTTTAAAGGTGAAGAATAGGTTTTGGGGGCTCATATGGAAATAGAGTGAGAATGGAATGTAGGACATGTGAGAGGAAGGATGTGTGTGAGATGAGGATGCACAGGTAGAGCCTTTGTGCCATGCTAAAACAGGAACAGTTGAAGGGTTTTAACCTGCTGTTGATTGGGGTGATGAAATTGGATTTGTGTTTTAGAAAGATAGTTTTAGCAGCAGGAAGGATATTATGTCCGGCCTACAGATGATGAAAGGCTGGATCCAGTTGGCAGAGAGAGGAAGATTTGAGAAATATTTATGATGTTAAAATGGACAGAATTTAGTGATTGGCTCAATGTTTGTTGTGGAGATTCAGAGTTTTTTTGTAGTACAATATTTAATAGAATTGCCTGACTCATTGCCTAGATTGCGCTAAATGTAACATTCAAGGAATTAGATTTTATAAATTATAGACACATGGTCTTTTGGCTTCTCTTATAGTTTTCTCTTATTCTTTGTACTTATTCTACTTTTTTGAGGACCATTTGAAGGACATTAACATTGTGATTCCATTTAGAGGAAAGATTGCTTCTCGATTTATTCTACCCAAAATGTACACCTAGGTCTGCTACTAAGCTTTTGGATAGGATAGAACAGAATTTGGTACTCTCTTAAAATTTCTTCGCTAGGTAGAGTAAGATTTTGTTGCATATGATCTGTATGTAAGGTCACCTCTAGCTCTAAAATTCTGATTCTATGATGTTTAGTTTTCTCTCAGACAGCCCATTTTATTTCTTGGAAAATTCTTAATGTTTTCTTTGTCCATTTATGTTTTTCTAAGATGTTCTCAGTGCAGCTGAGTCTTGGTGAGCAGACATGGGAATCCGAAGGCAGCAGTATAAAGAAGGCTCAACAGGCTGTTGCCAATAAAGCTTTGACTGAATCTACGCTTCCCAAACCGGTTCAGAAGCCACCCAAAAGTAATGTTAACAATAACCCAGGTATGGCAGTGACTCCTTCTGTTATGTTGTGTGCTATGTGTTCTGCTCGTTGTATGTTTCATTTATAGCAGGCCAGTAACAGAGTGAGCAAGTATTAATAGTACACATATGCCCATGCCTATACACACACATAGGCGGTAGCATAAAAATAACTGAAGGAGGCTTGGTGTGTTGGCTTATGCCTGTAATCCCAGCACTTTGGGAGGCTGAAGTGGGTGGATCACGTGAGGTCACGAGTTTGAGACCAGCCTGGCCAACATGGTGAAACCCTGTCTCTACTAAAAATCTCAGGTGGTCTGCCCACCTTGGCCTCCCAATGTGCTGGGATTACAGGTGTGAGTCACCGAGCTTGGCTCTTGATATTCAGTTTAGAACATTTATATGACATTTATTAAGAAACCCACAAATTTGGCTGGGAGCAGTGGCTCACGCCTGTAATCCTAGCACTTTGGGAGGCCAAGGTGGGCGGATCACAAGGTGAGGATTCCGAGACCAGCCTGGCTAGGATGGTGAAACCCCGTCTCTACTAAAAATATAAAAATTAGCCGGGCATGGTGGCGTGCACCTGTAGTCCCTGTTACTCAGGAGGCTGAGGCAGGAGAATTGCTTGAACCTGGCAGGCTGGGGTTGGAGTGAGCCGAGATTGCGCCACTAGACTCCACCCTGGGTGACAGAGCACGACTCTGTCTCAAAAAAAAAGAAACCCCACCACAAATTCCCCAAACCACTTGCATGTAAAATACTGCTAAGTAAATGACTGTTCTCATTTTAAGCTCCTAAGAATAATTTTCAAGAGTTGTTCTCATTGTATACAATACCAACAACATTATATATCGTTATTTTTTTAAAAAATTATTTCAATAGTTTTTGAGGAACAGGTGGTGTTTGGTTACATTGATAAATTCTTCAGTGATGATTTCAGAGATTTTGTTGCACCCATCACCCATGCAGTGTATGCTGTACCCAGTGCATAGTCTTTTACTCCTCATCCCTCTCCCAACCTTCCCCCAGAGTCCCCAAAGTCCATTGTATCTTTTTTTTTTTTTTGAGATGGAGTCTCGCTCTGTCACCAGGCTGGAGCGTAGTGGTGAGATCTCGGTTCACTGCAGCCTCTGCCTCCTGGATTCAAGCAATTCTTCTGCTTCAGCCTCCCAAGTAGCTGGGACTAAAGGCATGTGCTACCATGCATGGCTAATTTTTTGTATTTTTAGTAGAGACGGAGTTTCACTGTGTTAGCCAGGATGGTCTTGATCTCCTGACCTCATGATCCACCCACCCCGGCCTCCCAAAGTGCTGGGATTACAGGCGTGAGCCACTACGCCCGGCCTAATTTTTTTCGTATTTTTAGTAGAGACGGAGTTTCACCATGTTAGCCAGGATGGTCTCGATCTTCTGACCTTGTGATCCACCCACTTCGGCCTCCCAAAATGTTGGGATTACAGGTGTGAGCCACCATGCCTGACCCATTGTATCATTCTCAGTGCTTTTGTGTCCTTATAACTTACCTTCCATTTATAAGTGAGAACATACTACATTTGGTTTTCCATTCCTGAGTTACTTTACTTAGAATAATGGTCTCCAACTCCATCCAGGTGGCTGCAAATGCCATTATTTCATTCCTTTTTATGGCTGAGTAGTATTCTGTGGTGTATATGTACACCACATTTTCTTTATCCGTTCATTGATTGGTGGGCATTTGGGCTGGTTTTATGTTTTTGCAATTGTGAATTGTGCTGCTATAAACATGTATATACAAGTGTCTTTTTCATATAATGACTTCTTTTCCTTGGGTGGATGCCCAGTAGTGGGATTGCTGGATCAAATGGTAGTTCTACTTTTAGTTCTTTAAAGATAATCTCCATACTGTTTTCCATAGTGGTTGTACTAGTTGACATTCCCACCAGCAGTATAAAAGTGTTTCTTTTCGGCCGGGCATGGTGGCTCACGCCTGTAATCCCAGCACTTTGGGAGGCCGAGGTGGGTGGATCACGAGGTCAGGAGATCGAGACCATCCTGCCTAACACGGTGAAACCCCGTCTCTACTAAAAATACAAAAATAATTAGCCAGGCATGGTGGTGGGCACCTGTAGTCCCAGCTACTTGGGAGGCTGAGGCAGGAGAATGGTGTGAACCCGGGAGGCGGAGCTTGCAGTGAGCTGAGATTGCGCCACTGCACTCCAGTCAGCGACAGAGCGAGACTCCCTCTCAAAAAAAAAAAAAAAAAAAGTGTTTCTTTTCACCACATCCACACCAACATCCATTATTTTTTTATTTTTAAATTATGGCCATTCTTGTAGGAGTAAGGTGGTGTATTAGTCTGTTCTCACACTGCTATAAAGAACTTCCTGAGACTGGGTAATTTATAAAGGAAAGGAAGTTTAAAGACTCACAGTTCTATATGGCTGGGGAGGCCTCAGGAAACTTACGGTCATGGTAAAAGGTGAAGGGGAGGCAGGCACCTTCTTCATAAGGTGGCAAGAGAGAAAATGACTGAAGGAGGAACTTGCCAAACATGTACAAAAAATCAGATCTCATGAGAACTCAGTCACTACCATGAGAACAGCAAGGGGGAAACTGCCCCCATGATTCAAATTCCCTCCACCTTGTCTCTTTGTTGACACATGGGGATTATGGGGATTGCAATTCAAGATGAGGTTTGGGTGGGGACACAGCCAAACCATATCAGGTGGTTTTGCATTGTGGTTTTGATTTGCATTTCCCTGATAATTTGTGATGTTGAACACTTTTTCATATGTTTGTTGGCCATTTGTGTATTTTCTTTTGAGAACTGTCTATTCGTATCCTTAGCTCACTTTTTGATGGCATTATTTTTTTCTTGCTGATTTGAGTTCCTTGTAGATTCTGGGTATTAGTCCTTTGTCAGATACATAGTTTGTGAAGATTTTCTCCCACTCTATGGGTTGTGTGTTTACTCTGCTGATGATTTATTTTACTGTGCAGAAACTTTTTAGTTTAATTAAGTCCCATCTGTTTATCTTTGTTTTTGTTGCATTTGCTTTTGGGTTCTTGGTCATGAAGGCTTTGCCTAAGCCAATGTGTAGAAGAGTTTTTCCAATGTTGTCTTCTAGAATTTTTATGGTTTCAGGTCTTAGATTTAAGTCTTTGATCCATCTTGAGTTGATTTTTGTATAAGGTGAGAGATGAGGATCCAGTTTCATTCTTCTCCATGTCACTTGCCAATTATCCCAGCACCGTTTGTTGAAAATATAAAGTGGGGAAAGTGTCCTTTCCCCAGTTTATATTTTTTGTTTGCTGTGATGAAAATCAGTTGGCTCTAAGTATTGGGCTTTATTTCTGAGTTCTCTATTCTGTGCCATTGGTCTATATGCCTATTTTTATAGCAGTATAGTGCTGTTTTGGAGACTATAGCCTTATAATATAGTATTAAGTCAGGTAATGTGATGCTTCCAGATTTGCTCATTATGCTTAGTCTTGCTTTGGTTATGTGGGCTCTTTTTTGGTTCCATATGAATTTTAGGATTGTTTTTTCTAGTTCTGTGAAAAATGATGATGGTATTTCGATGGGAATTGAATAGAATTTGTAGATTGCTTTTGGCGTATGGTATTTCCACAATATTGATTCTACCCATCCAAGAGTTTGGGACGTGTTTCCATTTGTTTGTATCCTCTGTGATTTCTTTCAGCAGTATTTTGTAGTTTTTGTTGTAGAGTTCTTTCCACTTTCTTTGTTAGGTATATTCCTAAGTATTTTATTATTTTGCAGCTATTGTGAAAGGGATTGAGTTCTTGATTTGATTCTCAGCTTGGTTGCTGTTGGCATATAGCAGAGCTACTGATTTGTGTACATTTATTTTGTATCTTGAAACTTTACTGAATTCATTTATCAGATCTAGGAGCTTTTTGGATGAGTCTTTACTGTTTCCTAGGTATACGATCATATCATCAGTGAACAGCAACAGTTTGACTTCTTCTTTATCGATTTGGGTGCCCTTTATTTCTTTCTCTTGTCAATTGTTCCAGCTAGGACTTCCAGTACTGTGTTGAATAGAAGTGGTAAAATTGGGCATCCTTGTCTTGTTCCAGTTCTCAGGGGGAATGCTTTCAACTTGTCCCCTGTTCAGTATAATGTTGGCTGTGGATTTGTTATAGATGCTTTTATTACCTTAAGGTATGTCCCTTCTATGCCGATTCTGCTGAGGATTTTAATCATATAGGGATGCTGGATTTTGTCAAATGTTTTTTCCTTGTTGAGATGATCATGTGGTTTTTGTTTTTAATTCTGTTTATGTGGTGTATCATAACTTGTGGACATTAAACTATCCCTGCATCCCTGGTATGAAACCCACTTGTTCATGGTGAATTACCTTTTTTATATGCTGTTGGATTCAGTTAGCTTGTATTTTGTTGAGGATTTTTGCATCTATGTTCATCAGGGATATTGGTCTGTGGCTTTCTTTTTTTGTTATGTCCTTTCCTGTTTTTGGTATTAGGGTGATAATGGCTTCATTGAATGATTTAGGGAGGATTCCTTCTTTCTCTGTCTTTTGGAATAGTGCCAATAAAATTAATACCATTTCTTTTTTGAAAGTCTGTTAGAATTCAGTTGTGAATCCGTCTGGTCCTAGGCTTTTTTTTTTTTATTGTTGTTGGCAGTTTTAAAATTACCATTTCAGTCTTGCTGTGGTCAGTTCAGAGTTTCTGTTTCTTCCTGGTTAATCTAGAAGGGTTGTATATTTCCAGGAGTTTATCCAGCTCCTCTAGGTTTTCTAGTTTGTGTGTGTAAAGGTGTTCATAGTAGCCTTGAATGATATTTTGTATTTCTGTGGTATCAGTTGTTATATCTCCTGTTTGTTTCTAATTGAGTTTATTTGGATCTTCTGTCTTCTTTTTTTGGTTAATCTTGCTAATGTTCTATCAATTTTGTTTATCTTTTCAAAGAACCAGCTTTTTGTTTTATTTATCTTTTGTATTCTTTATTTCAATTTCATTTAGTTCTGCTCTCATCTTTGTTATTTCTTTTCTTCTGCTGGGTTTGGTTTATTGTTTCTCTAGTTCTTGAGGTGTGACCTTAGATTGTCTTATTTGTGCTCTTTCAGACTTTTTCATGTAGGCGTTCAGTGCTGTAAACTTTGCTCTTAGCACCGCTTTTTCTGTGTCCCAGAGGTTTTGATAAGCTGTGTCACTATTACTGTTCAGTTCAAATTTTTAAATTTCCATTTTGATTTCATTGTTGACCCGACAATCATTCTGAATTTCCATGTTTTTGCATGCTTTTGAGTGTTCCTTTTGCAGTTGATGTCCAATGCCACTGTAGTCTGAGAGAGTACTTGATATAATTTTGATTTTCTTAAATATACTGTGACTTGTTTTGTGGCTTATCATGTGGTCTGTCTTGGAATATGTTCCATGTGCTGATGACTAGATTGTGCATTCTGCAGTTGTTGGGTAGAATGTTCTGTATATATCTGTTAAATCCATTTGTTGTAGGATATAGTTTAAGTCCATTGTTTCTTTGTTGACTTTCTGTCTTGACGACCTGTCCGGTGCTGTCAGTGGAGTATTGAAGTCCCTCACTGTTATTATGTTGCCCTCTGTCTTGTTTATTAAGGTCTAGTGGTTATTGTTTTGTAAATTGGGAGCTCCAGTGTTAGATGCATTTATATTTAGGATTGTGATATTTTCCTGTTGGACTAGTCCTTTTATCATTATGTTATGTCCCTCTTTGTCTCTTTTAACTGTTGTTGCTTTAAAGTCTGTTTTATCTGATGTAAGAATAGCTACTCCTGCTGGCTTTTGGTGTCTGTTTGCGTGAAATATCTCTTTCTACCCCTTTACCTTCAGTTTATGTGAGTCCTTATGTGTTAGGTGAGTGCCTTGAAAAAAGCAAATACTTGGTGAATTCTTATCCCTTCTGCCATTCTGTATCTTTTAAGTGGAGCATTTAGGCCATTTACATTCAATGTTAGTATTGAGATGTGAGGTACTGTTTATTCTATTCATTGTGCTAGTTGTTGCCTGAATACCTTTTGTTTGTTTGTTTGTTTTTTCTCATTGTGTTATTGCTTTATAGACCCTGTGAGATTTGTGCTTTAAGGAAGTTCCATTTTGGTGTATTCTGAGGCTTTGTTTCAAGATTTAATAACTCCTTTAACAGTTCTTGTAGTGCTGGCTTGGTAGTGGCAAATTCTCTCAGCGTTTGTTTGCCTGAAAAAGACTTTATCTTTCCTTCATTAATGAAGCTTAGTTTCACTGGATGTAAAATTCTTGACTGATAATTATTTTATTTAAGGAGGCTAAAGATAGGACCTCAGTCCCTTCTGACTTGTAGATTTTATGCTGAGAAAGCTGCTATTTATCGGATAGGTTTTTCTTTATAGGTTAGCTGGTGCTTTTGCCTCACAGCTCTTAAGATTATTTCCTTTGACTTGAGTTTAGATAACCTGATTGACTGTGTGCCTAGGTGGTGATCTTTTTGCGATGAATTCCCCGGGTGTTCCTTGACCTTCTTGTATTTGGATGTCTAGATCTCTAGCAAGGCCAGGCAAGTTTTCCTCGATTATTCCCTCAAATAAGTTTTCCAAACTTTTAGATTTTTCTTCTTCAGGAACACCAGTTATTCTTAGGTTTGGTCGTTTAACATAATCCTAAACTTCTTGGAGTCTTTGTTCACTTTTTTAAAAATTATTTTTCCTTTGTCTGTGTCAGATTGGGTTAATTTGATTGGGCCTTGTCTTTGAGCTCTGAAGTTCTTTCTTCTGCTTGTTTGATTCTATTGGTGAAACTTTGCAGTATATTTTGCATGCCTCTAAGTTTGTCTTTCATTTTCAGAAGTTGTGACTGTTCTTTATTTATGGTTCTATTTCTCTGGAAATTTTTTTCATCCATGTCTTGTATTATTTTAAAAAATTCTTTAAGTTGCGTTTCACCTTTCTCTAGTGCCTCCTTGAGCTACTTAATAATCGACCTACTGAATTCTTTTTCTGGTAATTCAGATATTTATTCTTGGTTTGGATCCATCACTGGTTAACTAGTATGATCTTTTGAGGGTGTCACAGAACCTTGTTTTGTCATATTACCAGAATTGTTTTTCTGGTTCCTTCTCATTTGGATATACTGTGTTAGAGGCAAGATCTTGGACTCAGTGGCCGCTATTCAGATTCTTTTATCTCATGGGGTGATCCCTTGATGTGGTTCTGTCTCCCTTCCCCTATGAATGGGGCTTCCTGAGAGCTGGACTGCAGCGATGGTTATTTTTCTTCTGGGTCTAGGTACCCAGTGGAGCTATTGGACTCCAGGCTGGTATTGGGTAGTGTCTGCAGAAAAAGCATTTGCCCTAGGCTACAAGCCTTCCTGCTGAGAAAGCAAGCAGGGCTTTCAGGCCTTGCCCCTCCCTGCCTGCCATGGCTTCTGTTCTCATATCTATACTTTCCATTGGCACCTTATTCCCCCCAACCCTGCCCAGATTCTGCCCAAGAAAATTTGCATTCGGTCAAAATTATTACAGCATTCAGCTAGAAGTCTTTCTCACTGTGGTACTTCCCCAATTCCACTGACTGCCCTCCCCGAAGACCCCTGTGAGATAAAAGTAAGAAAAAAAAATGGCTTCCCTGGGGACTGGGAGTGCCTACAGGGCTCTCTTACCACTGCTGCTTCTAGTTTTTTTTTTTTTTTTTTTTTTTTTTTTAATAGATGGAGTCTTGGTCTGTTGCCCAGGTTGGAGTGCAGTGGCGTTGATCTTGGCTCACTGCAGCCTCCGCTTCCCGGGCTCAAGCAATTCTCCTGCCTCAGCCTCCCACGTAGCTGGGATTACGGGTGTGCACCACCATGCCCAGCTAATTTTTTTTTTTTTTTTGTATTTTTAGTAGAGACAGGGTTTCACCATGTTTGGCCAGGCTTGTCTCCACTCCTGGGCTCAAGCGATCCACTCACCTTGGCCTCCCAAAGTGTTGGGACTGCAGGCATGAGCCACCATACCTGACCTGCTGCTTCTATTTTTATATTTCACTCAGCTCTCTAAATTTGTTTCAGCCCTAGGTAAGGTTAAATTCTTCTCCTGTGATCTGGATTTTCAGGTTCCCCAGTGAAGATGTGTGTTTGGAGGCAGACTTTCCCCCTCTCACACTTCGGGCACTCACAGTGTTTCACGGAGTAGTGGCTGTGCATTCTTTTGGTTTTCCTGGTATGTTCTTGTGGTGGTTCTTGGAGCAGAGTTTACATTGTGAGTCTCTACGTGCTGTTTTGTCCCCACGAGTGGGAGCTGCAAGTTAGTCCTGCCTCATATCCACCATTTTCTCCAGGTGACCTCAGTGAATCCGTATGTCTCGTTATCTGTTGGGAAAGGCAAACCTGTATTTTGGGCATAGTGTATTAATTGATAATATTAGGTTAATGGAATTCCTGTAACTTTAGTACCTGCCATATATCCATTTTCTCATTCATTTGTTAACTGATTAATTCAAGTGGTTACCTTCTAGTCAATATTAATTTCGCCTTAGGCATTTTTGTTATGGAGATTAAAAAAAAGATTTTGTGCCTGTCAGTAATAACTCTAAAATCTATTTAATCATTGTCTACTTGCTTATATTCATAATCAGATCACATAGACACTTGTTTCACTCTCACGTGGTCTGTGCTAAGTTGTCATATTCTGCTCTTTCAAGGACTACTCTGCAGAATCCATGGCTTTGGTTACAAGTCTCTTTGCTTGTGTTTGCTCTTTGCTTGTGTTTCTCTTTGCTTGCCGTATTTATTAAGCTTAAATAAGCCAAAATATTACAATAGAAAAAAATAACTTATTCTCTTCATTTTGAAGTTCCTAAAAGATTGTCTACATCTTTAATTTTTTTTTTTTTTTTTTTTTTTTTTGAGACGGAGTCTCGCTGTGTCTCCCAGGCTGGAGTGCAGTGGCGTGATCTCGGCTCACTGCAAGCTCCGCCTCCCGGGTTCACGCCATTCTCCCGCCTCAGCCTCCCAAGTAGCTGAGACTACATACATCTTTAATTTTTAAAAGCCTCTTTAGAATACTGGTTGATCATTGGTAGCATACCACCACCATGATTTATTTAATACTTGCTTTTTACATGTCTGAGAGGTATACAACATTGTCCTTTTCAGTGAGGGTCTTACAATCTTATATATGAACACAGAACTGGATGGTAAAGATTAAGTGCCAAGTAGACAATAACAGCCGTCAGTATCACAGGTCATGATAAACGTGGACTGAAGTAGTTGAAGTAAGATACAGACCTTGAACGAAAAGTAGGCAATTATAGAGGAGAAGAAAGACTATTCTAGCCAGAGAGAATACTATGAGGAAGGGCTTTGAAGTAGGAATCTGGACAATGGATTTGGTTAAAAAAAAAAAAATAATAATAATAATTGTTATAGATGGTTTTTATTTAGAGCAGGTAAATGACTAGTAGGAGGTAAGACTGGAGACGTAGTTAGTGAATTGGGACAACTTGAACGCCAACTTTACGAGATTAAGTTTTATATGTAGCTGGGAGGAATTTATATTCATGAGTAATGCATGATACATTTAAAGGAGTATTTTAGGAAGTTCAGTTTGACATGTAAAGGGAAGGTGGGAGATATTAAAAGCAAAGAAACCATTGCCATAGTTTATGGGTGAAGAAAGAAAGAGACTTACGTACATTGAGTACTGTATGCCTCCCGCTCTGCAGGAGTGTTGAGAGTGGTATTTGGAATGGAACAGAACAAGCTGTCTAAGGCATATAATGTAAAGCAAGAGCAGTTAATTGTATGCTGAGCTCTGGGTCAAGTCCATATTTAGAGGATTATAGCAGGAAGTAAACCAGCAAGAGTCAAAGGAAGGAAACAGGAGAGTGTCTGAAAGGCCCCAGTGGAGATAAGAATTTCCATGGTTGAGTGTTGTAGTGAGCTGAGAGAATGAATAAATTATTTGGTGTAAACTTTTAAAATAAAGTATAATATTATATACAGACAAGGGCACATTACAATTATAGAGCTTGATGAATTTTTATGCTGTGAACACTTTACCATGTTTTACTAGTGCTATGGAAGCTTCCCTCATGCCCACTTCAATCGGTTAAACAACTCTGAAGGAAACCACTATTCTGATTTCTACCAGATTAGTTGTGCCTTCTTGTTGGAATCAGACAGTAGACTCTTGTGATAGCTCATTTTTCTCAATATTGTTTGTGAGAGTCATCTATGTTGCATTTAATGGTGCATTATTTCATTGCTATGTAGTATTCTATTGTGTAAGTATACCATAATTTACATATTCATTATACTGTTATACATATTTGAATTGTTTCCAGTTTTGAGCTATTAGAAATAATACTGCTGTGAACAGTATTCTTACATGCATACATTTCTCTTGGGAATATATCTAGGCTTGGAGCTGTTGGGTCATAGTTATGAATGTATTTGTTATTAATACATAATGTCAAAGAATGTCAGTTTACCTTCCCACCAGCAGTATGAGAGCTCTTCTCATCCTCATCAACATTTGATATCTCCAGCTTTCAAAATTTTAGCCATTATGCTGAGAGGTATAATAGTAATTCACTGTGTTTTTAATTTGCATTTCTCTAATAACAAATGCAGGTGAGCATCTTTTCATTTGCTTGTTGGCATTAGGCTAGCCTCTATTGTAAAGTGCTGCTTGGAATGTTTTTCCCACTTAAAAATCTGAATTGTCTATTTTAAATTTTTTTCTACTTTTTATTGACTTACAGGGTTCTTACATATTCTAGATTCATATCATTTGTCAGATATGTATATTGCAGATATCTTTCTATACTCCTAAGGGTGCATTTTGGTGAATAGAAATTCTTTTCAATGAGGCCAGGTGTGGTGGCTCACACCTGTAATCCCAGCACTTTGGGAGGCCAAGTGGGTGTGGATCACTTGAGGTTAGGAGTTTGAGACCAGCCTGGCCAACATGGTGAAACCCCAACTTTACTAAAAATACAAAAATTAGCCAGGCGTGATGCTGCGCACCTGTAATTCCAGCTACTCAGGAGACTGAGGCAGGAGAATTGCTTGAACCTGGGAGGTGGAGGTTGCAGTGAGCTGAGATTGAGCCACTGTACTTTAGCCTGGGTGACAGAGCAAGACTCCGTCTCAAAAAAAAAAAAAAAAAAAAAAAAAAAAAAATTCTTGTTTAATGGAAGCTAATTTATTAGTATTTTCCTTTATGGTTAATGCTTTTTTGGTGTGCCATTTAATACACTTGTGTCTCCTACAAGTTTATGAAGATAACCTCATACTGGTTTTAGAAGCAGTATTTTTAGATCTTTACAGTTTAGATTTACAATCTGTCAGGAATTGAGTTTAATGTATGATGTGAGGTAGAGTTCAATATTTTTCTTCATTTAAAAAATATATGGACATTCATGTAATCCATCACCATTTATTGAAAAGATAGTCCATTCCCCTCTGCAGTATTGTGGCACCTTTGTTGTAAATCTGGTGACTGTAACTCAGTATTGAGAAGTAATAGGTCTGTGGAGGAAAGATCCAGTCTTGACTCCACAGTATGTAGATGGGTCATAAAAAGAAGTTATATCCTAACGAGGAGTTAAGTTCATTTACAGCATGGTTGATCTGTTAGTAATAGGGAATATATTACAGAACTGTTTTGCTTTCTCCCTTTTATTTTTTTTTAAACTATGGAAGTAATTTCAGATTTATATAAAATTTGTGGAAATAGTACATAGACTTCCCATGTATCCTTCACCTTTATTCCCCGTTGATAGCATTTCTGAACCATCTGGGAATAAGTTGTAGACATGATGTCCCATTACCCCTTAATATTTCAGTGTGTATTTTTTAAGGACACGTACACTGTTCTATTAGGAAGTTAACTTTGATCCATATTACCATTTAATCCACAGACTTCATTTCAGATTTCACTAATCATCCCAAACCTTTACAGCTCCAGGATCTAATCAAAACCATGTGTTACATGTACTTAACATTTCTCTTCATTCCACTTCAATCTGTAACAAACAGTTCCTCAGTCTTTCTTACCTTTTATGACCATAACGTTTATGAAGAGTACGGAACCACAGAGTTTGTAGAATGCCCCTCAGTTGAGTTTGTCTGGTGTTTCCTCCTCATTTATGCATTTTACCATGAATACCACAAAAATGACTTGGACTTACCTTAGTGCTATGTATCAGGAGACGCCTGAGATTGACTTGTCCCATCGGTGATGACTTCTGTCATGTGATGAGGAGTAGCCCAGGCTTCTTTGCTGTAAAGTTAATTAATCCATATGTTTTGTTATTGAATAGTAAGTAATAAGTATTTTCTGAGGAGACATTTTGTGCCTGTGTGTGTGTGTGTGTATATATATGTATGTATAAATATTCTGCTCCTCATCAAGCTTTCTTTCACCTTCCAGATTTAGCATCTGTTGATGATTCTTGTCTGAATCTGTTATGACCCTGAAGGTTGCCAAAGGAGGATTTTAAAAATTCCACTTTCTTTTTTATATTTGTTAATTGGCATTGTACCCAATTAACTTTTGTAGCTTTTGCTTTTCCCTCATCTTTTTGTTTGCTTATTTATATCACTGTAGCCTCTTGGATTCCTGTTCTACTTACAGGTTTATAATTTGTTGCTATCGTTATCTATTTTGTTGCTTAAATTATTCCAGGTTTGGCTACTGGTACAGACCCTCCAATTGACTCTTTTGCCCTTTTGATATTTCTTCATCATGCTGTGGACATTTTTATTTTCGGGCATAATAAAGTGTTCCTAGGTCATCTTTTGTTTTGCTTGCCCCAGCCCTGGAGCCAGCCATTTCTCCATGGAGCTCTGGTTTCTCAATTAATCACTGGTTTCTCAGTTAATCAGTTTATTTATTCAACAAATATTTATTCAGTGACTGTTATTTTCCTGGATTTTTTTTTAACTTTCTACAGAGCTGTTCTAAGTGTTAGTAACATGTTCCTTTTTGAAAACTAGTTGTAGCATTTTGTTTTACACGCCACATATAGGAATCTGAAATCCTTATGCACATTTGTACTCCTAATTAATTAGCCTTTTTGTATTTATCACTGGTAAATATAGAAATTTCCTTTAATATATCTAAGAACCACAAAAAAAATTGATGGTGTGTTTATAGTGTCAACACAATAGCCTTGGCCGGTAGCGGTGGCGCACCCTGTTATCCCAGCGCTTTGGGAGGATGAGGCAGGAGGATCGCTTGAGCCCAGGAGTTCAAGACCTGCCTGGGTGGCATAACAAGACCTTGTCTCAAAAAACAAACAAACAAACCAAAAAACCCAAAACAAAATAACATTATAGCCTTATAATACACAAGACACCCTATGTGATGATTATCTTTATGAAGCCTGAATCCAACTCTCACACACTCAAAATAATAGTATTTAACGTTACTTGGAGGCATCTCATAGTTTGAAGTTACTCTGTAAATGTTTTCTATGAAAGCATTATTGTATATATAAAGTAGGTATGCACATGTGGGGGTGTAAGTCTAGTTCCGTATGAAAGAGATGGAGATACTTTGCTCTAGGAGTTGGAAATCTTTCAGCGTGGTTTTTGCTTTTCTGCTTCTCTTCTACTTTCCTTCACTAAGACCAGTTTGTAACATTTCTAAGAAAATGCACTGTAGTCTTCCTTTCTAATGAGGAATGTATATGAGGTTATTTATTTAGATGATATAAATACAACACTTTCACCTGTTTTAAAATACAATTCATGGTATGAGTGGCAGACAGTACATCTCAACAGTGCATTCAAATCACCTCATTGGTGATTTTCATACGTATTTCTTATTTTGCCTTCCTTAAATGATGAAATCTTTCAAGCTTTTCGTTTTCTTATTTTTTCCCGTTTGAATCTTATGCTATTTGTGACTGTGTGATTATTGCAAAGTAGAATTCAAAGTGACATAAATCTTGGACAACAGATTAGCATGTTAATTATTAAACTGAAATCTTTATGAAATTTAAAATTTTAACTTTTAAAGGCATAGACAGCTCTGGCGTTTTAAAAATACCTTTGGAAAGCTGTTAGGCAGTTTCTAATAAAGTTAAACATAAACCTACTCTGTGACCCAGCATTTTTTTATTGTTATTTTTTTTTCCTCATCTAAAACTAAAAGACTTATTAAAGAATGTTCAAGGTAGCTTTATACATAATAGCTCCAAACTAGAAACCACCCAAATGTTCCATCAACAGCAAAATACAAATCGTGGTATTTCATTCGGTAGAATACTGTTTAGTGATTTTTTTTTTTTTTTTTTTTGAGATGAAGTCTCGCTGTGTCGCCCAGGCTGGAGTGTAGTGGCGTAATCTTAGCTCACTGCAAGCTCCGCCTCCCAGATTCACGCCATTCTTCTGCCTCAGCCTCCCGAGTAGCTGGGACTACAGGCACCCGCCACCACACCTGGCTAATTTTTTGTATTTTTTAGTAGAGATGGGGTTTCACTGTGTTAGCCAGGATGGTCTCGATCTCCTGACCTCGTGATCCACCTGCCTCGGCCTCCCAAAGTGCTGGGATTACAGGCATGAGCCACCGCACCCGGCCTGTTTAGTGATTTAAAAAGCTTAAAATACTAATATATGCAAACAAAATTATGTTGAGTGAAAGAAGCAAGATGGAAAGTGGTACATGTTTAGATATGAAGAAGAGGCAAACGAATCTGTAATGCCTGAAGTCAGAATGGGTAACCTGGGAAGGTGGATATTGACTTGGAAAGAGGCTGAAGGCACCTTCTGGGTGATGGAAATGTTCATATCTTGATCTGACAGTAGTCATAAGTGTTTACATATGTACTAATTCATTGAGCTATATGCTTAAGATTTGTGCATTTTACTTAGCCTGCAGTAAAATTCTGTAAGAAAGAAAGAAAAAGAAAGAACAGAGAGTCTCTTTATACTTGACTTCCATTTGCCGTTAAGTATGTATATTAAATTAGGGATTTGGACTAATTGGACTTAATATTCATTAGGTTAACTTTGCTATTCTTCTTTCTTCCTCCTCGGCTGTCTTCTTTCTTGCTTTATTTTTCCCTTTTTCCTCTTCTTAACCTTGATTTTATTACTGATATTATACTCTTCAGTGCTTTCACATTAATTCTTTAGAAATGAGATAGGCAATGTGTTGGCTCTTGATGGGTTGCTTATAATCTGGATGCCAATTTTACATTTGTGTCAGTCTCTGCCTCCCCTTGGCTGGTACTTTATGCCACCCCAGTTTCTTTGGTGCAATAAGTGGACCCATTTTTGTATGTAATGAATGGGATCTTAAATGTGTGGTACAAAGGCATGATTCAAATGAAATATTACAGAATTTACAGTGAATTTCACTTCCTGTAAAAGCTTTATATTCGTCTGCATGATTTGTTAGAACATATATACATATGTTTTACTAAATATGCTTTTGGTACTTAAAATATTTTGACATAATTTTACATTTTAAAAAAAATTATGGCATTTTTCAAATTTTACAGAAGTAAAGAGAATAAGATAGTGAATGTCCCTAGGACCCCTCACCAGCTTCAGCAAATTATCAACTCACTGCAGCTGGCCAGTCTTGTTTCTCTTCTGTCTCTCCCTGGATTACTTTGAAGCAAATCTCAGATATATTACTTCATCTGTAAATGTATCTTTAAAGATACATACTGAATTTTAAGATAACTCTTAAAAAACTAATCCCAATATCAAGCAAACAAAACAGTAACTCTTTAATAATAAAAAATATCTAGAGTTCAGATTGACTCATTAAAATTAAAAAATTTTATGACTTTTTCAATGTTGACTCATTAAATTGACTTTTATTTAAATAAAATAAAATATTTTGACTCTTTATTGACTCATTAAAATTGAGTTTTATTCTTATTGACTCATTAAAATTAAAAAAAAATATGTTTTTAGAGACAGACAGGTCTCGCTCAGTCACTCAGGCTAGAGTTCAGTGTTATGATCATAGTTCACTATAACCTCAAACTCCTAGTCTCAGGTGATATCCTTGCCCCCTTCCCCTAACGCAGCCTCCCAAAGTGCTGGGATTATAGGCATGAGCCAGCACGTCTGACCTCGCTTTTTTCATAATCCATTTACTTAAATAAAGATTAAAATGAGGATTATTTATTACATTTGTTTGATAATATCTGTTTAGTATTTTTTAAGATATAGAATCCTTTTTCATCTTTATTTTTCTACATCAATTATTTGTTTAAGAAACCAGGTCACTAGTCCTTTAAAATTTCTATGGTTTTGCTGATGGTATACTTGTGGTGGTATACGGCCTATTTGCCTATGCCCTGTATTTCTTGTAAATGGATAACCTAGAGGCTATATAGATTCAGGTTTGAAGTTTTTGGTAATTGTTTTATAGGTAGTTTTGTCTACTTCCTATTGTACTACATCATTAAAACAAGCAAATACGTATTTATATTTTCATTTTCACCTTTCTTAGACAAAAGATAATGTAAAGCACACACTCTTTGGTACCTTGCTTTTTTTCATTTAATATTATACCCTACACTGTTAAGATATAACCTCTAAGGTATATTAAGTAAAAAAAAAAAAGCAAGGTTGTAGTAGTCTTTCTCCTTTATAGCTGTTCAGTGTTTTATGCTATGGACGTTTTTATAACTGTTGCTGCATTGATGGTTGTTTAGGTTGTTTTCAGTCTTTTGCTTTTATCGATAATGCTGCTTGTATGTATCTTTAATATTTGCTAGGAATACATTCGATGACATTTTCGTTTCAGGAAACATTGCTTATATTTACTCTGTTTTGTTGGTTATAGAAAAAATTCAAAAAACTCTTTTCGTAGATAAGTCCAAGAACCACTGATGGCTTTATTGCCAATGCTTATTTAATTACCAAAGTATAAATAAAAATATTCAAAGATGATGTTTTTAATGATTAAATACACGCAAGCTTTCTGGGGTAAGTAATGGTGAAGTTCAGTACTTTAAAAAATATTCAAGGATAGCAATCTAAGAATCTTCTTTTTACTGTGTTTTAATAGTAATGATTGCACACTCAATTTTGTTGTCATTAATGTACAGAAAACATTGCAAAATCCCAAGATTTTATTAGAAGCAATATTCTTGTTTTTTTACTTTGTTTATGCAGTTCCTTAGAAAATCATACACGTGGTCCATCCGTTCGTACCTTCTTCCATGGTAATTAAGCGTAGTATAAATATAACTTGCATGTTTTATTGTGAAGATATTTCACTTGTGTGCCTTTAATGTTTTTTTTTTTTTTAAACAGGCAGTATAACTCCAACTGTGGAACTGAATGGGCTTGCTATGAAAAGGGGAGAGCCTGCCATCTACAGGCCATTAGATCCAAAGCCATTCCCAAATTATAGAGCTAATTACAACTTTCGGGGCATGTACAATCAGAGGTTTGTATGTCTTTTTTGGTTTTGTTCTTAATTATTATGCATGTTGTAAAAGTTTCTCAAACTCAAAAGAATATTTTCATTGTAAATCTAATTGACCTTGGGCATTTTGCATGGAATTTAGATAAAGCAGGTTCACAAGGAATATTTAAAGTAATAACTTTAAAAAAACCCAGTTTTCAGGAACTAGGTTTTTTTTTGTTTTTTTTTTTTTCCCCTACCCCTACAAACGTAAAATATCTGAAGGAACTAGTTTTTATTGTGTCATGAGGGCCCTGTATTTGTTGCAGGGAAGACCAAGTCTTAAAGTCATTTCACAGTTTATAGTGTTGACTTCCCAGTTGACTTTCTCATTCATTTACCAAGCAGAGCTCAGTTTTTTTCTTGATTTGTCTAAATACATTAATGAACATGAATGTTTGTAATTTATAGGGAAAAAAGAAAAAATGTAAATAATGTAATCCCAGAATTTGCTACCTTTTATATTTTCATGTACTTTACATTCTTTTTTCTTTGCATTTAAATATATTTAACTAAGTTGAAGTTGTCCTTTATATGCAATTTTTGTAGTACTTTATGAAGGTGTGATAGACATACAGTAAAATGTACAAATCTTAAGTATACCTCTTGATGACTTTATTTTATTTATGTATATATGTATTTATACTTTGTTTGATGACTTTTTACATACATATATCCTCATGTGATCACCACTCAGATCAAGAGACAGAATGTTCCCATCACCTCTGAGTGTTTCCTCAGACCTCTTTGTCCTTGGCACACCCTTCTCCCAGAAATAATCACTATTTTATTATCATCGACTAGTTTTTGCCTGTTGATGAACTTTTTATAACTAGACTTATACAGTATTTATGTGCGTCTGGCTTCTTTTACTTTGTATAATGATTTTCTTGTTTTGGGATTCATCTATGTCGCTTATATCTGGGTTTTGCCCTTTTTTATTGCTGGATAGTGTACTTTGTATGGATATATCATAATTTGTGTATCTTGTATATGTAATACAGTACTCTCTTTTCACTTAATATAGTGGCCATTTGTCAAATATTTAAGAATTTTTTTCTTTTTTCTTTTTTTTCTTTTTTGAGACAGAGTCTTACTCTGTCACCCAGGCTGGAGTACAGTGGTGTGATCTTGGCTCACTGCACCTTCTGCCTCCCTGGTTCAAGTGATTCTTGTGTGTCAGCCTCCCAAGCCGCTGGGATTACAGGCACATGCCACCATGCCTGGCTGATTTTTGTATTTTAGTAGATATGGGGTTTCACTATGTTGGCCAGGCTGGTCTTGAACTTCTGACCTCAAGTGATCTGTCTGCCTCGCGCTTCCAAAGTGCTGGGGTTACAGGCGTTAGCCCCTGTGCCTGGCATAAAATATTTTTGATGGCTACATAATGCTTCATATGGCTTCATAAGTTATATAAATGTATGCCTATTTTTTTATCTAGGTTGTTCATGGCCCCCCACCCCCACTTTTTTTGTGTGTATGTGTGAGACGGAGTCTTGCTCTGTCGCCCAGGCTGGAGTGCAGTGGCGCAATCTTGGCTCACTGCAAGCTCTGCCTCCCAGGTTTACGCCATTCTCCTCCCTCAGCCTCCTGAGTAGCTGGGACTACAGGCACCCGCCACCACGCCTGGCTAATTTTTTGTATTTTTAGTAGAGACAGGGTTTCACCATGTTAACCAGGATGGTCTTGATCTCCTGACCTCATGATCCTCCCACCTCAGCCTCCCAAAGTGCTGGGATTACAGGCGTGAGCCACCGCGCCCGGCCTCATGCCCCCTTTTTTGTTAAGATTGCTGCAGTAAATAATCATTATGTAAATCTTTGTTCACGTCACTGATTATTTCCTTCCTTATATTACTATAAGGGGAATATTCTTTAAAAAGAATAAAGCATTGCCCAATTTCACTAAAGTTCGTACTAATTTCTTACAGTATGTGAGAATGCTTATTCTATTCTGACAACACTGAGTTAAAAAGGTTTTTGTCTTCTTTGATAGTTAAAAAGTAGTTTTTGTTTGTTTGTTTGTTTTTTGAGATGAAGTCTCACTCTGTCACCCAGGCTGGAGTGCCACGGCCCGGTCTCAGCTCACTGCAACCTCCGCCTCCTGGGTTTAAGTGATTTCTGGCTAATTTTTGTATTTTTAGTAGAAACGGGGTTTTACCATGTTAGCAAGGCTGATCTCAAACTCCTGACCTCAAGTAATCGTCTCTTTTGGCCTCTCAAAATGTTAGGATTGTAGGCATGAGGCACCGCACCCGGCCATCAAGTAGTAGTTTTTAAAATTCAATTTTATTGATTACTAGTGAGGCTGAACAGTTTTATTTAGATATTTGTTAGTTATTTATCCTTTTTGATTTGTCTATTTTAATTGCTAATTTTTATTCCATTGCTTCACCAGCTTTCAAATGTTTATGTATTGAGGATGTTAACCTTCAGTCTGTTTTATTTGTTGTAATTTTCCTACTTTAAAAAATTTGGCTTTTAATTGTGTATTTGTTTTTAATATCCTATAGTTTTAAAATTTTATGTGGTCTAATCTATTGTTTTTTCTTTATTTCTCTCACTTCTTTTATGCCTCAGAAATTCTTTCCTACATTTGATCAGATATTTGCTGATGCTTTTGTTATGGTTTTGTGTATTTACTGATATAACGTAGGTATGTAGAGAAAATATTTATTGAGTCTATAAATAATCTGATACTTTTTGGTTTCTTGCTTGCTAGGGGAAAAATTAGCTTTAATTGTATCCGTTTAAAACTTAGTCCTACTCAATTGTAAATAGTTCCTTTAAATATTGTTTAGGTTATCTAAGAAGAATTTGCACACTGTATTGGACTTCTGCCCTTCCCTTTTCCTCTCAGGTATGCCTGGGGGAGCTTTCTGTATGCTAGGAAGTGAGAGGCACCTGTATACCTCACCTCTGTAGAGGCATCTTGTGTTGTCCTTTAGTTCCTCTCTTCTTTGTGGTCATGTCCTTTGTCCACCAGGCATGGAAACTTGCAGTTGGTGGTGTCTAGTGCGTTTTTTCTCCCTCAGGTAATGCTTCCAGAGTGTATCTACCATCTTCTCCTTGCTAACTGGCCTAAACCCCCAGCTTTTCTTGGCTTCTTTGGTATATTTCATTCTCTCCTGTAACATCTCTGCTTCTAATTGTGATGCATCCAATGGCAGGCTTCCCAGCCCTCAGCTCAGTGTCCATACCATATAGGAGGCACAAAGGACCACACATTTCTCTTGTAGTTGTTTTATTTTCTCTTTCTCTGTATAATATACCCATTGCCTTTATGTTCAGTCTGAGGTTCCCCAATGTAAATAAATAAAGCTAGTTGCCCACTTCAGCACAATAGATATCTTTAGTCACCTGAGTAAGGAACACTTCGGCTATTGTATACTTATTTTATTGCTAATGTACTCTAGTAAATAGATTTATGAGAGTATTACATCTTTATATTTGTTGTATTTGATATCTGTGGTCCTTTGTTGAAATTTTGCTACAGTTCTGACTAGTGAATTTATTACTTTTAAATGGAAATAAACTACTTTTATTACTTCTAAATCTATTACTTTTAAAAAGTCTGGTGCTAAAGCAATGAAAAGTCAGACACTAATCCCTGTCCTTATGGAGCTCATGTTCTTGTAGGGGAGGTAGTCAGTCAATAAGAAGTGGTTAGTCACTGAGAAGGTTGCTTTTGATAAAGACCTCAAAGGAAGAGAGAGAAAAAGCAGTGTGAATTCTGAGAGAGAGAGAGAGAAAGGGAAAGTATTCCAGGCTCAAGAAATAGCAAGTACAAAGCCCCTGCAGTAGGAGTATGCCTGGCATGACCTCAAGAGGCTAGTGTGGCTTGATCAGAGTGAACCAAGGGAGAGAGGAGTTAGTATGTGAAATTAGACAGGGATCATGTGGTTTTGATTTTCTTTTTTTCTTTTCTAGATTTTCTGTTAAGAATGTTGGCATTTTTTCTTTGTTGGCAGTTTCTAGTTCCAAGATCTAATTCTTATGGTTGTCTGAGGGGTACAGTAATTTTATTTATGACTTCTCCAAAGTAATAAATAACGGGCGTGCCTTAGGCCATTCCATGAATAGATAATGTGGACTTTCCCTTCAATTTTTTGGAGTGTCTTTATGATTTTCTGCAGATCACAAAAAAGGGTAAAAAGAATATCAGAAAGTACTAGTAAGCTACCAAGCCATGTTTCAACTGAAAAGCTCTTTCTGTTCACAAAAGTGCAGACCTAACCGTTACTCAGTAGGCTGTTAAACCATGATTTCTCATATGACCTTAATTTATAGATGACAACACTTGATTGGATTACGGGGACTCTGGAGCCAAAGATCCAAGGAGACGCTCTTCTCCTTGTCAGAACCCAGATTAATCATTAGCTTCTTAAGGCAGGGAATGAAAGGTGAAGTCCAAGAAACAGGTATCATTTAGAGGGATTTTTGAAAAGGTCCTTTTATTTTCTACTTAAAGTAACATTAAGCAAAATTAGGTATTACCAATGCTGTTTTTCCCCGTCTTCTTCACTGATGCGGTTTCTCCACTTGAACTCATTCAAAGGCCTAAGAAGAACTGAATTTTTCTTTTTTTAATGACGAGTGGAGAAAAAAGCATTTATCCATGAGCAAACTCTGTAGATACAACTTGGATTCTGAAGTACCTGTCTCCTTTTATTATGCCCAAGATGTTTTACAATAATTACAGCCGGTTATGTATTTTTCTTTATCATTTGAGGTACTTTTCACTAACAGATATATTATAAAGCAGAAAACATATCAAAATTCATTTGACAAAGACAAGGTAAAGTTTGGAGAACACTTTGTGCTTTTGTTCTCCCATCTTTCTTATAACATTTATGTACAGTAGAGAAATAGAATGGCTGAAATTAGACAATTTTTCAATTTTGTATATTCACAGATGAAAAAAGTATTATTGCTTGGCAAATGACCAGAATGACAGACCAACAGGTCAAGTGGCCCCTTGATCTGCTGGTGCAGATTTCCAAAGGGCCACAACTCAAACTAGGTTATGTGAAAATGGGAATTTTTGACCTACGTAACTGGGATATCTCTTGGGGAGATATTCAGGCATGGTTGGATGTAGGACTTTAGTGTTGTTCTTCCTCATTTTCTATTTCTCTCTTTCTAGTTCTTGTTTCTTTTTTTCTCTACATTGTTTTCAAATAAGCCAATTCCCATTTGCTGTACTTCATACACTATATAGTCTGTAGACTTGTACTGAAGAAGGTGCAGTTTTTGGTTTCTGTTTTTTTTTTTTGATAGTCATTAGAAAAGTCCCCCCAGACACTTTGGAGTAAACTGTCCATCCTGGAATTACTCATTCAAACTCGGTTGGGGGTAGGGAGATACTTTACTTTAGCCAAGCCTGGGTTATATGTCCAACCTGGAGAAACAGGTTAGCCCCATCCTAACCACTCTGCAGGGTACAATTATTTTATGGAGTGGTTCCTCAAAAGCAAAGATTTTGAGAGAAAATTATTTCCATTAGTCAGAACATTTAGTTCAGTTCCTAGTTCTGATGCTTTTAGTTAAGTGATCTTGCACAAGGCTCTGGACCTCCATTAATTTCCTCATTTGCAAAACAGAGATAGTAATAGCAAATGAAGGACTTCCGTGAGGTGATCTTCATTCAGCAGACATTTATTGCATGCCTACTCATTGCCACATGTTGTGTTTGAGTAGAGACTTTGAGGAAAGACAGGCAGTCTAATAGACTAAGTTTAGTAGAAGAGGAAAACAAAAGAAAGAATGATAGATGTGCCCTGATGGTGCTATGGAAGCATTAGAAAGGAACTAAGCACCCCACCCGGATTGGGGCACCAAAGAAGCCTTCCAGGAGGAATGAACTGAATCTTTAAGGTTAACTAGGATTTAGCCAGGTGAGGAGGGCAAGGAAAAGTAATATAGATTTTGGGAACAAAGGCTAGGAATCCTGAGAAGTTTAGTTCATTCATGGACTTACAAGCAGTTTGGTAAGTCTGGAATGAGAAGAGTGAAGTCTAGGCAGGGCCCCGATTTGAATGTCCTGAAGTGCCCATGCCACGTGGTTTGGATTTTATTCTGAAGGTGATTGGGAGCCATTGAAGGATTTTAAGCTGAGGGATAAAATAATTGGATATATGTTTTAGGAATATTGCTTTGGCAGTATGTGGAAAGTAGGTTGGACTGGTTGAAACTTGAAGGGATAAAGAATTACAAAGATGTTGTGGTAATTCAGGCATAATGTGATGCAGGCCTGGAGTAGTAAAGATGGAGAGGAAGGGACAGTGTCTATAGATATTTAGAAGGTAGACTTGATTGCATTTGGGGCATTAAGGATAACCTCAGATATTTGGATGACTAGTAATACTGTTCACCACAAGAGTAGTTGGGGCAGGTTTTTGGAAAGATGAAGAGTTTAATTTACACTATGTTGCATTTAAATTGCCTATGAAGTATTTAGGAGTCATTTTATCACTCTTTATGGCCATGATGAAGGGTAGCAAAGATTATCTTTAATTTTGAAGACTTGTTGGAAGTAGATGTGGCAAGAGGTAGTAGAACATCTAGAGCTTTCAGAATAGGTTTGTGTAATATATCTTAAGAAAATGGCAGTTTAGGATTCAACCCAAGTTTGAGTGACCCATCGGCTCTTTGTTCATTGAAGATGTATCCTTTCTTCCCCAAAGAGTTTGTTTTTTTGTTAACACTCAGTTTGGAACAATTTTATGGTATACACCTTCATTAGATGTGTTTAGTATATTTTGTGTCAAGGTTGCCTTTTGCTAGTGTATCCAGTTCTTGGTCCAATTTCTTATAGCTAGGTTGGTCAAGTTATTTTCTTTTAACATATGTTGAGTCATAGCAAGTTAAACAAGAATAAAATAATTTGGACTATTTTGCCTAAAAGTTACTTGTTTCTATGGCCAGAGTTAGACACTTACTTAAGGCTTCTTGGTTTTTCCTTATACCTCTGTGAAATAAATCTGTGAGACATGGAAATAATTTTACAGATAGTGATTGTTATCAGTGGAAATTCGATAGGGTGAAAGAAACTTTTGAAGCATCCAAATGGACTTTATTGCATTATGTTAATTATCAGTAAAATTAATAGCCAAGATTCTGATTTATGAAAACAGCTTGTATATTATATTTCAGTTTATGTTATATGGGCTGATGATTTGTTGCTAAGTATTGTGATGTTGGTGTGCTATTTAAAATTCTGAGGTCATTCAAACTTTGAATATAAGATTTTTCACTCATTTGTAATGCCCTCTTAAAAAGCATATTGGAAAGCAGAACAGTTGATGTTGAATATTCAGTTGTCCCCTTGTATCCCTGGGTTCTGTATCCATGGGCTCAGCATTCGTGGATCCAGCCAATTGTGGATTGAAAATATTCAGGAAAAAAAGGGTGGTTGCACCTGTATTGAACATGTACAGACTTTTTTTTTCTTGTTATTATTTCCTAAACAATGCAGTGTCACTACTATTTTCATAGCATTTACATTGTATTAGATATTATAAGTAATCTAGAGATGATTGAAAGTATATGGGAGGATGTGCATAGGTTATACACAAATACTACCACACCTTTTTATATCAGGGACTTGAGCAACCGTGGATTTTGGTAGCTGTAGGGGGTAGGGATGAAGGTCCTGAAACCAATTCCCCACAGAAACCTAGGGATGACTGGATTTGTACCAGCAGTGATGCGAACAGTTACAAACCTACAGTTCTGGTTTCTGCCACCAGATGGTGCTTGTATACTGATCAAACAACATGCAGACTGGGTGAGCTCACTTTGGTTACTATTCCAAGGCCATTAAATTAGAGGTTAAACCATATGAAACTGCCAATATTTGACATTTCTTTGACCTACAAATATGTCAGTTTCATATGTTCAACCTAATAGGAAAAAGTCATCCAAGTATACAACATTAAATTCTCTTGGATAAGTGAAGTAAGCATAAGGTGGTGAAAAACCCAATTTGTTTCAATAGATATAGAACTTTGCCTTTTGTATAGCACATCCCTTGGTTTGGGGAATATATTCTTTTCTCTTTTGTCATATGCTTTAACATGGAATGTGTGTTAGAACTCTTAAACTGATACTACTTCATGTAGATATCACTTTATAGATGTAGAACTGAAAGATAGGCAGCAAGATACTTTTTAAAATCCTTATATATTTTAAAATAGTGTTAAATTATTAACATTAATGTTAAATTAGGATCTTTTTATTTGGGAGAAATTAACCTAAACCCATAACAAAGACGCATTAAAAATAAATTGTCTTTTTAAAACTTTCATAAACCAGAGAAGAAAATTTGAACAAGTTACCAAAGCAAGGATGAGGAAGAGCGAACTTAAGATCAGTATCCCCCATGATCACAGATATAAAAATTATTATTATTATTATTTTGAGACAGTCTTGCTCTGTTGCCCAGGCTGGAGTATAGTGGCGTGATCTTGGCTCACTGCAACCATTGCTTCCCGAGTTCGTGATTCTTGTGCCTCATCTTCCTGAGTAGCTGGGACTACAGGTGCGTGCCACCACACCTGGCTAATTTTTTGCATTTTTAGTAGAGGCAGGATTTCAGCATATTGCCCAGTCTGGTCTTGACCTCCAGACCTCAAATGATCTGCCCGCCTCGTCCTCCCAAAGTGCTGGGATTACAGGCATGAGCCACCATGCCCAGCCAGATAAAAATTGTAACAAAATATTAGCAAATTAAATTCAGCCAAATTTAAATAACATTATGATTAAATGAAGTTTATTCTAGGAAAGCAAGATGAGTTTAGTATTTAGTAATCAAAGTAATTAACCCAATTAATAGAATAAAGGAGAATAACCATATGAGTATCTCATTAGGTTCAGAAAAAGCATTTGACAGAAGTCAGTGCTCATTAATGATGTAGACTAGCAAACTAGGAACAGAAGAGAACTTTCTTAATTTGATAAAGGGCTTCTTCAAACAACCTCTAGGTAACATTATGCTCTATAGTGAAAGACTGAATACTTGTAAGATCAGGAACAAGGCAGTAATACACACTGTTATAACTTCTGTTCAACATTATACTTGAGGACTGGTATGGCTCATGCCTGTAATCCCAGCACTTTGGGAGGTCAAGGCGGGCAGATTACTTCAGCTCCGGAGTTTGAGACGAGCCTGGGCAACACGACCAAACCCCATCTCTGTTGGTGTGTGCCTGTAGTCCCAGCTACTTGGGAGGGTGAGGTGGGAGGATTGCCTGGGCCTGGGAGGTCAAGGCTTCAGTGAGCTGTGATCACCACTGCATTCCAGCCTCAGCAACACAGTGAGACCCCGCCTCAAAAAAACAACAAAGAACCCCATGTTATACTTGAGTTCTATCAAGTGCAACAGTAAGAAGAAACAGATGGGGGAATATTGGAATCGGAGATATAAAACTGTTGTCTTAGACACCATGATTCTGCATGTAGAAAATATTAAATCGAAACTACTGAGAAGCTACTGAAAAAATGAGTTTAGTAAGGCCACAAGTTGCAAGGTTAGTATACAAAAATCAGTGGTATTTCTGCTAAATAGTAATGAGCAGTTGGGGAATTAAATAGCATGAAAACATCATATTCAATTTAATAAAATAGGTACACAACTTGTATACTGAAGGCTATAAAATATTGCTTAAATTAAAGAAGACTCTATTATTTAAGATTTCAGTTCTCCCAAAGTTAATGTGGAGATGCAATGCAATTGTAATCAAAATCATAGTAGGGTTTTTTTTTTTTTTTTTTGATAAAATTAAGGTAGTGCTGACATTTGGAGATGCAAAGGACCTGCAGCAGCCAAAACAATTTTGAAAAGAAAACAAAATTGGCTGGCCCACACTACCTGACTTAAAGATTTGCTATAAAGCTACAATAATCAAGACAACAGAAAATTGACATAAGGACAGATATATGGATCAGTGGAACAGAATAATATAGCAGTTGGCAAACTATAGCCCATGGGTCACATCTGGCTTGTCTGTTTTTGTATGACTTGCAAACCAAGTAATGTTTTTTACATTTGCAAATGGTTGGAAAAACATCAAAAGTAAGATGATATTTTATAACACATGACATTTAAATGAAATTTTAGTGTGTGTCAGTAAAGTTTCATTGGAACACAGCCACAGTCACTTGCTTATGTATTGTATGTACTTGCTTATTTATAGTCTGCTTTGGTGTTACAACAGCAGAGTCAAATAGATGTGATAGATCATATGGCCTGCAAAGCCCAAAATATTTTATATCTGGCCGTTTACAGAAGTTTGCTGATCTCTGGAATATGGAAGCAAGAAATAGATCAGTCCACATACGGTCATTTAATTTTTTCAAAATTAATTCCAGTGAAGGTGCTAATGGGGAAAGGATACTCTTTCCAACAAATAATAGTAAAATAATTGACCTTTCAGACAGAAAAAAAAAAAAAAAAAAAGAACCTGGGCCGGGCGCAGTGGCTCATGCCTGTAATCACAGCACTTTGGGAGGCCAAGGCAGGTGGATCACCTGAGGTCGGGAGTTCGAGACCATCCTAACCAACATGGAGACACCCTGTCTCTACTAAAAGTACAAAATTAGCTTGGCATGGTGGCGCATGCCTGTAACGCCAGCTACTCGGGAGGCTGAGGCAGGAGAATTGCTTGAACCCGGGAGGCGGAGGTTGTGGTGAGCTGAGATTGCGCCATTGCACTCCAGCCTAGCAACAGGAGTGAAACTTCATCTAAAAAACAAACAAAAACAAAAACAAAAAAACCTGAACCTTGACTTCACATCATAGACAAAAATAAATCAGAAATGGGCCTTAGACCTATATGTAAAAGTTAAAGTGAAATTTCCGGAAGAAAATACTTTGCTACTTTGGAAATAAACAAAGATTTCTTAGAACACAAAAAGCATGGATCATGCAAAAATTGAGAAATTACATGTCATCAAAATGTAAACTTCTGGTACTTGAAAGACACTTTACAAAATGAAAAAGCAAGACATGTATTAGAAGGAAACATTTGTAATACATATATTTGAAAGAGGACTTCAGAATATATAAAGGAATACCTCCAACTCATTAATAAGACAAAACTGGACAATATTTTTGAATAGACAATAAAGAAGAGATAAGAATGGCTAATAAACACATGAAGAGATGCTCAAAGTGATTAGTCATCAGGGAAATGCAAATTAAAACCATAGCTAAAGTCTAAAAAGACTGACAACACCTAGTGTCATGGTGGGGCAACTGGAAGTCTCATACATTGCTGCTGGGGATATAAAATGGTACAGGCACCTTGTCAGAGTTTATTCGGTTCTTATGAAGTTAAGCATGTAGTACTTATCTTACCACCCAGCAAATTCCATGTGGTATTTACCTAAGATAAATGAAAATATATGGCCATTCAAAGGCTTGTACATGAATGTTTGTAGCATTTTTCTTTATAATAGCCCCAAATTGGAAACAACCCAAATATCTACCACTAGGTAAATGGTTACACTGTAACGTAACAATGACTTGGAATACTATTCAGCAGCAAAACTTGTGATTCATCCAATGATATGCATGAATCTCAGAAACTATGCTGAGCAAAAGAAGACAGGACAGATACATAGTGTAGATACTGTAAGATTCTATTTTTGTGGAATTCTAGAATAGGCAAAACTAATCCATAGTGACAGAAGGACGTTCTTTGATTGCCTAGATTTGGGGGGTGGGAATTTCCTATACAAGGAAACTTTTGGGAGTGATAGAAATGTTCTGTATTTTCATTTTGGTGATTGTTAATATGAGTGTATGTCAAAATTCATCCAACTATGAGCCTAAAATAGGCACATTTCATTAAATGTAAATTTTACCTCAATAACATTGATTTAAAGAATACATTTTGTAATCCTCCATTTTCTTTGAGGCTAAAAATATTTATAAGAAAGCGCCAGATTTTTGCTTCTGAAGCATTTGGCCAAAAACATTGTAAATGTTTTTCTAGAGGCTAAAATAATATTTACCTTATAGGGTGTTTGAGGACAGAATGATAGGCTGGTTCAGGTGCTTAGCTTCTGCCTTTGTGCACTAATTGTTGTTATAATTGTTAGCCTTTATTGCATTTTAACTTGTTTCATTACAAGTACAAACTCTGGAGTTGGAATCATAGCTGTGTGGATTTGAGCAGGTTATTCAACTTCTAATTCTCAGTTAACTCACCTGTAAGTTAGGAGGATAAATAATGCTTCCTTACAGTATTGTTTTCAGGTTTTAATAAAGTAATTCAGTGACCATGCATGGCCCTTTACCTTACTTTACCATAGTGTTTTGAGTTCCTTTAATCTAAATATCAGTATATTTGTACTGGACGTTGTTACTGTGGGAAATTTAAAAGAATTTACGTCTGCTTAATTAAAAAAATTAATAAAATCAGGCGGTGATTCTGTTATTATTTCTGGGTATACGCTTTATAGAAGGAATGGCTGATTCTCTATTACATATGAATATTTTTGGCCCGTGTTAAAATTTAGTTGACCCTGGAATAATACTGCCACTGTAACCCAGAGAATCATTTCTCCCTTAGAAAACTGTGCATTTATATAAGGAGTCATTAAGTTAGGATTTAAATGTGAGCTTTGGAAAATCTGTGGCCTTTGTGTAATTATATGCAGCATTTTATACACATACCTCTTCTGCCTTGTCTAGCTTGATAGCCATTCATTTTATCTTTGGTCTTTCAGCTTTCTTAACGTTCATTCCCAAGGAATATCTAGTCCGTTTTCTTGCCACAGAGTTAGTATTCAAGTACTAATAACTTGGTAATACATTTACCATGATAGAACTTCAGGACTCCATGCTCCTTTGTTCTGCTTTTAGAGGCAGCCAGGCAGGCCCAGGGATCACCACTTAATTTTGGATTAGAGACTGTGTAAAATACCTGTGTGTGTGTTAAATACAATTTTTTTTTTCCCGAGCCGGTGTCTCGCTGTGTCGCCCAGGCTGGAGTGCAATGACACGATCTTAGCTCACTGCAACCTTTGCCTCCCAGGTTCAAGCGATTCTCCTGCCTCAGCCTCCTGAGTAGCTGGGATTACAGGCACGCACCACTGTGCCCAGCTAATTTTTGTGTTTTTAGTAGAGACAGGGTTTCACCATGTTGGTCAGGCTGGTCTCAAACTCCTGACCTTGTGATCCGCCGACTTTGGCCTCCCAAAGTGCTGGTATTACAGGATATGTCACAAAAGGTTTAACATTTTTCATATCCCCTTTAAACAAAAAAAGCATAAGTCAACAGAGCCAATTGTTAATTTTAAAAGTGTTTTCACAACAAGGGGTCTATCTTTCTAGTCCTAAAGTTATTTAAAAAACTGAACAACTTTTATCTAGAATGGGTGAAATAAATAGCATTCTCTATTCTTTTATTTGAGGCTAATTTTATTAATCTATTGCTCAAGCTCTGAAAAACAAATACAATACTTGGTTTATTTTGTGTTTGAAGCAATGCTGTCTCACAAATATCTTTATTTTCTGTTCAGTTGAGCAAAATCTTGCTTAACAATGCTTATTTACTTGTGTTTAAAAAAACTGGGTACAATGACAGTTTAAATTATGAAGCTCTTTTTTTTTTGAGACGGAATTTCACTCTTGTTGCCCAGGCTGGAGTGCAGTGGCGCGATCTTAGCTAACTGCAACCTTCACCTCCCGGGTTCAAGCAATTCTCCTGCCTCAGCCTCTTGAATAGCTGGGACAATAGGCATGCGCCACCACGCCAGACTAATTTTGTATTTTTAGTAGAGACAGGTTTCTCCATGTTGGTCAGGCTGGTCTTGAACTCCCCACCTCAGGTGATCCACCTGCCTCGGCCTCCCAAAGTGCTGGGATTATAGGCGTGAGCCACTAAGCCTGGCTGTGAAGTTCTTTTTAATATGTCATGTGACATATAAATACGTGGGCTTTCAGTATTCAGAATTCTGAAAGATTTATATAGGTTGCCAGTCATTGCTCTAAAAATTTTGAAATTTTTGAAGTTTTTTTTTCTGCTTTGTTTTGGAGGGTTCCTTTATACATCAAAAAACAATGTTACCCACCAGCTGTTTCTCCTTAATACTCAATCACTTTTTATGCATTTTCTTCAAATACTGATTTTCAGTAAAGGTTTTGTGAAGTTTTAGTGTCCATTGGATTTAGAAAGAAATTTAAGTATGGTGGTTTTTTTT
Organism: Macaca thibetana thibetana; assembly: GCF_024542745.1. Classification (NCBI taxonomy): domain Eukaryota; kingdom Metazoa; phylum Chordata; class Mammalia; order Primates; family Cercopithecidae; genus Macaca; species Macaca thibetana. Next base: position 71,169,297 of record NC_065585.1, read on the forward strand.
TCGTTGCTGTTTTTTTTTTTTTGAGATGGAGTTTCGCTCTGTCACCCAGGCTGGAGTAGAGTGGCTTGATCTCATCTCACTGCAACCTCCGCCTCCTGGGTTCAAGCGATTCTTCTGCCTCAGCCTCTGGAGTAGCCGGGACTACAGGCACGTGCCACCATGCCCAGCTAATTTTTGCATTTTTAGTAGAGACGGGGTTTCACCATGTTGGCCAGGCTGGTCTTAAACTCCTGACCTTGTGACTCACCTGCCTCGGGCTCCCAAAGTGCTGGGATTACAGGCATGAGCCACCATGCCCAGCCTAAGTATGGTTTTTAAAACAAATTTGCTTTGACTATTAATGAGGGTTTATGTTACATGTTTATAGAAGTTTCTGCAATAACATAATTTCTTGGAAATGTAATATTGTGTCTAATAAATTCTGGGTAAGATTTTGGGTGATCATCAAATAGGCCATGTTCCAAACTTTGTTTTTATGTTGGTTACTGGAAACTTAGAATGTATTTTCTCATAGAATCATTATGATAAATGGTGGTGAACTTCCCAAGGTAATTTTTTTTTTAAAATTGAGATGGAGTCTTGCTTTGTCATCCAGGCTGGAGTGCAGTAGCACGATCTTTGCTCACTGCAACCTCCCCTAACTGGGTTCAAGAGATTCTCATGCCTCATCCTCCCGAGTGGCTGGGACTACAGGCATGGGCCACCACACCCGGCTAATTTTTATTTTTTTTTAGTAGCGACGGGGTTTTACCACGTTGGTCAGGCTGGTCTCAAACTCCTGACATCAGGTGATTTGCCCACCTCGGCCTCCAAAAGTGCTGGGAATAAAGGTGTGAGCCACAGTGCCTAGCCCCCCAAGATACTTCTTAAAACCCCATGTTACTGAGTGTGACTATTGTACCTTTTAAATTGTTTTTGTTTTTGTTTTTGTTTTGAGATGGAGTCTTGCTCTGTCACCAGGCTGGAGTGCAGTGGTGCAGTCTTGGCTCACTACAACCTCCGCCTCCTGGGTTCAAGCGATTCTTGTGCCTCAGCTTCCCGAGTAGCTGGGATTACAGGTGTGCGCCACTGCACCCAGGTAATTTTTGTATTTTTAGTAGAGACTCACCATTTTGGCCTGGCTGGTCTTGAACTCCTGACCCCAGGTGATCTGCCTGCCTCGGCCTCCCAAAATACTGGGATTACAGGCATGAACCACTGCACCTGGCCTCTGAATTCTTTTTAGCAAATGAAGTTGTCATTGACACCTAAACCTGGTAAAGACAGAACAGAAAAGGAAGTTGCAATCTAATACCAGTATAAATATAGAAGAAAAAAGTGAGCAAATAAAATCTGATGCAAAATTAGTAATATTATATGCCTTCTAAAAATTTATGTTGAATTTAATTCATTTATTTGAATACTTTTATTACTATAACTATTGAAAGTTATGAATTCTCCTTTGACCATTGTTTTCCATTTGTACTATAGTTTCTGCTATGTAGTATTTTCGTTATTCTTTCAGTATTGTTTTTCCAGTTTGTGTTTTCAGGAGATTGAGACCATTCTGGCTAACATGGTGGTGAAACCTTGTCTCTACTAAAAATACAAAAAAAATTAGCCAGGCATGGTGGCGGGTGCCTGTAGTGCCAGCTACTCGGGAGGCTGAGGCAGAAGAATGGTGTGAACCCAGGAGTCGGAGCTTGCAGTGAGCTGAGATCCCGCCACTGCACTCCAGCCTGGGTAACAGAGCGACACTCTGTCTCAAAAAAAAAAAAAATAATAATAATAAAAAGAAATAAAAAAATTATGTATTAACATTTATAATATTTGTTTCATTATCTGCTAATAATTGCAATAATTGCTCATTGCACAAAATATTTTTTAACTTACATGGAAATATGATCTATAATTTTAATTAATATGTCTATTTTTGTTTCATAGAATTATGGTAGAATGAGAAATAAAAGACTTCTAGTTATAAAATATGAAATTAGGATAAAATTATTTGGAGAGAGTGCAGTAAAATGCAAGTTAAACAAGATACAGCTGGTGTAAAATTTCTGTTGTATTTAACAGAATTTATGTATTTTTTAAGTAGATTTAAGGATGGATGTCAGCTTGCTTTGATAGTTCAGTTTCTTTGGATACACTTAAAAGAGTGACATAATTTTATTTTAAGATGTAAATATTTACAGTAAATTAGAAACTACATCTTTTGCAAGTACTTAATGAATTTTTTTAAATGTGAATTAAAACTTTAGCTATAAGAAGAAATATGCAAGAATATGTGTAATTTTCTAAATTTTTTTTGTGGGGTACGAGCATTCAAATTTGAACACTACTGCCATAGATTTATTTGAAAAAGAAGCTAAATTAGATATGGCTATTGCAGAATGCAGAGGAGGTGAACATTTTTATCCTGATTTACACATGCATAGGCAAATATGGTAGTTTAAGAAATGGCTTGATAATTAAAAGAGTTCTTTCTTTCTTTCTTTTTTTTTTGAGACAGTCTTGTTCTGTCACCTAGGCTGGAGTACAGTGGCACGATCATGGCTCAGTGCAGCCATGACCTTCTGGGCTCAAGTGGTCCTTCCACCTCAGCCTCTCTAGTAGTTGGGACACCATGATGTCTGGCTAATTTTTTATTTTTTGTAGAGATGGGGTCTCACTATGTTGCTCAGGCTGGTCTCAAACTCCTGGGCTCAAACAATCCTCCTGGCTTGGCCTCCCAATGTGTTGGGATTACAGGGGTCGGCCAGCTTGCCTGGACAGTTAAAAGGGTCTTGAGCTTGAACATAGCAGTCATAGTTAATTTTTTGAGCTCAGTTATACCAAAAATTGAAATCTTATTTTTCTTTTCTAGTATATAATGTAATCCTCCCATTTATAAAATAATAAAATTGTATTTATCACCTTACTAGTATGTATAGGTAAAAATATTTATCTTGAACCATTAGAGGGCAGCACAGTTTTATCTTTGGAATTAACTTTCACAACATGTAAATACTTTTGAGTCACAGGCTTAATATAAGCATGATTAAAATAAACTGTGAAATTTTAAGTTAAAATTAAAATATTTCATTTGGAATTTTTGTAATATAAAAAATGTGGTAGCAAGATAAAAGTAAGTCCTCCTCTTCTTTTTTCTCTCCCTTTCCTTCTTCCTAACCGTGTTAGAACTTTTACAAAGTTCAAAAGTTATACAACTTGATTCTAAACTTAATATTTACCTTGATTTTCAGATGAAGCATTACCTAAGTCAGTGTTGTATAAGATGTTCCATGGTAAAAGGGATTTGAAGACAAATTTTGGAAATGCTGCATACTGTATCTCTCTTAAAAATTCCTAAAGGTGTCATGAAGAAAACTATTTACCTAAGTGGTTCCCAGCCCTAACTGAACATCAGGCTTCCCTGGGCAGCTTTAAAAATTCTGATGCCCAGGCTTTATCTCAAGTAATTAAATCAGAATTTCTGGTTGCAGAGCTTGAACCCCAATGTTTTTTAAAACTTCCCCAGGTAATTCTATGTCCAGTCATGTAAATACTGGTCCCCACAACCTAAAACACATTACCCTCTATTAACATCAAAGATTATAAGATGGTTTAAATAGTCATAGAACTTTTGAAAGAAGTAAAGAAGAAGGTAAGAATTACAGTTAACCACACTCCTTAGGGACAATTGTTCCGGACAGCTAGCTTCCCCACATTGCTGAGGATTCACTTTTTTTTTGGAAACTAAAACTTTACTTAGTTCAGTAATTTTGGATAGAAATATTTCTAAAAGTTATGGCATATATTTTTTATATCCTTAAATAGAAAATGCCACAATTCTTAGCATAAAGAATCCTTCCTGTTGACTCATTGTCAGCCTTATAAACAATAAGTATTATCATAAGCCTCATGAGATATTTACGTGGTTTGTCCTTATACCAGATAATCCTAGACATCTGTTTCTAGAGTACTCAAGTGTGCTTTTAGTTACTTTCCAAATCATTCTTGGCAGTCAGATTGTCATCTTATTTCTTGTTTTTGTTAGTGTACCTTTGCATATTGCTTCCTCCTTTCTTTAATGCTTTTCAATTGCTATTATCTTGAAAACTGGTATTATAGTTTGAATTTGGGGCAAAGTAAGAGTAGCAGGGCTTTAATTAAGCCCTAAGATGCCCCCTTAAGTGTGGAGTACATTGAGTTTTATCTAGTTGGTGGATTTTTTTTACTTCAGAATTCATTTTATTCTATCATATATTTTGCTAAGAATCTGCCTTTTGAGTAGTATGAAGTGGCCAGATAGTTCAATATCTGGTTTGGTGAATATCTATATGCATATATGTATGTGTAAGTGTGTTACACATATATATTTAATGACATGAAATACTTTGGTTGTTTGGGATTGGACACAAGTAACAGCTTTTTTTTTTTTTTTTTTTTGAGACGGAGTCTTGCTCTGTCACCCAGGCTGGAGTGCAATGGCGCAATCTCCGCTCACTGCAACTTCCGCCTCCCAGGTTCAAGCGATTCTCCTGCCTCAGCCTTCCGAGTAGCTGGTATTACAGGCGCCTGCCAGCACGCCTGCCAGCACCCCCGCCAGCACGCCCGGCTAAGTTTTTTTTTGTATTTTTAGTAGAGACGGTTTTTCACTATGTTAGCCAGGCTGGTCTTGAACTCCTGACCTCATGATCTGCCTGCCTTGGCCTCCCAAAGTGCTGGGATTACAAGCGTGAGCCACCGCGCCTGGCCAGAAATAACAGTTTTAATAAATTTCAAATCACTTTCTTGTATGTTAAAGGAAACAGAAAGGGTTCATTTGTGCATGGTTTAGTCTTTCTTTTGAATGTGGAAGTTCTTCTTTGTGTGTTTAAAAAAAATTAAAAAGTGAAACATTTTCCAAAATGAGGAGATTTGCTAGTAAGTAATGCATATGTCTATGAAATTATCTGCCTGATAATTTTATTTATATGATTTCTTTTTTTTTCCCCCTTCCAATCCTTCATGGTTTTCTTTTTTACACACAAAGCTTACAACCTTTATTTTTCCAACTGGAAAACCAGTTTTTCCAACATTTAAAAAAAAAAATTATCCTTTTATCATATGCTGAAAGCCCTACTCATAACAAGCCCACTTCTGCGTTTGACTCTGTACACTGACCCTTCATTTACTTCCCAAACCGACCCTTTTGGTAACTTTCGGTGAAGAGGTGGCTTTAATAAATATATTCTCCAGAAATCTCGAGAACCTTTGCTTGAGTCAGGATGAGAGGTGCCACCACAGTGTAAACAGAACAGCTGAGTCCTCCGGGTAGGCGCCAGGTGCGATCTGCACAGACCACGTGTATGGGAGGCCTGGAGTCAGAGGCATTTCCTCAAAATGCGTCCCCTGTCTCCAGCAGAGCACACCAGGCCCCAGGGTCCCGTGGACAGGGCTGGTCCCAGCGTATGCATGCCACTTCCTGGGCTTTGCAGGGTGGTAGGCCAGAGGCTGCCCTCAGCAGGAAGCCCACTCAGAGGCCAGGGCCTCTTGTTCCACTTGGCAGAGATCCCAGAAGGAGCCAGGGGGCAGCATCGGAACCTGGGGCCCAGGTAGTGGTGCCTAAGGGCACAGCAGCCGCAGGCCATTGGCAAGGCCAGAAGACGGTGAGTGGGAAGCCGGGGGTGTGTGGAGTGACCCCCGAGAAGGGGCTGTTCAGCTGGGAGTCCTGCATTTGCCGTTTGTGTTTTATCCGGCGATTTTGAAACCAGGTTTTTATCTGGACCTCTGACAGCTGCATCTCCCTGGCCAGCCTCTTCCGCTGCAGAGGGCCCAGGTACTGGTCTTGCCGGAAGACGCCCTCCAAGGCGCGGACCTGCTCCATGGTGAAGACTGTGGGGACGCCAGGGAGCCCGCCAGGTGTTTGGCCCTTTACCCAGCCACGGTCCTCTCCGACGGAGGCAGGTTTGAGGACCTAGCCTCTGTGATGCTGACGGCCTGAGGGGGCTCCTAGGAGCCGGATGCCTGACCTGGGCCGGGGAGGCTCCTCAGGGAGACGTTGGCAGGCCTGGGGGTGTGGGTCGGTCCTGAGCAGCTGTTTTGGGAGAGCCAGTCCACGGAGCCAAAGCTAGAGGGCTGCTGCCGCCACGAGGTGGGGAGGAGGAGGGACGTATGGCGGTCAGGTGGGCCCGAGGGAAGGCCAGGCGGGGCTGGCCAGGGGCAGGATCCACTATTTATATAATTTCTACAAAGGTGTTCTTTCATTGACTTGATGTTTTTGCTTGGCATTGTTCTATTCCTTCATTTAGAGTCCTTACATATATATTTTTTCTGTTCTATTATTGCCCTTTATTTTTAGAGTCTCTTCTTGGAAAACTTTCTTTTGGAACTTTTGATTTCTAGGTGTAACAACTTCTGTTCACTGATTTGACGAAAAAAAGAAATAGGATTGCACAGTATTTTTCTTTAGAAGGAAGAAACCCGCCCTTTTTGTGAGTTGTAGATCAAAAGTCAACAGAGAAATGTTGGTTCCACATTAAAAATTTCCTAATACGTATTACTGTCTGATGTATAAGTAGCAAATATTCTACCTTTAATAGTGTTTAGTTAGAGATGGGGGTTATCATTTGTAAGGAATATTAAAGAGAACTTTCTTTCTTTGGTTTGATATAGATGAGTGACTTGTAAAACATTTTTGTCTCTGACCTGTGCTAAGGAATTTTTAAAAATAATATGACCCAGTACATAAATACCTACATCCACACAGATATACATTTTTACAAATATCACTAAAACAAAAGATTTATGAAGCAGTAATACCCTTAACATCTGTATTATACTCTAATATTTTCTGTTTTATTAGAAATTATAGTTGTGGGCTGGGTGCGGTGGCTCACGCCTGTAATCCCAACACTTTGGGAGGCCGCAGCAGGTGGATCATGAGCTCAGGAGATCGAGACCATCCTGGCTAACATGGTGAAACCCCATCTCTACTAAAAATACAAAAAATTAGCTGGGCATGGTGCCAGGCGCCTGTTGTCCCAGCTACTTGGGAGGCTGAGGCAGGAGAATGGCCAGAACCCAGGAGGCGGAGCTTGCAGTGAGCCAAGATCCTGCCACTGCACTCCAGCCTGGGCAACAGAGCGAGACTCCCTCTCAAAAAAAAAAAAAAAAAAAAAATAGTTGTGGTTTATTAAATTTATTACATGACCTGTTAATGGGTCATAGTTTATACTTTAAAAAATATTTATCTAAATGACTTCCAAGGTTTCATCCAACAGAAGATTCTATGTTACCATGACTCCATGCTCTCATAGAGAATCAAAGCTCATCATAGAGCAGCTGGGAGCATGTTAAATTAGAAATGATAATAGAAATTCTCCCAAGACATCTGGATATTCAGTTATCCCCAACATATCTAGAAGTCCAGTGTCACCAGTTACTTAAAAAGTATAGAATCTTTGAATAAAATCTGTGATTTACTTAATACTGTTGTATCAGTGTTCAGTTTCCAGTTTTGACCAGTGTTAACTATGTTTTTGTCAGTTGCTAACATTAGGGAAAGCTAGATGAAGGGTGTATGGGAACTCTATACTGTCTTTGCACTATGTATATGTATATATATATAGTAGAAGACATATTTTAACTAATAAAATGTATAGAGCATCTTTGAGTAGTATGCTCTCAAAGATATCTAAAACCTTCTCAAAGATATCTAAAGTGTTTTGTTTGGAACTTTTGTTGTGATATATTGATGATAATATCATATAAACTGCACTGTCCCTCACAGTACATTTTAATATGACTTTTATGAGTAAGAGAAAGAAGTTTAGTGAGCTGTATTACAGTTGAGTTTATTAATCCTATTTGATGGTTACTTGACAGTTCCTTTTAGGAGTTTAGAACTAGGAGAAGAATTAGCAGAATAAATTCTTCAAAGAAGATACCAAATTACAGAGTGGGGTTGGTATTATCTTTTTTATAATTTCTATTGTGATGGGACAAATATAATGAGGAATAGGTGAGTATAGAAATAATTTCTAGAACATTGCAAAAGATCAGGGTCAGCAACCTGGAACTGATAATGGGTAGCAGTGTTAGTCAATTTAAATACAAATAGGATTCTTAAATGATAAGCAAGAATAATGATCTCTATGAAGTGATGAGATGCTAGAAAAACACCACTTATTGGCTATCAAAAAAATATTTTTAACTGACTGAGTTAGAAACAAGAATATGGGATGTGCAGAATGTTTGGAAATCTCGGTCTGTGTTTTGCATCTCTGAACTATTACACCATTGGACTAGTCTTTCTTGGCTTGATGCCTTTAGAAACTACATATTAGCTTCATCAAAAAACTCTTATTGGAGGCTGGCCTGGCAGCCCAGCACTTTGGGAGGCCAAGGTGGTAGGATTGCTTGAGGCCAGGAGTTTGAGACCAGTCTGGGCAACATAGCAAGACTTCGTCTCTAGAAAAAATTAAAAAATAAGTTGGGCATGTGGTGCAGGCCTGTAGTCCCAGCTACTGGGGAGGCTGAGGCAGAAGGATCACCTGAGCCAAGAAGTTTGAGGCTGTAGTGAGCTATGATGGTACCACTGTACTCCAGCCTGTGTGACAGAGAGAGACTCTGTCTCTAAAAAACAAAAACAAGAAAACTCTCATTTGAAAAACAAAACACACCTGAAAGACTCCAAACCTAGCCCTTTTCAGAAAGTCAAGGTATAACCATTTACAGTAAAGAAAAAGGGTAATTTTAATGGCAGAGGTTAAAAGTTCAAAGAAAATTGCATGTTGGGTATTTTTTGTATACTTATCACCATGCTGACAGCAGTAAGGTGATTCAAGGGAAATACGTGAAATTGCTCCTGCCCATAGGAATGTGTGTTACCTTCAGGGAGATAAGATGATAACAGTAAAAGTTATGTAGTCCAGTGTATGTAGAACACTGCCAGTTTCTGTATACACAGACATGGTAGTTCTCCAAAGTATATATATTTTATCCCTGTTTTAGTTATGAAGAAACAGAGACTCAAGTTTAATTTTCTCATGTCATTTATGTAGTAAGTTATAGAATTGGATTATAAATCTATTTCTGCAAAACTCTAAAACTCATTTTATAAAATAATTTTGTTATTGGGTATTTTGAATACTATGAAGTAAAATAATCGAAGCCTCACTTCAAAACATATTTTTTTCTAGAATAAAGATCACCATGAAATAAAATCATTCAAGAAAATACTAGGAATGATAGTATATGTGGGATGTAAATTTTCAAGATACATATTCGGAAACTTCAGAATGTAGCTAATTACTATTGATTTAGTTTTTCTGTCTTCCTTTGAAAAAATGTTTTTCTTAGAAATAATTAGAGATTCACTGAAAGTTGTAAAAATGGCACACCAAAGCCCGTGTACTCTGCACTCAGTCTCCCCCATTGGTTATTTTACAGACTCATAGGACAATATTTCAAACCAGTATACTGACATTGGTAAATGTGTGTGTTGTAGTTCTGTTTCATTTTATCACATGTAGATTCATGCAACCACTGCAGCAATCAAGATGCAGAACTCGCTGGGCATGGTGGCTCATCTCTTTCAGCTCTTTGAGAGGCCCAGATGGGACAGATAGCTTGGGGCCAGGAGTGTGAAACCAGCCTGGGCAACATAGTGAGATCCCATCTCTACGAAAATAAAAATAAATTAGCGAGGCATGGTGGTCCATGTGTTTTGTCCTGGCTATTTGGGAGGCTAAGGTGGGAGGGTTGCTTAATTCCAGGAATTTGAGGCTACAGTGAGCTATGATCATACCATTGCACTCCAGCCTGGGCAACAGAATGAGACTGTCTCCAAAAAAAAAAAAAAATACAGAATTATTCTGTCACCACAAAGCTCTCCCTCATGTTGTCCCTTACTAGTCTTCCCTTCACCTCTGCTTCCCTACCATCTTTAGCCCTTGGCAACCATGTATCTGTTCTCCGTCTCTGATATTCAAGAATATTGCATAAATGGAATCATAGTATGTGACTTTTTGAATACTATGTTTTTGAGTAGTGTTCTATGTACCACAGTTTGTTGAACCCTTCACCTATTGAGGGATGTTTTGTTTTTCTTCAGTTTTTAGCTCTACAAATAAAGCTGCTATGAATATGTATGGATTTTGTATGGACATAAATATTTATTTCTTTGGGATAAATGCACAGGAGTGTGATACCTGGGTTGTATAGTAAATATATGTTTAGTATTCTAGGAAACTGCTACACTATTTTCCAGAGTTGCTGAACTGTCTCGCATCACAATCAGGAATGTATGAGAGATTCAGTTTCTCCTCATCCTCCCCAGCATTTGTGGTTGTCAGTATTTTTATTTTGGTTGTTCTGATAGGTGTGTAGTGATACATCATTATGGCTTTAATTGACATTTCCATAATGGTTAGGGATGTTGAACATGTTTTCGTATGTGTAAGTATGTGTGTGTGTGTGTATCTGTGTATCTGTTTAGCTGTGTGTCTTTGGTGAAATGTCTCTTATGCACATTTTCTATAAAATTGGTTTTTTTACTGTTGAGTTTTGAGAGTTTTGTATATATTTTAGATATGAATCGTCTGTTAGATATGTGGTTTGCTAATCTTTTCTCCCTTTTATAGTTTGTCTTTTCATCCTCTTAACGTAGTTTTTCATAGAGCAGAAGTTTTTTATTTTGATGAAGTCCAGTTTATGAATTTTTTTTTGTGAGTGTGCTTTGGGTGTCATGTCTGAATCTCCTCACCAAATATAGATCCCCAAAGGTTTTCTCCTAGGTTTTCTTTTAAAAGTTTTATGGTTTACATTTAAATACACATTTTGAGTTAGCTTCTTTTTATTGGTGTCATGTTTAGGTCAAGGGTTTTTGTTTCGGTTTTTTGCCTATGGTTATCCATTTGTTCCAGTACCATTTGTTGGATAGCTCTCCTTCTTCCATCGAATTGCTTTTTTACCTTTGTATAAAGACAGTTGGCCACACTAGTAGTGTGGCTGTTTCTGGGTTCTCTGTTATGTTCTGTTGAACTCTGTGTCTTTGCCATCTCCTCACAGTGTTGATTACTGAAGTTACATAATAAGTGTTAAAATAATATGGAGTGGTTTATTATACTTTATTCTTTTTCAAAATTGTTTGGGTTACTCTGTGTTCTTTGCCTTTCCATGTAAATTTTAGAATAAATCTTTTCTTGTATTTTTACTTTCACCTTCCATGTATTTATTGCTGGTATATAGACATACATTTCAATTTTTGTACTTTGATCTTGTGTCCTGTGAACTTGCTGAATTCACTTGTTAGTTCTAGGTAATTAAAAAACATATTTCTTTCTGCACAGACAATTATTCCATCTTTAATAGGGACATTTTTATTTCTTGGTTTCTGATCTGCTTGCCTTTCATTTTGATAAGGTTTGGATCTGTGTCCCCACACAAATCTTATGTTCAGTTGTACCAATGTTAGAGGTTGGGTGGGGTGGGAGATGGACTATGGGGATGGTTTCTCATGAATGGTTTAGCACCATCACCTTGGGGCTGTTCTCGTGATAGTGAGTGAGTTATCGTGAGATCTGGTTGTTTAAAAGTGTAGCACCTCCCTCCTTTCTCTGTTCCTCCTGCTCTGGCCATGTAAGATGTGCCTACTTCCCCTTTGCCTTCTGCCATGATTGTACATTTCCTGAGGCCTCCCAGAAGCAGAAGCCTCAATGCTTCCTGTACAGCCTGCAGAACCATAAGCCAATTAACTACCTGGTCTCAGGTATTTCTTTATAGCTATGTGAGAACGGACTAACACATGTTTCATTTCTTACCTTATTGCACTGGCTAGATCTTCAAGCACTGTGTTTACAACACAGTTTACAACACAGTGCTTGAAGAGTAGTGGGAGTGGACATCATTGCCTCATTCTTGATCTTGGGTACAAAACATTCAGTCTTTCACCATTAAGTCTGATTTTAGGTGTAGATTTTTAATAAATATTTTAAATCCAATTGATATGTTCTTCCTAGTTTTTTGAAAATTTTTATCGTGAATGGGTGTTGAATTTTGTTAAATGTTTTGTTGCATCAATTAACTGATCATGTGATTTCTCTTTTTTGACCTGTTAATGTGATAGATTACATTGATTGAATTTTAAATATTGAACCAGTCTTGTGTGCCTTTAATAAACAATACTTGGTCATGATCTAAGAGTCTTTATGTATGTTGCTAATATTCTATTAGGCTTTTTGTCTCTATAGTCATGAAGGATATTTGTTTGTAGTTCCCCTCACCATAAGCCCTTTGGCATTCTTTTTCTGATTTTTTATATGAGGGTACTATTGTACTCCATAAAAAGAGTTGGGAGGCATTCTCTCTTCTTCTGTTTTCTGGAAGAGATTGTGTAGAGTTGACATTACATCTTTAAAAGTTTGGCAGAATTCTTCCTGAAAACACCCACATCTGGAGATTTTCTTTTTTAGGAGTTTTAAATGTGTGAATTCAATTTATTGAATACCTATAGGGCTTTTCAAGTCATCTTCACTTTGGGTAAGTTGTGATAGCTGTGCTTTTTGAGGATTTGGCTCATTTTGTCTTAAGTTGTCAAATTTCTGTGTGTAGAATTGTTCTTAGTATTCCCTTATTGATGTCTACAGGGTCTCTAGTGATAATCTGTGATTCTTTTCTGATATTGATGATTTGTGTCTTCTTTTTTCTTTGTCAGTGTTGCTGGAAGTTTGTCAGTTCTATTATTCTTTTCAAAGAACCAAGATTTTGTTTAATTGCTTTTATCTGTGGTTTTTTTCTGTTTTCAGTTTTATTGATTTCTATTCTTAGATTTACTACCTTCTGCTTTCTTTAGATTTACTTTCCCCCTTCTTGTTCTTTGTTCTTGAGGTATGGACTTAGATTATTTATTTGAGACATTTCCTCTTTTCTTCCTTTTTTTTCTCAGACTATTCTTCATAACTTTTTTTTTTTTTTTTTTTTTTTTTTTTAAGAGAGAGGATCTTACTCTCTTGTGCAGGCTGGAGTGCAGTGGCATAATCATAGTTCACTGCAGCCCCAAACTCGTGGGCTCAAGTGATCCTCCTGCCTCAGCCTCCTGAGTGGCTAGGACTACAGGTGCACACCTGGCTAATTCTGATCTATGTATTTAGTGTTATGAATTTTTCTCACTTCTGCATCTCACAAATTGTAATATATTGTATTTTATTTTCGTTCAGTTTAAAAATTTCCCTTGATAATTCATTGACCCCCGGATTATTTTAGAAGTGTAGTTTCCAAGTGTTTGGAGATTTTTCCTGTTGTCTTTGTTATTGATGTTTAGTCTGATTCCATCATGGTCAGTGAATACACTATGTATAATTTCACTACTCTTAAATTTGTCAGGTAAGTTTGGTAAAACATACTTTTCAAAATCTATTTCTAATTTTTTTTTTTTTTTTTTTTTTTTTTTTTGAGACGGAGTCTCGCTCTGTCACCCAGGCTGGAGTGCAGTGGCCGGATCTCAGCTCACTGCAAGCTCCGCCTCCCGGGTTTATGCCATTCTCCTGCCTCAGCCTCCCGAGTAGCTGGGACTGCAGGCGCCCGCCACCTCGCCCGGCTAGTTTTTTTTATTTTTTAGTAGAGATGGGGTTTCACTGTGTTAGCCAGGATGGTCTCGATCTTCTGACCTCGTGATCCGCCCGTCTCGGCCTCCCAAAGTGCTGGGATTACAGGCTTGAGCCACCGCGCCCGGCCTATTTCTAATTTTTCGTTTTGCGTTCTTAGTTCCTCACTTTCCTGCTTTCTAGGACAAGCCCATACAAACTTTTGGCTTACCAGAGGTACAGCTGTAGCATTTTAATGAGTGTATGTATTTATGCAAACTATATACTCTGCTTTCACTTCAGAATGTGTTATGAGTTTCCATGTAACTAAGTGTACAACTATTTAATAAATTTACATAGTATTCTACTATAGTAATACACCATAATTTATTGTCATTTTTGTTGTGGAGTTTGTTTCTAGTCACCATGAAGTAACAGACAGTAGCACTGACAACAAACATGGGGGCATTTTCAAACACGGCAGTAGTTCCTAGTCTGTGTTCCCATCTTTTTTTAGAGTATAAAAGTACGGGTATATGGGATGTTGATCTTGCTTGATGGGCTCACTGGCCCTCCTGTTTTTAAATTCATATTGTTAGAGGCCATAAGGACCTCTTCCTCTATGATGGCTACCTCTTAGCTCGAAGCTATTATACTATTTGGGCTAACCCTCTGGGCTCAGGTACCATTTTGTCTTAGATGGACATTGGGTATTTCAGAGGATATGCAGATTCAGTGTCCCACTTCACCTAGCCTCTGCCCCCATAGGAATGTGAACTCCTTGATTGGGACTCAGATGTGAGTGATTTCCTTCCTGTATGTGTGTAATATGTGAGTGGGTGGTAATACTTAACGGAGTACCATATGTAGGGGATTAGGGTCTTTACCATATTTGCTATATTAATTAAAGGCTATAGCTACCTAGTGTGGAGGATGTTTAGTAGGAATTTCATGTCTTTTCTAAATTTAGTGGGAGAACCTTTTAGGATTCTGGCTTTTGCCAGTGGATAGAGGTTACTGCCATTTACTGAGATGGGAAAGAATGGAGAAGAAACAGATTTAGAGTGCAGTTAAGACTTCAGGGTTAGACATGTCTGTAAGACATCCAAGAGGAGTTGTCAAATATGTGTTTCATATAGGAGACTGGACTCAGGAGAGATCTAGATGAGAGAGGTAACCATGGGAGTTGATTGCATAAAGCTTCTGCTGTTTCAGACCTCTATTACTTCTGTAACCCACCTACTGCTCCCTAGTGTTCCAACTTCACTCCAGCCACACTGGCTGCATTTTCCAAACAAGTCAGGTATACTCCCATTTTAGAGGTATTTATTTTTTGTTCCCTCTCATTTGCTAAGGTCTAATATAACCTTTTCAGTCTTGCCTTTTATTTCACCCCAACCCACTTCACCCTACCCTACCCTGACATTCCCCAGGTCCCTGCTCTGCTTTTTTCTCTATGCTGACTAGTTTCATCTCTACTAGCTTTGTATGGCTAAAGCTGATAAAATAAAGAGAAGCAGTGATAAAAGAGGTAAAGCAGGAAAGGGTAGGCAGAGACTAGATCCTCCAGGGCTATTTTACGAAATTTGGTCTTCGTTTTCAGAAGAGTGGAAGATGAAAGTCTTTTCTTTTTTTTTTTTTTTGGATGGAGTCTTGCTCTGTCACCAGGCTGGAGTGCAGTGGCGCGATCTCGGCTCACTGTGACCTCCGCCTCCCAGGTTCAAGAGATTCTCCTGCCTCAGCCTCCTGAGGAGCTGGGATTACAGGCACGTGCCACCACGCCCAGCTAATTTTTGTATTTTTAGTAGAGATGGGGTTTCACCACGTTGGCCAGGATGGTCTTGATCTCCTGACCTCATGATCTGCCCACCTTGGCCTCCTAAAGTGCTGGCATTACAGGCGTGAGCCACCACACCCGGCAAAGATGAAAATTTTTGAGTGGAGGAGGCCTGACCATGTTTGCATAGAGAAGCAGTATGGGAAAGGCAAGAGTGGTTATGGGTAGATCAAGTGGGAGATTATTGCAGTAAAATAGAAACAAAACCAAAACCAAAACTCAGTGAGTGATCCAGGCACTCTTCTAAGTGTTGAAGAAATTAGGATGGTTCCATCTCCCACTTAAAGAGTAAGTCTAGAAAGTTAGAGAAATTATTTCTACTTAAAGATAAGTGCTCTCGAAGAGGAAGTTCATAGTGGGAGTATAAAGGAGTACATTTGACCCAGAGGTTCCAAGTTTGTAAACCTGAACTTAATAGTTGAACAGCTTTCACAAAATTACTACTAAGAATTAGTCTCACAGAATTCTAAAATTTAGAAACCAAAGGGATGTTTATCTGATTTCAACTAGAGATTAGAAAATTTTCTAAAGTGTTTTTTAAGAAATTTTAGTTTTTTTTGGATGTTAATAAGTATGACACACAAAAAGTAGTTAAGTTTGGACAATTCTAGATTAAACTAACAATATTCTTTACTGCAGAACTTCCCAGAATTTATGATATGCTTAGGTACATTATAAATCTTCTAGAAATGTATATAATGTGTAGCATTTCTCAGACTCAGTTGGCCATAGATCCTGTGACATTAATGAATGATCTGTGGATACAGGGCAAACTTTAGGAAATGCTGGCTGACATGATTTGCTCAAGATCTTAACAACTAGTTAAAGGTAAGCTATAATTAAAATACAGTTTCACAACCTTGTCCTTTGAGTTTTCTAAGACATTTCAGTATTACCATATGAAACAGTGTTAACTATGAAACTACCAGGATTCTTTTTTTTTTGCGGGGGTAGGGGGACAGGGGTCTCACTCTGTTGCCCAGGCTGGAGTGCAGTGGCACCATTTTGGCTCACTGCAACCACCATCTCCTGAGGTTAAGCCATCCTCCCGTCTCAGCCTCCCGAGTAGCTCGTTAATATAGGCCAGGTGGTCCAAGTGCTACTATGCCTGGCTAATTTTTGTGTCTTTTCTAGAGATGAGGTTTCACCATCTCACCTAGGCTGCATGATTCTTTTGGCCACATTTTAATCCTATATTACTTTTGGAATTAATGAAATTCTAGATTTGGCATAATATAACTAATAACTTTGTATCACTCAGTGGGCAAGTATTATATAGAGTTAAAGTCTATGTGAAATTTATGACCTAGGAATGTGTAATGAAACAACACTTTTCTGTGTTTTTTTTTTATTGCTGCTTTTTTGTGGCTTTGAAATATTAAGAATACTTCATTTTAGCTTTCTTAGCTTTGATTCCGTCATTATTTTGGCAGATTATACTGTTTTAGAACTTACGTATGGTAAAAATAATGGCATAGTAAAAATGCAACATTATTGATACTCAATTATTAGAAAGAATGTTTGGAAAGTATTCTAGTAACTACTTTTCGTGTATTTCTAGATGAGGCAGGGGTTGGCAGTCTAGAGCCCACAGCTTTCTTTTTTTGTATGTCCCATGATCTAAGGTTATATATTTAAAAATCATTGAAAAAAATAAGTAGAAGATTGTTTTGTGATGTGTAGAAATTATATGAAATTCAGATTTCAGTGTCCATAAATTTTATTGGAGCACCACCACCCTCATTTGTTGATGTATATTGTCTATGACTGCTTTCTCAATACAACAGCAGTATTGAGAAGGTGTGACAGAAACCCTATGGCCTGCAAAGCGTAAAATATTTGCAATTTGGCTCTTTTCAGAATGTTTGTGGATTTCTTCTAGTCTATATTAAGGAATAATAGAGTTTATGGGATTATTTTATAAGTTTAGGTATATGAAATATAGGGAGCTATGTTTTATATATAACCAAATCTTTAAGTCAGTGTCTTCTAATAATTTCTCTGCTGGTTCTAGTCTCCTTTTTTTCTGGTAGAAGTTATATATTTTATTCTAATTTCATTTAATTTTCTTCTTTTTTCCTGTTAATCAGTAAACACTATATGATGTCGTATATTATTATAGGAAGCACTTGGGTTTGAGAAGTATCTTTGTAAAAGAAACAAAATTTGAGTAATTTTATATTGTTTCTATACACTTGATTGATGGGGAACACTTTTATATTTGAAGTTGACTTTGGTAGGCTAAGTTCTTTTCAAAAATAATTATTTCAATGATGCATTAGCAACAGAATGTTATTCTTACTGGATTTAGTTGGCCCAAAGAAGTCATAATTTAGTTTGTTCCTAACACAACTGGAGTAAATATTCTTGGAATACTTCACCTCTTTGATTTGAATGTTGTTAACAGTTTCTAAAATTTTAAGTATCTATTTGTATTCTATTTGATAGCTCTCTTACTGGTTCTTAAGGGGGTTTGTTAAATTTTCATTTCCAAATATTGAATACATTTGGCAGTTGAAGTTTTTATTTTGCAAATTTTATGGTTTGGGAGAGGTAAAAATAATATCAAACCAGAGCAAGGATAATGGAATTATTGAATGTCTTGTTGAAACATCTAAAACATGGAATTTTAAAGAAGAAGCTTTAAGTATGTAGGAGCCTCTAAGATGCTAAACATGTCCTTTTCAGTGTAATTTTTAGTTTCAGTTGTAATACAGAAGTTTATTTTCAACATGAGTGATCTGAGAAGGTTGTTGAGCATGAGGATACCAAGTACGGCTCATTAGCACCTTACTAGTAGTACTATCTTTTTTTCTTAGGAAGGGTTAACTAGGCTAGAATGTGTTGCCAGGCTTCCATGTCTTTCATTTTAGTATCTCATTCCTCTCCCAGATCTTTTAGTAATAAATTCTCCTTGTTAGCACAGATGAAGCTAGTATCATGTCCTCCCTTTAAAGAGCATAGAAACAATTGTATACAATCTCCATGATTAAGGAATTTCTGGGTATTCACAAATTGTATTCTTTTTCCTTTGTTAGTGTAGGTACAAAGATAAATTGAATAAAATACACTATTAAAGAAAATTGTCAAGTGGATTTAGAAACTCAAAGGAACCAGTGAAATTAATGTATCATAGAAAAAATTTTCACTATTAAACCGTTAAATTTTTAAAACCAAGATACTACAGTTTAAATAATATCTGTTGAACTTTAACAAGAATTTGTGGGTTTTTCTTTTTTGTTTCAAAATAATGGTTATGTTTCATATTAATCTTTAGCAACTAAAATATATTGTGGTATCTTCTTATGGAATAATTTGTATGTTCAACAAGCAATTTTTTATGTTTTCAGAAATAGTTGATATCATTTCATATTAACTATTTCTATCCCAACAGTAACTGGTATTGCTTACACCATATTAAAAAACACTTAATTTTTTAAATCAATTTTTTACTAGTTGTAGCAATTAAATCTAGTAAGAATATGACTCAGGTCATTTGAAATACTCTTTTTTTTTTTTTTTTTTTTTTTTAAAGAGTCCATGAGAGTAACTTCAAATATAATTGCAATTTCACTGGCAGTCTAATAAAATTCCATCCACTAAAGTTCTAGACTTAATATTTTCCAATATATTCTTAAATACTGTCCCATGCTTACTTATTTTTAAAAACTCATTAGGTACCTCTGTTATTACTGTCGAAACTGAATGATATCAACTATTTCTTAAAACAAAAAATTGCTTGTTGAACATACTGATGATTCCATAACAAGATGCCACAATATATTTTAGTTGCTAAGGATTAATATGAAATGATATCATATGACCTGAGTCATATTCTTACTAGATTTAGTTGGTACAACTAGTGAAAAATTGATTTAAAAAAATAAGTGATTTTTAATATGGTGTAAGCAATACCAGTCACTGTTGGGATAGAAATAGCTATTTTTTGAAAAAGGGAGAAGAGTCAGTTTCCTACGGTCATATAGATTTGTAAAATGCTGGATCAAGGAAAATTTAAATGTTTTCTTACTGTAGAACTTCTCAGAGCCTTTACTTTTTGATTTTCATGGGTATTTAATTTTTTGTATTTATTTTATACAGTATAAAATGTAATAAATCCAAATGTTAATGTAAATATTATGCCACCCCTGCATTCCAGTTACCCGATTTTGCCCCTGCCCCCTGCCAGTTTCATGTATTATCCTTTCAGGATATTCTCTGGATATGTATATGTGTTTGCTTTAAGAAAGTATCATTCTGTAATAGTATTCCAAATCTGTTTTTTTTTCCTTTGAAAAATACCTTAAACAGCATTCCATGTCAGTATATAAGAAGCTGCATTATTTTTTCTAAGTTGATTATGAAAATTTTAGAAACCCTGCAGCCATATAGGTCTATTTAACTCCCAGCCCATATATAGTTGTCATTTGTATTACATCTATATAGATCATAACTTCCACAATGTTACCATTTTTTGCTGTAGTCTGTATCTTAAAGAAATTAAGAGAAAAAGGTCTTGAATTTATTTGCCCACATAGCTATCATTTCTCATGTTTTTGTTTTGTTTTGTTTTTGTGTTTGTGTTTGTTTTTGTTTTTGTTTTCTCAGAAGATCCAGGTTTCTGTCTGGCTTTACTTTTCTTCAGCTTGAACATCCTTTAGTATTTCTTGTAGTGTAGGTCTTCTGGCAATGATTTCTCTGAATTTTTGTTTACTGAAAACATCTTTATTTTGCCTTCATTTTTGAAGGATATTTTCATTGAATATAGAATTCAAAGTTGACAGCTTTCTTTTTGTTTTTCTTTGTTTTTCTTTCTTTTCTTTTTTTCACTTTCAGCACTTTTATAAAGACTTTAAAGATGTTGTTCCACTGTCTCTTAGCCTCAGACTTTTTCTCTTGAGAAGTCAGCCATCGTTTGAGTTGTTGCTCCCCGTAAATAATATGTCTTTTTAGATTTTAGCAGCTACACTATAACACATCTTGTGTGGTTTTCTTTATATTAATCTAGTTCAGAGCTTCTTGAATATGTAAATATGCCTTTTACCAAAGGAAATTTTTGGGTCTTACGTCTTTTAATATTTTTCTGTTCCCCTCTTTTTCTCCTTTCCTTCTGTTAGACCATTATATTGTCTAACAGGTCCCTAAGGTTCAGTTCATTTTTTTAACTTCTTTTTTTCTCTCTAATAGTTAGGTTGTATAATTTCTGTTGATTAATCTTGATTCCTTGGTCATCTCCTTTCGGCTATTATGTCTATCCAGTGAATTTTAAATTTGAATATCATATTCTAGAATTTGTTTGGCTACTTTTTATAATTACTGTGTATGCTGAAATTCTCCATACATTTATTCATTAAAAGCATATTTTCTTTGATCTCTTTGAACATAGTATAACTTTGCTGCTAGTTCTTTTTTTTTCTTTTTTGGATACAGAGTCTCCTCTGTTACCCAGGCTGGAGTGTAGTGGCATGATCTTGGCTCACTGTAACCTCTGCCTTCTGGGTTCAAGTGATTCTCATGCCTCAGCCTCCTGAGTAGCTGGGATTACAGCTGTGTGCCACCACACTTGGCTAATTTTTATATTTTTAGTAGAGACAGGGTTTTGCCGTGTTGGTAAGGCTGGTCTGGAACTCATAGCCTCAAGTGATCCACCGACCCCAGCATACCAAAGTGCTGGGATTACAGGCATGAGCCACCACACCCGGCCCCTTGCTGCTAATTCTTACATCTCGGTCATTTCAGGGTAGTTGTCTACTGACAGTTTTTTTTCTCTTGAGAATGGATCATTTTTTCCTGTTTCATATGTTGAATAATTTTGGATTGTATTCTGGACATTGTAAAATTGTATGTTGTAGAACGTAGATTCTGTTATGTTCCTCTGAAGTAAGTGTGTGTGTGTGTGTGTGTGTGTGTGTGTGTGTGTGTATTTTAGACAGGCCTCACCCTGTCACCCAGGCTGGAGTGCAGTGGTGCAGTCTTGGCTCACTGCAACCTCCAATTCCCAGGCTCAGGTGATCCCCTCACCTCCGCCTCCAGAGTAGCTAGGACTATAGGCACATGCTACCACGCCCAGCTAATTTTTTGTATCTTTGTAGATATGGGGTTTTGCTATGTTGCCCAGCCTGGTCTCTAACTCCTGTGTTCAAACAATCCTTCCACCTTGGCCTCCCAAAGTGTTGGGATTACAGGCATGAGCCACTATGCCTGGCCAAAAAATTTTTTTAGTAGTTGGCTGGAGTCTCAACAAAACTTCTTTCTGTACTGGGTGACAGGCACCTAAAATTCTAATCTCTTAGCTAAGTTTCTTTGAATCGGTTCCAGGTCTGTGTGTGTGGTTCAGGGGTCAGATAGAGATTCAAACAGTTTTATACATAGAATATGAAGCTCCCTCTCTCTCCAGATTATTTATTTATTTAGACAGAGTCTTGCTCTGTTGCCCAGGCTGGAGTGCAGGGGCGCGACCTTGGCTCACGGCAACCTCTGGGTTCAAGCCTCCTGGGTTCAAGCGATTCTTCTGCCTCAGCCTCCCGAGTAGCTGGGATTACAGTTGCCCACCACCACGCCTGGCTAATTTTTTTATTTTTAGTAGAGATGGGGTTTCACCATATTGGCCAGGCTGGTCTCAAACTCCTGACCTCATGATCCGCCCACCTTAGCCTCCAGAAGTGCTGGGATTACAGGCGTTGAGCCACCGCGCTCGGCCTCAGATTTTTTATTTCTAATAATTCCTCCTTCATATTCCAGAGGCTGTGGAATATGAGCCCTTATCTCTGGGTCTTCAAACCAGTAAGACTGTTTTCTAGTGGCATTTTAACTATTTCACTTGGAATAGATGGGCCTGCCTTCAAATTCAAGCTATTAAAAGAAAAAAAAGGGAGAGAAGTGCATCCTATGCTGTTCTTTTTTCCAGATGTTAACTTGTCTCCAGTGTCCACCTGTTTCATTCACTTTTTGGTACCTTTAGATGATTTGTTTTTTACAGTTTGTTCAGAATTTATCGTTTCCTGCAGGAGAATCAGTTCAGTGAGAGTTTACTTGACCATACTGGAAATAGGGTTACTGCTTTATTTATTTAAGAACTGTTTAGTATCCCACTGTGTGATTTCTCTGTAATTTATTTAACTTCTTAGTCCTGTATTCATGGACATTTAGTGGTTTTGAATCTTCTGATGTTATCAGTGTTGCAGAATATATCTTTATACATACACATGGTGAGACATTCTTACGGGTACTTGGAGTATATCAACAGACATTTCTGTCATCATGAAGTTTACATTCTAGTTGGGGGAGATAGAAAATAAAAAATAAATACAAGTACATTGTATAGTAGATTAGAAAGTGAAAAGTGCTTGTATAGGAAGAGTAGGGCCCGATTTGAGTTAAGGAATGGTAATCACAATTTGAATTAGAGAAGTCTTACTGAGAGGTGAGATTTGAATGAAGACTTCTAAGAAGGTGAGAGGGTGAGCCTTGAGGATGTCTGGGGGAGAAGCAGGAGATCAGCCATTGTAAAGGCCCTAAAGTGGAGGCTTGTATGGTGAGTTTGAAGAGCAGAAAGGAAGCCAGTGTATCTAGAGAAGAGTAAGTGAAGTGGTGAGTGGTATAAGAAGAAGCCGGAGATATGACTGGGAGCCAGATTTATATAAGGCCTTGTAGGCCACTGTAAAGATTCTGGCTACTACTCTGAATAAAATGCAGAACCAAAGAAGGTTTTTTTTTATTTTTTATTTTTTTGAGATGGTGTCTTGCTCTGTCGCCAAGCTGGAGTGCAGTGGCACAATCTCAGCTTACTGTATCTTCTGCCTCCCGGGTTCAAACGATTCTCCTGCCTCAGCCTCCTGAGTAGCTGGGATTACAGGCGTGCGCCACCACACCAGCTAATTTTTGTATTTTTAGTGCAGACAGGGTTTCACCATGTTGGCCAGTATGGTCTCAATCTCTTGACCTCGTGATCCGCCCACCCCAGCCAGTGTAGGTTTTGAGCAAAATGGTGATGTGATCTGACTTTCATTTTTGAAAGAGCCATTTTGCTGATTAAGAGAGCAGTTGGGAGGTTATTACAGTAATCTAGACTAGAGATGAGGCTGTTTTGAATGTTTTGGAGTTTTCTACCAATATAATTAGGTGAAGAATGATACCTCTTTGGCATTTATTTTGCATTTCTTTAATTATGAATGAGGTCAAACATCTCATATGCATAAAGTCATTTATATCTCCTTTTCTGTGGTCTTAAAGTGTATATAACCTGTGCTATTTTTTTGTGTTGATTCAGTGGTCTTTTTCTTTTTCCTGAGATGGACTGTTGCTCTGTCACTCAGGCTGGAGTGCAGTGGCATGATCTTGGCTCACTGCAACTTCTGCCTCTTGGGTTCAAGCAGTTCTGCCTCAGCCTGCTGAGTAGCCGGGATTACAGGCACCCACCACCATGCCTGGCTAATTTTTGTATTTTTAGTAGAGATGGGGTTTCACTATGTTGTCCAGACTGGTATTGAACTCCTGGCCTCAGGTGATCCAGCCGCCTTAGCCTCCCAAAGTGTTGGGATTGCCGGCATGGGCCACCGTGACCAGCCTCAGTGGTCTTTTTCTTCTGACTTGTGCTCAGTATTTTTTAAAGCTCCTCATGCACTTCCAGTATATAGGCAAAGATGAAACCACTGATCTAGCCCATCCTCATCGTGTAGCTGCCTCAAGGTCAGATCATGCCCAGTGTTAAGAGATACTTGGAGTCTGTAGTCACAAAGTGCATTCACTCCCAGCACTACCCTGTCCGGATCTCACATGCATCCTTTCACTTTGAACTTGTCCTTCTCCTAGTCCTGATTGCTTTACTGCCACATAGCTGAGAACCTGGCCCTTGCTGGTCCTGTCTCTCCCTTGCAATCATTCACTTTTAAGTTGAGAGGAATATAGTAATGTAGTATTGCGGTTAGGGGGGCTGTGGAGCCACTCTACCTTCATTTGAAACCTGGCTCCACCTAGGCCAAGCAACCTATCTTCTCTGTTTTTCAGTTTCTTCAACTGTAAAATGGAAATGATAACAATATGTATTTGCCTTATCAGGCTATTGTGAGGATTAGATGAGTTACTGCATGCTCAGTGCCGGCATATAGTAAACCACTTAGTAATTGTTAGCTATAACCTATCCTTCATTTAACAAATATGTAGTGGACTCCTTTTAAGTGCTGGGTATCATGCTAGATACCATACCCTAGAGCTTCAGTGACTATGACTCCCCTTTTCCCTGTGTAGGAGCAGAAATCGTCCCTTTTGTAGCCTTCTTAGAACACTATTCCTGGAATAGCATGCGTATCATTTATGCTAAACTTTTTCCTTTGTTGAGGAATTATGAGATCTAATACAGGGTTCTTAAGCATTTGCAGGGGAATCTGGCCTTTCTAAATTTGAGAAGTAACAGGATATACTTATTTTGATTATATTAGAATTATATTTTGATAAAACAAGAGTCAAGTGACAACTAAGATTATAAGTTTAGCTCTTCATCTGTTTGATTTTATCATGAGTTCACCAGCTCTGAAGTGTTCAGTTTTTGGCCAGAATTTCTTATACATAACTGAGGTGATTTTAGCTTCCTGAGAGATCACCATGGTCATACTCTTGTCAGTCTTGATCACTCTCCTGCTTTGGAGTTCTCAGAGTCTTACAAGCTCAGATTGTATTGCAGGTTTCTAAGTCTCGTAAGAAGTGTCATCCTCTGCAAATAAGATTATATGGTCTTATTTACAAACTTTTTTTTGTTCTCTTGAGTGAATTTTTCAGGATAACAGAGAACAATAAGTAAAATTTGCTTAAGATGCATTCTTTCTTTACTCCCATGTGGGTCTCAAATTTTCAGAATTCTCCATGTTGTTTTCTCAGATACTTAAGGAACCTTATATACACTGGGTTTGAATGACTTATTGGTTTGCTTGACATCCTGTCTTTGTAAGAATATGTGGCAGACTTTCTCCAAATCAATAAAGGCAACAAGACTTTTTTTTTTTTTTTTTTAATGTACTGAACTTAATAGTTGTTTAACATATTCATTTTAAAATGGAAATAAAACTATCTTATATTCTGATCTTTTCTAAATCCAAATCAGTTCTTTATGTTGGCTTTCAATAGTCTATATTTCTAATGCAATATAATACAATATTCTTAATATTATACCTACTATCAGCAAGTATTGTTTGCCCTTGTTCTCTTGCTTGTGTTCGTGGGCTGTCTCTCTCTTCCTTCCTCCCTCTGTCTTCCTCCCTCCCTCCCTCTCTTCCCCGCCTTCTTGCCTCCCCCTTATGCCTCCTCTCTCTCATTAAGATAAAAATGAGCAACTTCGGCTCTTTGGCTGTTCTCTTTTGTGGGTGGATAAGATTTAGGACTGTAGGCCATAATGTTTGGACTATATATTTAATCATCTCAGGTATTATTCTCATCATGGCTTACTGCTTTTTTCAGTTTGAGTTTCCTGGGAGCTTATTATTCATTAATTTCCCAGGCTTTTTCTTGGCTTCAGTTACAAGGACCTTGACCAACTTGCTTTATTTCCTTGCGATTTGTTGACATTCTCATGTTCTCTGGTCATGATGCACTTCTTTAAAGATAAATGAGTTACTAGACTCCTGTACTGTAATTGACTGACAGGTCACAGAACAGTCAATATAGAACAGAATCCCAAACATGTAAATAAATGACCTTTAAGACATAAGAAAAAGAGAATTTTTAAAAATTGTAGTAATGTTATTCATTATTTTATGTTAAATTCTTCCAGAGATTTACTTAGTTGGTTTCTACTGGTTTTTATAATATCTGAATTTATCAGCTTATCTTCTGCACACTGCTTGGTGTTTTGAACTGCATTGGCATTCTTTTTTTATTCCTTTTTTTTTTTTTTTTTAGAGATGAGGTCTCACTCTGTTGCCCAGGCTGGAGTGTAGCGGTAATCAACCACAAGGGTACATTTGATGCTGAGCTCACTGTACCCTTGAATTCCTGGGCTCAAGTAATGCTCCTGCCTTTGCTCCTGAGTAGCTGGGACTACAAGGGCATACCACCGTGCCCAGATAATTTTTTACGTTTTTTGTAGAGACAGTCTTGCTGTTTAGGCTAGGCTGGTCTCAAACTCCTGGCCTCAAGTGATCCTCCCGCCTTGGCCTCCTAAAGTGCTGGGATTATAGGTGTGTGCCACTCTGCTTGGCCTAGATTGGCATTCTTGAGTGACCAATTAACCAAATGTCAGATCTCCTAGACAGGCATGAAGTGGTGTTCTTCCGGGTATGTTACAAGCACTGATGGGAAACTGGGGGTGCCACTGACCATATGAAATGAAAGTCTAGAGATTCTGCCAGCATAACTGCAGACATTTCCTGGACCTCCCCCAGGAGCTGGTGGCTAAGGGTATTATTTACAGGGAATAACCAAAAGCCTGAGAGATGCTGAATCTTCATGGAAACATTGTAGAATATCAAAGAAGACTGATGGATTAGTTGCCAAGAGGGGAAGAGGGCAACAACTATGATTTCCTGGGGCTACTATGTTCTGACACAGCATGTACCTTGCATAGGGTGACACAGCCAGTGAAGGGCTGAGCTGGCCCTCGAGCCCAGGAGTAATATGTCATCAAAGCTCATGCTTTTTCTGCTATGCTACGCTAACTCATGTAAACATCCACTCTTTGGGAATAGTAGGATGTCATGATGACTGACTTATTTCAGAATATCTTCAAAAACTATTTTATCCACAGAAAAGAATGTCTTTGGCCACACTTTGTATTTAGTGTGACTAAAGTACATGTATCCATATTGTGAACAGGAATAAACCATCATAACCCGAGGCCAAAACTGTTAGCCTTTCAAAGCTCTAAGTATTTCTTCAGCCTCTTTCTATGTGTGGTAGTCAGACTGGATATCAATATTGTCTCTTTACCAATATCGTCTCCCTTATTTGTTGCTGTGTTTTACTTCGAGGTACATGGCAAAGATAAAGAGGGTTCGATAGTTCTCAGCTTAGTGTGCATCCTGGAATAAGAGCCACAGTTCACACTGACTAACTGATGTAAAAGCATACCTTGAGTATCTGCAGCAATGCAGGAAAAGGAGAGCATAGGTAATTAAAATCCACATAGTGCATTCCCCGGAGGATTTGTGCAGGAAAAAATTTACAAATTAATTTAAAATGGCTGCTAATCCAAGGTACTTTAAAAGTGGAAGAGTTTTCTGAAAGTTCCAAGTACTGTACTATTTTAGCAAATGTTGCTTTTTTTACACTTTTGATATTAAATAGTATGAAAGGATCCAGGTAGTTGAGCAAAGTTCTTTTTCCTATTTCTCTGAAAAGCATCTCTATAAAACATAAAAAAAAAAAAAAAAAAAAAAAAAAATTAGCCAGGTGTGGTAGTACACGCCTGTGGTCCCCTTTGCTTGGGAGGATTGCTTGAGCCTTGGAAGTGGAGGCTGCAGTGAAGCATAATTGCACCACTACACTTCAGCCTGGGTGACAGAGGGAGACCCTGCCTCAAAAAAGAAAAGTGGGCTTAGAGTCAGACAGTGGTATTGGCTCCAGATAATCTGTATAATTCCAGTAAATCATCTGGTTTGGATTGTAATGAACCCCCTAAAGTGTATTACTCATAGCCGAAGAAATTTCTAAGACCGTTAAATGATTACTGTCAATAATCTGAGACTACTTGCATTGCCTAAAATCTTACAGGATATCTCCATGTGGCAGTTCCAGCTAATAAATTATATTTCTACTTTCAGTTTCTATGAACTACTTTAAAACCCTGCAATTGTTTTTTTTCAACATATGTGTCCTTCTAATGATTGTGAGACTATGAAACAAAATGATTATCTTTTAGATTCTTATTGCAGATGAGAAGATGAAGTGTTTTATAAAATAATGTATTAAATGTACCTATTCCTTGGCATATATGTTTAGATTTTTAATTATAATTTTTATGATGTGTTGGAGCCAGCATTTTCCTATAGAAATATAACTCAAGATTTAATATTGGGCAACAGTGGGAAAATGGGATTTAGTATGAAAATATTTGCTTTATGTAAACCTTTTTATGAATGTACCTAATGTATAAAGTGAAGTCAAGCTGTAAAAACAATTAGCTGGGAAAATGCCAAGTAAATTTTTTATGTTCCAGTGAGTATCTATTAACTACACATTACTGTTATCATTAAACTGTATGCAAATGTATGACTAAATTCATTTAGATTTGAGTGAAAGAGACAGAATACTAGAAGTATGCAGTAAGTATAATTAGTTTGCATCTACAAACCAAGCACATTAATCTTTCTGCAATACCGCTGATGTAATGTCTCCATGTTACTTTTGGGAGTATGTGAAGTGGGCAAACATCCAAAGTTGATAGTTAATTCTGATCAGCAAAAGCACTGGAGTAGATGCCTGGACTGGACATTGTAATAAAGCAAACAGTTTCTAAACTTCTTGGAAGATTTTAGTGCAAACATAAATCCATTTTCTTGAGACGGAGTCTCGCTCTGTTTGGAGTGCAGTGGCCAGATCTCAGCTCACTGCAAGCTCCGCCTCCCCGGGTTTACACCATTCTCCTGCCTCCAGCCTCCCGAATTGGGACTACAATCTAGTTTTTTTTATTTTTTTAGTAGACGGGGTTTCACCGTGTTTTGAATCTTTTATTATAGACATTATAAAATTAATTTATCTAAAAGGAGTGTAAACCCTCTTTTAAAAAATCCAGTGTGTTTGTATCTTTTATACTTTCATGCTTTTTTATACTTTTAACAAACTTTTCAAAAACATATGCTTGTGGACTTAAAATAATGGAGAGACAGAAGTTTTATAAGTATTTTCTAAAGCTCGTCTCATGAATCCTTTTGGTGCTGGGAAGGACTTGAGGGATTTTCTATACCAGTTGTTTTCAAAGTGCCTGCTCAGAGAACCTTTAACCAAAGATGATATCTGCTGCTGGAATTAAATAATAAGAATATTCTTACAGCTCAAAGAAATAATAAGCCATATTTTCCTTAAGTTTTTTAGTACTTAAGATTCTGCTATTAGATTACTAGCATGCAGTATTTAGTAAATACATATCGAAAAGTTAAAAGTGGCTGGGCACAGTGGCTTGTGCCTATAACCTCAGCACTTTGGGAGCCTGAGTTGGGAGGACTGCTTTAGCCTAGGAATTCAAGAGCAGCCTAGGCAACATAGGGAGTGCCTGTCTCTACAGAAAAAAAAAAAAAAAGTTAGCCAGGCATGATGACACACACTTGTGGTCCCAGCTACTCAAGAAACTGAGATGGGAGGATTGCTTGAGCCCAGCAGATTGAGACCGCAGTTAACCATAATCATGTACTGCACTCCAGCCTGGGTGACAGAATGAGACCCTGTTTAAAAAAAAAAAAAAACCAAAAGACTTATATTTTTTAAAAAATTGTATGTTTTTGAATTACAAAGTGTATGTGTGTACATATATATCTATTTGAAAATTTTCCCTCAGTACACAGATATGCTGTATTTCATGAAAAGGGTAATAATTTTCAACTGGTTTGTCACTTGAATAAAGTTGAAAGTTGATACAGACAAAATTGTTTTTATTACTGATGGCTCTTACAGAACATAAGGCTTCTTGTCCAAAGTCTTTATAGATCTAGTAGCTGGAACTTAAATCCAGTAGATCTTATTCTAAACCTAAAAATATTTTCCTCTGTCCACACTGTCAGTGTTTTTTGTTGTTGTTGTTGTTACAAGGTTTAATGAGTGTATACTAGCTGTGTTCCCATTCAAGTAAGAAGTAAGAATATTCTTTATCAGCTGCTATTTAGTATTCTTTTGGAAGTTTGGATCAACAAAATTAGTAAAATAAATTGTGGAAAGAAATAGGTAAAAAATTCTGGAAATAATAGGAAAATCCTAATTTTTTCTTATGAAACAGTGAAAGAATTAACTAAAATCCCATTAAAGACAGGAAGAGCCCTCTGTAAGGCAGATGAGTACAAAGTTGATATTCAGGAATCAGAAGCCTTCGTATTCGCAAACAGGGAAGAAGGCCCCTGTGAGGAGGCCCTTCTCAATCTGTAGTATGTGTAAAAACCACCTAGGCTGTTAGGCAATGTGCGCATTCCTGGACTCCATCCTGAATCCCTTTGGACAGCCCTGAATCTGCTTTTTAGCAAGTGTTTCTAGACCCCATTAGGAGATCGATGTTTTCTATGTGGGACCACACTTGAGAAATACTGCTCCAAAGAACCCCCTACCCCCACCTCCCGCCATGTTCCTGCAGCATCGCTCCGCATTTCTCCTGGTTTCCACAGTGCTAGCCATTTACCTCTCAGACAGGCCTGCTGCAGCACCCAGGGGAACACAGTGGCAGCACACTGGAAGAAGAGGCCCCCATGTCGCCTTACCAGGAACCCTTCTTCACAGTTACAAAGTGGGAACACTTCCAGCACTGCTTTGCTTGTCAGCCACCATAGGGGAGGCACACCTTACTGCTTCTGCCACACACTGTCTGACCACCCACATCTAGTGGGAGGGCAGGAAATAGGGTGGTATCCTTTAGCACCTGAAGACTTTGAGCAGAACCTTCAGGCTGGGTGCACCCTTTTCTCACCTGCCAGATTCAGTGTGGCTGCTTTTCACTAGAGTTGATCACCCATTTCTCACCAGTCCTATGGCCACCTAATTGCTGTGTGTTCTACTACCTCCCAGTTGAAACGAGCAGCGATGCTTGGCAAAACTGTAACTGGTTAATTCCAGCTCCTCTGACTATGCTGCAGTAGGAAGCTACAGAAAAACATCTATGCTGACTAGTCCAGCTTGATACAATGACCACAGTCCTTAAGTGAAATTGTAGCACTGCCTGCAATCCTATATTTTCTTGGGCAGTTCAGTCTCCTATTTTTAGAGATGACTTTTCCTGCTCTATGGAATGGCTTGCCAGCTACTCTCTTCTTGCCTCTCTTCTGGTAAAAACAACAAGATCCTTTTAAATCATGTCTGATTGTGCCACTTTCCTGCTTAAAACTTTCCAGTGGCTTCCATCATGTGGAATTAAGTTCTGATTTGCTGCCAGGTGACTTCTCAGACCTAGTTTCCTACTAATCATTCCTTGACTCAGGGCTTGTCAGGTACAAGGAACCCTTGCTCTTTCTCAAAAATTGACCAACCAACATGTTATTTCTGCAGGGCCTTTGCACTTGCTGTCTTACTTGCTTACAGCACTTTTTCTTTCTGGCATTTCCGTGCCTAGAATTCTTACTTTATTCAAATCTGTGTTCAAATGTCACCTCCTAAAGGAGCCCCTGTTACTCTTTTTCCATACCGTGCTTTATTTTTCTTCCTAGCTCATCTCATTTGTTGATATGTGTGTGTGTGTGTGTGTGCGCATGTGTGTGTGTGTGTGTGTGTGTGTGTACTTGCTTGATTGATAGTTTCCTGAGGGCAGTCCTCCATCTCTAGAAACTAAAACTCCATCCCAGCATGAAGTAGGCCTTTAATAAGTTTATGTTGAATTATTAATGTAATTCACATACCCCCCCTGGCAATTAGATAAGAGTAGGAAGACCAGGTCAGTAACATTCTAGAGTGTAAAAGGGGAGGTCTTTTTACACTTCCCTTTACAAAATTTGGTAGGCTGGTTTGTGGGAGTCTGTCAAGAATGTGAATGAGAGTAGGTGAGATCACCTACAAAAACTGTCTTGTTGGTGAGAAACAAAATAGAACCCTAGGGAGTATCAACATTTTTTTAAAAAATGATTTTTATTGAAATAAAATTTATGTAACACAAGATTAACTATTTTAAAGTATACAATTCATTGTGCATTTAGTACATTCACAGTGTTGTACAGCCATCACCGTGCTCTAATTTTAAAACATTTCTATCACTTCTAAAAGAAGCCCCATACCTATTAACAGTTACTCCCCAAACTCTGTCCTCCCAGCTCCTGGCAACCACTAATCTACTTTCTGTCTCTATGGGATTGCCTATTCTGGATATTTTGTCTAAATGGAATCATAGAGTATATACCCTTTTGTATTCTAGCTTCTTTCACTTAGCATAATGTAAGTTCATTCATGATGTAGCATGTAATTATACTTCATTCCTTTGTATGACTGTAAAACACTCCGTTGTAGGGACATAGCACATTTTATTTATTCATCAGGAACTTTGGGTTATTTCCACTTTCTATTAGGAATAATGCTACTGTAAACATTTACATACAAGTTTTTGTTTGAACCCCAGTTTTCATTTCTCTTGGGTATATATCTAGAAGTGAAACTGCTGGGTCAAGTGGCAATTCTGTGTTTAATTTTTTGATGAACTAGTAAACTATTTCCTATAGCAACTGCACCATTTTACATTCCCACCAGAATGTATGAGGGTTCCAATTTGCCATGTCTTTATGACTTTAAAAAAAAAAAAAAACTATAGCCATCCTAGTGGGTGTGCAAAGTAGTGTCATATTGTGGTTTGGATTTGCATTTCCCTAATAAGAACATTTAAACGTGGGCTCCAGATGGATGGGTTAAGAGGAGATAAAGAATGAGCAGACAGGACATAGGACTTTGCAGTCAACTTGGTCTTCCAGACTTACAGTGTCCCCAGCATTGCCTTTGGCAACTGATATCCTGCACCTGACTTTTAGCATACAGAGATCTTCAGAATCTGCCAGATCTCATACATCTAGAGAGACTTAAGTTGCTTTGATATTCCAAGTCCAGCATGACTTCTTCAGAGTTTATAGTTAGTGCTTCTGCAGTTTATAGTGTTCATCTATCCAGTTCATTCAGAGGCAGCATGGTGTAGCAGTTATGAGCATGGGCTCTGGAGTGAGACTGCCTGGGCTCAAATGCGGGCTTAAGTCGGGTGGCCTTGGGAAGGTTAGTGAATGTCTCTATTTTTCAATTTCCTCATCTGTAAAATGAAGTTGGGTTGTGAGGATTGAGTGAGATTAGTATCTAAATGCTTGGAATAGCGCCTGGCACATAGTAAGTGCTTTGTATATTTTTGCCCTAATTATGATAATGGTGATGTGGTAATGATTTATCTATATATCCATTTAGAGAAGGGGCAAGAATAGGTTTATGTTGGTTCCAAGTATGAGATTGAGGGTGGTGATTATGTGTTTACAATAATGGGGCTCTTTGATAACATGCTGTGCTTTGCATAGTCCTGATTATGGCACTACTGTCAGTGATACAGTGCAAGTTACTTATTCTCTTGGTTTGTGTTCTGTATTCTGTAAGTCATTCCACTAATTTATCAAATTTAATTTTGAACACAGATTTACCTTTGTTTAGACAGGGACTAGACTTCCTTCAATTAAGTGTTTTTTTTTCCATTTTTATTCTAGTGTTCCATATTATTTTTTAAAACTTGAAATTATGAGAGGAAAGAACATCATTTATGATGCTGTCATTTCAAAACACCCTATCCTAGCTTTTAGTGCATGTCTTTCTATATTTTCCTCTAGGCATTTAAAACATACTTACAGTAATTCTACAAATAAAATAGAATATCCATATACCTCTTTTAAAGCATATTTTCAGCTGACCTGTGAATCTTTTCTAACCAGTCCTAATATTTGAAATTCCTCAAGAATTAACAGTTAGATCTCATAAAAGATATATTTTTCAAAATTTGTAGATATGAATAGAGAAATAACTGTCTCCTATCTAGATATTTTATATACATACAAGTTTGAAAATGTGCCAGGGACTATTTTATAGCTCTATGATAAAAACCTGCTGTTTTTCTACAGCAAGAAAAAGAATGCTTAGCAGTGCCAAAAAGTGTACAAAGAATCAAAATAATCGACATGTCGTTTGAATTCTTAGTTTTGGCCTTTAGGGTTCTTTAAACATAAATTCTACAAATATTTTGCAGATAAGTAAACTGAGATAGAAAGGTTAAGTGACATTTCTGTTTCCAGTCAATGTTAGAAATAAACACAAATCCAAAGCCTCTCCTTATTAGATCAGAAGATAGCATTTTCATATATTTTAAGATGTAAGTCTGTAGAGGAGATATGAATGTTTAAGCTGTGTCGAGATTTATGAATAATGCTATCAAATAGAATGAGGTAATTATTTTTCAATTTGTA